>NC_134049.1:22306458-23038223 GCF_965140245.1 Athene noctua | reverse complement strand
AGGTAATTATTGACATTGGCAGATCTTTCAGTGATTATTGTTTCTATTTGCAGCTTGCAAGCTCCGAGATGGTGGTTACCAGTCAGGCAGCTCTCGCCCCGTCACACAGCAGTGAGGCATAGAGGGAAAACGGGCACATATCAAGCAGAAAAAATTGATAAAGATGCTAAGTAATGGCATTTATGCTCCAGCAAGCAGAAGGACCCATCCCCCCAAAACAGGTCCTGCTCTGGGGCAAAGCGTCGGGGTACACGGGTCAGCGCCAAGGCTCCTCTGTGGGTCGGGGGGGATTGTCCGCGGCGGGAGGCAGCGGCCGCCACCGCTCATATCACATCGCGTCACTGCAATGCCGAGGGGAGGGGATGGCTGCAGGTGGCCTGGAAAGGAAGGGACAGTCCCCTTCCCTTCCCTTCCCTTCCCTTCCCTTCCCTTCCCTTCCCTTCCCTTCCCTTCCCTTCCCTTCCCTTCCCCTTCCCTTCCCTTCCCTTCCCTTCCCTTCCCTTCCCTTCCCTTCCCTTCCCTTCCCTTCCCTTCCCTTCCCTTCCTTCCCTTCCCTTCCCTTCCCTTCCCTTCCCTTCCCCCTTCCCTCCCTCCCCCCCCTCCCCTCCCCTCCCCTCCCCTCCCCTCCCCCTTCCCTCCCCTCCCCTCCCCTCCCCTCCCCCCTTCCCTCCCTCCCCTCCCCTTCCCTCCCTCCCCTCCCCTCCCCTCCCCTTCCCTTCCCTTCCCTTCCCTTCCCTTCCCTTCCCTTCCCTTCCCTTCCCTTCCCTTCCCTTCCCTTCCCTTCCCTTCCCTTCCCTTCCCTTCCCTTCCCTTCCCTTCCCTTCCCTTCCCTCCCCTCCCCTCCCCCTTACCTCCCTCCCCTTACCTCCCTCCCCTCCCCTTCCCTTCCCTTCCCTTCCCTTCCCTTCCCTTCCCTTCCCTTCCCTTCCCTTCCCTTCCCTTCCCTTCCCTTCCCTTCCCTTCCCTTCCCTTCCCTTCCCTTCCCTTCCCTTCCCTTCCCTTCCCTTCCCTTCCCTTCCCCCTTCCCTCCCTCCCCTCCCCTCCCCTCCCCTCCCCTCCCCTCCCCTTCCCTCCCCTCCCCTCCCCTCCCCTCCCCCCTTCCCTCCCTCCCCTCCCCTTCCCTCCCTCCCCTCCCCTCCCCTCCCCTCCCCTCCCCTTCCCTTCCCTTCCCTTCCCTTCCCTTCCCTTCCCTTCCCTTCCCTTCCCTTCCCTTCCCTTCCCTTCCCTTCCCTTCCCTTCCCTTCCCTTCCCTTCCCTTCCCTCCCCTCCCCTCCCCCCTTACCTCCCTCCCCTTACCTCCCTCCCCTCCCCTTCCCTTCCCTTCCCTTCCCTTCCCTTCCCTTCCCTTCCCTTCCCTTCCCTTCCCTTCCCTTCCCTTCCCTTCCCTTCCCTTCCCTTCCCTTCCCTTCCCTTCCCTTCCCTTCCCTTCCCTTCCCTTCCCTCCCCTCCCCTCCCCTCCCCTCCCCTCCCCTCCCCTCCCCTCCCCTCCCCCCTTCCCTCCCTCCCCTCCCCTCCCCTCCCCTCCCCTCCCCTCCCCTCCCCTCCCCTCCCCTCCCCTCCCCTCCCCTCCCCTTCCCTTCCCTTCCCTTCCCTTCCCTTCCCTTCCCTTCCCTTCCCTTCCCTTCCCTTCCCTTCCCTTCCCTTCCCTTCCCTTCCCTTCCCTTCCCTTCCCTTCCCTTCCCTCCCCTCCCCTCCCCTCCCCTCCCCCCTTACCTCCCTCCCCTTACCTCCCTCCCCTCCCCTTCCCTTCCCTTCCCTTCCCTTCCCTTCCCTTCCCTTCCCTTCCCTTCCCTTCCCTTCCCTTCCCTTCCCTTCCCTTCCCTTCCCTTCCCTTCCCTTCCCTTCCCTTCCCTTCCCTTCCCTTCCCTTCCCTTCCCTTCCCTTCCCTTCCCTTCCCTTCCCTCCCCTCCCCTTCCCTTCCCTCCCCTTCCCTCCCCTCCCCTTCCCTCCCTCCCCTCCCCTCCCCTCCCCTCCCCTCCCCTCCCCTCCCCTCCCCTCCCCTCCCCTCCCCTCCCCTCCCCTCCCCTCCCCTCCCCCCTTCCCTCCCTCCCCTCCCCTCCCCTCCCCTCCCCTCCCCTCCCCTCCCCCCTTCCCTCCCTCCCCTCCCCTCCCCTCCCCTTCCCTTCCCTTCCCTTCCCTTCCCTTCCCTTCCCTTCCCTTCCCTTCCCTTCCCTTCCCTTCCCTTCCCTTCCCTTCCCTTCCCTTCCCTCCCCTCCCCTCCCCCCTTCCCTCCCCTCCCCTCCCCTCCCCTCCCCTTCCCTCCCCTCCCCTCCCCTCCCCTCCCCCCTTCCCTCCCCTCCCCTCCCCTCCCCTCCCCTCCCCTTCCCTCCCTCCCCTCCCCTTCCCCTCCCCTCCCCTCCCCTCCCCTCCCCCCTTCCCTCCCCTCCCCTCCCCTCCCTCCCCTCCCCTCCCCTCCCCTCCCCTCCCCCCTTCCCTCCCTCCCCTCCCCTCCCCTCCCCTCCCCTCCCCTTCCCTTCCCTTCCCTTCCCTTCCCTTCCCTTCCCTTCCCTTCCCTTCCCTTCCCTTCCCTTCCCTTCCCTTCCCTTCCCTTCCCTTCCCTTCCCTTCCCTTCCCTTCCCTTCCCTTCCCTTCCCTTCCCTCCCCATGTGGCTGGGTCCCCCACCAGTGCTGGCAGCCAGAGCCCAGGACCCCAGCCCTGTCTGGGGACTCCAGCTGTCCCAGAGACCCCAACCCTCCCAAGGATCCCAGACTGTTCTGGGAACCCCAGCCCTCCCGGGGAACCCAGCCCTCCCAGGACCCCACAGCCCTCTTAGAGCACCCCAGCCCTCCTGGAGACCCCACAGACCCATGGGAACCGCAACCCTCCTGGGGACGCCTCCCTCCCAGGGATCCCACAGCCGTCCTGGGGACCCCACAGTCCTCCCAGGACCCCACAGTACCCCCTGAGGAACCCATCCCTCTTTGGGCACCCCAGCCCTCGGGTGTCTCAGCCCTCCCTTGCATCCCAGAGCCCCTATGGGGACCCAGCCATCCTGAGCACTCCAGCCCTCCTGGGGACCCCACAGCTCTCCAGTCACCCCAGCCTGCTTGGTGAACTGAGCCCCCCTGAAGACCCCAGCCTTCCTAAGGACCCCAGTCCTCTTGGGCACCCCAACTTTCATGGAGAGCCCAGACCTCTTGGGGACCTTGCCTCCCTCCCAGGAACCCCACCCCTGCGGGATACACCAGCCCTTTTTGGGGACCCCACAACCTTCCCAGGGATCCCACAGCCCTGCTGGGGAGGGCTCATGCTGGGGATACTCACAGCTGCACAGGCAACTGCATTTTCCATTTGGATCTGCAAGGGAAAGTTGTCCATGCATGGGGGTCTTGGCTGTCCCCACTGCTGTCCCCACTGCCCATGGGCCAGCCCCAGAGGAATGGGGTCAGGATGCAAACGCAGGGATGGCTGTGGGTGCAGGAGCCATCCCACTGCGGCCAGAATACCCACCTCTGTGATCACCAGTTCTTTGTAGAAGTCCACCAATCCCAGAAGGTGGAGGGCAAAGTGGATGCAGTTGTTCTTACGGAAGTTATACTTGGCTTTGCTGTTCATCGCCTCTCTGACTTTGCTATAGAAGTCATTGAGGTCGATCTTGCCTTTTTTCCGGTAAATGCAGCATTTCCCCCTCTTCTCTTTCATGGCTTTAAAACCTTCCTTGCTGATGAGACCATCACCGTTCTTACTGTCTGTATAGGAAAATCGAGATTCGCCCGTTGCCCTGGTGCAGCCGCCCTTCAGCCACTGTCAAGTCCCAAAGGTGAGCAGGGGTTCGGGTGCTTACTCTGCAAGTGTATGACCTCTCCGTTCCCGCAGTAGACAGCTGCGTGTATGAAACCGCTGCTGGCACCAGAGCGGCTGTCCATGGGGAAGAGCACGATGTCCCCAGGCTGCAATGTGCTGTCCGACACCTTCGTGAAGACCTCCCCATACCGATCAGCTGTCTTGAACAGCAGAAACTTGAGCGTCTCCATCTCCCTTTCCTAACCGTGCCAGGGAGGGAACGTGAGGAGGCAGCAGAACCAGCCCCATCACCCCCCAACACGCCCCAAGCCCCCACGCTGCCAGGGGAGGTCTCACCAACCTCCTACTTACACAGCTGCTTGATGCCTGCAAGGAGAGAGGAACAGAAATGTGGTGTCAGCGCTGTGCTCGTGCCGTGCTGCCCACGCGTGGAGGACAGCGTCCCACCTGCCCTCACACCCTGCCCGTGATGGCTCCTGTCAAGCCCAAGGGCTTGGCTCCAGCAAAAGTCACCTCTCCTTCCCAGCTTCTTTGAGCTGGAGATGTCCCAGCACAATCCCCCTTCACTGCTCCGCCCCTGCCCGGGGTGATGGTGTTGGGGGCAGCTGCCCGCAAAGGGGTGTGAAGGTGGGAGCGTCCTTACCGATCCCATTATCAGTGATGTCCCTGGGACAGAGCTGGGCTGCTGGCACCCCCACCAAGGGCTGTGGGAAATGTAGCTGCGATCGCTCCTGCCTGGGCAAAACCTGACCTCACATACTTCCTGATGCACAGGAGAGGCGGTGAAAGGCTGAGAGCAAAACCAAAAGCAGCACAATTTCCAGGAAACCTCCAGATGGGCTTTTGCACCTCTTTCTTAAAGCTGCGGTTAATTTGCTATGTGCAGCTGAAATGTTAATTTTGGGAACTGAGGGAGGTGAGGTGGGATATCCTGGAAATGCTCTTGAGGCAGAGGAGCTGCAGGACATCTCCAAATGTGCGTGTCATGCTGCGACCTCCCACCTGCCTCCAAGAGACCTTCCTACAGCCCAGGTTCACCACCCGTGACTGGCCTCCAAGCAGACCTTTGGCCAGTTTTAAACCAGCAGCCCAGGGAGCATTTATTTTCATGGTTGACATTTGTCACCGCCAATAAAAGAGGAATCTTTTTATTTCAGGACACCACAGGAAGCAAAGGGGGAGACAGGGGAGTGGGGGCAGGGCCGCACCATGGGTGGGGCATCGCTTACTGGTGGTTTCCGGGAAATGAGCTTCTGGTAAAATGATAGTGAAAACAACACAAATCAAACAGTCTTGGGACAGGCTCTTGGTGCAACTGTTAACTGTTTATTGCCACAGAAGAGGATTGCCAAAGCTCTCAGCGCGATGCTGATCCCCTGGCGAAGGATGACCCAGCCCTGCGCGTCCCCCGGGCACGTCACCGCCTCCATCACTGCAGCGCTGGGGACACCTGGGAGAGAAGCTGGGCTGTGGTGACGCTCGGCCGCAGCGGGTGCCGGGGTGCCCCGGAGTGGTGGCAGCTGCTATGGCGGTGGCACCCACCATGGCGCCGGCAAAGTGGCCCAGGCCCAGCAGGGAGAGGGCGAAGTGGACGCAGTTGCAGGTGACGGCGTCGTACTCCAGCGCCTGGTCCATGGCCGCCCGGATGCGGCGCTGCAGGGCGGCTGCGTCCAGCCCTCCCTTCCTGCGCAGCACCTTGGCCGGGCCCCGCGTCCGCAGGAGGTGGCTCTTGCTGTGCTTGGCCACGATCCCTGACGGGGACATCCCTGAGCTGCCTGCGGGGCGGAGGGGACGCTGTACCCGGTCTCCCTTCCACGGGGACACCCCTGCACCGTAACCACCTCCTGGGCCTCACCTTCCAGGTGGATGATCTCCCCGTCACCGCAGTAGATGCCGGCGTGGGTGCCCCACCAGCCGGGACCGCCTGAGGCCAGTGGGAAGAGGAAGAGATCGCCGAGCTGGGGCTCAGCCGCCCCACTGGGGACCACGTCGAAGTGCTGGCCCAGCAGCCCCTCGCAGAGGAAGAACGCCGCCGTGCTCGCTGCCCCGGCCACCGCCTGGGGACCCATCTGTGTTTTAGGGCCAGCGGTGCCCCGGGGACACCGGCAGCTTCACTGACCCGCTGGCTCATGCCCCATGCCCGCTGGCTTGGGCACACTTAGATTCTCCATGGATGGGGAAACCCTCTGAGAAGGGGACATCTCCTCTAGGTGCTGAGCACCCATGGCTGCTGCAGAAAAGGCAGCGTGTGCGGTATTTGGCCCTGCTGGGCCAGGGGTGAGACGGGTGGTGGGGGGCACAGAGGGGACGCCAGCACGTACCTGCCTGGAGCTGCTCACCTGGAGGGACAAAGAGCGGGCGTCAGCCCTGGTGGCGTTGGGCAGATGGGACCCAAGGCACCGGGGTCATGGCTCAGCCCCTGCCCAGACTGCTGCCATGCCCCTGCCCCAGCCCCTGGCTGGGCTCCCCGTGCCAGCACCCCCAAACCTGTCGCACCCAGGAGCCCAGCCAGCGCCAGAGCTGGAGGAACGGCCCGTCCGGCGGTCGCAGGGTCTGCACCAGGGTGCTCACCTGTGGGCAGAGGGGGCAGAGCCGGCGTGGGGCCCAGCCGCTGCTGGCACCCATCCCCTGCTGGCACCCACCCTTGCCAGCACCCACCCTTGGTAGGACCCTGCCGTGCTAGAATCCACCCTTGCTAGCACCCTCCATTTCCAGCACCCCCCGTTTCTAGCACCCACCCTTGACAGCACCCATTCCCAGCCCACAGCAGCCTCCCAGCACCCCCACCCCCTCGGCACCCCCAGACTCAGCACTGGGCAGGTCCCATCCACGGTGTCCATGGGCACTGGGTGCCACTGCAGTGGGGTGGGACCACCTGGGTGCGGGTGTCCTCAGTGCCGGCTCCCCCTTTACCTGGGTGAGGAGATTCATCTGCAAGGAGAAAACACGATGTCCAGAGAGCTGGGGACACGGGGCCGTGCCCGACCCCACCTTGGAGACGTCTCTGTCTCCAAACAGTTGCGGTGCCACATTGCCCTGCTGAAACCCGAGCCACAGCCTTGGGCACTCTGCCAGCCCTACTGCTTGTGTTGTGCCCAGCTCCCTCACCTTGGGGATGCCTCCGCGTTCCCCTCACTCCACTGTGCTCCCCAAGCAGCTTCTGCTCCACAGGTGGCTGTGGGGCAGGACCTCAACCCACCCCAGGGAGCACTGCGGTGGCTTTTGGCACCCTCACATCCTCTAGTGCCAGGGAATGTGCCCAGACCACACCGACCGGCCCCGCTGTGGCACTGAGCCCATTCTGCAGCGCCAGTCCCAGGGGGCAAACACAATCTAGTGTGACATTTCATCAGTGAACCCCTTGGGTGATCTCAAAGAAATCACAAAATGTCCCCATGGCCACAATGCCCTGATAGCCATTGGCCACCAGGCTGGTACCAAAATGTCTCCTGCCCTGTTGGTGGCCCAAGGGATGGTCACCAACCTCTCCTCAGCCCTGTGTCCCCGGGGCAGTGCATGCCTGGGGTCAGCTCCAGAGCTACATTAAACTTTAATCCTTGCACGGGGAGCAGGGGAGGGTGTGGGGGGAGGGTGGTCAGTAAAGGCTTTAGCAGGGCTTGGGGCAGCCGAAGTGGGAGCTGTCACCCTCTGTCATCGGGCAACCTCCACAGAATCATTTATCAGGGAGCCTCTAATAAACAAGAGCTAATTACAGCTGAAACTGGAGCCTTGTCTGGACAAGGCTCAGCGCAGGGCGGCTGCGTTAACCCTTCCCAGCCACCTCCAGTCCCACAGCCACCTTGTACCCTCCCAGACCTTCGTGTCTTCTTCTAGTTGCTCTGTCCCCTTCTGTTCCCCCCCATGCTCTCCTGGTCCCTGTTGTCCCATCCTGATGTATGCTCTGGTTCTCACCACCCCCTTCTGGTCCGTAGTGTCCCCTCCTAGTCTCCACCATCCCCTCCTGGTCCTCACTAGATGCTTCTGGGCTCCATCATCATCTCCTGGTCCTCATCATCCCTCTAGGTTCCCTTGACTCTTGCCAACATTATCCTCTCACAGTCCCCATCATCCCCTTCCAGTTCCTAGCCCCACCTCCTGATCCCCATCTTCCCCTCCTGGTCCCCATCAGTCCATCCCAGTCCTCACTATCCCCTCATGATCCCCATCTGCCACTGCCCCCTCCTGATTCCCATCACACCCTCTTGGTCCCCATCAACCCCACGTGGTCCCTGTTGTCCTCTCCTGTTTTATATAATTCCCTCCTGGTCCCTGCTGTCACCTCCTGATCTCCATCATCCATCATTGTCTCCTGGTGACTATAAAAACATCCAGGTTCCCATTGTCCCCTTGTCCCTTCCTAATCCTCATAATCCCCTCCCAGTCCCCATCACCTCCTCCTGGTCCCCATCATCCCCTCCCGATTCTTGTTGTCCTCTCCTGGTCCCCACCATCCTGTCCTGGTCCCCATCATCCCCTCCCGATTCTTGTTGTCCTCTCCTGGTCCCCACCATCCTGTCCTGGTCTCCATCATCCCCTCCTGGTTCCCAATCATCCTTGTCTCCATCATCTCCTCCTCAATCCACATCATTCCCTCCTGGTCTCCACCATCTCCTCCTAGTCCCCTCCTGGTCCCCATCGATTCATCCTTGTCTCCATCATCCCTTCCTTGTCTCCACCATCTCCCCTTGATCCCTGTTGTCTCCTCCTGGTCCCCACTATCCCCTCTTGATCCCCACCATCCCCTCCTGGTCCCACCACCTCATGTCATCACTGGCAAGATCAGGGCTGCCAGGACAATAGTGCCTCCCTGGGACACATGATGTCCACAACTGAGCTGTCTCCTGGCCAGGGTGCATCCGCCAGCTCACCAGGGTGGTGGGATTAGGGTGGCTGGAGCCTCGGGGCTGCTCCTGACCACAGGCTTCAAGCCCATCACCAGCATCTTTGGGTAATTAGTAAATTAGTAATTAAATGCTCTCTGCCTGCTGGGGGGGGGGGGGAAGGGGGGCAGATCCCAAGGTTTTAGGCTGGGTAATCCTGTGGCATCTGCCCCAGCATCTGTCACTGAGCCGAGTCATGACCCCGCCGCGGGCTTTAATGTTTGCTCCTTCACCCCCACCCCACCACGTGCAGCACCTCGGCCGTGGCATTGGGCCTGCTCAGGGCTCTTCCCCAAAATGGGCAAGGTCGAGTCTCCCTGGGTGCCTGGGTTGGGTGCTCATGGGGTGCTCAGCCCCAGGAGGGGGATGAGGTGCTGCTCCATGGGGACCCCACCCTGGGGACTTCACCCACCTGGGTGTAATGGAGAAATGGGGTGGGAAACGGTATTTTTGTGATTAATGGCTTTCCTGGGCATGCTGATGATTGGCCAGCAGCAGATGGTTGGCCTGGCTAATCCCCCTCCCAAATCCCTGCTCTGGAGCTGGCTTTTACCCGATGGTGAGGAGGGGACAGGAAAATTAGCCAACTCAGTGTGTATCACCATGCTGGCCACTCCCCAGCATCCCCTGGCACAGGGCGCCCAGGTCCCTGTGTCACCCATGGGTGGCTGGCACCCTGGGGTGCGGGTGCTCCCAGCGCCCCCAGATTGGACACTGGGGGTTGTTTCACTCATGGGTGAAGTTCTGCTGAAGGGTCTGGCGGTACCTAAGCTGCGGGTAAGGGACGGGCAGGGCGAGGTGACAGCTTGCTCCTGCCGCATTAGCCCAGCGTCATAATTCTGCTGAGGGAGGAGGATGGCCGCTGCCGCAGATGGCGGCTGTCAGAGATCTGGGTCAGGGTGGGGGCCCGCTGCGGGATGGGGGGCTGTGGGTTGGGACAGGCCACCCCGGGGGAGACAGGAGGTCCTGGGGGTGAAGGGGTGCTGCAGGCAGGGGAGATGGAGCCATGCTGTGGGTAAGATAATGGAGCCATGCTGCAGACAGGATGGTAGAGATATGTTGCAAGCTGGGTGATGGAGCCATGCTGGAGGCAGGGTGATAGAGTCATGGTGCAGGCAGGGGAGGATGGAGTGATGCTGCAGGCAGAGGAGGGTGGAAGCAGGTGGTGGACAGGATGATGAAGCAGTGCTGCAGGCAGCAGGGATGGAATCATGTAGCAGGCAGGATGGTGATGCCACGCAGCAGGCAGGGATGATGGAGGGGTGACCTCCAGCCCCCGGATCCACTGGTGTCACTGCTGCCAGCCCTCAGCCAGGGGCTTGCTGCCAGCGCCTGTCCCCTGGGACAACTCCTCCAGAGCCACAGACGTCAGCAACACCCATGGGGCTGCAGGCTGAGCCCCTCCCTCCCGGGAGGGACACAAGGGGCTGGGGACCCCCTGGACACAGCCTGGCCCATCCCTCAGTACAACCCAGGCCAGGTGACGGTGACCACCCACCATCCCCCTGAGCTGGGCAGGGGGGGTTTAGCAGCTAAAGCCCTCAAATCCCAAATTGTGCTGCCCTGTCATGGTGAGGGTTTAGCAGCAGTTGCGTAACCCCGGGGGCCACCTGGCCCCCACCCGCTGCAATGTCAGCAGCCCTGGTCTGACACTCCCGGGGGGCCCCCCCATTCCCCTGGGAGGGGAACCTGAGGCATGGAGGAGCCCCGCGGAGGATCCCTCCTCCCCTTGCCATCAGGGCTGGTAATTAATTGCTTGGGGGCAGGGAAATTACCCCCCTTGATTACCACTTTTCGTTATTCCCCTCTAACCGCCTTAGCGAAGAGCTTATGTGCTTATAGGACCTGGTGGGTCCCAAGGTGGGGGACACATATGGGGGTCCCTACCTCAAGCCCCATCTCCCACCTCCACTGCAATCTCAGCCTTGCAATGCTGGGGGTGGGGTACAGGCGGTGGCAGGGTGACACCCCCATGTTGGCCTGCGGCAGCGTGCCAGGGGCAGGGAGTAGGCTTGGGTGTCGTGGGGTTTAGGGTTACAGGGCTGGGGCTCAGCACCTTTTTAATTCTTCATCGCGTGGCTGATTGATCCCCCCCCTGCCCTGCGCAGACACTAAAGATTAAGAGGGTGACAAAGAGGCGGCTGCTTACACAGCGCCTGCCTCTAAGCTGCCTTGAAGAGAGCAAGGCAAGAGCCCTGCTGCCCGCAGAGCTGCTGGAGCACCCACCACCTCACCAGACCCTGGTACATCCACTGCGGTGGATCCGGAGGGAGGGGAGAGGGAAAGGTTGAGAACGTCGGGTACGGGATGGCTGCGTCACCAGCGGGGTCGGTGGTGAGCACCGGGCTGGATGATAGCCCCACGGGTAAGAGTAGTGTTCTGCTTGAGTGGGTGCGACACGGTGGGACTGCTGTTGCTGGTGGGGTCTTTCTCTGGGATGGCTGGGTCCCCACTGTGGTCATTCTCCAAGATGTTTGGGGGGGGGTCTTCATTATGGTTCTTCTTTGGGATCCTCAGGGTCCCCATCATGGTCCATCTCCAAGATGCCTGGGGTCCCCCATAGTAGTTTTTCTCCAAGATGCCCAAGGTCCTAAACGTCGTCTTCTGGATGTCTTTGGTTCTCATCATGGTCCTTTTCCAAGATACTTGGGGGGTCCCTATCATGATCCTTCCCCAAGATGCCCAGGGTCCCTGTCACAGTTCTCCAGGATGGCTGGGGTCCACATCGTGGTCCATCGCCAAGACACCCAGAGTACCCACCATGGTTCTTCTCTGGGATTTTAGGGGTCCCCATCATGGTCCTTCTCCTGCGTGCCCAGGGGCCCCACTGCGGTCCTTCTCCAAGACACCTGGTGTCCCCCTTGTGGTCTTCCAGGATGACTGGGGTCCCCATTGTGGTCCTTCTCTGGAATGCCTAGGGGTCCTCAGCTTGATAGCTTCTCCAGGATGCTGACGGCCCCCATCATGGTCCTCCTCTGGGCTCGGAATGCCTGCAGTCCCCAGCCCCAACCCTCCTCTATGTCTTTGCTCCCCGGTCCTTCTCCAGGGTCCCTGCACTCCCCTGCTGTGACCCTTATCTGGGATGCTCACGGCCCCTTGCTGGGATGCCCAGTGTCCCCAGCTGTGGTCCTTCTGCAGGACACCTCTGGTCCCTCATTGTGGCCCTTCTCTGGGATGCCCGGAGTCCCTCACTGGGACACCCAGTGTCCTCATCCCTAGGGACACCTTTTCATCCCTCCCTTTTTTAAAAAGTCCTATGAGACCTCAGCCTGCTGCATCCCAGGTGCTGAGGCATGGGGAGATGCTGAACCCCATATGCAATCCCTGGAGTCCCTGAGGTGTCCCCATCCATGTCCCTGGGCTGGACCAGTGGAGGTGGGAGCCACCCCATCACCAGGATGTTGGGGGCATCAGGGACTGGAGGGAGGGACAAGGGACATCAGGGTGTCCCAAGTCACCCTGAATGTTGTGGCTCCACTCCTGCAGGGCTGAGCCCAGCCCCTGGCAAAGCGTTGAGCCCTGTGCTGCTGTGCAAGGTGTGTGGGGACACCAGCAGCGGGAAGCACTATGGCATCTATGCCTGCAACGGATGCAGTGGCTTCTTCAAGCGCAGTGTCCGCAGGAAGCTCATCTACAGGTGGGAATGGGGAGTGGGGGTTGTCCCCTGGGGGCAGGGAGTGGGGGGACGGGCAGTTGGCAGGGCAGGGGCCTTTGGGATGGACACCCATAGGGGCAGGGACTAGGGGGACAGGTACCCAGGGGGATAGACACCCAGCAGGGCAGGGACCAAAGAGGTGGGCACCCAGAGGGACTAGGACCCAGGGAATGGGGACCCAGAGGAACAGGGACCCAGGGGAGAGAGACCCAGCAGGGTAGGAACCCCAGGGCATGGACACCCAGTGGGGCATGGACCAGGGATACAGGCACCCAGGGGGGTAGGGACCAGGGGAACATGAACCCAGGGGGGTAGGGACCAGGGGAACATGAACCCAGTGGGAGAGGGGCCCAGGGGATGGGCACCCAGATGGGCAGGGACCCAGTGGGAAGGACACCTAGCAGGGCAGGGACTAAGGGACAGGCAGCCAGTGGGGCAGGGACCCCCGGAGATGGACACCCAGTGGGATATGGACCAGGGAGACATGAACCCAGCAGGACAGGGAGCCAGGGGATGGGGCACCTAGCAGGGCAGGGACCCCAGGGGACAGGCACCCAGATGGGCAGGGACCAGAGGAGTAGACACCCAGCAGGACAAGGACCTTGGGGACAGACACCCAGTAGTGCAGGGACTAAGGGAACAGGTACCCAGTGGGGTAGGGTCCCACAGGATGGACACCCAGCAGGGCAGGGACCCCAGGGCATGGGCAACAAGTGGGGAAGGGACCCAGGGGGACTTGAACCCAGCAGGGCAGGGACCAGGGGACGGGCATCTGACAGGGCAGGGGCCTGGGAGGGTGGGTCCAGGGCACCCTCATGCGGCCAGGGCAAGGTATTCACTGGGGCAGGGCACCCACTGGGGACAGGGTATTCATTGGAACAGGTCACCTGTTGGGGACAGGGTGGACACCTACTGTGGGGGGGCAGGACACCCCTCAGGGGCAGGGCCAGGGCCAGGGGCCACCCCAAGGGCTGCAGCCGGGTGCCACCTCTCCCCATAGGTGCCAGGCGGGGACAGGGCTGTGCCCGGTGGACAAGGCGCACCGCAACCAGTGCCAGGCCTGCCGGCTCAAGAAGTGCCTGCAAGCCGGCATGAACAAGGATGGTGAGACAGGTTGGGGGGACACATGGTGATGGATGGCAGGGGGGTGACAGCCGGGTGGCCGGTGCTGATGCCACCTTGTTCCTGCAGCCGTGCAGAACGAGCGCCAGCCCCGCAGCACAGCCCAGGTCCGGCTGGACAGCATCGAGCTGGACACTGAGCTGCCCCCCGAACACGTGGCCACCACCCGTGAGGTCCCCCAGACCCCCTGCCCGGCTCCCCGTGGTTCCGGTGCCACCGTTGCTGTCACTCCGGGTCCCCAAGCACCCACGCCACCCACCAATCATCGCTTCATGGCCAGCCTGATGACGGCTGAGACCTGCGCCAAGCTGGAGCCTGAGGATGGTGGGTGGCCACCGGTGGGGAGGGGATACGCAGGGGGCTGTCCCCACAGTGGGGTGACCACCAGCTTCCCCTTCTGTCCCTGCAGCCGATGAGACGGTGGATGTGACGGGCAGCGAGCCAGAGCGTGCAGCTGGCGAGTACCAGGTGGCACCATACCCAGCAGCTAGCCCCGAAAACGTCTACGAGACCTCGGCACGTCTCCTCTTCATGGCCGTGAAATGGGCCAAAAATCTGCCCGTCTTCTCCAACCTGCCCTTCCGTGACCAGGTGGGGTTGGGGACACCCATGGGGCATTTTGAACCCCCCTATGGGGCAACGGGGACCCCAAAAAAATGTAGGCAACGAGTGCAATGAGGATGGCTGGAGCAGCCCCCCAACGTTCACCGCACGGTTTTGGGGTCCCCCCTCAGAAGATGTTCTTCAGCCCAACCAGCTGTGGTGGCTGCAGGTGCTGGAGGCTTTGAGGGTGACAGGGGTTTTGGGGGTCCCTCCCCCCTCTCCCCAGGTGATCCTGCTGGAGGAAGCATGGAGCGAGCTGTTCCTGCTCTGTGCCATCCAGTGGTCCATGCCCCTGGAGAGCTGCCCGCTGCTGGCTGTCCCCGAGCCGGCCCCCGGCAAGCTGCTGCCGGCCACCCTGGACATCCGGGCGCTGCAGGAGACCCTCAGCCGCTTCAAGGCTTTGGCTGTCGACCCCACCGAATTCGCCTGCATGAAGGCTGTGGTGCTCTTCAAACCAGGTGAGTGGTCCCACCAGCACCCACTGCTGCCCGTCCCCATGTCCCCAACCCAACCTGCCACCCCCTTGTCCCTGCAGAGACCCGTGGCCTGAAGGACCCCGAGCAGGTGGAGAACTTGCAGGACCAGTCGCAGGTGATGCTGGGCCAGCACAACCGTTCTCACTACCCCGGGCAACCCGTCAGGTACTGCTGTCCCCACGTCCCCATGGGTGACACCAGGGGTGGGGACACTCACCCATGGCCACCGCTCTGTCCCCCAGGTTCGGGAAGCTGCTGCTGCTCCTCCCGGCGCTGCGCTTCATCTCCTCTGAGCGTGTGGAGCTGCTCTTCTTCCGCCGCACCATTGGCAACACCCCCATGGAGAAGCTGCTGTGCGACATGTTCAAGAACTGAACCCCCCTACCCCAAAGTCACCCGGCTTGTTTGTCACCTTGCTTTGGCACCCTGTCACCCCTACCCAGGGTCTCCTCGCCCTGGGATGCTGCAGGGGGTGAAGGTGCCCGCGGTCCCCTCTCCAGGACTATGGGGTGGTGCTGGCAGCTGGGACATGGGACCAGCTTCCCTGGGGATGTCCCCAAGTGAGTGCCAGGGGCACCGGGAGCACCTCATTGGGGTGGGTGCCTCGATAGGTGCCACTGTCCCAAACACTGGAAGGACCCACGGACCCAGGCAAAGCGCCCTTGCTGGGGCACCAGCACCCATGGGGACCCGATGCCACCCAGGGGTGACACCGGCCTGGGGGTGACACTTGCCTGGGGATGATGCCAGCCTGGGGCATGACACCAGCCCAGGGGTGACAGGGGCCAAGGGCAATGCCAGCCTGGGCGTGACACTGGCCACAGGGTTGATGCCATCCTTGGGTTGGCACTAGCCAGGGGTGACACAGGCCCAGGGTGACCCCAGCCCGGGGGGCATGACCCCAGCCCAGGGGCGACGCCATCCTGGGGCTGTGTGCCCCCTGCAGCCACAATCACTGCCCCTCACTCACAGGACCCGGCCCCCCCCTCACCCCCAACATCAGCTCCATGATCCCAGGGGACACGCGGTGACAGAGACTTGTCCCCGTGTCCCGGGAGATCCCACTCCCCCAGCCCCACAATTTTATACTCCGAATAAAGAGGGCTTTTGCAGACAGCCTCCTCGTGTCGCTGACTCGGGGTCCCCATCCTCGGATGGGGGTGGCAGTGGGGGGGCACAGGCTGAATATTAATAATCTGAATATAAACAAACTGAAAACAAATAAATAAGGTAAATGTAAATAAAATGAGTATAAATACTAGGAATAAATTGGAATGAAAATTAATAGAAATAATGTGACTATAAATAAAATGAAAATAATCTGAATATAAAGATATCAAAAATAAATTATCTGAATAATTTGAACAGAAATAATCTGAACATAATCTGAATATAAATGAGATGAAAATAGATAATCTGAATAGAAATTACCTGTATATAAATAAAAAGAATTAAAGAATCTGAACGAATTAATCTGCACAGAAATGAGCTGGAAGCACAGCCTCTGCCCCCAGGGAGCCGCTGTTACCCCCCCAGCATCAAACACAGCACCCAAGGCCAGGCGCTCCTCGTTACAGCTCTTTAATTAGCACGGGGTCAGGGGTCAGGTCAGCCAAGCCGCTTTGTACAGCCAGGGGAGGATCTGAGGAAAAAATCCACAAATTGCACTTTATATATACCACAGTCTGATGGCAGAAAGAAAAAATACCCCCAAACCCCCTGAAAACCCAACAGTAACTTGGGGGTTCAAGAAGCGGCAGCGGCCCCCAGCTGTGGGGCATGAGAAGTTCTTCGCCTTTGTAGAATTACACCTTTATTTCTCTTTTTTTTTTTTTTTTTCCTTTTTTAAACAATTTCTAGCGTGGCTGACACAGGATAATATATCCTCTTACAATACAGACTTCGTTTTTAATTTACACGCAGCAGACTTATAAATTACTTTAAAAAATTTCCATTAAAAATAATAATAATTAACAGCACGCAGCCCCTCTCCTTTCCAGTAGTAAGTACATTCATGCCGCTTCGGAAAACCCCATGTTTTGCCCCAAAATCCAGCCCTTTGTCAGAGCTGCGGGAGGTGCCAGGGGGATGCACTGGCCGGGGACCCTGGAACACCCCATTTCTCCCCAGGTTCCTTGGGGGGGGTCCAGTGCTGACTGCTAGCTTAGCTCCTGCTAGGATCTTATACATACATATGCATATATTTCTTTTGTATGTTTTTTTCTTTATATATATATATATACACACACACACACAAATATATATATAAGGAAATATATTTTCTATATATATTCTATATATATTCTATACAGTTATAAAGAGAGAAAATATATAAACATATATTCTTTATACATGGTATATATATTTCTGTTATATTTCTCTCTATAGAGAAATATACTCTATATAAAGAAATATATACATATAAAGAAACATATTTCTTTATACATATAGAATACATAACAATATAAAGAAATATATATACTTTATATATAGTAAATTTCTTATGTATGTCTTTATATATATAAATATATAAAGAAATATGTATTCTTTGTATATAGAATACATTATATATTTCTTTATATAGAAATATATTAAAATATATAAAGAAATATGTATTCTTTATATATAGTATATCCCATATATATTTCTTTATATATATAAAGATGTATTATATATAAAAGAAATATAAAATATATAAAGAAACATTTATTCTTTATATACTTTTAGTTATACAGAGAATATATTTTTAATATTTTCTTTATATATAGAATATATATGATTTAAAATATATTTTCTTTATATATATAAAATATATATATATATATAAGGGAAATACATATCTCTCAAAAGAAATACACACACACATATCTACACACACATTTGGAGGTGCTGCCTAAGCCAGATCCACCGTCCCTGCTGCTCTTGTGCTGCAAGGGCGAGAAAACTGAGGATGAGGAGGGAGCCCTTTCACCCGCACCCAGGGGCCTCCTTGCCTGGAGCCTGGCCACTTTGAGGGGAATTCCTGGGATTTTAGACAAAGAGGCTCGAAAATGGCTAGTTTTGGCGCAGAGCACTGGGGATGCTCCTGCTACTTCCAGCTCCGGGGAGGTTAGGGGTGATTCCCCGGAGCTTCCCCTTTCGTGGCCACCACCTGCCTTCCCAGCACATCCTGGCATCCTGGGTCGGTCCCAAAAGCCTATTTTCCCCTCTGGGGATGGCAAAATCCCATTTTCCCCTACGGCTGGGGGATGACTGACTTGGTCTGGCTCTGCTCCCCGGATGCAGTGCCAAGGTGGATGTTGTTCCCGCGCCCCCACTCTCCCTGCGGCACCTTTCGCCTTCCCCCACTGAAAAAAGTTTAAAAGAAAAAAAAATTAAAAACACAAAATAAAATAAAAATAAAACCTCAATAAATAAACCATCCCTCAAAAGAAATGGCTCTGTGGGCAGGGGGAGAGGGGACCCAAGGGCAGCTCAGCTAAACCTGGGGATGCAGGGATGCCTGGAAAAACACAAAAAGCTCAGGAAAACTAAATTTTTTTGGTATTTTCCCCCTTTTTCATTGCATTTTGGGAAAGGACAAGCCTCCACCCGCAATGCACAGCCCCTTTGAAAGGACAGATCCAGCCTTTATTAATCTAATTAGCACTCCGGGGCTCCTAATTTCACCTTTTCAGAGGTTTTCCAGTACCCAGAGTTTCTCCAGGCACCACCGAGGGTGATGATGACACGGGAAGGATGAAGAGCTGAGTCATTACCTGTGTTGCTAATTAGTCCTATCATGGGCACTGCTTTTAAATCATGCTAATTATACCTCCAGGCATTCCTTGTTCAAAACAAAACTCAATGTACAGAGCAAGGTGGTAGCGGCAAGTGATGGATGGTAACACCAGTGGTGACACTGGCAGGACGGCTCAGCCTATCGCTTCCCTCCTACTGGGCCAAAAAAATAATAATAATTAAAAAAAACACTTCTGTCTGGGGAAAAATATTAAAAAAAAAAAATATATTTACAACAAACTCCAGTAACTGGCATATAAACAAATATAGCTTCAAGTAGTCCTTGATTATTATTATTATTTTTTAATACTGATGGTCTCCAAAAAGAGAGGAAAGGTGGTTAGGTCATGTTAAAAAAAAAAAAAAAAGTGATTTTTTGGCAGATTTTAACGCTTTTCCATGCGCTTGGCATTGGCGTGGATGAGGTGGTTAAAGCACGGAGGGCTTGGCTGGCTGGAGTGGAGCCGGCGCCGGCTCAGGATGCTCCCACAGGATTTTTACGCTTGGTTTTCTCCTACTGACCGGCGATGGCAATTCAGCATGAGGACTTGGCGGCGTGATGCTCCGAGATGCAGAATGCTGAGGGGAAGGGCGCAGAAGCTGGCCAGTGCCCCTCCATCTCTGGTCCAACCCCCCCAACCCATTAAGGCCACCATTAAAACCATCCCCCACCGGCCTTTTTAATTAATAATTCATCCTCCTGGCATTAACGAGGAAGCCATGGGGAGCACTGTCGGTGCTGGCGACAGGGAGGGTGCTCCGGTGCATGACGCATCCCTGGGGTGGAGCATCTCAGACCATGAACTCGTTGCTCCCCAGGAGGACGAGGGGTTGGGCAGTGGCGCAGTCGGCCTCGGGGTTTCGCTTGCGTCCCCCCCCCACCCCCCCATCTGGGGGCTCTTTGGTTTTTGGGGGGGAAGTTTTCACGCTCTTCAGTTTCTGTTTGCCTTTCTCCGGGTTGAACGTCCCGCGGGTGGTGAACTGAGGCCGGTCCTCAGGATAACGGAGAGGTCCCACGAAGCCCTCAGGGCTTGCCCGGGTTTCGGGGGGCTCGCTGGACCCCCCTGCTCGGTAGAAAGGCGATTTGGAGTACATCTGGAAGCGCTTCCGGGGCAGGTGGGGCAAGCAGGAGGTGGACGACTGGGAGGAGGAGGAGGAGGAGATGGAGGCATCGGCTGGGTCCGCCGGGTCTGGCCGCGTCCTGGGGTGCCTTCGCAGGCGGCTCGGCCCCTCCACCTTGGCAGGGCGCAGGGAGGTAAGTGCTACGCTTCTCTCTAGGTGGGAGAAGGACGACCGGAGGATTAACACCCCAAAACCACCCAGCACCTTGGTGCCTCTCCCCAGGGACATCCACCACTGAGCCAGGATGTTCCCAGCAGCTCGCTGCAGGTAGCATCACCCAGGATGACATAGCGGCACTGGAGGAGCACTCACCCCCCCATCAAACCTTTGATGCTACAAACCACCTCCCCAGGTCCACATGTTTTAACCCTTAATTCCCCTCTTTACACCCATTTAAATTGCTATACATCAAGAGCGGGCAGGAAAAAACTAATA
Organism: Athene noctua; assembly: GCF_965140245.1. Lineage (NCBI taxonomy): Eukaryota > Metazoa > Chordata > Aves > Strigiformes > Strigidae > Athene > Athene noctua. Next base: position 23,018,405 of record NC_134049.1, on the reverse strand, counting down.
AACCCTCCCCAAGCTATCAAAAAACCTGAGCAACCTGATGGAGTTGAAGATGTCCCTGCTCATTCCAGGGGGTTGGACTAGACAATCTTTGAAGGTCCCTTCCAACCCAAACCATTCTATGATAAACCCAAGAACACCTGGATTTACCCGAGCGATCGGAGATGGCTCCTTCGGAGTCAAAGTTCAAATTTTCAGAGCTGTCAGCAGTGCCGATGGAGGCTTCGGACTCGAGGGTTTCGTCATCAGAGGCGCGGGGCTCCAGCGTCAGCATCTCAAACGTCAGCTCCTCCCTGCCAAAACCAACCCAGTGCCATTGACCCAAAGGGACCAAAAAGTTGGAGAGGAGAAGAAAGGGACGCATGTATGCCAAGATAACATAGAGGAATGGAGTCCTCCAGGTCACCCTGTGAGCAGCACATCAATGATATGATGTCAAGCAACATCCACAGGTAACCTATAGCTAGGGGATGTGGATCAAACTCACTTTTCCTTCTGCAGGCTCTCAATCTGCTCAGTCAGCACCTTCTCCTCTTGCTGCATGGCCACTTGCTGCTGCTCTGTCACCTCCATCTCCATGGCTTCCTCGCTGCTCATGGTCTCCTCAGGGACATCTGTCACCGAGGGCAAGCGCACGGCCACGGGAGATGTGGGGCTGGGGTAGGCGCCGCGTCGCACACGTCCTTTGCCCTGAAGAGAGACAACAGAGTCACCACCACCAGCCAAGGTGATTTTGCAAACATCTCAGGTGCCAACCACGCTGCTCTCCCAAGGAGTGAAGAAGATGGCCCCGGCCATCGGTGCTCAGTGCGCTGCTGGCGGTTGCACCCAGGACCCTTGAAAATCTCATCCCAGGCAGGGAGAGGTACCAGAAGGGCTCAACACGTTGGAGGGGGTGAGGATGGAGGCGGTGAGGATGGTGTTGATGGACCAGTTACCAGATGATGGGCCAGCTGATGGACCAAGCTCAACTTGGACTTCCAAGCAAGCCCAGATGGTGGCAGGATGAGTTTCCGCAAAGCCCACAGCCCGTGATGGGAAGCTTGACCTGTCAGATGTTGCTGGCTTTGGGTGGGAGCATCACCAGGGCTTTGATTTCAGGGCACCTGGCTCCCGCCTTATCATTAGATAGCATCTTGCATCCTTCCCTCGCCCACCCTTGGTATCTCCTGAGCACTGCAAGGGTCTCCACTGACTCCTTTTGCAAACGGTAACTCACACCTAATCACACTGTCCATGCTCTGATACCATGTACAGGAGATCCAGACACCAAGACCACCTCCCATGGTCCATTATAAGACAACAGATGTTAATTTTTGTGCCTGCGGTCAAATGAGGAGATTTAATGCAGCTCTGAAGAACCACCTGGGTATTTTAATATTAAAACTGACATTGAAAAAGGACTCATATGGGGGTAGTATGTATGGAGGAATATTATACATGCAGCTCTTTTAATCTTGTGAGGACCAGCTCTACAGATCTACTCCACAGAGTGGAAATAAAAGATGGATTTTTGAGTATGAGAGATACCCTGGACATTAAAAAGCTTATCTTAACCGTTATCATAACCAGACACATCTCATCTTCTAAATTCAAGATCCTGAACTGACCAGGACTTAGGAGATGTCAACAAGCCTGAGTCATGCCCATCACTTGCTGCCCTCCTCCTGACAACCATCACCCAGGATGAACCTGCATCTCCTTGCGGTTGAAGAGTTTGTTGCAACACAGCTTTTCTCCCCATAAGGCTATTTAAACCCTGCAGCTGGGGCATCCCTGGGTCTTCCTGATAACCCACATGTCCAGAACAGGTTTGCAGGGTAAAGGAGCCTCCTTTTTTTCCTTTAAAAGTGAGATTTGCTCCATTTTACCCCTTTCATCTTTTAAAATCAGAGACCTTTCTCTGGCAGCAAAGCTGCTCTCGCAACCCAGTGTTCTTCTGATGACACTTTCTCACGTGGGCTCCTGAGCTGAAGCGCAGCTACCTGAATCCTATTAGCCAAAACCCCTGAGATCCCAAAGATCCCACCAGCTCGTGGACTTAAGTCTCTGTGAAATGGCTTGCTTGCAAAACAGCATCAGGGGAGCAGAGCTCAAATTTTGCTCTTCTCCACCTCCTGACCCTCGTGGATGCTGGATGATAGGGAGAAACATCATGGGCTGAACCTGGTAGGAGGGAAACGGCCCCACAAGCATCCCCAGAAACCTGGAGGCACTTTTCTCACCCGTTGCAGTCTTGCTGGGAACTCAAACTCAAGCTGGGATGGAACTGGGGAGTATAGGGATTGCTGGACTCCTCCCAGTTCAGACCTAGCTGCCCTCACCTTGTGTTCAAGGTGGGGGCAGTCCTTCTCCTCCAAGAAGGTGGTGGAGACCTTTGATGCCTCGTGGTCTCTAAGGCATCTGAGCTGAGGGTTTTATCCACCCTCTCAAGATACAGCAGCACTGTGAAAGCAACTTGATGCTGAAATGCATCCTGAGCGAGCAGAAATTGAGGAGGGAAGGAAAGTGATGAGTCAAGCAAAGCAAAAAAAGAGGGAAGCACAGGATGGAAGAAGAAAATAAAGGAGAAAAAAAGAAAGTAGGAAAGGGAAAACGGATGGAAAGAGGTTTTGAGAGGAGCTGTTTGCAGGGATGGCCGAGCACTGGCCGTCCTGAACTCCTGCTGCTTGAGGGACCTGTGGGAGAAACGTTGTCCCTGACGAGTGGTGTCCGCTTGGGGACTGGACGGGCAACATCACGGACAATGGCCGGTGGGACGGGGCTGGAATGAGCGGCGGTGACACACAACGGAGGGACGCGGAGGCTGGCGCAGGACGCGCCGCAGTTAATACATACCGGGATTGAACTGCGGGTTATGCTCATAAATCTAACTGCAATTAGTACGGGTTTCTGGATTAGAGAGGAGATGAAAAGGAAAGCAGGTTAGAGTGCACATGCCGCCGCCCCTCCAAAAAACCTGTTTTTGTACATTTTTATGTGAGGTTTGGTTTTTGTTTTGTTTTGTTTTGTTTTTTTAACTGGGATGAGCAGGGCAGCTCTGCAGCACCAGCCCAACAACCTTGGGCAGTCCCTGCTTGGAATTCATCCCCAAAAAAGCAGGAGCAACATGTCCTTGAGGACCACAGTGGTCAGGTCCAAGCAGAGGCGCCACTCAGCTCCGTAGCCCAAGCCTGGGGTGACCATGCTATGCCAAGTCTATCCCTCTCCTGCAGCCCAACAAGCCAAGCACAGTGTGCATCCACAGCCCGCCGGCCCCCCAGGAAGCATGGAAGCTCAATGAGATGGGTTTGAGGCTCCCAAAAAGGTGGTGCGGGAGCAGGGAAACCCTTTGGGGAGCTCATTTTGTGTTCAGATAATGCAACTAAGCATGAAAAAGAATGGTCCAGGTCTCCCATGGGGTGACATCAAGCTGGTCAATGAAAGGCTTGACTCAACCCAGGACCAAACAAGCTCAAATGAAGGTGGAAACGTTGATCAGGAGCATCTGAGCTGGAGTGACCACGTTTCCACAGACCATTCCCACCTCCTCATGCTTTGGTATGACTCCCTGCAAAGGTGAGGAGCCACCACGGGGCTGAGGCATCCCTGTCCTGGGGGAGATGGTGTGGGAGGTTGCGAGGGGTTTGGGAGGCTGGGATAAGCAGGAGAAGATAAAGTAGGGTTGCTTCAGGTGCAAGGAGAGGACAGAAGGGAACAGAGACAGCTATGGCATCTCACCATCGATCTGCGGATCAAGGAGAGGCGGCTCTTGGCTTTGTTCTCTGCAAACTCCAGGCTGTTGATGTCCTTGAGACGAGCCTTGTATTTGTTCATCTGCTCGATGACGATTAATTCTACACAACTAAGGGGAGAAAAAACCCAGAAGAAGACAAAATAGGAGGATGAAATTATTTGATCTGAGCTGTCTCTGTCTTTCTTGCCTCAAGATCTGCCCTGATGCAAAGGCACAGAGGGAGAAACCTCCAGCTGGAAACCAAAAGGTAGTGGAAATTCTCCTACCAAGAGTAATAACGGGCTATAGATGGATCGAGGAACTTGGACTAGAAAAATTAAAGACATCCAAGGATCTCATGGGAGGAATTTTCCCCTTTGAAAGAGTGATCAAGGAAAGACAAAAACCTGGGGAAGGCAGGTTGCTTCTAACTCGCCTGCACATGGTAATGCTTCAACAAGCTTGTTTAGCTGAGCTGACTGTTTAATGATGTCAGGAGTGTGTTTGGGGAAAAAAAAATATCTTTTCTGCATAATAAAAAAAATTAAAATAAAATTAGAGGATGTGCTATGCTAAAGTCTAAGGGAGAAGCTACGAAGAAATCCTGTTGAAGGACAAGTGCTCCTACTAGCTGGGTCTCAAAGAACATTCTGGTCTTCCACAATTTTAATATTTACTGGAGGTAAAACCACCTCTTTCAAAGCCCAGCCCTTCACTGGACGGTTTTCATTATTATAATTGTATCCATTATCTATTTTTACATCTATTTAATATGAGCCAGCTGAATTTGGGCAAGTGCTTCACTTTTTCTCTGTAAAACCTTTGCAATTATGTCAAACACTTGAAAGAAATCTAAGTACACACTATTAATATTGCTGCAGACCAAACAAGCTCACCTCTTCAGATAAAACTCACAAAATTAAGTAAGAATAAAGATCTGCCTGCTACAAATGGGATTAACTATAAAACCACGTCAGTACAGGCTCCACCTTTTCCTGCTGAGATGTGCCGGGCAGGAGTGCAAGTTAATCTGCTCTTATGGATCCTTCAACACTTTAAAATCCCCATTCAACAACCTCCTGGGGATTGAGAGAATATGATATATCTTCATGAAGATGCATTGAATACGTGTTTATAATTTCCATGCTAAAGCACTCAATTCTTGCGCCATTTGACTGCACTAAGGGTTATCAGGTGTGAGTGGTGACATGGTAATGGTTATGGAGCTGGATCATCCAGCACCATGTTCTTACGTGGTTGTTTTACTGATGTCCTGAACACTCTGCAGTGGGTCCGTTGTATCGGGGCAGCGGAGGATACAGGGAGCAAAGACGATGGCCAAGGCGTTGGCTGACATGCGATTGGTCTCTTCTTGGAGGGCAATCCTAACAAAATAGGGATTAAGATTGAAGTCAGAGGTAAAGGCACCTCCTCTACACCACTTCCACAGGGCCACGGAAGAATAGGAGACGACGTTCCTACAGTGCAATCTAGCTCTGCTAGCAAGCACGCTGCTCTGCCTTTGTCTTTGCTCTGCTTGATGGAGAAAGCCAAACCTGAAGACATCTCAGGTGTTCCCAAGACAGGCAAACAACTGGTATTTTCCACCCAAAAAACTTGTCCCTGCAGTGGTGAGAGGCACCATGGGCCTACAGGCACCAAGAGTGACCAGAGACTGTGGAGGTTGCTCATCAACACAAGCATCATTTGGAGAAACAGCTCTGGGTCCATCGCCTGGAAGACACGGTGGACCTGAAAGCTCTTCCTTTTCCCTTGCCCACCTGCTTTCAGTCTCAGCTATTTTGGTAGGAAGGATGCCTGAGCATCCTCCCCTTGCCTGTTGCCCAAAGCTGCCCTGGCCCAACATACCTCACCAGGTGGAAGATGAGACGCTCCAAGGTGCTGAGATGGGTGCGGGAGAGCTGGTCGATGACTGAATACACTCCCCGCACTGTCTCCTTCCTCTCCTGGAGGCCTGTGGAAAAAGCACCAGCATTTAGGGCAGCTTCTACTTCTTCCTCCTATTTAAAATGATACCTTCTTAATGCTTACTTACTTCTACTACTTAAAAGATGGATCTTCTGGCTAATGGTTTGGACTGAAATCTGCTGAACTGTGATGCAAATGTGTGCCATCACAGGCGAGACTGAATTGCTCATGGCTTTGCACAAAAACCCCCTTATAGCCAAAAAAACAGACTTTGAAGCCAGGTAAGTATAATTTGGCATAAGCAGCTGGTTTGGGCCCAAAGAGTAAATAAAAAGTTCAGCACTAAAAGTGGCCATCATTTTCCTCTGCCAAGGGAATAGGATAGTGAAGGAGACTCCTTACCCATCGCCCGCAGAAACTCCTCGTAGAGCTCAAAGGTCATGAGAGGGTTGGGCAGATCTCGGAGCCACTGTTTGAACACACTGGCGATGACGTGGATGTTATAGTCATCTAAATTCACATTATCAATGTCTGAGTTTGGCAGCAGATTGAAGTAAAAAGAAAACAAGAGGCAACGATCAATATGAAGCCATTAGTGATGCCAGAGGGTTGGACTAGATGACCTTTAAAGGTCCTTTCCAACCTAAACCATTTTATGATAAGGTATTCCTCTATGAGAGAAAATGTTCATGTGCCACCCCGAAACCACACTGTGTTTAATGGCAAGAAATCCAGCACCTGATGTCAGCTTCACATGTTAAAACTAAAGAAAAATGCATTTTCCAGGGATCTTAGTAATCTTAAGTAATCTTAGGTGGGGCCAGGATTTCTTTTCTTGCTGGCATCAATTTTTACAGTGTTAAGCAAGGCAGTGCTTTCCCTCAACTAGAATTAACTTTTCATTATTGCACCCAAAAAGGCATGAGTTGGTAACTTGAGCTTTGGTTGGAGATGCGAAGGCATCACTTGCATGGCCTACCGTTGGGGAAGGCAGGACTGCTCCCTGGTTTCGCCCCAGTGAAGCATCCCACCTCCCTCACATCCAACCTTGCTCTTGCAGAGATTTTTCTCCCTGTGGTGTGGTTTTCTTTTTTCTTTCATTCTTTTACCTGTATCAAGTCCTTGTCGCAGCTCCTTGATCTTGTTGGTGGACCCTGATTTTCTGTAAATGCCCTCTGTGTACAGCCCGTGCATTTCGATGTAGTTGATGAGCTTCTCCACCAGCACGGGCACTGCTCGCTCCTCACTGGTCAACCGGGAGAGCTCCACGCCGAACTGCCGAGACGAGAGTTCAGGATCATACTGAAGAGGAAAAGGAAAAAAAAAAGGGGTTAAAATCCTTTTAGGAACCAGTGCTGGTGCAGTGCTTGGATCCAATTGCTCTTCAGACTTCTTCAGCTGATCCAGGTGACGTGCAAGTTAGTCTAACGAATGAGGACAGGACAGCCAGTAATGTACATCTTGCAATGCTAAATCAGCCTCCGGATCAATTATGACCTGAAGTCATAAAATTTTGGATTTTCTTTCTTTAACCATCCCACTGTGGTTATATTCTCAGCCTGGCAGAGCCAACACAGCTGGGCATGGTCGTCCTCCACCTCATGCCCTTCTGGCACCATCTCCAGGGATAATTTCACTCCCCAAAAAGGATGCATGAAGCAGAACAGGTAAGTTTGAGTCTCAGGTACTTAGATCAACTTGCACCATTGGCAATGACAAAATGTCTGTGAAGAAGCATGATGCCAAAATAGAAGCATGAAAAAACCCATCTACGTCTGTCAGGAAAAAACATTCTGCTGGCGCAAACACTCACTGGAGATTTGATATCTAGCAAATTCAAATGTGATAAAAGTCCTCCTGCATGGAAGATTCTGGGTGGGAAAAGTAAAAAGACCCAGTAAAATTTTGACACAAATGCTTGGCCCTGGCAAAAGGAACATGAGATGGCACATGCTGCAACCCAGTCATCAGCATGACGGTGGTGACCATGACCCAGGACACAGCTCCCCTTATATCCACTTCTGCTTTTTTGTTTTTCCCACTCAATGTCAACCTTTCATCGATCTTCTCAACCTTATTCATTCATCACCTAATTCATCACCTGCTGTTCAACCAGCCTGCTTGGCTGCCAAAACCATCAGCAAATGTGATGCCACAAAACCAAGTAGCTCTAAGATGAGGACCGAGTGTGGGTGAAAGCAATTCTATGGCCATCGAGAGAGATGAGCTTGGCGTTTGCTCAAGTTCACAATAGATCTGGAGAAACAGATCCAGTCTGGGACAAGGCTAACGGTTACAAAATCAGCTGTATCCAGAAAATAAAGACCTCTTTCTCAAAGCATAATAGATGAATTGCTGAAAACAACCTTAAAAATGTTAACCCACCTAGCACAGACAAGCCAGAGGCTTCCTAGAGAAGGACCTCCAACTGCCCAAGCGGAAAGCTACCATGGAGAAACAATTAACTCGCTTCCCTGGGTACAGCACAAAAACTTCATTGTGCAGAGAAACCCCAAGAAATGAGAAGGCTCCAAGCATCTCTGAGCTTCTCTGAAAAAAAATAATCAGAGATCTCATTGAACTTCCCAGATTTTAGAGCAGAAACTCATGAGACTTACCCAGCTCTTGCAGAAATACTGCCAGAAAGGGAAATAGTGCAGCAAAAATACTATATATATTCAAAATACAATTATATTAAAAACATATATATATCTCCAATGTATATATTCTGCTTATTTCTTGGGAAAAATGTAATCATGCAGCTTTACAGAGGCTATGTATTATAGAGGCTGTTCTTCCTCAAGAAGCTTCCCAGGGAGCTGATAAAGCTTTGCAGATGTTATTATCCTGGCTTGTTTTGGGCAAAAAAGAAACTATTTAAAAGAAAAACACCAAATCCTGATGATTCCCTGTTAGTCGGGGTGAACTGCTGCATTCACTCACTGTCCTCCATACCCTTAAACCCAGCAAACAATATTTAATTCCCCTCTAAGTAGGATGGTGAGTGCTTGAGCATCCTCTACCCACCCTTCCTTGCTCAGCTGTAATGCTGCTGCTGTTTGGGAAATGCACCATGAGCCTGAGCAGGGACCAGCAGGGTTAAGAATAACCTTTATTTCTAAGAATAACCCCTACATTTAAGAATAACCCCACATTTCCAAGTCCTTAAAAACTATAAAATGAGGCTGCTTTCTATTATTCTGTGTGGTTACAAGGCAGGGAACATCACTGCGACATCTGCTGCATGACCAGGCAGATATATAGTGATGCATCACTGTGTTACCCAAAATACATGCAAACACTGAAGCACTGGTTGGAGACAGCTCCAGGGATCTCTGGTCCAAGCTCCTTCTCAAAAGAGAGCTATTTCCAGCATTATATCAAGTTCTGTGCCTGCAAACATTTTTTTTATAGAAGTTTGGGATCACCACCTGAAAGGTTTTTAATGAAAGAAAAAAACCCCACCACATTTACCTTTTTGGAGCACTTGGTCGTGGTTTTAAGACAGCACTTCTTGTGACAAGCATATTTACATACTGCAACAAAGAAAACCAGTATTTAACAATCCAGTAAGTCAGATCACTGGAGAAATATGAATTAAGTAGCTCCTCTCAGGACTAGCACGTCAAAACCATGTTGAATTTGCAGTTTCCAGGGGCCAAGTTTATATTAGGTCCACTCAAACAGAAAAAAAACGAAGCCTTTTATTTTAAAGGTCCCATATTTAAGTCCCTGAAGCATTAAAAAAAAACCCTGATAGATTAACTTGGAAAATAATCCATAAGTCACACTGAGCCATCAGACATGAATACCCTCTAAGAGGTTCAAAATAGCACCTAATCTGTAGTATTCCTGCACCGGATATCAGCCTGAAATACTCCAGGGTTTAACTTAAAACCTAATCAAAGAAACGTTGGAAAAAACCAAAGTGATGGATCAACCTTTCCTATCAGTCCTCCTCCATTTTCCTGATCTTCCCAAAAATTCATGTGCCTGGAGGTCTAACAGGCTCAGCCAAATGAATTCACCACGGTCATGAGACCCACAGGCTTCCTACGGGCTGAAGCCACAGGGCATGGTTGCCATACCCAATTTACCATCCTTCTTAACACCTACACGGTTTGACTATACGGGATGACCATATGGCCTCATGGGACAAGATATGTCTCTCACAAAGCTCTCACACAAAAACCAAACTGTACCACAAGGACTGGAAAGGCTGCTGGGATGGAATTACTAGTTGAATTTAGAAACCCATCCCAAAAGCTCTTCTAATGTTAAAAAACCCAGTTATTTGAGAGTGGGGTTGCAGGAAACAGCAGCAAACAGCTTTCAAAATCCAAAACCTCATCACTGGGATACGAGCACATGAAAAAAGACCGAAGAGAGCATGCTTACATTTACAAACAGAAGCTCTGTCCATTATCCAGATCAAGGAGGAACAATATTCACAGTAGGTGGGGATGCTGTACTGGGTCGCCTTAAAAATGTGTCCATTGTGCTCTTCCACCTGCAACAACAGAAGTTGGGTGGTGAGAAAAAGTAAATGGGTGCTTAGTCTGCTGCAAAATGGAGAGATGAACAGCTCTCCAACTTTAAGGTGTTATTTGCTTTTATTTGCTATTTTTGTTTCCTTTTCAGACCAGTAAGCCCACAGGCAACCCAAACAGACATCCAGCCTGTATGAGAACCAAACCATCACGCAAGCAGGTTAGAAACTGTGTGTGACTGAGTTGGTTGGTCAACTTATCCATGTTAAGAAGGTCTTGTATGCATCCATGGCCCCTTGTTGCTCTGCACCTGCATCCTTCCTAGTACTATCATACTGGTTATGAAAAAAGGAGATGGAATCTCCTACATCTCTGATGTTAGAGAGGTAAACCACACACTGTAAGTTTATGCAGAAACCCAGAACAACACTTCCTGCTTCGCTCTTAGTTCTTCTATAATAACCCTTGACATTATGTTTACAGTCTTGACTGATCTGGGACGTGATTCTTGATCAAGCAAACCAAATCCACCTTGTCCATCTTTCCAGCATGTTCTTTCAAGGCTGCAAGTTCATAACAGTGTGATGTTCAGATCTCAGGTCTCTTATTGCTTTGTCATCCTGGCCACAAGAACATTAATTATTTAATGCGAAGGCACAGAGTGCTCAACTCACCACATCTGTTTCTTTTTTTCTTCTCTTTTTTCGTTCTGTTTTTGGCACCTGGTATTAGAAAGAGATTTAAGTGTATTTATGGGCAATTTCCCCATGTAAAGCGTACCAAGGGCTCATATCTAACGTTGCCTACTGCTTTCCAGCCCCATCCTCTGGTGCACCTGCAGCCTCAGGAGAGTCATTCTAGAAAACTCTCCTGTGGATCACCCTGTTTTCATAAATCTCCTGGACAACTGTCCTCATCTTCATCTCAGAGTTGAGATTAGCTGCTGCTCTAACTCCAAGTCCAGCATCAGTGACCTAAAGCTCTCCCACCTCATGCAAGACACCCAAGGAAAACATGGCACAGCACTGCAGCCAGACCCGATGCTCAGCCTGCTCCAAATAAAACCTTCCTGGAGAGGAGGCTGGGAAGGACTCGGAGCAGAAGAGCCAGAAGGTAGGATATTTGTACAATAAACTCCATCTCCCAAGCCCAGCCTGAGACCCTGTGGTTGTCCTCGCAGACATTATGGAACAGAAAGCAAGGCGATCAGATTTGTGAAAGGTACACTGCAAGCTCTGACTGCTCTAAAAACTGTACCTAGACCCTGAGGACAGCCACTGCCCATTCTCCTGCAACCCAACTGATGTGAATTATGTGGTCACTTCGGAAGAGTTTAAGAGACTAGGAAACCTTGTATCTCTTTTGTTTTCCCTCAAAGATTGAATAAAACCCCAAAAGCTAAAAACAAGGCACCAGGAACTGCCTTTCCAACCATCCACAGATGGCTGCAGCTTTGCCCTGAAGACAACATCTACACATTGGCATTGGCCAAGGCCCAGCTCAGCCCAGATGTCAACTGGGGTTTGCTGAGCCCAGTGAAACACAGCCAATGAATCATGCCTTGCATGGCTTATGTTGTCCACCTTAGCTTAAATCTGAGGAGAATATAACAGGGGTTGCCATGTGTCTACAGAGAGCACAACCCCATGGAAAGATAGTTCACAAATCTTCAAGGGGCTTAAGAAAAGTGTCAACTACCTTCACTGCGGTGTAGTCCAGCGGTTTGTACTCTATCATATATTCATCCAGGAAGACTTTGAAGGTATTGACCCAGACTTTAACTGGAGACTCACTCCAGTCTCTCTGCTCAAGCCTCATGGTCTTCTCCAGAATCTGCTCGAATAAGGCATAGAGGTCCTTATAGCGGATGCTTTTCCCATCATCCATCTTTTAAGGAAACAGAAGCAAAGAGAAAAGCAATTTTTATACACCCCAGACTGCCTTTTATGCTCCAATTATTTCAGCCTGACTGGCTTCCAACTGCTCAGGGAAAGTCCAGATATGATTAAAAGAAGGAAAAAAGCACCATCTAATAGAGAGTTGTTTCATGACCTTTGGTGGGGTGGCTTCTCAGTGTGCAGAGCAGGAGAATGTTAAGTCTTAGAGGGAACTTTTCATACAATCTTGGCAATAAAATAGCTTTTTTTGATCACTGTGATCATAAACTGTAACAATCATTGCTCAGATTCAGAAGTAGCAGAAGAGCAGAGCTCTGTGTTGCTCAGACGTCTCCACCACTCGCAAATGTAATAAAGGTTTTCAGGCACTTTGGGTGGCAAATAGTTTACTGACTTTCTGTCATCTCCTATTTGACTGGGAGCACGCCGTAACAAGGAGATCAGAAATCACCACTCAATGTATATTGAGAGCCGGCTAATGAGGAAGAGTTGGTCCAAATTTACAGCTCATGAGACTAAATACAAAGGAAGAGCATCCATCCTTTGGGATGAGCTGACCAGGAATGGAAGGCTCAGCAATGTGTCCACCACCAGGAGAACCCAGAGCTTCTCCTTTCTCCTGGAGGTGGAAGTTCTCACCTGTCATCTGGTCACTTACCGCCAATGCTGAGGAGTAAAAGCTGAAGATGTTTTGTCGGAATTCCTTCAGCGCTTTCTTGAACACGACATCCACCAGCGTGTCCTTCTTGCTGTCCTCGTTATCCAGTTCATTCATCTGGGAAACCAAAGGGGTTTATGCACCCATGCCACTTTTGCTGCAGCAGAGCACTGTGTGATATGAAGCAGCACTTACAAGCAGCTGCTCCACCATGGGCAGATGATGTTTCTTCTGCATGGAAACTAGAAATATGAGGATTTCCCCGCAGCCTTCAACTTCTGCCCTCCTAGGTCACCTATTTCTGCTGACACCAGGGGCAGCTCAAAGAAATGGAAGCACTGAAGTTGCTGTGCTCATGCAGAAGGACTGCACAGTCCACGCACAGCGTGCCCATCTTGTCTCCCAGGCCTGCCCTGGTGCATGCTGTGCACCCTTAGATGAATTATTAGTATTGCTACTGCTGCCCCCAGGATAATTTTGACTTTGTTGCCTCTGCTCTTCGAGCTCTCTGATGATTTAGCTGGAGCAGTGAGGACAGGAGTTACCTTTTTCAGGAGAAACTCATCCATGCTCTTCAAGTCGCTAGCGCTGGTTATGATCTGCAGCGAGTCGTTCTGCCACTGCACGGGCTCCAGAGCCACGCTGCTGATCTTGACGCTGCGCTTGCGTTTCACTTTGGGAGAAGGCTCCTTGTTCTCCTTAAACTCCCGCCGGTAGATACCGGACAGCTCAGGACTCCGTGGGGGGGTCAGGTGGTGAGGACCCAACTCTACGTGTAATAATTAAAAAGGGGGAAAGAGATTGAAGAGCAGATGAAAAAATAATTTTGCCAGTAAAACAGGGAGATGGGCATCAGAATAAACCTGTGAAGGAGAAAAACACTGTGTGGTACTCATAGGAAGATTAAATTTCACTTCTCCTTTGATTATTTCCTCTGTGAAGAGGGAAAACATCTATCCATGTCCAGATGGCTGCTGGAAGGATTAGTGACACGGAATTTCTTGAGACCTGTTTTGGATCCCACTCTAACCTACTTGCCACTGGTTTGGGTTGACGCCATCCATGCATTCAAGAGACATGAACCACCATGGACGTTCAATTTGTGCAGCTTCCCAACCCGTTTTCTCACAGCAGCCTCAGCGAGACCACACTATCATACACAATCCTCCCACTTACACATACCTTAACCCTATGGATAAGCCCAGCTTTCCTCGGTTCTATGTCTTTACCCAAGCACCTATATATTGGGCTATGCTTGGCTGTGGTGTAAAGCCAGATTTATACTAGCTTTTCCCTCTGCCATGACAGCAAATGCAATTTCTCAGCTCCATACAAGACCGGCAGCATGCCACCCCACCACTTACCTTCACCAAGCTGCAGGCCAGAAATCACCTCCCTGCCGGGGGTTTCCTGCTCTGCGTACAGCTCCAGCAGCTCAGACTGGGTAGCAAGCTTCTCCCGTGGGGTCTTCTTTTCCCCCTGCTTTCCCTTCACCCAGAACCTCATCTTGGCTCGCTGAGGCCTGGAAATAAGTTGTGGAAAGAGGAACCACCTTAACTAGGAAAATGTCCTTCTACTCAAAACTACCCTGAATCTCCTGGACCTTCATGGTGTTTGAGGGGGAGTTAAATCCACACTGCTTCTACCAGGGAAACCGGGCTACTTGTCCTCAGGGAAGGCAAGAAACTCATCAAGTTTCATGCATGCAGTTGGGTGGTTTGGGGTGGGAAGTCTGGCCCATGTTGTCAAAACTTTATTGCAATATGAGCAGGACTCCTAATTGGGCATGTCCACAGTCACGTAGGAAAGCTGGGACAAGTAACTCATGTGCTGGCTTTGGCTGGTGGAGCTCCAGAGGAGCTGGGCTGGTTCGGCAAGGTGATGACAACAAGAAGGACATGGGAGGGACTCATATTCCATCTCCAGTCATGTTTCCTACCTCCCGTCTGGAGCCAGGCTCTTCTGTGCGGCCGCCAGCTTCCCAATCTCTCCCTGAGACATGGTTTTGTGCAGTTTCATTTGGCCTTCCCCAGAGGTGAATCGCTGCACTGTCTGTAACAATTCCAAGCATGGAGCATTTAAAAATGAAACAGCTCTTGGGATGCCAGCTGATTTTTTTTTTCCCCTAGCAAAAATTAGATATATCTTCTGTTATCTCTTTATTTCTATCTGCCTACAAGTAAAAACCTACAGTCTTGTTGAGCTAGCTACAACTAGATATATATTGTAAAAACAACTGGAAAGGAAAGGCATTTCCCTTGCTCCAACTCTACACTGAGGTCCAACCTTCTTCCCCCTTGAGCAACCAATGATGAAAATCGGTGTGCACCAAGCCACAGGTCCTCCTCATTCAGCCTGCATAACTGCTCCACCATCTTGGTCTGGGCAGCCCAGCTCTCCCTCCCAAAGAGCCACGATGAAGTGATCTGTGGTGTTCCTGGCACCAAATGAACTTTCAGCCACATGGATCTGTCCCAGCAGAGCTTCCTCCTCCAACTCTTGTTGAGAACTTTACAGAAAAGAAAACTGAAGTCTGTGCCAAGGACATGTCAGAATAAACCCTTTATAAATAAGAGATTTTTTAGCTTTAATACAAAGGATCTCTGCTTTTGCCACTATTTAAAACACCCTGGGAACATTGTTAAGGGTGAAACGAACTCCCAGTAATTCAAACTAACAGGATTCTGCGAAATAGCCCAGAAATAGTCTTGCTGTATTTAAGATAAAATAGCAATTTTTGTTCTTTTTCCCAATTGCAGCTGTGATTTTGGAGTTGGACTCCTGAAGGAGAGACTTTCAGTATGAGGAAAGCAGGGAATCAGGTTGTATGGAAGGATTCAGGAGACGAAAGTTAAACATCTCCTGTAGCTTTCCCACCACCTAAACGTCTCAGCTGAACACACTGTGGTTTGAAGCTCTTATTTTTCCTCTATTAAAAATATTTAAAATAAAATTATATAAAATATGGGCTTCAGGGGAGTCACATTTACCATATTTACTCTTCTCCAATGTTTTATTTTTCAATCCTGGACTAACCTCTCTAACAGCCAGGAGATGGCAGCACATAAGGCAGAATTGCCACTGGGAAAGACAGAAACTGCCTAAACCATCAAAGGGTTTATTTCTTGTTCCTGTCGTTCGTACATTTAGGTGATGATTACACATAAATTGCAGATGGATACTGGGAAAAAAAACCAACCTCAAACCCCATAAAAGTGTTTTCCATCCACCCAAACTTACTACTTGCTTTTAAAAAAGACCTATTAAAATATTTGGTCCGTGATATAGTTTTGTTCTTGAGTAATTTCAACCTTTTAATCACTTCCAGTCCTTTGTTTGTTTTTTCTAAAAATCATTTTATGGGAACATTTACTCCCTTTTTTTCTGTTTTAAAGCCATTTAAAGCATATTGGTACGTGCTGACCATGGCAGGCAGGCCAATGGGGTTGTCAGAGCAATGCAGAGGTTGCTCTATGGGACACCACATACACTTTCTTTTTTAAAATATATATATCATATCTACTGCACAAGCAATTCCAGTGTACAGATTTTGCAGCAGAGCAAAGCAAGTGAAACCCTGGCTCATGAAGAAGACTGAGTCAAAAGCATTTCTAATGTCCTTTTTAGACAAAACTGGAAGAAGGATATTCTACCATTATTATCACCACCTCTCTGCTCTGCCCCAATTCTTGATCTACTACCATTCAACATCTCCTCTGCTTTCACAGCAACCTCTCCAGTTTTTAAAAGTAAGGACTAAAAGGCATTTTTGGCACAAGATCCTTCTGTTTGAGGGACTCCTCCAAGAAGCTCCAAAGGGGAAGGTCCTTGTCTGGATGGGAAACCTTCCCAGATGTCAAGATGAGCCTCTGCACCAGAAAATCCTCTGCCAGGGAACACCACAAAGCATCACGTGTGGGCAAATGGCAACAGCTGGGGTTCTGGAGTTGTCTCCTGGATGAAGAGGGGACCAAATATTTTTCCTGTATTTCACCCACCCATGCTGTCAAGAGATAACCATGGCCAAATGACTGGTCCCAGCAGGCAGCAGTGCTGCGTGCTGCATTGAAGAGCTTCCTGAAGTGCAATGCTTCCTCTGAATGGCTTAGATCAAGAGTTCTTCCTTCATTACTGGCTCTTCAGGTGTACTTAGGATCAGCTGGTGGCAGATACTTGGACTGATGCTTGTCAATTCATGGCTATAATACAGATGTTGGAACAAAATGACCTCTTTGTTACCCGGGTCTGTCTGTTTAAGAGCCTCTGCTGAAGGAGGGTGTATTCAGAAGGTATTTCTGGTGTTGTTTGTCTAACCAAGGCTTTCCATGTATCTGCTGCAGGAAAGCTCTCCCAGCTTAGAAGCAAAACTGACCACAACCAGGAACTATTCCTCCCACTTGTATTTGTCTTTCCACAAGGTAGGCTAATCCTTGGCTATTCGCTAGCCAAAAGAATCAAGTGACCTTTGAAGGCTTGGTCTTGTCAGGAAGCTCTTTAGCCTTAAAGGCACCTTGGAGTCAACTGTACCTTCAGCAGCCACCTTATACGCTGGTGCACCTTGAGTTTCAGCTATTGCTGAAGATGCTCTTGATCTTTGTTGCTCTAGGATACCCCTGACTTAGGTCAGGAGCATTGTTTTCTGGTGGACCTGACCTCTACTTACTAGCTGGCGACACACGATCATTGACTTGACAGTCAAGAAACCAAACAGGCAGGTTCACACCAGTGCAGCTGGTGAGTCATCACAAGGTCGCACGTGATCTCTCTTTTGTCTATCCAGCAGCCCTTGGCTGCTGAGCAGCACATCAAAAGAGGCTTTTTTGGAAAGTCATGGCTGGGGTCAGGAGCGTTATGAATAAGCTATTCACTAGCATGGAAACCAGCTTGCACATGGTGGCTGCCTGACTCGTCTTCATGTGAACATCACAAGACACAACGGATGTGTCTGCATAGACATCAACCTACTTGAGTTTGTACCCAAACCAATATGCACCAGTATTGCTCTATCATAGGCTACTCCATCGTCTGCATCATCCAGCCAGGCTCTGCTAATAAATATGAATAAGCAGTCCCTAAATTTTATTACTTGTGGCAATCCTGACCCAGAAAAGCCACAAGCCAAACGGCTGGTCCCAAACCTGTAATACAGAATACAGATGGAAACACTGTACACATTGTCAGGACACACAGACGTAGGGTATCACTGAGCACACGACGTCATGGGTAGCATTTGCTAGAAAGCAGAACTCAGCTGCACAAGGGGTGAAAGTGCTGACCACCAGTTAGAGCTAGTGATGGAGAGCAGAGAAGAGATACAGGAGAGACTAGAGACAGTTGGCACCTACTACTACTAGCATGCAGTGAGAGCTGTTAAACCAGGTGAGCAGAGTCCTGAGAAGCACTTCTAAAGAGTGGAATGAGCCAGGTCCCTCCCAAGGATGGAGCTTGTCAAGCACCAGCCCAGTACCATCCGGTAGCATCCCAATAGGAAAGATTTCTACGGCTAAAATACCCCTAATGCTTTGTAAAGAAGGTAGCCTCCAGGAACACAGCATGGCATGCCAGGTATGGTGCAGCCCCTCGCTCAGGGCTTTTGCCAGGCTATGTAAAAATACTACATTTAACTACATAAAATTCTCCCTTTCCTGATCTACAAGGAGGGAGATGCGTGAAGATGGAGCCAAGCAATCTCAGTTAATAGAGCCCTGTCTTTCAATCAGGATTCAAGTATTCCTGGCTCAAAACCCTTGGAAATTTATCAAGAGCAACCTTAAAAATTAATGGAATTTGTAAATCTCTACCTTAGCATCCAGCGAGGAAATTATCCTGGGAAAAATTTATCCTTTATAATATAAGCTGCTAACAGAAAAGTCACGAAAAGCCCTCCTTGGCCATCTGTCTTTCTTGGAAAAGCAGATTTTAGGATCGTGTGAAGCATTTGCTGGACTCACAGCAACACTATAGCACAAAATAAATCACTGACTTCAGCTTTCATGCTTTTCTTTGGTTTGATACTCAGCTCCACATCCAGGACCGTAGCTGGAGGAGAAGAGCAAGGCAGATCTACTCAACGCTCTACCTGAACTCTTACACAGGAGACAATTCCTGGTGTTTATCCACACTTCTACAAGAACATCTCCACCACCTCAAGAAAAAAATATGATTGGGTGAGAAGCTGTTGGCCTTTTCCCTCCTGAAACCTCTCAGTTTGTGATTTTCCAAAAGCAGCTTATTGGGTTAGGAGATTAAGCCTGAGATGCAAATGCTCTGCAGCACAGGCTCACATAGCATGGTGCTGCAGCCCCTGGACCTGCCAAGGGACACCAGTTACTGTGCTTGAAAAAGCCACTAAGGTCATTTAAAAAAAAAAAAATCCTCACTATTTCACTCTCACTATATTTTTATTACCCAATTTACATGCTTTTGCTTTCTCTGCCATCTGCCAGCATTGCTCTGATAATTGAGGATTGAATAATGATCGGATGTTGTGGATAAGAATACAAAATCAAAAGTAATAGAAAGTGCAAGGTTTATACCATTTTCTTTGTTGTTTGTTGCTTTTTGCACAATATTAGCTCTGATCTTTTCTATGGATGTGTGTAGATAATTTTTAGAGCAAAAAGGTCCTAGGGGAACTTTGCTATTTGGATTAAAAACCAAAAAAAATAGGTAGCTGTGCAATACGAGTTGCAGGGCTCCAGGAAAGCTATGGAAACTGTAGTTGATATCGAATCAAGCCAGAAAACATCTCCCTGGCCAAGAAATACAAATGATTTCCCTATTTCGCATCAGTTTCTGCTGTGTTCGCTGAATTTACCCATCTACAGCATCCACGGAAGTGGGAGAAGCAGTGGTGGTGGGGATCAGTGCAGCTAAGGTTAGCAAAGAAAGGCTCCCGCAGCTCCGCTCGCTCCCTTGTTTCATTTCTCCCAGCACATTGGAAAAAATTACCATTTCGGAGTCACTGTAACAGGCCTGCCCCAGCCGGGCTGCAGGCACTGCCTCGGGATGAGGAGGTTGGTCAGAGGAGAGAAGGAACTCAAAATTGCCATCGTAATCATCTTCCTCCGTATCCCCCTCCCCATCAGCAAAAGTACCTCTAGTCAAGAAATCGGATCGCGTCCGCGCCATGCGGGCTTTCTTTTTATGGGTCGGTCTGGGAACCTGCTTGACCAAATGATAAAACAAAACAAAACAAAACGTTTTTTAAAATAAAAAGGAGATTCTACCGATGTTTGGCATCATAGCGTAGCTCAAGTACAGCCTTAAGATATCTGAGTGACGTTGCACTCCATGAAGGGGACACAATATTATATCTAGTGCAAAAAAAAGGACCGGGAAAAACAAAAACCATGACAGCACAGTGAAATGGACAATCATGGATGTTACTCAAAAGTACGTTAAACCAAAGCAAGACGTGTTGGACAGTGTTTGCCATCAGGACCACAAGATCCTTTTTATCCAGAGCTGCTCCAAATTAATGTTGCAGGGGCTTTTTATTTTTAAGAGAAAGTATGAAGGTTGCTGTACCGTGATATCCCCCTTCCCTACGTCTAGCAGCCCTTGTACTTTACAGTTCACTACTTTGAAGCTTTTGAGGGAAAACTGGCAGAATAAGGGGTTTTCCCCCTCCCTTGTTCAATTAAAAGAGAAAATAAGCAAGCCACAACTTACCTCTCCTCTGCCAGACCCCGGCATCTTAAATGGCTTCCTAGCTAGTTCACCCTTGGAAAGGCATTGATGGTTTGCTTCTCTGCTGAAACACAACAGAACAGAGATGTTTCATCTTCTCCTAAAAGCCTTCACACTCTGCCAGCCCAGCTCACAGGAGCATACGAGTGCACTGCCCAAGCAGTCAGAACCAAATTGCAAGTTTGAGTTCATGGGGTTTCAGAACTGGAGTCTTCAGGATTTGTGTTAGTAACAAAGGACAAGAAGGTACAAAGCTGTGCTTGCCAACTCTACCTGTCACAGTGGTTGTGGATGGTACCTTCTAACTTCTGGTTTCTCAAATGTGATCGTTTTATTGCAGAATAAAAAGTAAAACACAGGTATTTCTCTTATTTTCTTTCCCTGTTGCTTGTTCTGTGCATGAATCAGGAAAAGAAATGGAAAGAAATTTTCGGGGGGGAAGACTATTCTCAAATACCCACTTCCAAACCAGTTCTCCAGGACCTCTTGCAGATTTTCATACGTACTGGTTCAGAAGGAAAGCATCCTCACTTCGCACCTAACATAGCATTAAAAAATACACCCACTTAAGTTGCTTTTTGCTCAGCTCACTCTTTCTACCATCACTTCCAAATAAAACCCTCACCACACCCATGCACGAGGGATTCCACCGGTTCTATCAGAGGGTCAAAGGGCTGGTTTTTTATTGATTTCTCCTTTTCCCCAACACTTGTGTCTGGACTTAGTTAAAGAACCTGTACAAATTAAACAGGAATCTCCTCCCATCACAACAGCACATAAACCACAAGACTACTACACTTGGAGGTACCTTGAGTTATCAACAGCAAACATTCATTCATAGCTTTTGTCTTGGAAAGGGTGCAGCAGGATTTGGGAGGGTGTTATGTCCTTTTTGAGCTAAATGGCCAAAACTTCTCCAAAATTAAGCAAGGCAGCTTAAGCAACACAATAGAGTGGGAGCAAATGTTGTCCCAAGGTGCAGTCTCTAGACCCTATACCCATCATTTAAGCAATGCAGCAGAGCTGAAGAACTGCTAAGCTCATTACACATGTAGTTATGCATGTAAGGGATACGCTGTCAAAAGTGTGTTTGCATCCTAAACTCTCTCAGGACAGCTGCTTGTTTTTTCATCTACAGTGGTAAGACTGTCTGAATGGCTTTGCTGGCTGTGTTAATTATATAGTAAAATATAAAAGAAAAAAAATATTAAAAATGTATATAAAAGAAATATATATATAAATATAAAAGAAAAATGCTGAAATTTTCTGCCTTATCTAGTAATTTCTACCCTGACCACCCAAAAATCCTAAGAACTTTTTCTTCATCCTTTACCTTGAGAAATAAACTCCTATCACCATCCATCTAGGGTAAATGAAAGCAGTGTTGACCCTCTTTATTAACTCCCTTCACCTGCTGATGTCCATGATTATCTCCCATGCTTTACATAATGCCCATCACATAAGAGACCGAGAAGTCTTATTTCCAGTTCTTTTTCCTTTCCCTCTGATCTCCGTCTGCTCATTGTTAGAAGATCAAGAAACCTGTCTTTGTTTCACTAGGGGTCTTGTACAGTCTCAGGAAACAACATTCTGGACCATTTGTATAAAGCCTACGGAGCATTTGTAAAACTCCTACAGAGAAAGCACACCATTTTTTTACTCACTGGAGGCCGAAGGGATTGTCTTTCGGTGTGAAGAACATAGAACTTGCCCTCGTCTCCTCAGTGGCCTGGTTGGACATCCGGGGTTGTCGGAGACGCTCTGTCCTTGAGAAGTGGCTGCCTGGGAGCTCCCTGGGGTCCAGAGCTGGTCTGGAATGGCACCGGGATTCCAGCACCGATCCCAACTGACCTTCTCTTCGCTCCATGAACATGCTGACAGGTCTGTCTTTGGGGGCACTGTGGGCCGGAGAGCTTCCCCTGGTCCCAACGGTGAGACCTTTAATGTCAACCGATGAGCTTGGAGTCACACCTGTGGTGGGGCCATGCTCCCCTCTGCTCTGGGGGTGCAGGATGAGGACTGACTGAGGCCGGCTGTCTGCTTTTTTGGTTGGTTTGAGGGAGGGGTCCTTCATTCTGCTCTGCTCAGCCCTCTGCAAAGCCTCCACCTTCCCCTGCTGCTCAAAGGCCTTGCGTTGTCTCTCCAGAATTTCCTTCTGCTGACGGATCTGCTCCATCATCTCCCTCTCATTTTGCAGCTGAAGCTGCTTTTGCCGTTCCTCCTTCTCCACATTGAGCTTTTCCAGTCTCTTGATGACTGAGTCTGGAGAATGGCCCTGTGTCGCAGTCACCGTCCCACGCTCCTCTCTCTTGGTAGAGGACTTCTCTTCCTCCACTCCCAAAGCTCTGCCCTGGTCTGGCTCAGAGTCCTTCCTGACCTCAGAGAAAGTAACCGTCCTCTCCTCCCTTTCCACTGCTTTGTTCCTCAGGTTATTCTCCACCAGCTTCACCTTCATGTTGTCTTGTGGTGGAATGTAGAAAGTAGGTAGGTTGCTGGAAAGGAAGGTTTCTCTTGGATGTGCCTCATAGATAACATTCTGGGGGTCACAGATCACGTGCTCCTTCATGGTGAGGTTATCAGGTAGCTCTGAGTCTGAAGGCATCCTTCTGCAAGCAGGTAAATTGCTGTTCACATCTGCCCCACAGAAAGACTTCTCCTGCACATGAGCCTGGGGACTGCAAGGCAAAGAGTCAGTGGAAAATGACTGTACATCTTGCTCATCTAAAACTAAGGAAACAAGTTTATTACTTGGGGTATCTTCACAGCTTAACATCTCAAAGCTCCCTTGAGAGCTTTCACTCTCTGGGGTTCCCTGAGGGGAATGAAGTGCCTCAGATACAAGCTCAGTGGACCACCGCCGCTCTTCTGAAGGTGACAGCCCGCCCGTGGACCGGACCTTGAGCAGCTCCAAGCTAAATTTTGCCTGTTCCAGTTCACGCATCCTCCGGCTTTCTCTTTTTGCACGAACCACTTTTTTCTGGTTGAGATCCTCCAGTGACTTGGGTCTCTCTCTCACAGTGACCTCCTCTTCGGTGTCCATCCCGCTCTGGCTACTGGCTCTCTCGTGCCTTTTGTACAATAAATTTGCAGAAGCATCCACTGGGTCCATGTGATTCACCCGATTATTTTCCATCAGCAATTTATGTTCTTCTATAGCTCTCACTCGCTCTTCAAATGAGCTGTCCTCCCACTTTGATGGGTCGGAGCCCTTAATTTCCAAGGCATCATCTGCCTCCAGTCCATTCTCTTCTCTCACTGACAGGCCGTTCTCCAGCTGCATCTCTTTTAATCGCTGCTCTTTCAAAGCTCTAAACCTGCAAGAAAGCAGAAAACAAGCATATTGTACCTCCGTGCCCACTTATGTGCCTTCAAGGCACCTCACCACTGCTGGCACCTCACGCAACCCTCCTTGCACATCTGGTGCAAGGCAAAGCAAGTGCACATTCAGTTTTCAACCTTCTCCTCTCAGCCCATCTCTCCTACTCAAGGATGCCCCCATGCACCTGATGTGTTCCTCTCATGCTGATGGCAGCAGCTCCAGCCTCCATCCCTGGTGTAGCTCCTTTGTAAGCTGATGGAGCCAGAAAAGCTTAACCCACTGCACCCCCTTGGCTTCTCCATCTTCACCCTGCTGCCTGGGCTGCCTCTGGTACAGATAGCAGGGACTTGCACCCCATGCCAAGAGTTCTTTGCAGCTCCCAAGTCTTCCACCCTATGTCAGGGTGCTCTACACCTTGCAGGCATTGAGATTCACCTCTGTGCATTCACCTCTGGAGAATGAACCAAGACTTGCCCTGTGGTCAGCAAGACAAGGCATGGCTGGAAACCCTCTCCCCTTTGCAGCAGCTGGCTCCAGTATCTCCTGTCCCTGCAAGACAGTGCAGCAACCAGATTGGTGAGGCAATCTGAGTTAAAAATAGTCTACTTAAACTGGCGCTGCTGCCAAGGGGAAAAAAAACCCTTGCAAGTATTTATGGCTTCAGCTTTCCACTGCCTACGTGCTCCAACCTGAAATAGGCTCAGCTTATTCTAAGAGTAGAACACGCAGCTAAATAAACTCCTTTGTTAGAAAGCATGGACAAATGAAGGATCAGGGCAGGTCAGGACAGGGTCATGGATCCTACAAAGGGACACCATCCTCTGTAAGTCACTGCAGTCCGAGCAGTGCTCAAATGCACATCAACCACCTCCCTGCCCAGTGAGCATGATCAGAAGATATTTTTTTTAACCGAGGCAAATGGCATTACCTTTGTCGTGCCAAGTATCCTCTGCATGCTGCTTGCAAGCAGATGACTTTGCTTCGTCTGGCTGCGTATGACCGCTTTGCACAGTGTCCTCGCCAGGCTGCTTGGATGCTGGTGGCCGCGCTGTGCCGTCGCTTGGCATGCTCCCGCCAGCAGCTCTGGATGAGATGGGCTGCAAACTGCATCTGCAGGAACCTCCGCCTCTCCGTGAAGCCACGCCAGTGTGTCTGGAGAATGATGGCAGCTTTGCCGAGGACAAGAGGGTCCGGGGATGGTTTGCCTTGCTTTCGGCTCCGGTAACTACGCCAAAATCTCTGTAAAAACAGCACGCAGTTCCTTGTAACGGGTGTTGTGTGGGGATGGGAGAGTCCCTGCCTTCAGGCAACCTTTCCAGCTCTGTCTTCCCATTTCCCAACTTATTATGGCACTAGGAATCAAATTCTGATTGTAAGCTCCTTCCTTGGAGAGGGGACCTGATTTTACCATCAGCTGTATCTGTAGGATTCATGGATTGTAATTTGCAATGAAATCAGGCACCATCACCTACCTGTATGATCACTGCAGCTTGCCTTAAGCTCAGGAACTGCCTCCTGCAGAGCATGCTGCGGAACCAGCGCTGGAGCAGCGTGATCCGGCGCAGCACCTCCTGATGGAGCAGGTCCTGCAGAAGCTGCCGCTCCCGCTCCTTCACGAAAACCTGGCCAAAAAAACCCCAAAAACGCTAGTACGGAAAGTTTCCAAGACCACAAGACAAATGATTTAATCCTCTTGGTTTCTGTGTCCTGGATGCCCAAAGAAAGTTCAGCAGCTGATTTTAGCTAAGCAATCTCTAACAGGTTCCTGCAGTCTCACTTACAGCCTGCGGCTGCCCAAGCTCTGTAATTCAGAGCTTCTGTGTCTTTCAGGGGAAGCAAAATGGTAGCTATCATATCAAGCTGTGTCTACACACAGACATGGTATTTTCCAGGTTGCCTCATTACAGTCAGACCTGTGACTTGGTTAACACAAAACAACAATGTTCCTTACTATTTTGTGTTAGTAATATTCAAAGCTTCATTTAAGCCATTGGCTTCTGGCAAACAGAAGAAAATTAGTTTCATTAATTAAAAACATACATAAAGATGTTAATTTATCATTACAGAAATGCAGGCAAATGTTATATCTGTATCTTAAACATAAGTCAGAGCTGAGGATAAATGTTTACCATTGTTCTTCCCACTTGGTAATTGTCTGGATCGAGTTTTATTTTATGGAAGAAATCATGGATATTGTGCTTAGACGGGCTGATTCCTTGTGGCAGAAGCACATGGAAATGGCTCACAAAATCCTGAGAAGGAAAAAAAGAAACACCAAGATTTGGTTAGATGGGTCCCACTGTGCCCCTTTCTTCCATAAATAATAGATTTGCTCCACTGGCCACATGAAATGGGAACGTTGAGTGAGCAGGAGGACAGATAGCATTTTATGGACTGAGGAACACCAAGTTGCGTCCACCATTTGTGGTTTGATGGGAAACACATCAAAGCAGGGACCCAGCAACGTTCAAATGTCTTTCAGTGTGGGAGAAGAGGTTCTGCAGAACCCATGAGGTCATCTCAAGCTAAAAATGCTCTAAATCCTCAGCAGGGACCACTATGGAAGGAGGTTACCAGCATCTGCAAGGCATCTCTGAGATGCTCCATTGGTTACTGCTGTGAGGGCTCAAAGAGCAGAGAAGGTGTGAGAGGAGAGATCCTCCATGGTAAGGTTGAGATCCATGCTCATGGCAAAAACAAACGAAAAAAAGGAGCAGTTTTCCTTTTCTATACAGCTGTTGCTGGACACGACATCTGACCCAAAGCAGCTGACAGTAGGAAACAAATCAGCATCAGCAAAGCATGAAAGGACTGACATGTGTTCAAAACCTGACAAACACACTGAAAAAAAGAAAACAGGAAAAGCTGGATAACTCCTGAGTGGTTCAGAGGATGCCAGTCACCCTCCCCGTGGAATGCAGCCAGCACTGACATGACGGGGTGAACGCCATTCCCAGGTGATTCCAAAACATGCAGAAGAGCATGTGCAAATCGGAGATTTTTTTTTTCCCAAAAAGCGAGTCCACGTTACAAAAAATATACTTATTTTGTTCAAAACCCATGATGTTATCTGCAGAGGGTCTTGTAGCCTTCACCTAGGTCTAGATCAACTTGCTAGAAATCAGCAGCAGAGCAGAGGACCGCTTCATGCCAGACACCAGCTCCTTACATCCACTGCTCTCATGTGCTATGAATTTAATTCATTACCTTGTTGAAAAAATGAGCTAGCAACATTCAGACAACTCTGATAATGATGCTCAAGTGGCAAAAGATGGAAGAAGTTTTACTCAACCTGGAAGGAGTATTTGCAGCTGTATCCCGACTGGCGAATGCGAACGGTCTCCAGCATCCCCGTGTAGCGCAGCTGTCTGAGCACCAGGCTGTCGTTGAACCGCAGGGGCAACTGGAAGGGGAACAACAGGCCAACGATGAGCAAATATTTCCTTTCACTGAAGCTTTTAAGTGTGCGGATGGGTAAACTGATTCATCAGATGTAGCACATCTGCATGACATGCATGCTGGCAACAGTGCTAGGGGCGGGAGAGAATGCAGGTCCTTAGGAACTATACTGAATCCTCTTTGCTTCCAAGCAGCCATCAGATGGAGACTTTCAAACAGCTAACTAGATGTATAGAGCAATAATGAAGGTTTTTTGGAGCCCCCAAACTGAATAAGACATGCTAAAGGCACAGCTAATGGGTAAAGATTGTGAGCAGCTAAATAATGTCCTTGGCATAAAGCTCATCTTTAAATGTCTGGATAAAACTTGAAAGGATTAACCCACAAGAAAACATCACTACTGCAACCTTCATTTTAAACTGAGGGTCCTTAGCCCAGAAGACAAATGGTTAAAGTCAAATTCAAGAAATGTGATGCATCACTGAGTCAGCTTGAATAATATAACCTATTCTAAAAGTATCTGCTTTTACCTATAAAAGCTTTATTTTAAAGAAGCTTTAGGGCTCAGTGAACAGGAAGGGCTCAGAAGCAGAAGTGAATCCACGTCTCCGTAAATCTCTATTATGGGTGGCAGGAGCTTCAAAGGAGTCAAATTCATTTATTAAAACCAACACATTTTTCATATAAATTAAACCCATATATTCTTCATATATGTGTTCCTAGAATTACAAGAAGAGCCAGTGCAGTTTATCAACAGCAACAGCCAAGTGATAACGTCCATGCTTCCCATTGCTCACACACAACTGTCTTCTAAATCCAACTCAATTTGGGGCTTTCTTTTATTTTTAACCCCCTGTATAAATTTATAAAATATCTCCAAGATGATTTTTAGCAGCACCACTTTCACGGGATGGGATCTACCTTTTCAGCATTGGATCGAATGCACTTGACAAAATAAGGTTCTGCTTGGCCAAGGGTCTCCATCAGCTTGTTGAGCGATGCCTGCAACAGAGAAGACATCTCTAGTTAAAAAATGGAGAAAAGACCTCGATGAATAATGAAAATACAAGCTCTTAAATCAGAACACAAAAAAAATTGAATAAATGATCAGTAAACCAAGAAGATGGGAAATTGTTCCCCAAAATGAATGTTTCAGCCCACGCAACCTATCTGGTTTTATCTCTGCATCCAACAAATTAGCTAGAGATAAATATAATTCTGGGTTGTATTTTGAGATCCCCAGTTTAACCTTTTCACATCAGCTATTGGAGCTCAAAGTCACATCCTGCTCTGCACCAACAAGCCTCTTCTAGATGTGAGTGGGAGCTCCAAAACAAGGATTTACACCTTGCACCAAACAATCACCAATCTTCTTTAAAAACAAATAAAATTTTCCTTTATCAAAAGTGACTCCATGCAGCATTTATTCCTGATTTTTAATTGTCCAAACTTTATTGCTGGCCTAAAAATGACTTTTCTTATTGACAGTTTTGCAAAGGGAAGATCTGGAATTTGCAATGATTTTTGAAGCCTGTGAACCCTAAATAGGTTGTTTTTAGAGGAGAATGGCTTCAGTACTGGCATATTCTTGGCCATATTCCTCTGCTGAAATGCACAGTTGTGATCACTGAGAACTGAGGGTTTTCCAGGTTCCCATTTTATATTTCCCCTTATTTCCACATCATTATTAAAAGTCTAGCCCCTAAAAATGAATTTATATTGGCATCGTTGCTATGCCCCACTGCTCCATCGGGACATCATGCTGAGTTATTCCTCCACCTCACAAATCTTTGACTCTTTTGCAACGAAGTACAAGCTCTTTGAACAAAAACATACTGAAAATCAGAGCGTGCTGAGTCAGTCTGCAGCTGGCTGGGCTCCTCGGCTGCATTTTTTTTTTTTGCTGTGCCCTATAAATGCTTTGAGTATCTCTAATTGCTGAAGCACATTACTGACATGGTATTAGTAACGTGCTCCAGAGTTGATTAATTCTGATTTTAATAGCATTTAAAATTCAGTTGTGTAAAAGATATTCTGTTGCGTATTTACTATAAACAGAGCTATAAATTTTTGAATATATGTGTTAATAAAACAGCGTGATAGAAAAGAGCATTTTGCCTACAGATCTGCTTGCAGGAAGCCTTTTCTTCTCCTTCTGATCATTTTAAAGACATCTTTTTGAGAAGCCTTTCATGTTTAGAAAACTTTATCTACATCCAGGATCTGGGGAAGAGTAAGGGATAGATCCCATGCACGTGTGATGCAGCTGCATTATGTGTGTGTTAACTGCATGCAGATGTCACCGTTGTTCCCATCCCAGGAAGCAGGAGGAACTCCGTGACGTGGCAGACCTCCACTGGCATGCTCCTGGTTTTCTTAAAAGTAGACTGAAATAACTCTTTTTTTTTACAAAAAACCCCACACGCTTATTAGGAGATACCAATCATCAGTGACGCCACAGCATCCCACTGTGCCCCGCACCAGGCTGGTGGGAGGGAAGGGGGGGACACGGTCACATGGGATGTGACCCCTTTGCCAAAGACCCCTGCTGAAAGCCCAGTAAGCAAAGCACTCCTGGCACTAGAATTTGTGGAAACGGGGTCATACTGCAACTGCCAGCCCCACAGGAAGGGTATTCCCGTTTCATCAGTTGCCAGCGACGTCCAGCGCATGGCACGGCAGATGGTTCAGACACCCTCTGCCATCTGGCGTGAGCTTTGGTCATCGGGAATCCGTAAGGGACACATGAGGTCCCTGGATTAACCCTGTGCCCTGCTCCTTTGTCCCTCTGCCAGCAAAATTTTCCAGCCACCCGCTCTTTCACCACCTCTACTCGGTCTTTCAAGGCGCAATGAATCATTTCAGCACCGCTCTGTGGCATCCAGAGCAGCATCATTTTCTCTAGGGTACCACCTGCATGCAGGATAGATGGGGAGGCTATGAATTGCTGTGCTGCAGTTTAGGTACCAGCAGTCTAGTTTTCAACTGTGAAAGCCATCGTTGCTTACAGCATCCTCTAATACAGCTGTTTCGCCTATAGATTACCATAAGTGTAGGCATGGTTAAAATCAGTAGGAGACAGAGCAGCTGCAAGCCCAGTGTTCAGGCATTAGCCACAAGGCAGCATTTATCAGCAACAACCCCCCGAAACCCCGTGATAGGAAACATTTGTATTTCCTGACTGTGACCCAGTTCCATGGGCTGCAATTTTATTAGCCTGCTCTTGATAAAAAAGTGATCTCACTGGCTTGCACCAGGCTGCTCTCTCTTGAAAACGCTTCTCTCTTACAAGTGTTAAATGGAATTAGGGCTGGAGTACCCAGCATTTGTCTAAGAGGAGAAGCAGACAGTCATACCAGAACTGCCTCTGACTTAAATATGTTTTTATTTATTTAAATAAAAAAAGCTTGTGTTGTAGGCACAGCTCCTAGATTGTCAGATCATCACTAGGGAACATCAGAAAGCACAAGGAAATGGGTAGTTGAATGATTTGCTTTGCTACAGAGGGGCAGGGAGGAAACCTTCATGACTTTTAGTGGTCTTTTATTTGTATGCACTGTAAAAATATATATAAAAATCTCAATCACGCACCCTGAGGCTTTTCAGAGTTTCGTTTGAAGGATGAATAAGTTTCAGGAAGGCATTTCACTCCAAGACATCCCTGTTTCAACGCCCCTGGGGTATTGTATGAATTAAACCTCAGCAGAAGTGCATTTTAACCAGCATACCAGACCAGACTAAGCGTAATATATATGGATATACAGATGTGCATTCTGCAAATTATATATCCATAGATTTATATATGTGTGTGCATATATATATTTAATTACTTAATCTTACCCAGCTCTACACACAGCAACTTACTAAAGACCCACATCTTAAAAAAACCCAACAAACCACAACCAAAATGACAAGTCAAAACCAAGCCAGACTTGCTTAGAAACCAATTTTTAACTGAAAAGCTGCTTTCTAATATTACCACCTGCTTGTGCACGTGTCTTGTAGCAGTTTCCAAGCCCTGATGCACATATTGGAGGATTATTTTCACTGCAGCTCTTCCTAGGGTTGGCTGGCTGGCACACAGTGCTGACAACACAACAAATGCTGTATTGATCCCTTCTCTGAATTCCTCTGCCTGCCTGGGGATAATGCAGCAATATTTTGACCTTTCCGCCCCTATTAAAATTCACATTCTGGCTGGCTTGAAAACAGATTGAATTTCAGATGCTGAATGCAAGTAAAAAGACTGTAAAAATGACATTTTGGGATTTTGTGTGGTTTCTGGATTCAGCAGAGAAAGTGCCATGGTGCGATGGCTTGGAAAGCGAAGTACAAGAGGACCAAGATGCACCAACTTCTCTGCTCGGCAGCTCACCCTCACATCCCATCTTGCTCCACTGCTCTACAATATCCACCATCGCTCTTGTTTCTCTCCATTTACACCATTTAGATATCTGCAAGGTGTCTCCCAGCTTACCCAAGCCACGTCCTCAGCTAAATTCATGTCCTAAATAGTGGTGAGGATGGGACAGGACTGTGCCGGTAAGTGTCCTCCTAGGCACCCTGGGGACCCAGAGCGGGTATGTGCTTTTAATTCACCTCTCTGTATCAAAGGCAAAGGATTACCTGGAACTGGGCACTGATGCTGGGCGGTTTTTTCTTCTTATGGAGGTGGAGGAGAGATTTGGTAATGCGGTCGTGCAGCGTCAGGTTGGTTAGGTGCTTGAGGGACTTCACATCCAGCATGTGCTGTGGAAAGAGAGACTCCCTTTATTCTTGATAAATACAAGAATAACTGGATCTTATCATCATGCTATCTGCTACATCTCTCTTTATGCCCTCTGCAGGGCTTCCTTAGGTGGCCACCCTACTTAATCACAATGGGAAACACCAAGGCATGGCTTGAGATGTCGTTCTTCTCTATTGGCCAGAGCCAGATCCCCAGACCACATTCCTCAGAGCTCCTCTGAAGACTTGTCAAAGGTATCTCTGACCATGGGAAATCTGGCTCTTCTACCCACTAAGGGCTGCAGACAGACAATTCAATGTTAATGAGCAGTTCACTGATTAGCTGTATCTGTGCCTCTTCAGGTGTAATGTACATTCAGAGCGGAATAAAACCAAATTTTGCTCCTCCTGGTCCTCCTTCTCGATCACTGACGCAGCACCAGCAAGGACCACATCAAGCATTATTCTTCTAGATACAACAGATCTCTTGGCATCTCTTAAAATATATTAAATACAGACAAGATGGAAGAAAACTGAATATATAAGCCTGTTGTCTTATCAGGTACCAGCTCTCTTGCATAACTCACCTACCCACTCATTTTAGTTTACAAATTTAATTATCAAATTTCACCAGCACGTATGTACTCCTTTCCAGGAGAAGGAAAAAAGAAGCCAGAGCAGGCCCAAGAAAGAAGGATGCAAGTGCTCACACAGCACAATCCCAGCACAAATCAGGGCTGAAATCCTTTGGTTTTATATAAACTAAAAAGCCCTGAACAGAGCTGAGTTGACCAAGGTCTTGATGTAGACATAAGTGGTCTTCCTCATATCTATGGACCAGCAAGGTAAAAATGCTGCTTCTTGCTCACCTTTGGGAGATTTGGTTTGGCTTTGAAGTTCTTATTTCGCCTGGGGAGATAATAAATGGCTCAGGTTAATCTAGGCGTGGAATTGCAGAATTGAGTAGTTTATGAAACAAGCCCTTCCAAATCCCCTTTAGCATCTGCTTCCTATTACCTGCACTGAAACTGGGTGGCTTCTGCATGCTGCAAACTAGTTCTACAAATTTAGTGGCACAAGTCTGAGAGAAAAGTGTCCAATGAAGGGGAATCATTACACTGGAAATGATGGGGGTGATGGTAATTTGGGTAGAGCAAGGCAGTGGTGTCATGAAACAACTGACGACCATCCTGCTTCCTTGTACCCCGTGTTAGCTCCAATCACCCTGGTGATGTTCTCTGAACGTTCTAATGAGGTTGCAGTGTTAATCATCAACATCATTTCCCCACCTAATTTGTAATGGAAACTTTGATATCATGTTAAAAAATGTGACTGCATTACATCGCTGTCATATCTTGAGACTGGTTTGACCAGCAGATTCATTCCTTCTCTCTCTTCCCCATGTCTGTCATTACAAACAAATGATAAGAGTTAAGAAAATCAGAGGTGTAAAACATACTGGGGTCACTTTGACCTAACCATGGAATGCCTCCAAGTCTATTTGAAACCCTGAAATTTTTATATTCTGGATATTTACATTCTTCTAACTACCCATGCTGCCCATTACGCTCCAGGAATAAAGCCAAAATCCCCTCCTTTTGCACTGACATGAGGATGCCGTGGGCCCTCTCCAGCAGTTTGCTGTTGGTCGCATTGACGAATATCCCATCCTTGTCTAGGAAGGTGCCAGGGCTGGTGAGCCTGCTGTGCCGCAGCCCCATCCGTCCATTCCAGCCAACTGCGTAGGCATCGCTGCAACACCAAACACCACTCAGCGTTAGGAAGACAGAAATAAAACTTGGTTCTATGACAACAACAACAAAAAGATTACAAAATAATCCACTGGTAGAAAATGAGAGTCACCACTTTATTTTTTTCACCATTCATTCACTCCCATGGGATGAGTTTGTGATGCCAGACACCACATGAAGCGATTGGCTACTTAAGCACCTTTCAAAAATCAAATATTGGTAAAGGGATCAAACTATCAGCAGAATAACAGCTTTCAGCTCTTCCAGACAAGGCTTAGGTCTGCAGATACCCCAGTGGTCTGAAGGATATGAGACTATGACCTCTGCCATCAGCCTTGCCATCATTAGTAGAGTCACTACTTCAGATGATGCTGGTACTGACTCTGTCTTCTCTAATTCATGCAATTGTTTTATTAGAAAAAGTATTATTTGCAATAAACTATTTGTCACAAAGGATGCCAGCCTCAGCTGGACTGATGGGCTGGCCCAGAATCACTAGACCTGCTCACAAATCACTCA
This sequence comes from Athene noctua, assembly GCF_965140245.1. Lineage (NCBI taxonomy): Eukaryota > Metazoa > Chordata > Aves > Strigiformes > Strigidae > Athene > Athene noctua. The sequence continues at coordinate 22,984,310 of NC_134049.1, read as the reverse complement.
CCCAATTTGGTTCTCCAGAAACATTCTCTTGGCTGCAGAAGGACTGAAGGGAATGGTGAGAGGAACTAAAATCCTCCCTTGGAGGAAGGGAAACAGGTACTTGACAAAATTTCACATCAGGGCAAATAATTTCCAGAGTTGAGGAGCCTTCCTATGGTGTCTGTCTATGCAAAGCCTCTCCTGGGCTGCACCCAACTGCAATACTTTTGGTTTGGTGGTGGAGTTTTGGTGGTTTGTTTTTGTTTTGTTTTGCTTTTAAATTTTAAATTCTCTATTAACCTTATAGAAATCATTATATGAAATAAAGGTGATCTAAAGAAGGATGTGGAGTCTGCAAACACCAGCCCTCCCTGTACTCCTTCCCCGAGTTATCTCAGACAGGAGGAAAAAGAATAGGAGGAGACTCATGGCAACACCAGTCTTCTGGTCATGAGGATGCTGAAGGACATGGAGGTTTAAATGGGGCCTCCGGCACCAGTCACTTCTGAGGTCTAACAACAGGACAGCCCTTTGCCTTAAAGTCTTGGTTTGGAGGAAGGACAAATATCAAGTGCTGAATGGAAATTAAAAAATAAAGCATGTGAAGTTGTTCATTCAGCCAGATCAAAGCCTGGAGCCAGATCCCTGAAGCAACGTGACACTGGACTGCAAGTCGCCTTGCTGCCTTGCCACAGTCTTTTGCAAATTCCTTCCTAGCCCCATTAAATCGGCATTTTGACATGTACCACTATTAAAAGAAAGGATGAATCACAGCAACTCCTGGCTGAGTGCTCCAGGATCTGCTTTTTCTAAGCAGCCCATTCAATTCAGGGAAGGCCAGAAAGAAGTTCTAATGTTCAGGTGATCTCTCCTGTCCACCTTCTTTTTCTTTACAGCTAAGGTCCCATTCATTAAAAATCTCCTATTTGCAGGAGGGAAAAAAACCCCCCACCAGTTCATGGGTACCACTAAACCTCAGTGGCTACTTTCAGGACCTACAACCCATCATTAATCCTGGCTGACCTCAATGCACTCTCAGGCTTGAGACCGGTTGTGGATATAGGGACTCTGACTAGATAATAGAATACCCTAGAAATTCCCATGTGGCTTTGAAAAAAAAAAAAAAGAAAAAGAAAAAGAAAAAAAGAGAGACAAAACAACAGCTCTGTTTCTTAAGGATGCTTTAGGATGGATACATGCATATGACGACCGACACAGCCTTTTTGGTACTTGGGAGGTCAATCATCTCACCAAACCCACACAACCATTTCAAGACAGACTGATCAACACCCGCTTCCCTGCACGCTGCTTAGACATCACTGTACATAAACCAGTTTTATCACTGTACATAAAACGGTTTCATCAATGAACATAAACCAGCAGGAAAACAGACTGCCCAAGCATTTTTGGTTAGCAGTGCATGGCTTTCATTACTCAACGGCCGGTGGAGGCACTTCCAAGGCACGCTGGCTTCCCCATGTTCTGCTGAAGCTGGGTTCCCCTGCCCCCAGCATGTGCAAACCACCCGTCCGCTCTCTTCTGAGATCAGAGGATAGAGCTTGGCTCGCTAAACCCTCCGCAACGACTTCCTGCGTGATGTCATGCCTCAAATTTGCTTTTAGAAGCAAGCCCCGGGCTATCCTGTGAGTTGGATGTACAACGCAGACTTATCAGAGACCGCATGATCATGAGATGGCTTTGAAAGCAAATTCCTGTTTAATTTAGCTCTGTAAATTGCTTGCCAGTCTATCTGCTGGAAAGTTGTTAAAGTAAATCTCTCTTCTATACATGTTACATTCACCCTTGTATTTATTCTTTCTTGCTCAACAAGTGCAATTTAACTGAAATACCTACATTTATCAAGTGTGATATAACTCTTCAGATCAAAATCACCTGCCTACTCCAAAAGCACAGGCTGGATTTTAGAGATCTTATGAGAGACCTGGTTTGTGCTTTCAGAAGGAAGGGGCACAGATGACATTTGAGGACCCATCACTGATGATGCCCAAGAGAAGTAAAGATCATCGACCGTGCTACTGAGGCACTGCACCAGGAGGAACATTGGAGTTAGAACAGCTTCAAAAGTACTTTTTCTGCAAATATATCTGTAAAAGGAATAAATCATCTGTCCTGACCCTGTTGTTATTATACAACTGCTGAGGATGATGGAGGAAAGACACAGTAGTTGCTACCTTTGATCCTGGCTGTTTGAGGGCACTTGCATGCTATGCTGGCTTAAGTTAAACCAAATAAATAGACCTGACCACAGGCTGAACTCTACAGTAAATAAATATAGCCCCCTCATTGCCTGGGACAGGAGGAGTTTCCCTGCCCCTTGCTGAGATGAGATGTTTTGTATGAAAACGCCAGCAGCCTAATCTGCTGCACCAGTGTGCCTCCAAAGCTAGGCCTGTACGGTCAAGAAAAGCCCCATCCCACTTCACAGATGTCCTTCACACACCAACATCAGATCTGAAGGCGTGTTAGAGAAACTGCAGAACTTCTCTTATCTACATGTGAATATCTCCACAGGGACAAAGTTTCACATTACATCACGTTTAGGGAAACCTGCGCAACCAGAGATGCTACAAACAGTGAACGTCACCCCTGGAGACACAGACCTTCTCTGCCTCAACCAGGTACCTACTATCATCATAACCCAACGCACTGGAGCCATAGCAGCTATAGCATTAGGAAAAAGGACGGGTGGGAAAGATTGATGTGAGGACAACCAGGGTTGCATCCCTTCCCACAATAAGGTGAGACTGTTTGCACAAGCTGGATTTCTGCCCAGACTCAAGAAGTGGCACAAATTTATGAATCCAATCCAACAATTTTATGGAAATCACATCTTCTCCAACCAGTGAAAATAAGCCAAATTGTAATGATATGAGAATATTCAGTTCTCCTTCAGCAGGGTATCACCACCACTCTCAAAAGGAAGAAATTTGGGGCAAGAGGGATATTCTAGTCTTGATAGCAATCAGGGGGCATATGGTGAACAAAGCCAGATAATAAAAGCCACTTTTGCTCCCCCTGAAAAAAAAAGGAACAATGTGTATCTAATTTCTGTCTTGGCTATTTAGCATTAAAGCCAGTAAAACAAGAGGTTTAATAATGTGTCTGGAGGATATTTTAATTTGTGTGGAAGGGAAGCCCACTGAGATGCAAGGACCATTACAGGGGTTCGATAGACACATTTTCGGGAGACAGTCTCAGACTCCTCTCAATTCTTCTGGACTTCTCGTGAAACTCAGAGCAGCCATGAAGTTACACCTGGATGTCTGCAGCTCTAAGCAATCATTTTAGGACCTGAGGATGTTCTGATCATATCTTTCCCCAGCATACACACACATCTACTCAGAGGAAAGCAGAGAGGTGCTGTACCCCTTTAGAGGTGGTATTTGGATAATCAGGGGTCTGCAGAGGGATAGATAGAACAAGAGTAACTGAAGAAAAGGAGGAGGATCAGTGCCCAGATATCCCTTTGAAATTAAGACATTTTGCTTCACAAGCAACTTAATTCAGGAATGGATTTGGAAAACTTTTGCAGAAGAGGCACAGATCTGCATCTTAAAGTGTTGACTTGACTCTCAAGCAAAAAGGTCTCACTAAGCAGTTGCTTGAATGGCCAGAATCTTCAAGGAAGGATTAGAAAATAAAACTGTACATATAAACTGTAAAAATAGAAATTATTTCCAGTTAAGATCCTTTTTCCCTTAAAAGTAAGCAAACATTTGACAAGGTACCATCTCAAGCCCATAACTACCCAGGTCCTCCACACTCAGAGGCACCTAGAGCCACCATCACACTGCCTGTGTGCAGTTCTGCACCCAAACACATCATCCTTCTTTTTCCCCTCCAGACAAATCCTCAGTAAATTTTTATTTCCTTGATATTGGCACATTCATTAATTTTTTTTGTAAGCTTCTTGTCATCTTATACACCACACCACTTATAATTGCTGTCTTTTGATGGAGGAAAGTTGTTTTCCCTGCCTGCCTGTCAGGTAAGGGTATTTCTATATGATCACATAGCAGAGAAAGAATGAGAAGACAAAATTAATAAGCAAACTGGAAGAAACATTAATACGGTCATTTATAACAACAGACAGTACTCTCCCATCCCAGATTTCCTTGTTGTGCCAATGTAAAAGCAAGAGACTTACCGCTGGGTCCTCTCGTTGATGGTGTTGACTCCCTGGAGATCTGAGAGTGGTGTCCGAGGGCTCTTCCGAGTAATACCTAAAGCAGCACATGAAAAAAGAAGTTTCTACCTGGCTCTTCACCAAAAGGCAATTAGCAGAGCCATAGCTTAGCACTGACTACAGAGAGGAGGAGCATGTACATGTCATGGCACATGCTGGGCATACAAGGGTGCCAAGGATACTGACATACCCATCATCTACTAAGTTCTACCTCTCTGCTGCAAAGTCATCACCCTTATGAGTAACACTGTTTGCTCAAGCCTACTAATTCCCCTCCCACACATGCACGTTGTGGTAGGGACACATTGTCCCAGCTAGTAAGCAAATGGGGTGAAAGAAGAAGTTGCTGTGATGGAGGGGACCAGCCACCCATGTCCTGCATGTCCAAAATATTCCAAAACCCTCTGCCGTGCATGGGACAACCCAGCTGCTTCCATGGGCAAAACACCCAGACATAAGTAGGGTGTTTGGAAAAATGGACATTGATACCTTCCACACTTCTTCCCTTCCTACAGATACATGGACAGGGACATGTATATCAAGTAGTATATACTGCACAGGGCTTTATTGCCTATTGAACCTATATCCTTTGATAGGGGTTGTTTTAAAGCAATTTTTATTTCATAAATAGCCAAGGAAGCTATCATACACAGTTACAGAAACAGATGTTTCAAGCTGTTATCTTCCCCAAAGTGGAAATGTTTTGTAACCAAGCATTTAGGAAGACAGAAGGCAATTTCTGTAGACAACAAAATTCTTTTCAAGTCACTGAACTACAGATATTTAAAGACCTGAGAAGCTCGAATTTGACATGAAAACAGCCAAGTAATTTTTTAACCGTCTCAAAATTGTTGCCGTGAGACAGGAAACACTGCAGCGCTCACCTGAACATGGGGAAAATCTGTATTCTCTTACCCTGAGACTTCTGCAGTGGGAAAAAATTGAAAAAACCCCACCTCTCTAAGAGGTCTAAACTATAGTTTGTAACAGAATAGGAAGAAGCAATCGCATATTCACTCCTCCCAACATTTATAATTTTCCTGTTTAATACAGCCCAGCTGCAGAGCTAAAATTTATCATAAGTATCTTCTAATTCTGAAGACGAACACAAAGCAAATATGCAGAGATCTGAGCTCATCCTGCTGACCTGCCATTCCTCAGAGCCTGACATTTCTAAGAAGATGAATTCCTAACAAACCTCCACAGGTGTCACCCCTTTAATGGGACATCTACTACTGTTATCTTGAGATATAACAACAGCTTGTCTTGAAGTATTGGGCAGGAGAAGCCTGAAAAGGCTGATGGTCCACTTGCTTAAGTTATTAAATCTGAAGGTGTAAGTGTCCAAATATCCTAGAAATATGAGCAAAAGAAAAATTCAGGAATGTGCTGCCACAGGTCATCTTTGACCCTGCCTCTGCTCCAAGGCAGGACCAGGTCACTCCTGTTGAGAAGGTTTTTGCAATCTCCAACTCTGGAGATTCTCGAGAAGCAAGCCAGATAATCTAACCAAGTGCTCATCTATGCCTAGAATCCAAAACTCTCTCTTTAATCTCCCTTGTTGCCATTTAAGCCATTTTTTGTTGGCTTAACAAAATAGAACACTCCCAGGAGTGTTCTTTCACCTCTTTCAAGACTGGCATTTCTGTGCTAAAAGTTGCTTGTTTAAACACAGAAACCCAATTAGAAGAGGTGGGGGAAATGAGAATAATCAGGAAATACTGCATCAGTACTTTTTGTAGCTAGTTTTACACTAAGAAAGCACTTAATATCTAACTGTGCCTATTTTTTATATAGCGTATATGCCTGGATACTTTCCCATTAAGGCACAGAAGGCTTCTCTAACCTAAAGCATTTCATTTTGCTTTGAGTGGTGACCAGCTGCAGTATTAGTGAAAAATGAGCTTTCACTGGTAATTCAAAGGCTTTTTTTTTTTTTTAGTCCATGCCCTTCTTTTTGGAGCAAACTCTGTCTCCCTTCACTATGGTGCCCAAGCTGGGTTAAAAAGGATTGCTTTAAGACGTACTCCCCAAAAAAAGACTTTTATACACTGTGCCATCACTTGACTCTTAAAAGAAGAAAAACACATGTACCAAAGCCAAATAAAAGTTTTCATATTGATGTAGCCCCTTTTCTGGGAAACAGAGCAAGGTTTTTTAGAAATGAAAGGCAAAAAGGTTTTAGATTTAACCTGAGGAGTTGCACGTGGCTTTGAGAATTCTGTTAGTGAATATGGGGTATTAAATTGTACATATTAATAGACTGCAAGCCAAGGAACAGTGGTATGACTGGAAATCACTGGAAAAACACTCAGCTCAGATGCAGCCTGATCTATTTTACATTTCAGGAATAAAATTATTCTGATTTTTTAAGCTCGTTCCCTTTTCTTCATCTGTGGTATTTCAGAAAGTCAGACTGATTTGCTTAACAGGTCTTTGCCCTCATTGAGAACTTTGGATAATCCCAGTCCACTTCCTACTCACAAACATCAACCAGCAGAGCTTTGGTCTTGAACTCAGAGATGTCTAAACCCAGTGCCTTGCTCTTGTGTGAGACCATAAATTGATTACTAGGCTCAAAGACACCAACGAGGTGACTGAGATGGGAAGGGAAGGGCAGTCAGTTGGCTACACAAGCTGAATACCAAGTGACCTAAAGAGAATCTCAATATATTCATCAAATCAATTAGTTTTCTCTCTCTGTGCGTAGCTGGAACAAATTGCACAATTCAAGACAAGAAGATGATCTATTTGGTCCCTCTCTCAAGGATGACATGGATGTAACCTCATCTGACTTCTGGGAAAAGCAGAGTTCCTGTGGCCAACCTCAGCCTGAGCATCCTCTCCTGCAGGGCCCACAAGCCTACTAAATTCAGGACCCCAAAATTCCACACACTCCAACCCTGGATTAGCCTGCCAAAGAAATGAAGCCTGGGGAAGCAGCTTGCAGGAGCACACCTCATGGGAAGATGAAAATGATTTCTGAACGCAGAACATGAATAACTTGTTTGTCAGGTTGGGTGCTCTCAGCCAATTCACAAACTATGTCAATGTTACGCTCTGATCCGTGTGTTGATTTTATCCTAAGAGAGACCAAACTGTGTGGACTAGACTATAATAAGTGAGGTTTTAACATGTTGAGCTCAGCACTGAGCTCAACTTTACTGCTTCACATTAAATTAAAGCTCTGTTTCTAAGAGTCACTCGAGTTGTATGAATTTCCCTTTTCACCCTTAAGCAATTGCAAATTGAACACCCAAAACCTCCCATGTTGCTGACCTACCATACAAATTAAAAATTAATTTAAATTTATTAATTGCAATTAAAATTACTTTACTGAAAATCACCTTTCTTTTCAACAGATTCTTAGTAGTATCAGTAAGGTCACTTAGCACAACAACCTCCTGAGAAAACCCATTGCTGTGTTTGCCTTACTGCTTTATACTTCCTTGTAGCAAGAGTGGGAACTTGTAGGAAAACACAAGGTACTCTAAATTAAGAATTAAAGTCTAAATTAAGATTTAAAATACCTTCGCTCCCCCAACGCTACATGCTGCATGAAGCATGGAAATCTGATATAAGGTATCTAGCAGTAAAAGCATATTTGTGAAGATTTAACATGCAACTACTGTACTTACCATGCTCAGCTCTGCAAAAAAACCCTGTGTGGCTTGCATTTATGCCCAAATTGCATGATGTTGAAGTTAGCAACCAGGGCTGAGGATTTGCCCTTGCAGACTGCATGTAGCAGCACTCTATTTCTGTGAGCTTTAGCATGCAACATGAAGAGAATAATGGCAGAAAAATGATATATCTAAAGATATGAGCACCAAATATGTATATATATATTTTATATATATATAATATAGTACTGCAGGCAAGAGTTTCTGTGTTATCATGCAGGATGAGTTTATTATGTGACAGAAGAGTGAAGAGGAAGAAACGGAGACCAAGTGCATCTTTATTCAACTCATTCTGTAAAATAACATTGCTAAATGCTTTAGTTTTAAGTAAAAGCCCTCAGAGACTATTTTCACAAGCTATAGTTATTTTTGAAGTTCAATAAAATCGAAATAAAGTCAAATTCCAGCTGTATCAGCCATGTGCCTTATATTACGAATATTCTGACTGGACCTGTGGTACTTTGAACTTATTATCACACATGTAATTATGTAATAATAAAGCACATGAACAATACTCCTAGCATCACCATCCCAACTTAACATCAGCAAGAAAACGTGGAACACCAACAAAACAATGCCATATCTCAAGAGACGTGGGTTTGCATTTGATTTTGCTCTTCAAACTCTGCCTAATAATTTCCTGATAGGATCAAAATTACTATAAGGCAGCCAGTTTGATCCTGGAAGGCTCCTTGAGTGTTTGGTTCGTTTTGTTTGGGTTTTTTTAACCCTTTCTATGCTGAATGCACCTGGTTTCCATTTCTTGGCATGTGAGTGTCATATGAGAGGGAAGGGCAGGTGGTGGAGCCTTACTGTACTTCTCCTCCTTGCATCTCTGCAGGATCTCTAAGCTCCTCTGATGAACTGGGTGATGGAGAAAGCTAAAACTATCCACACTTTTCAAAACCGCACATGGTACTGCATCATCATGCCCTTGGGAAGCAAAATAAAAACAAAAAAAAAAAAAATGGAGAGAAGAGAAAGATTATATAAGCAGAAATCAGGGGAGGGTAAAGAACAAGCTCGAAGGACGCAAGAGCTCAAGGGTCACACATTTTTCATGCTTGACATAATTTAACCTCAGTTTCCTCTGGACACAGTGACATGGCACAGGAGCGATGGGCTGGGCTGTGTCCCAACCTCACTTACAATCCTTATTAGCCAGAGCATAATCACTTTATAATAATTCAAAGATTATTTGGGCAAAAACCAGATGATTAGATAGACGTTTACTTTTATTAACTACTTCTTACAATCCTCTGCCAGGCATTACCTGCAATTCCCTGCACAGATGCTCCTAGACATGGCCACCTTGAATTCTCATCTTACATCCCAGTGCCACACTTTGCTTAGATATTGGCAATTAAAAGGAAAAATAGAAATTATTTGTATCAAGCAAGGGTTCTGTATTCCTCAAGGGCAGAGGACACAGAGTCTGGAGTTAGGTAGGATGGGTTTGAGGTCAAAAATTGGAAGAAACCATTGTTGCGTGGGCAAGAGGACTTCTGATGGCCCAGCTCTGACCACAGGGTGGAGGAGAGGTGACACTGTGCAAACAGGGAGCATCTCTCCATCACTGTTTAAGTGGCCAAGTCAAGGGATACGTCATTCTCCCATTGAGACATGATGAGGTCACTGAGGAGTTACCTTGTGTTAGCACATACAGAAGCATTTCATACCAATGCATTAAATCATCAGAAAGGACTGATCTGAACTTTTCAAAGGAACATTGTCAAGGGGTGTCTTCCTCACATTAAAACCACTTCATGATGCTAGGTGAGACCTCAAAGACCAGTATTTTGGTTGCTATTGCTTTTATTTGGCAAATACAGAATTTGGGGGGTTTTATCCTTTTCAGGGGTGGGGGGCAGGTGATGTTGGTTTTTTGGTGCCCAGCTTCAGGAATAAATCTGCAGAACTCAGCAGGATTGTTTTTGAGAAGGCATTATTGCGTAGGTCAGCTGAACAGGCGCTAATCTAAGGAGCAACCCTTGTTGGCCAAATGCAAATGGAGAGTTCATTGAGGGACCATGAACCCTTTGTCAGAGCGAGGATTTAGGTAAAATCAAGCAAAACCAAGATGAGAAAGTGGAGTCTCAACAGCCTGGTTTACATGAACAGCACCAGTTCTTCTGTCAAGTTTTCACTAACAAAGAATTAGGGGGTTTTGTGTAGTAAATTCGTATCAATGGTATAGCAAAAATATGTCAATCACCCAAATATCTTTCCTAAAAAGCTTGATAATGTTCCTTTACTCAAAGTTCACTAACAAATCTAGTCCAAACTTGTAGTTCATTTGGATCATCTCAATACTTCTTGATAAACTCAATAATAATTAAAAAATCAAATTATTGAAGTCCACCCTTCAGCTAATTGCAGCTCGCCAGATCCTGGCGTGTTTCATCCAAGGAAAGTTGGCAGCACCATAAGACATACCTTATGGTGAAGAGAAAGGTACCCAACAAAATTCACAATGACACTGTTTTGCTACTCTTCACCTCCAGGTTAATGAGGACAACTGCACAGTCACTAAAAGCTGCACTACAAGGATATTAAGAGCACAAAAAAAGGAGAGTCCCCAAAGTCAGCAGGAAAAAATGCTGATTATCCTTACAGAAGCATTTGTAGCACTGGTTGGCACGGAGAAGTTAACCAAAAGGATGATGCAAATAGGAAGCAGAGCAAAATTTTGCAGACCTGCTTATACAGAGACTGGAGATTTTTTATTAAAATCCCTGTTGAGCATTGCAAGCCTGATTGGACAGACCTTCAGACAGGTAAAAGCAAGAGACTCATTTGGGGTTAAGACAAAAGAGTGCAAAGCGCCTTAAATAAAAAAAAAAACATGCTTCAGATCTTTTCCTACTCACTAATTACAACTGCCCAATGCAGCAGCAGACAGGACCTCAGAAACCCAGAATGGGGCAGCAGGCCTTTTCAAAAATTATATACAAATATTAAGCGTGCGCACTTGGATGAACATATGTGCGTGAAGTTATTCTCAGCTAATCTGCCATAATTTTATCAAAAGCTCCACATCCGTGAATGGTGAGGCATTCAAATCAGGCTAATTAAAGCCAGCAAGGTTTGCTATAAAAATAAAATAAAAACACATGCTGTCTTGAGTTGTCTGCTTTTGTCTATTGAGATGGGGTAATTTTAGTGATTTTCTAAAAATTCACCAATGTCTTCTGCCATAGATGCAAAGCATCAGTTCAGGGCTTTTCTGCGTTATTTCAGGGAGCAGGAGGGACCACCAGCATCTGGTAGTGGATGCTGCACCAGCCCACCCACTGTCCAGACACTGGCCGAGACTTCTGCTCAGGTTCACCTCTTCTACAGCCATCTGCTTTGTGGTGCTCTGGCAAGACGGATGGGATTTTGGAGAAGGACAACTGAATGGGAGATGGGCATGAGATCTCACCAACAAAAGCATGGAAACACTGCTATGGGTATCACCTTGCTGAACACTACCCCTACCTGGGCAGAAGTCATGCTAGGAGATGATGGCTACCTCTCCAAAGAGGACAGAGGCAGCTGAATGTGAGTGGTCCCAGCTCTGCCATCACTTGGAGGGCAAGCTTTCCTGACAGGTAAGGTGTATCTCAATATGGGAATTAGGTCTGGGTAATCTCCTGCCACTAGTTCTGCCTGTGTAATGGTGACTTTCTCATTACATTTTCCCAATTCAGGCTGAAGATGCACATAGGAATTCAGGGTATAAATGATCTAAGGATTTTGGGGAAGATTAAGTCAAACTTTATCCAGCTTTCTGAGGGGTTTTGTTTTTTTTCTTTTTTGCTTGTTTTTTATTTTTGACTCAAAACACAGAGGTTACAAAGTGCAAAGCCATTTGAAAGCGGGCTAGAGGATACCAGACAAAAGAGCAGCATCATGTGCTAGAAGAGATTTAGAAATTCAGCTATTATCATGCATTGGTTAGTCTTGGTATGGAAATAAAAGGCAATACAAGAACTGAATCTCAGAATTGTCTGAAAACCTCCTGGACTTTATTTTATACCGATAGATAGATAGATAGATAGATAGATAGATAGATAGATAGATGGATGCAAGTTATTGCCACAAACTCAAGACTGAAAAGCTGAAAAACTAGCTATTGGAGAGATGAGCATGGCAGGCACAACCAATTGCCAGAGACACAGAAAGCAAAGCGAGGCTTGAAATTAGCTCATACTTCCCAAGACTGAATGTATTTTTATTCTCTCCTTGACTAGCTTGCTTTAGTTCAGCCTGGGTTTTACACAAGATGAAAAGGCGATGCTAGGAAAATGCAAATAAGGACTTTGGCAGCCAACTCTTTCAAGTAATGTTTCTCTCAGTGTGAAATGTCTTTGACATCTACCTCAGTGTTACAAAACAACACTGTCTATAAATGCTGCCTTGATGTGCCAGATAGACCCAGGTTCAGGAGAAACATCTTTTCTCTTATACTGCATCCAAGCGGTTCAAGAGGAAGAGCCTCAAGAAATGAAAGCTGATTTTTGCCTTCTGCTCTTCTTGGGATGATGTTATTCACCCCGAACAAGAAAATTATTCTTTCTGCTTGTACAGTTTCCATACCTACATTACTTGTTCCAGGCTTTGTGGCTCTCCTTGATGCACATCTCTCCAACTAAAAAAAAAAATTCATGGTGCGGCTCCATGCTTAATTTTAACTCAGATGACATTTTCCCTGCCGAGACTCTAATTTCATCATGAATTTCAAGCCCTCTTGTGCCCAGAAATTAATAGTAATGGCTTGTACCCATCTTTCCAAAATTGCTTTATGCAGAGAAATGGTCCAAAAGCACAGCTAGGTATTGCCTGCCACAGCATGATGATGCACCATTACCTTCCTTTAATTTAATGCCCCCGCGTTCACTGTGAGGTGGTTCTGGATGACTGTGAAGCAATGAATTTTGCTAGACAAGAGACACGCTCTCTTGCAGCTTAAAGGGTGAACAGCTTGAAAAATTATAGAGAAGAATTATTGCCTTTTTCTGTTTCCAGAAGTAACTAACAGATCAAGAATTCCTAGCAAAAATAATTTGCCTTATTTGCTGAATAATTTTTAAGTCTCTGAATCATTCAGGTTTTCCTATGCATGCATCCTACAAAAAGGGAAAGTTAAAGCAGCAGTAAAGTGAAAATCTTTTCTTACAATGTATTAAAATCCAAATATACCTTTAAATGTAACTTTTGCATAGCAAAAAACTACACACTATTTAAATGAGCTTTTTAATAGATGAATAGCTCCTAATAAGTCAGGCTACTTACTATGTAGTAATATATTAGATTTAAATCTTTGGTGAAAAACAGGTGCTAGGATTAGGATATTGGCACACGTACCAGTTTTCTTCTCCACATATCGTTTTCCAGCCTCCCTAAAAGCAACCATCGCCCTGAAAAACGCCCGCAGGACCGCCCAGCGGAAGACGGCCACTGGGTCGATCCCGATCATCCCGCAGATAAAGGCGTTCTTGCTGCTTCGCAGGAGAGCTACAATGTCTGGGCGCATGTGATCTGTGTTTTTCTCACGGAAATCCTAGGGAAGGAGAAAAAGGAGTGGGAGAAAAGAGGAAAATAAACAATATCTACAAGATATGCTGGGCAAGATCTGCCAGACTGTCCCTGGGACAGCACAGCTATTGAATCCTGCTTCTATCTTTTTTTTTCTGCCCCCATATTAGACACCTCTTTATGTCCAGAATATAGGTGTTTCACCCCAAAGCACCGCTCTCTGAAGCATCTCAAAGCTGAAGTTTGTCATGTGCATTTATTACATCAGAAACACAATGACAGATTTGCAGTCATAAATCCCGAGGCTGTTTCTCATACAGGCTCACCTGCCCAACAGTATTGCTTCTGCTAATAATTGGCATGAATATAAATAGGGTCAACTTTGAAATAATTTCCATAGGATTTTAAAAAGTACCTGCAACAGTGAGATGCTCAGACCACGCTCATGTAACTCGTATTAAAAAATGGCTAATGATGAAAAAAATCATTGTGTTTTCCACACAAACCAAGCTCAGAAAAGCTCCCAAACACCCAATTCCAGCTCACTGGTGGGATGTAGCATTAACCTCAGTGTGCATCCCTAAACTCTTCCCCAAAACACCAATACGCAGAGCTTGCAACATGGAGGAGAACAGGAAGACACAATCCCCAGCACCTTCTCATTTCAGCCAAGCTTTTCACCAAACACTTCTCTCTCAACCCTTGGGTCTCTTCTCTAGCCCAGACAAAACAACTCCAAAACAACTCTGTGAGGCTTTGGGGCTCTCCTTCCCCATTACAGCTAGAAGATTTAAATGGAAACAACTGCTGGGGAACAGCTGGGTGACAGACCTTCACTCCGTACTTCACTTTGCCCGCGTAGTGTTTGATGATGAAAGCTGGCTCCATGACTGCTGGAAATTCAATGTACGAGTTCCCTTCGTGTTGACGCTTAAACTTGTCCAGCAGTGTCTGGTTAGTGGCTTGAGGAAAACTGAGTGGAAAGAAATAAAAAGAAGATAGCTGTAAACCCAGTGAAAAAAGCTTTTCAACTTCTTTCTTGATCACAAATGGACAAGGAGAGATGCTCTGAGCTTCCACTTCTGTGCCTGCAGACACTAAGCGAGCACTATTTTGTGTGCTGTCATGTGGTTATATACGAATACAAGGTATAGCTGGTGTCTGAAGAACTCTTAACTGATTTAGTAATGGTCTGAAATCAGTCATAAAAGCACTAATATATTTATTTTATTGTGAAAATTTTTCAGGGTAGCTGTATTTATCTGAAACCCCAAATTTCTCTTGACTGCTCCTATATCTAGGCTGTATTCACACATTTAGGAAATACTGAGCTGTTTAGTCTACAAGTCTCATTTAAATTTCAGGAGTTACTTGATTGATCCTGTCATAGAAGAGAGTAAGAAAAGGACAGAGTGCTTGAGCAGAGCCTCTTGGTAAAAGCAAGCCAGTCTTTCATCCTCAAACTTGATGTAAATCTGCAACTTGGGGGTATATTTCACAACTTTACCTAATTTAAGCTGGTTTAGCCTGGTACAGTATCACTGAGACAGCGTCACTGCTGTCTGTCTGGTCAACAAGACAAGAAACAGATGAGAAATCTGCAAGCAAATGGTGGGAGGAGAGCTCATGCCCTGGACCAGAGCCGTGCGGATCTGAGGCAATGCCAGCAAACCGCCTGGCCTTTCCCTGCCCTTTACACAGAGAAAACTGGCAAGTGTGTCTGACAGGACATCCCTTACGCTGCGTTTCTTTCTGAGTTTCCACCCAAAGGCAGACCCAGAAGCCACACACATAACTTCTCCTGAGACAGGCCAGATGCATATAACCAAGGATGCAAATCCAAGCTGCATCTCTGATGCCCATGAAACTCTGTGGAAGAGCAGCCCCTACGTACAAGTGCCCTCAGCTCACTCTGGCTTGATTATTAAAAGTAAATTGATAAATCCACCTTGCATCTCAATTACAGCACCCACACAACCTGCTTTAACTCATGCACTTGGATTCTCCCTTCACTCAGCTCAACTTCAAGCATCTTCCCACATTACGCCACAAAAGACAGGAGAAAAATGAGGAGAGAAGCAGAGGAAGCCTTTGCTCTTCCTTTTAACAGAAGAAATTATTGAAACAGAATTTTAATTATTATTAGTTAAGACTTTTTGCTCAGTTTGCTGATTCTCCACTGTTTGCCTTACCACCTTGGAAACGAAACTAGAGACGTAAGATAAATGAGCTCAGCAAGCTATTCGCATCTTTCTGGGAAGAGTCACAAAAGGTAAGACTTAAGGATAAACACTTTTAAGTGAAAAAATAAATATAATTAGCAAAACCAACAGTTTCCCACTCACTTGCTTTCCTCATCCAGCAGATGGAGCAGGCCTGTCGGCTTCTTACTGATCAGGTTGATGCAGCTGGAGTTGTCTATGTAGTCGATGTTGTGCCAGCTAATTCCTTCTGCTCTATATTCCTCCTAAAAACCACAGATATTGTAACAATATTGGGTGCAAGCACAAAAACAATGGTGAAATTCAAAGGGTTTCATGAAAAGTGATGCAGCATTTACCAAAATGAACATCTCTTCTGTTAATATGCCACCAATATTTTTTTTTTTGATGCAAAAGAAAATGATAAAGAATCACTTGAACAACCTAAACGGCAGGGAACCACACAATATTTCTCAGTTTCAAGGGCACAGGCATAGGTTAGCTATATGGCAGACCATGGCTACTGAGGATGTGTGGTGTATCACACATCATTGCTTCTTGCTTTCCCTTTCCTGGCTTGCTGTTAAAGCATTATACAATCTATTTGCATCAACTAATACTTAATATCTAGTTGCTAGAATAAAATGGTGGTACAAAATATTCATTTCATTACACAGAAAAAGCAGTATAGCTCCCTTTCCTGTTCACTGGACTCCTGTATCTCACATTAATGGCAAGTGCTATAAGGGCTAACAACGATACCTCCAGCTAGAAGAAATCACTGCTCCGAACACCTACAGAGTCACGACCCTTTACAGTAAAAGTGAAGATCTGTCCCCAATTTCATGCTGAGGAAAAAAAAAAGCTATTTATTTTCCACCAGAATAACTCTAATCCTTGCTCTTTTATAAAGGTTATCTCCTCCGAGATAGATTTTCAACTGTATCACTTTGAAAAGTCTTCTGTAGAAATTATTTTAGGGCAACTGGAAGAAAATAGAATTTAAAAACTGTAATTTTTATCATATGCTTTTAAGACTTGCGACTCACTCCTGAAACAGCGATATTGGAAGTGCACCTTACTCCATGTGTCGGAAAAAGTCCTGCTGAACCAAGCTGTAGTTTTACTTCTCTATCATAAGACATTTTGATGGCAGAATTGAAGAAAAAAAGGAAAAAAATCCTCAAAATTGCACTTATATGCTGCACCTTTATAACAATCCAATTAATTTTTATTGATGTTTCTGCTTTTATTTTTAATATGCACAAAAAACTTTTAAAAACATACATTTTTCCAACTCTCTAATGTATCCTCATCCAAACTTAACATGAACTCTACATATATTGTTTTCAGAATTAAAGACCCTGATGTGCTATGAGACAACTTTTAAGGAAATTTTTGCTAAAAAACTACAAGGTCCTGAGTTCATTATTTGAGACATGATATACCTTTACACCAATGATACATTATGAATACGTGTGCAGGTGTAGAAGGAGTTTTTAACAGCCCTAAGGCCTTTCGGATTCAAAACATAATACATCCCATTGGAAAAAAAAAAAATTCTTAAAAATTAGGAAAAACTCCACACTATAAATTTGATATTTTATTTTAATTTGTTCTTAGGTTCCTGCAGAGCAACCAGGACACAGCAGGCATGTATAATAACATTCATAAGTTCCTGTTAAACTACAGGCATTTAAAAATCATGTATTTGACTAAGATTCATTGCATTTTTAGTGCAAATCAGGAGAAAAGCTTCTATATGGCAATCTGTAGAAGACTGCATATTTCCTGAGCAAGCGCGAGCTTCTCCTGAGTGATTTAAAAGAGAGAGATGTCGATGTGTGCAGCAGTAATGGGAGTCAGCACCATTTATCAACCCCTTGCTTCTGACAGCCATTTAATCGGATGCAGGGTCCATTAGTCCCAGCTTTGCCCACTCAGGACTGGTCCTGAGCACCCAGAGAGCAATAAACCTTGTCATGATGATAAAAGAAGAGCCTTATTTTAGTGGTGATGGGTGGCTGGTGCACGTTATTTGGCTTATGTATTTATAAACATGACTCTTCGTTGAACTACTTGTATGGGTGCTTTACATGGTTCCCCCGCCCCCCCCCCCAAAAAAACCAAACCACCATTATCTAGAGTTTTAAGTCTGCATATATATAAACCAGGCACACACCTTCACTCTGCTCTAGAAACCCTCTAGACATCCATAGCTCCACATGGGATATTCTGCAGCTGCACAGTGAATGTTTCTATCCATCTATTCTGACCACGCTGAAACCTTCTACTACTCCAAATATCATTGTGATATAACTAATCAGTGATGCCAACTGTTGTTGTTTGTTTATTTGGTTTTTTTAAATATACTCCAGTAAATGACCATAAAAGACCAGAGTTCAAGGTCTCTACTTCTTTGGGCTCATTTTCAGCTCTGCCACAGATGGTGCAATGACCTGAGGCCAGTCATCATGTACCTCTGGCCCTCAGTTTCTTCAGCTGCAGGATTTTGGCTAATTTTCCCTGCTTTGCTCTTCTTTTTCCTTTGGGGTGGGTCAGAAACACTCGATCCCAGGCTGCAGGATTGTTCCCCACATCTGCCTGTACACTGCTCTCTCCTTTCCATCCCCAATGCAACCTCTTGCTGTATTGGCCAAATACAAAGAGGAATTAAAGTCCTCAACTAATAGCTTTTTCCACAATAATTTAAATATACACCCTCATTTCAAGACAGGTGGGTACGCAGCAGCAGGAACTATTCCAGAGCAATTGCTTCAAAGCTTAAATGGAAAAAAAATTCCACCCCCTTTTTTTTTTTTTTCCTTAGAATTTTTCCGGTTATTGGTTTGATTGTCTTCAGAATCACAGCTCAGAAGAAATAACTAAGGCTTTGTGATTGACTGATATAATTGGGTGCTTGCTGGTCTGCAGAACACTGCAAATTAACCTCATAAAAGCAGAAGCTTTAGGGTTAAATCACTGCTGTCCATATACATAAGTTAAACTTACTCAATTAAGTTTCAATTGTTAATTTTCTAAATGATTTGCATATGATTTGTATATGATTGTCTTTCCACAGAATTCAGGAGATATCCTTAAAACCTACCTTCAAAATATTCCTTCCCTTCTGAGTACAATAAAGTTTCTACCATCCTTTGATGGATGCAGGGTCATTGCAGAGCACTTGAATATTAAGGAGTTAGATCTAAACAACATGAGGTTTTCATTTAACAAACATATGGTCAAGATGAAGACAATACAAAATACTTACAGCCCGTTCAAACCTAAAAACCCTCAAACTGGAGGTTATTTTAAAATCGGCTTAAATTTATACCTTGACTTACAACTAAGTAATGTTTTGGGGAACATTCAAGTGTCGTATTCCTAGAAGACCATCTTTACATCAAGAAGCAAACTGCTGATATTTCCAGTATCTTCAAAAGTTTCTAGTGCGGTAAAGTCCATAGAGTCCTATTTTTGGCATCCTTACTCCCAACAAAAATACACAAATTTGCTCCTCCCATCCCTGGATAGCTGAAACCTGCTCTGCTGGAAGGTGAAGCCATGGAAGTTCACTGGAGAGGAGAGCACTCAGCTCCCAAACTTGGCAAAAGGAATTGAGCAAAGAACCAAAAAAAGACAGGATTTTTATAGGCCAGCAGCTTCATATTTTCATTTAATTATTGGGTGAGATGCTACTGATTGCTCTCCAGGTGACCTATATAGCCACCACAAGTAGATTAATGCTTCCCAATTGTGCATTTAGAAACAATTCTGCTGTCCTGACCATGATGATGTTGTCAGTACATCAACACCGGCACCGCACGTCACCGAAGGGACTTGTTCTGATGGCACGAGCACAATCACTCCTCAAATGCTGTCACCCAAATCAGAACAGGGTTGTGGTGCTGTAGCTGCATTAACACCCTCGCTGCAGCAGCCAGGTCAGCAAAATTGCATAATGTGGATTTGGTCTCTGACTCAGCTGAAGCTCAGCAGAGAAGGAGGTTAGTGACTTCATCTTGCCTCTTTTTAGGGGAAAAAAACCCCATATAGATATATAGTATATTTCATTACTGCATTCGATATTTATAAAGATGTGGCTATGCAAGGAGGTGGCTCATAAAAAAAGGCAGTATAGTCTGAGTTTTTCTTGTTTGAAAGGGATGCTTTCCAGAGCTTAAAATTCTCAGACTAATCTGAATAAAACACGACTTGTGATGTTCAAACATTAAAAAAAAAAAAAAAAAAAAAGACACAAAATGCAGATACAGCCTTTGAAATGCATATATACTCAGAATATGAGCATAAATCTTTACTGAATGACACACAGCATTATCTGAGGCATATCACCGTGTAAAATTTGGGTACCATATAAACAGAATGTGACAGAATATCCAACATTTTTATATATGAATATTAAAAGAACTCCAGTAAAGAGATAAACACTATTAAAGAGAAACCCTGCCTGCCTACAACTGACCCCAAACACTGCTTATGCCACTCAGAATAATGAATTTAAGATTAAAATATGCATGCTGAGCATTAGGAAAACCTTTCCAACAGGGATGCAAGCCTTGATGAAAACTCTACTGCTAGGAACAGAAAACATCCGTAATTTTATAGTTGAATGTGTAGAGAAACAAGTCCTGTTATCTTTACAGGAGTACTGGACCAGTTCTGTTATCAGGACTTTATTTCAATGCTGAGCCAAACAGAAACATGCTCTAATCTGCAGTAGAATTAAAAGTTTATATATCTTGAGTGGGAGAAAATACCCACAAGCACAGCAGCATCTTGGAGGTGCTGGAAAACATCTCTACACATCCACACATGCTCTATTACAAACTACTCCATAACCAGCCAGGTTTAACGGTATGTAAAATCAAATGCTAAAAAGCATAATTGGAGGAGAAAGCATTAAATATGATTTTTAAGCTCATCATCTAGAGTATCGTGCTCACTGGGGGCTATTGCTCCCAAAATCATATTGTAAAATTAAGAGGTGGTTGGAGAGAGCGATCAGGAGCTTGAAAAATTTAGGAGATGAGCATTGGAACCAAAGAAGAAATGAAACAGGAGAGATGTGATAAAAATACAAAATAAGAACTATAATGTTTCCCATCTGTCTTAAAGCACAAAACTGAGGGATTAGTAAAATCAAAAAGGCAGTGAAAAAAACAGGCCTCAATGTAAAGGTGTGAGTTTTTCCATGATATATGAAATTTGTTGCCCTATGACAGGATATCAAAGGTAAACAATTTGCCAGGGTTTAAAGAGGTCTGGAAGGTGTGGGGCATCCATCCACACAGCCTGCAAGCCAAGAGCCATGAAAACCTCAGTATTTCAGTGCCCAGAAGGCAGACATCTTATACTGTAGGGATATTGCCATTAGTCACAGTGAAAATTAAGAAGCATCCCCAAAAGGTAACATTTAAAACCCAGAGACAGGGATGATGGTCTCTCTTCTTTCCTGGGAATGAGGCAAGGCTGATGGTAAAAAGAGCAGTAAAACACAGCATGCAGTGCTGTTTCAGGTTTTATCAAGTCCAGCCTGGAAATTAGAGCATATTAAAAATAAAACATAAACCAAAATGATTAATTATCTGAATGGAACTGTGTGCAAGGGAAGTGTAGCATTTTCTGTTTCCTGTTTCAAAATGCTCGAGTAAATCACAAGAGCAGAGGAAAACCCGATCAGCTCATTCACCTCTTACCAGACAGAGCTAAATAAGCTCCAGGAGTTTATCTGCCTGAGCCTTTCATTGCTGAGGCATAGGAAAACCTTGTTTACACAATGAAAATTCCCAAAATAAAGCGGGAAATAACTGAAAAATTCCTTTTTTCCATTCCTTAGCTCCATGCGGGAACACTTCCCATCATGTTCGCATCGTAAAAACTCACGTAATCCAGAGCCATATGCTCCAATGAGATTGACAGGCAGATAGTTTTGGATGTCTAAATATATATATATTTTGCCCCAAAATTCATGACTAAACAGAACTGGGTGTGAAATTCCTCTCTTTTTGACTCTAACACTGTCTGCTTCAGGCAGCATCTGCAAAGTAAGAAACTAGTAATTAAACTCCTTTCCACGTCTCTCTCCATTCCTAGCTGTCTTTGCCAGTCTAAAATAATTTCAAAATATTCTTTAAAAATATTACAATGACACCCACAAAAATATAAACCTTTGCAAATACAGGCATAGAGTCACTAAACAAGCGTATAAACTGTTTATGTCTTGATTGCTTACCCAGTAACAAGGTGCCATCAAACTAGAAGATGCTGATGGACAGGAAGATATGAATAACGCCTCAAAACAGCTCAGTTCAAAAATGAGAAACAAAGCCATATTTTGCAAACTGTATTGAAAAATTTCCAGGAAAGAACAGCATATTTAATGTTTTTAAAATTACATTAGAATAAGTCATTTTTATATGATAAACTAAAGGAGATAAACTTGGTAAAAGCTCCTTTCTGGATACATTTGTACACATATGTATCCTAAAATCCATCTTGGGGAGCTTGGGAAAGCTTTTCCAAGGCTGGAAATGGCAGCAAGGCATGGGGAAATCTCTCCATCCAGGAGAGATCCACCCAGGATCCATCCATCCAGGAATGAATCCATCCCATGGAGGATTAATCGCTCGTTCAGCAGGCAGGCCTTGTGAGCCAGTCCCAGCAGATTCATCCCACCATAATTTGATAATTAAAAGGAACTTAGTATGATAAATCCTTGAGATGGGAAAACCTTATTATAAGAGAGTTCCTGAATGAGACCAGTGTCTGGTTTGGTGCTGGTGCTTATGTGCTGCAGACGAAGCGGATGCCTCACGTTCCTGACATCCCTCCAGAAGAGGATGCCGAGGCTGACGATGCCGATGTTTTCATTTATGACCAAGGATTTTTATGTTTGTTCTCAATATAACTAGAAAAGGAATTTATATATGTAGTCATATATAAAAAAGTATATATAAAAATATATATTTTTAATAATGTGCCACAGACACAGTATATATAAATATGTATCCACATGTCCACATGTTCTATAAATACACAATCTATAAACAGGTTTATAAGCTGCTCTGTTTTAATGACACCATCTGGCAATGCAGGGGTTCTGATAAACAGCCTTCCCCTGTATTTCTTCTTCTGCCCAGTTTTAAGCTGCAAACCACTTACAGAGCATTGGCAGATGGCTTTGAAGCAAAGGTACTCCTCAAGATGGTCTTCTCCTTTGAGGTGACCATTTCAGCAGCTCCTCAGCAAATGGCAAGTGAATTTGGTTTTGAGGCTGATCCTTTGCCCACTGACAACTTCCCATCTGCTTCACGTACACAGTCTGAGACTAATTTTTTTGTAATTTGGATTGTCCATCATTAGTGTTCTAAAATAGGAGGTTCAGCCCAAGGTTTCATGCACGTGGCCATACGAGCTATGCCAGCTCTGCAGCATCCATCTCTGAGCTCAAATCAGCTCCCTATGCTTCAGTGGCAACAGCAGGTTTCCATCATAAATTATATTTTGCTCTCAAAATGGGGAAAATTGGTTTTGCATGATTCAGCTGGCAAAACACCATGAACTCCTTCGCTCCCTTTGCAGAAGCATTCTTCTTCCCAACCTGCTCTTACAAGAGCCAGGAGAAGCATGAGCCTAAACATGCCGCGTGATGTGCTGGCAGATTAATTTCTTTAATTTCTTGCTATGCAAATTAAAGAGGAAAAGAAATATATATATATCGATGCAGTCCTTGCAAGATGTATCAGGCTTAGCAAATGTGAACGGGACCTCCACAGTGGTCATGGTCAACACCAGACTGGTGGTCCAGGTTAAATGACTTCTTCACCTTCCAGTCCCCACCTGAAACGTGTCTCTAAATACGCTTCCTCCCAACTCCTCTCTCAAGCTTACAGTAGACTCATAGTACTCCCTGTTACATATATATACACACACATATATATAGTTGTCTTATGCTACCCCTATAAAATATTGTTACCATGCCAAACCAACTGCCCAGGCAGGAATTTTGCACATAACAAGTGAAAGAACCATGGTCAGGATGGACCATCCAATTCTGCCTCAATATGACGTTCTTCCGGATGGGTTGAATTATTTTAGAGGCTTTCAGAGGTTTCTCACTCATCTTCTTGCTTAAAAAGAAGGGAGCTCACACTGCATAATGTTGTCCTATGAAAATCCACCAATGTGCATTGAGGTCCTTTATGTTTAAAGAAAACCTGTTGATCACCAGTATTGCTAGTGCTTTTTTTCTGAAATAACCAACCAGAGATTTCATTATGTCATTACATAATTTAGCTCAAAGACATAGGGATTGTGCAAGAATTTGCCCATGACTGTAGTTCTGGACTATGACCCTAAGAGACCAGTATAGAAGTATCCTAGATCATCCTAGAGCACACCTAGTGCTCTCCAGAGCAGAGTGTGCACTGGGGTGTGGGAAGAAAATTATTTTGTGCCATTAATAAATAAAAATTGGTGTTTATTTCATCTTCATCTCACCCTTTTTTAATTTCTACTTTTTGAAGGGGTTTCATAACATACATAATATTAGTACATGTATATAATTTGAAAATCAATAAATATACATGTATTGGACTGCATCTCAGAGCAGGTGCCAGAGGAAGGTCAGGTTCAGTGTTCCCAGGACAAACCTGACCCAAAGGTGCAGGGCTCCAGCTGGGTTAGGGGGACAGGACTGTCCCCTGGTACAGTCCAAACCCACATATATTTAGCCAATATATTTGAGTAGGAACGACAATCAGCAGAAAACATCATCTAACTGGAAAAAGTCAAGGAACCATCTCAGAGAAGAGGAAAAAAGGGCTCAAGAGATAAGGACTTGGGAGAGGGATAACAGCACCTGGAGTGAGGTATCTGCAACTTGGAGAGCTCCAGGAAGGAGCGTGAGATGCGGGATAGAAGAGGGGATTTGAGTGGAGGAACTGAGTCAGTTTGGGGAGGACACAGCACTGCTGCAAGCAGAGCCCCAGGATGTGCGTGGATGCTGCAGGATGCCTGGTGACGTTCACCTTAGCTGTCTGGCTCACAAAAAACATCAGTGAAGGAAAAGACATAGGGGCATCACTGAGATAAACTCTTAATCAATATAACCTTTGCTTTTGCTTGCTGCAAGAGACTTAATTTCTAAAGCAGCACACATTCCTAAGTCACTGTTGCAAGACTGTCCCATGTAGGTGACAAGCAGAGGGACCGTGACCGTCACAGTCCTCCTTCATGACAGCTGTTTCCAACACACCCAGGAACACCAAACCCTCTTCAGATCACCTGCAGCACAAACCACCTCCAACTCCACACTTCATTAAGGAAAGGACTGTATGGAACCCGCTGACCAAAAGCCATGTGTAGTATAAAGTGGTGATAACCACGTTGAACCTGCCTGATAATCTCACTAGCTTTTTACCCAAATAGTTCTTCTCTAGCGCAACTGTGTTTGTTTTAATTTTTTTTTTATTTAAAAAAAAAAGCATGGACTTTCTGTTGTCCATCTCCAAAATCAATTCTGCTTTTTAATCTTTCTTCTAGGCAAAATACGAGCTTGAACTTTAAAATTACACATTACCCAACCTGCAATCAGGAGCTCTCAATGCATTTATCTCAAGAGTTTTATATGCTGTCAACCAAAATTATGATATTTTCACAAACTCTGGGCTTCACAGATACAGTACTTCTCTGCACTGAGCTTAAATTAAAGGTCAGAGAATCAATCAAACAATCAAAAAAGCAACCCAAACCTGCTTCTTTCAAATACCTAATTTTAACGTAGAAAAGATATAGAAAATCACTGCATCTTTTACACAAATGGATGGTTTCTAGAGTATTTTCTAGTGATATTTTAAGCACATTTTCTAATTTTCTAATTTCTCTACCTAGGATGCTGTTACACAGAGTTAAGAATGCTACTTGTGGGGGTTCATATATTATATATGGCAGGAGAGGTTGGAACTAAATGGTTCTTTAAGGTCCCTTCCAACTCAAACTACTCTATGATATTACTGTATATATACATATTATATTATGATATAATCTATGAAATAATGTATCATGGAATTTTTTATTATACCTATATATTATGAACATTCATTATCCGGAAAAATCCAGGAACAAGGAAAAGAAGCCCCTCTGGACCCAGCCCTGGCCATGACGCACCCCAGGAGGGGAGGGACCCAAGCCAATGCTTTGGGGAACTGATTATGACCGGAGTTGTGTTTTATTTCAATCCTTCTTTTTTTTTCCCCAAATGTGAGTTACATATGATGGCGTATTGCCAAATAATAAATCAATAACTTGTGCAGCTTGTTATTTCTCCATGTGTCATATGGCACACAGCTGACGGCAGCATTTTTCAGAGGGCATCTGCTCTCCCATCTCCAATGAAAACAGAAATTTGAACTGAGCCTCCCAGTCCCCAACAACTGACTTCTGATGGTTGGGCTTTTGTCTTCAGAGGCAATGAAGAGGCATTTACACCTAACCAGAGTGATGAGATACAAAAAAGACCCTTACTGGAAAGAAGAGAAGTAGTGCCCCAAGCAGTAGGAGAAAGACTCTTTTTCATAATTTATTTTAAATTTATTTAAATTTTTGTATATTTTTTTCTCTAAACGACATGGAAGGCTGCTGGAAGACAGAGCAGCATGGCCTGAGAAACCCTGCATATCCAAGATGCTTTAAAATATCGCAGGCATAGCAGCCATTTCACAGACACCTATCACTGCATCCTGGAACAAATTAATGCTTTTTTTAATTAATTCACTCCCACTGCAATAAACAGATTATTATAATGTTCATGATTTAGTTCGGACTGCCAGATTTCTCTACCTATTACGCAGGACCAGTAAAACCTACAGACCTCCCCAAATACTTATGGAGCTTTACATGGCTCAGCAAACATTTCACAGGATGTGTTACCTTTATGAAATTAAGCTTTTCTATCTGAGAAGGCCGAGGATTGGCAGCTGGGACATCAAGCTCACCAGGGACCCCACCAGAAAACAGACTTTGCTCAACCCCTGAGCTCATGCCAATTGATTGTAATTTCAAATAATATATTCTTTCTTCCAGTCTCAACCTCAGTTACTCATCATTTTTTTTAAACAATAAAAGGATGTCTTTGAAATCGAGGTTTGGTGGGTAACAAAAGGTAGAAAATGGGGTTGAAAAGAACTTAAAACAGCAATGGCTGTGGGAGGGAAAGCTACAGAATGACTTCTCTACCTTTGCAATGTATCAGCTGAAACAGGGAAAGGTGGGTAGGGTGGGGGTGACTGAAAAGCTGAGTATCGGATGAGCCTGAGCAGGGATTGGGGAAGATTGGCGAGGTCAAAGATGACAGCATTCGGAGAATAGGATACATCAAGAAATAAAAACTTGTATTTTTGGCCCTCAAACTGTCAAAGATCTGGAAACTTGGAGGAAACTCCTATCATGTGTGCTATGTTACTGGTGACTTCCAAACATCTTCATACACAGGAATTATTTTGTGCAATGTCCTAAAAACAAACAAACAAAAAGGCAAGTTGCAATACAAAAATGCTATTTTCCTCTCCCAGATGCACCTGGGTGTTATCTGACATCACGGCAGCTCTGGGCTTATCTGCTCTGCAGAGGAGGCCACTGAAGGAGGCCACGGGGATGGAGCAGCTGCCGGGGAACAGGGAGCCGCTGAGGTGTGATGCCCTGATAGCGCCTAAGGAGATCAAGAGCTATGGGCACATCTCGCCTGAAGTCACCAGCCTGAGGAAGGAATGAAACCATGCTGTCTGGAAGGCCTAAACACATCTGCACGTTGCGTGGAGCCTGGTGAGGGACACTCCATCCCCCTGCTACCCAGAGCAAGCACTGCAGCAGTTGCAGCCACGAGCTGCAGCCCCTCACCCAACCCCCATGCCATAAACCCGTGAGACACACCGGGAGAAGAAAACCATTCTTGCTGCGTGACAGGGCAGGCTGTATTTAAGTTATGTTTCCTGCAATAGCAAACTTTTTAGATTAATAAATAGATCGTTATCAGTCCAAATCCAAGAGTTTGCCTATACATATAGACCAGGACTTATAAGCCTGGGCTTTACCACCTGGTTAGGGTTTGTCTTTCCTGTACTCTTCCATCATCTGCTAAAGCATATTCCCACATATCATGAATCATCACTAAGGCTTCCTTAACGATCCAGAATAGACTTTTTAAAAAGAAAGTGGTAAAGAAATATCAATAACTGTCTTTATCCAAGACAGTATTCTAACATTTACCATTTTTTGCCTTTTCCTCCTATTTTACTACAGAGGGCAGAAATGCATTATGCTTATTCTCATGGTTGGCTTAACGAGAGGAGGCTGCTATTGCAAAGACCTGTGCAGACTCTTGGTACGCAGCACAACAGCAGCTGTATTTATAGGAGGCATCAGGCTGAAGCCAGACTGCCCCAAGATGCCTCAGTCGGTTGTTTGCAAACCACTGGAAATAGCATTGTCTTCAGACAGAAGGTTTAAAAACAGATTTGCAAGGCTCATTGTATTAGATTTCACCAAAGAAAAAAAGAGAAAGGAATGATTAAAATAATCCCACGCCTCTGTTGGATGACTTCGTTGTAGGTATTTTGGTTTCCATAACATCAGCAGTATGCCACAGCAACAATTACATCATGGTTAAATACCACCCTTGCACACAAATTCTATTATGATTTTAAGAAAAATCCTTAGCAAATACTTAAATTTCATTTAGCAGAAGTGACCAAATATCTCAGCAATCTGTCTTCAGCCTCCTGTGAGCTTTGGAGATACAAGCCTTTCCCTGGATGCAAAGAAGGACCCCTCCAACTTCAAGTACCCATCATCAATAACCCCACTTGTTTTTCAGCTATCAAGACATCAAACAAACCCTCATAAACCCACAAATATCTCTGATAAATTCACAATTCAAAGTAATATAACTATCTTGATGTCTTGAAACACAGTATTAACTACCTACTCTTCACCTGTAGACTGGCAATTATCATTAAAAAGGCAGGGTATCCTTGTGGCCAGCCAGGAAGGAATGATATTCGGAAGACCCAAGATCTGAATATGTATCATCAAGTTTTCTTTCCATCAAATCCACTCCTCCACATGCAGCACATAATTCCAAGAGGAAAAGAAAATGATGAAACCATACAGATAATTCACCCAAGAATTAGCACTCACGCAGATGTACAGTTATTTATATTTATAAAAAGCAAACTATATAGAGATGACGGTATTTTCCATCAGCAGAACTCGCAGTGCTTCAGCCCTAGATAGATGACGTGCTCCGGCATTAAGAACTGGAACAAGCCCTTTGCAATCAGATACCTCCACAACTGCTCCTCTCATCCATTCAGCAAATACTGACTCTAATGACTTCATGTGCTTGACAGATTTATAGAAGAAAGCTAATTAGGTCACTGGTTATAAGCTGGTCCAAGGAGAATTACAGATTGCTGCAATCAGGAGGTCTGCATATACCCTGGGCTCAGGGAGGAACACTGACCTGATAAGAAATCCTAGCCCGAGCAGCAGAATTCCCTCATGCATGACAGCATCTCAGCTCACTCCTGAGAAGTTGGCGAGGCTGCCGAAACCCATGTCCCCTGAAATCCCACCTCACCAAGGTATCACCTCTCTCCAGCTTTCAGGTAGGGTCCTCCCTCCCCGGGTCTTTTCTAGGAAGGGTATCAGTTACCCTTATAGGAAAATATAGCTATACTGGCTTTGCAATAGTTTTTTAGTTTGCCTTTTAATGGCAGATAATGGTAAAACAGACCCACTCTTAGAAACACAGACAAGTTTTCCCACTAACTTCTTAGAGCATTTTTTGAGTAGGGTACATTGGCATACAAAGATCAGTTAAATAACTGAAATAAAATGTGTTTGAGCAGCTTTGCTGCACCTTCTTCACCAAAAAATAGCTACCAAAGAAGCATCGAACTCTAGAGCAAACATCCCCCAAATGGTCCACTCAGGTCTATAATGCTTATTTTTGACCATCCTCATATTCAAGGAGACTTCTCTTTCTGACTTTTCAGATCTCTTATAACACTGTGGAAGCCCAAAATGAAACTGTCTCAGGGTTTCTGGGAAGGGCTGGTTTAATTCTTTGATCTCAGCTGGACTCAGGCTGCAGAGCACAGCTCATCACATGCTAGCTCTACCGAAACTAATGATAAGGAGGATTTCCTTTGACCTCACCCAGAGAAGAATTTCACTCAAAGGGAGGGCATGCAGACTGGCATTAAAAAAAAAGTCAAGTTGAAGGTCTATAACATATTTACGGTATTATACAGCCCAATTATATGTTGTGCATTCATGAAACAACATGTACTTTAGCACTTTTCTTGTCCTACTTGTTATTAAATAACAAATTGTGTTTGGAGAAGCCTCCTCCCATCCTAATTAATAGGCTATGCCATCTTGTCATGTATGTTACCTGCTAAATTATGGCCTGTATTTTTGTTATCTCTCTTACAGCACATTAATTTGAGGCTGGAAAGCAACACCCAGTCTTAGAAAACCTAAAGCAAAGCTTAAAGTTCAACCTTTCCTAAACCGCCATGGCTATTGAAGGTCATAAGGACCTCAAGTCTGACCTTGCAGAACGTGTATGAGAGTAACATTTCCCCTCCCTCCACACAAATTAACACTGGAAAGCAAAAAACCACCGGAAGATAGGGGTGGCATTTTTATCAGATGCCAAAAAAAAACTTTTATGTGATATTAATGACACAACAAGAAGCCCAGGCAAAGGCAAGAAAGAAATTGCTCATGGATGAGCCCTCTGAGCATATACCAAAGAGACAAAAGAGTGATGGTTAAGGTCTTCATGATGTTTGAGTATACTTGTATCCCAAAATGTTTATTTAAAATCAGCAAATCTCTGGCTTGATTTTATTTCACAGGTAGCAGTAAGTCATATGGTAAATTAGAAATTAAATTTGAATAATTCAGTGTACACTCCTTAACATAAAAGAATTAAAGGGACAATTTAAGAACTTTATCAGTGCCACAAACTCATGTCAACACCTACTGGCATCAGTGAGTAAATAATTCCAGACCTACCTGTTCAAGTTTAAAGATGTGTTGGTTAAAGTAGTGCTGCAAGCGCTCATTGGCGAAGTTAATGCAGAATTGTTCAAAACTATTATTTTCATAGTCTTCAAACCCAAAAATATCAAGTACTCCAATGGATAAAGTCTGCAAGGAAAGTTAGAATGAGGATTAGAATAAAATCACAAAAAGTAATTTTTTTTTTTACTCAGTACATAATCAAAAGCATACAAACAGAATTAAATATACTTAATAGCAGGACTTTTAATTTTTACTGAAATTATTGAGATTATGCCATCTGGAAGACTTCACCTACATCAGAGAGACAACATGTAACTTCAGATATCTGGAAAAATAGCCTTTTTCAAAGAGAAAAGTCCTTTTAGAGTTGGGTTTTTTAAAAATTTATAGACAAATTACCATCTTTGAAGAAACCTGAACGCAGTTCCAAGTTATTCTATTGGATCTAACACAGTATTTATCCTTTGAGGGGTAAACCAGGGATAGGTTTGGGAAAATAAAGCTTACGCCGTGTAGACAGCCTACAGAAACATGCCTACAAGGTGAATACAGGATGTCTAAGCAAACATGCTCCAGCTGCAAGTCTCCTGAAGAAACACCTGCAGGGGATTTGCATGGAAATAATCCATTGCAATGAAGGAAAATAAGTCCGGTCAGAAGTAAAATAGTATCAAATATAAAATATCCACCTTGCATATCAGACGGATCAGATGAATGTCTCCCACTAAGAAGCGTAACCCGGATGGACTGATTTTTGGAGATGTTGGGTCACTTTAGATCCGTGACACAAAAAGAGTAATGCTGCTGAAAAAGCGGGCTCAGGTCCACCCCCTGAGTCAGGTTCCTTCATAGTTAAAATCTTTGGCAACAGAGCTGTTAGGCAAATAAAACAAAAGCTCCTTCTCTAACCTAACGACCCAGGAGTGTGCTTTCCCTGCCTTCTGCACCCTTTGAAGACTTGGCTACTGCTTGCTTTGAACGAAGGTCTCTGGCCAGGGAAGGGAACCAAGCCTCACTTCCCATGGATACTGTCCCAGGGCCCCGCACTCTGGCACAGCCATCCCAGCCTCTGCCACCAGGACACAAGAAATGCTCTACAGGAGCAGCTCAACACTCCTCCCAGCCCAGCATCTCCAACCACGGCAGCGGGACATATCCTGGTATGATGGATGCAATCCTCCCGTTTGGTCCAGGCAGATGCTCAGCAAGTAGGTTTAACCAAAGTTAATCCTATTGTGTGAGGCTATCAGTGAAAAGTCAGCACTAAATCCCCCAAAAAACGGTTTGGCTGGAGACTGGGCTGATAAATGGCCAAAACTGCATTAACACAATAGCAAATCTGCCTACAAATCAACCGCTTTACACTATAAACATCTGCAGCGGTCAGGGTCCGTTGAGCTTTCCCTCCACGGCACCTGCCTGCATGGCGGTGATCTCCCCTTGACTAGGGACACCTCTCAAGGTTATTCCTTGAGGCTGAGAGATCCCTCACTTGACACCAGGCATCAATGGCTGGGTAAGTGACATTTTTTGCATACATGTAACATTCAAGATACATATAGTAAGCTTAAGCGATAATCTTTGCAACCCATACTAACTTTAAGTGTAGTAAATAGTGGAGTATTGACCGCTAATCCATCTGTATTTATGAAATATTTTACATACCTAAGTGGCATACTGGTTAGAAGACAACAAACTAACTGCAAACTCAGATCTGAGTGATCTCTGACTTTTCTTCTGCAACACCTGGGTATGTCAGCATGGCTCTTCTGTGGTTCATCACCCTATTCTACCAGCACCCGCAATTTTGGGATGAGGGAGATGGCACCTCTGTGCTCCCTCTAGTTCATGGGTAAAGAGGTACACAGCCTTTTTTTCCTTTAACCCACTGACAGTGTGATCCCTCACAGCCTCTCAGGCCAACTTTTAGAAGTTCACAACAGAGAAGTGTTTTCTTTTACTAAATTCAGACCCCATAACATATATCACAGGATTTGGTGAGTTACAGTCCTAAAATGCCTTTTTTCAAGCACTCTGATGATTCAGTGAACCTGAACTGTATCCCACCCCAGGCTTTTCTCCAAACTGAAGAGCCAAAGCCTGTTTGGTCTCTCCTCTAACAATGACCTCTTGAGACACTCATCAAGACATGGGTGCATCACGTTTTCTATGTTGGCAAAACAAGGTCAACACTGCTGTGAATTCACAGCTTGCTTTGCAACCTCCTGGCCCCTTCTCTCCTCCCAAACCAAGCCTGCTCCCCCACTACCAGCCAGGCAAGGGACAGCAGTGGACCCCTGGCCATGTGTATGTTGGCCTGCAAGCAAGTGCAACCCATCACTCCCTGGCTCAGACTATCCTTCCTTCCCTTAATGAAAGTAGAAATGTGGACCTTTCTCCTTCATGTAGGCACTGGTTTTCATAAAACTTGAGCCCTCTGCCTACTGGATGAATTTGGTAAACCCAGAGGAAGAGGGACATGGGGATGTGCCAGGAGATAAACCTCACTGA
This sequence comes from Athene noctua, assembly GCF_965140245.1. Taxonomy (NCBI): domain Eukaryota; kingdom Metazoa; phylum Chordata; class Aves; order Strigiformes; family Strigidae; genus Athene; species Athene noctua. The sequence continues at coordinate 22,951,092 of NC_134049.1, read as the reverse complement.
CACAGGGAGCCTGGGTGAAAAACAAGCTTAAGTAGGTATAATTTCTGCTGCAACTTCCAAACCTGTATAAGACTGTTCTGTTAAGCAAGTAATTAATAATTAGTTACAAATACAACTCAAGAGTGTGTCCACCTAGCAAGCCTGTTGTCATCAGAAATAGGGTGAAGACCCTGAAGGACACGTGCATGGAGAGCTCCACCAGCAGTTCATTAGTGGACCATGCTTGGGGGTCTAACCAAAGTCTTCTCACTTATATGAGACAATTAATTAAATAAAAATATTAAGAAAGGTAAAAGCATTAGCACTGGTCAAATGAACCAAACCTCAAGCAAGGAGGAGAAACACCTCCTCTGCTCCACCTCAGAAGAATCTGAGAGCTGCCAGGCACACTGGTTTTAATTTTTTTGGTCTTATCTGCACTCTGGATTTCATAAGACTACCTTCCTAAGACTATCCTAACTCCACTGCCAGAAATATAAACCAGACTATCCACAAGCCTCTATTGCAGCTCGTCCACTTCAACAGATCACATAACATAGGAGGAAAATACTCCTGTGCTCAGCTCCTGACCAGGGAAACACCTAAGGCTGGAACAGACACAGCTGCTGTGGGCAGAGCAGCCACTCAGTTTGTGAGATGAAGCTTTGGACTTTGGCTACTGGAATAAGTGAAATCACAATTAAAAAAGCACATAAGCACAACAATAAGACTCTAATCCATTTTCCCAAGAGATCTTTGGCTACCTTATCCTTCGTCCAGGCTTCTCTCCCTATTCCAGGGCCAGTCAGACTCTCTGCCCTCACCCCCAGCCACGCCATGACAAGGATGACTACTGAAGGTCCTTGGCTAGTTTCCCAGGAGTTTGCATCACTCGGCAAAATGCCCATGAGAAACAGCCGTTTGACCAGAAGATGGAAATTGGGAAGCCACTGGACCAAGGCCTGAGCCTGGCAGAGGGATCCGCTCTCACTCGCTGCTTTCCAAGTCAAGCATCCTTCTCCTGCTTGTCCCAATGAACATGGCAACCCTTTTGTTCACAGATATACTCATTAAATGACAGCCTAACAAGCAGAAATCTTAATTTATTTTTTTTTTTTTAAATAGATTTCAGTAAGAATTCTTCTTAAAGTCTTAGTATAATTAGCAGCTCATATTTTATCTATATTATACATTGGAAAAAGTGATGATGGAAATAGGACAAAGTGACTTTTTCTTATCCACAACACCAATGCTCCTTTTGCATTGCCCTTGTGTAAGCAAATCCCAACCCCAACCACTCCACTGCCATGCCATCTTCTCCCTACAATCCACAAGAGCTCCCTAAAATGACCCTAGATAAAAGTCTCTATTGCACTTCATAAAAACAAGACTTTGAAGATAAAATGCTCACACTTCCAGAATCCTTATGGAATTACAGACATCAGCTTTCACAAGTGCCATGCTGATGCTCTGTGGAAACAGTTAAGACCCTGCCACAAGTGAACACTTTAAACTGAAAAAGGTTTTCAAGCTCCCACAAACATAATTTAATATGAAATAGCAGAGTACAAAAAAACCTTCCCCTTTTTTCAATGCTAGTTCATTTACTGCGTTGAAACTTCTAGAAAATACATTCTAATATGTGCGTGTAAATACATTTATACAGCAAAATAGAAGAGTTATATATAGAAAAAAATAGGCTCAGTTATAAAGGAATCTTATTAAAATATTATATTTTGAAGTTGTATAATTTTTTTGCTGACACCCAAAATTAAACAAGTTCAGAGAGGTAAAATGCACAGAACTAAAAATAAAAATAATGTGTATTTAACAAAATCACTGCAGGTATCAAACCACACATACAAGATGAGCAGGGTTAATTCTGCCATGGTTGTTACAGAGGGAAAACCAGCATTTTTCTCACATCACTGGTTATGTGGATAACTCCCAAACACCTCCAGAACACAAATTTTAAGATGTGGGGGTTTTTTTTCACAGTTTCACACCAGAGAAATTAGGGCAGAGCTCTGTGGTGAATCTGGTCGTTTGGCCTCTGCTGCAGGAGGCAGCTTTGCAGAATTCCCCCCAAGAAAGAGGTCAATGTGTGTAAGTTGGTAAAATTTTTTAAAATGACAAATTGGGAATATATGTTTATTTTTCTGCTTTCTGGCCAAAAAACTCTCCTGATACCTACGTGAAAGGGTTAGATCAGTTTTTCCATTATAAAGCAGCACAAATCTACCAATACATTAATTTCAGGTGAAAAAAAATTTATTTCCATTGAGATATGTGTGAATGAAATTATTTTGTTAAACTGCCTGACAAAAACATGTAACCTGGCTGTTTTTAAGATTAACTTTGCAGTCCAATATTTAGAGAAAATAATCAAAAGAATTTCACATTTACAAATCTCATTCTTCCATTTCAAATTGACACTTTGAATGAGTGCCATAAGGAAACCATGCAAAGATATAATATAATTTAGACCTCAACTAGACAAGTCTAGTTTATGTGTTCATGTTGTTCCTTTATAAAAACTAACATTTAAAATTAACAGGTATGCAGCACTGACAAGCCTGTAGCAGACAACTGTATTACTGAGTATATAAAATCTATAGTGAAATTCCTGTAAGTAAAAGTGTACATCTACGAGGATTTTTAAAATTTGAGTGAACCCTGGGTTAGTAAGCACTTTCTGGCTGAGATGATAAAAACTGACATCATGCTTTTCTAAAAATGTCACAGCCGTAACATTTAAACACCGAGCATGACTTTTAAGGGTTTTGGCAAACAACGGTCTTGAAGCTATGACGTGCTCTCCAGTTCCCAAACCACCAATAAATAGCGAGCACTGGAGCTGATTTATGTCACCCTGAATGCATGTTGGTGATGTCATTCTATCACAGAGGCGTATTTCGGCAATCACAAATAGGTTTGCTTAAAATTTGGGGGGAAAATGTTGTTATTTTTAAATTTTTTACCTGTTAAAAATTTTTAATTTATTATTTTACAATATTCCAAAGCCAATACTGTAAAAAAGCCCCAAACCAAGCCATAAAACCATCACCACTAAATCTAAAAGGACTATTCCAAACTACATCTCCATAATATATATGATGACCAATTATATAAAGTGAAAGGCAGTGATTTGCTACAAATTTGGAAGTTGGGACTTAAAAATAATGAACAGACGAGCATTAAACCTGCTGCATGTTCAGCAATTCTTCCTCTGTTTCAGGTCAGATAGCCAAGTATTAACTATATGATTAAATCTAAACGAATTTTCTACATGGTCGTGAATTCTTTATGAATTCAACCATGAATTTTCTTCATGGCCATTCATTTTAATTAATTTTTCTTCATGGCCATAAATTCACATTCACCATCATTGATACATACACAGCACCTCATCTGAAAAAAACAGCAGGGTTATTTAGGAAGAAATTAAGACACTTCACATGAACCAAAAGGAAAAAAGCTTAAAAAAACAACCCTTGGAAGAAATGCCTTTGTTCCACCACGATATACGCTATATCATCATTTTAAGCAAGGAGACGGACTTCCAAAAATTCTTAACCTAATTTATGGAAGGGGAATTAAATAATAGACTCTCTGAGGTTTAATAATCTAGTTCTCAAGAGGAGAAAAAGTCTCCAACCTCATTAATAAAGGTCAAATTTCAGACAGTTTGTAGGGGATCATGAGATCATAAAAAAAGCTAAAAGTGATAGAGAGAAGACCAAGGAAAATTGAGTCGGAGTGAAACAGATACACAGCAGCACTGCTACAAGCATAAAACAAGCTGTATCAAATAACTTATTCACAACTCGGCTCAGAAATAATATGCTACGAATCCTGTCAGCAAGCAAGATAAGCCAAATCCCACTGTGTTTTCCCAAAATAATTCACTGTACATTTAACTAAATTTGGATATCAAAGGTCTGATTTACATCTCCTAAATACTTGTTTGAAAAACAGTGGAAGAACGACAGCCGGGTGTTTATTTTTTTTTACCCAGCTTCATCTTTTGATCTTACCCTTACTGCTAACATCAAATAAACACACATATTGGGATATGAAAATTGTCTCCATTCCCATTGTCCCAGGCTCTCCTGGGGTTTGGACTTTGTTAGGATCTAGGTTTTCTTCCCACCTATCACCACATCACCTAGCCCACCAGCAATTAAATAGGCTAAACTAGCTATAAATAGCCTCCTCACCAAATACTGTCTGCACCAATGAATATTATTTCCACCACTGGTTTGGTTGAGCATGAGTTTTGGTCTACATGGTTGTCCTAGGTGGCTGGGGCAATGCTGCTTAGCCCCAGGAAAAGGCCTTTGCTGGATGCAGAGGTGGCTGCACGTGTTTCAACAGCACGCGGATCGGAGAGCAAATCCGGCTTTTGTGTGCATGCCATATGTGCACCTCTAAGCATTTGTTGTCTTCTGCAACCTCCAACCTTCACGTCAAAACCCTGAGTCACCCCAACCAGGTGAATGGCAGCTCTGGTCAAGCCAATTTCTGTAAAAGCTACAAGCTCTCCACGAGTGTTTTTACAGGACAAGTGTGTATGACCACTGAAATCAAAATTTACACTCACAAAGAGATATACTTTCATATTCATTTTTCTCATCAACTTCAGAAGCAGTTCTCCTCCCATATACACTCTGAATTCAGATGGTTTTGGGTCTTACTTTACCTCTGCATAACATTACTGCCATATGAAAAGTCCCTCTGACAAAAATCCACCATCTGACAACCTTCTGAAACTTCACAACCTGTAGAATTATTTCAAAATGTATCTTAAAAGTCAGAGGAATATTGGTGGTAAGTATGGGCTGGGATTAAGCCAGGACATTTGCTGCAGGGTGAGTCACATATTACCCACCCACTGCAAACTCAGGAGTCAGTAACCTTTCACAGTGAGGCGCAGGACTGTATTTTTTTTTCATAAAGCAGAGACTCGGGGTGTTTAGGAGATTTTTTTGAGGGAGCTGGTAGATGCCAGCAAGTAGATGTCATCCAAGTGCTGAGATCTTGCTTTGCTGCAAGGACCTACTTCCCAAGGTCTGGAGCTGCTCCTGCTCCCAGTCCACCTTCCAGTTACTCGTTGGGGTTGCCCAACCTCAAGACCACATACAGGAGATTAAGAAGAACCTATAACCTCATCTGGGGTTTCTTCAAGCCCAAGATGAAAAGGATTTCAAGAGGATTGTGAAGTGGTAGGAAAAGCCAAATTAACTGGCATCACCTTGGTTCCTCCAGGGCAGAGAAGCCTGGTAATTGGTGGTTGGTGTCTCAGTGGCAGCCGCAGAGCCCAGGATGCCCTCGGCCGCTCGCTGGCAGTGACGCTATTCCTTGAGGGCAAAGGAGCAGTTATTCCCAGGCCTGCCCGGTCCAGGCAAGTGCCTCTCCTCCCTCTGTGCTGGAAGGACCCAAGTTGGGGGCTAAAAAAAGGGGTGAGGAGGTGACGCTATAGAACAACTTGAGAGAAAAATAGCTAGTCAATATTTAATAAAGCTGCTCTCTGCAGCCCTGTGCAATGCACATAAACTCTCTCTTCAACCTCTCTGCCCGGAAACCAGGCAGGATTCATGTTTTCATGATTTCTGGGGACTTATGAAAATCAATCACTGATCATAGAGGACTCTGAAAATAAACCTAATTACATTTCTGTCTCTAGAAGTAGGTATTTCTTGGTGTTTTGTGCACTACCTTCCTGTTTCAGAAAACCTGGCCCACGTACAGCCCCGGAGTGACTCGCTGGATTCCGCTGCCCGTACGAGCCTGCACGTTCCTGCAGCGCCAGGGCTTGGGCGTTTGCCAGCGCAGGCGGATCTGCTCTTGCGCAAGGGCAACACTGCTCCCAGCACACTGCCTGACCTGGATTTTATGGCTACACAGTGCGAGTTTGAGGAAAAAAAACCCGAAGAGACAGAAAACTGGGAATTGGGAATTCAATGATATAGGGAGACAGGCAAGGGGAAGGTGGTTACGCCGCACAGGAGTCTTGGCTGGAGGAAGCAGAGGGTTAATGTGCAGCGGCAGTGCTGGAACACAGCATGAATTTGGGCTGTTCTGGCTCATACCTGCTGCAATTTGAGGTTGGGAACCAAAGTTTAATGGCCCATAAACACCTACTGTTGTGCCTTGCTATTACAGACATGCTAAGCAAGCCATAGTATCCTAGTCTGATTTTGTATTTACATATTACAGAACAGATACTATTTTAAAAAAATCACTGGATCATTTAAAAAAATTTAATTAGTATTTGAGATGCATTTCCTTCTCAAAATGAATCCACATTTTCTGTTTCACCAAATATACCTACAGTGTCGGGTTTGTTGTTTTTTTCTTCTGACAGCCTAGACAAAACTTTTGATGACTTAGAAAAAAAATCGTGAGAGAACACAACATTTTTGGTAAAATATTAAACAGAGGGAGAGGAATCATGTGCAGTCAGAAGACATGCTGAATATTACCTGCTTTAACAACCTTTCTTGTCAGAAAAGCATATTACCAAATTTTATATGCATGTATTTATTTCCAGTCTATAATTACACTCTGCAAGCATTTCTATGGAGTTAAATAAAGGACCAGCTACACTGCAAGCCTCTGCAACTTCAACCCTACAGCATAATTCAAACATAATGTTAGTGCTTAACAAAACAATCCTCCTTTTGGCAGCTGCAGCTTCAGCTTGGATGTACAACCCCCAAAAAAACCCCACAGCTGCTGGCCCATGCCCAAAATTTGCAAGCCAAGGGTAGGTGGTGAGCTGAAAGCCCGTGCGTGCATGGACACATCCGTGCACCCGTGCTTTCTGGGGTCAGCATCCCCCTGCACAGCAAGCACAGATGAATACACGAGATGTTCTGGAGAGGATGTTCTGGGTTGTGGCATCCAGCTCCTGCTATCGCAGGAAATGTCATGTCATGTCATCCCTTCCAACAGTGCTTTGGGAAAATAGTCCAGCACTATGCTGGCTTTGCTCGTCCCATTGCAACCTTTTTTTCCCAAAGCTTGCTTTTCTGCTCATTATAGATGTGCTATATCAGTACCTACTGACACCACTTTCTAATTATTTTTATGGAACAACTTCATCAAAACACCCTGTGTTAGCAAGATTTCCCTTTTTTTCCCCTCAATTATATAAGGTCCTTTAGTTTTACACACAAGGAGGAAACTTGGCATGGCTCCTGGAGGGGGTGAGGGAATAGGCTTTTGTGGCTACAACAAAACCTCTTCCCCAGCCATATTGAGGATATATTATTCGAGGTGCTTCACCGTTTCTCGCTCAGCAAACGCCACTTAACAATGTACTCAGTCTAAAATATTAACCAAGGAAAAACTAACTTTATGTTAAGCATCGTGCTGCTAGGAGCTTGGGTAATGTTTTATCCACTAGTTACCTATTTTAAAAACACAAGAGCGTAGCCAAAAGAGCTGTCGAGACATTACCTTGGTGCTTTCCTCCATGTCCTTTGAATTGAGGAGTGCATGGTTAATTCTGAACACTATCCAGTCAAACAAGGCGCTGTACAAAGATTTAGCCATGGAGTTTCGCACAGTCACAGCCTGAGAGAGAAAAGAAAAAAGCTGATTGGAAATGATTCCTGCTTTGCACTAAAATAGGTTTATGCTTCCCAAGCTTCCACCTCCAACAGTCATATTTCTCCTGTGTCAAAGCTTTTGTCTACTACTTTAATTTACACCGTGTACGCCAATGGTCCTGATGCCATCAGGAGTTAGTTGCAATCCCAGGGCCATAAGAAGTGCCCCCTGACTTTGGCTTGGTTTCAAGTGGATGATGCATGAGATCACACCATAAATCCCATCGCTGGCAGAGAAAGGAAAAATATTTTAAAAAAATAAATATATACATATATAAAAATAATACAGCAAGATCCTTGAAGAGTTTACCTGGGGAGAAGGAAAGAGGAGGGTGGATATTGCACAGCAACAACAGCAAGTGATGTGAAAGCACGCGCTGGGGCAGGCAGCGCCTGGTACCAGAAGAAGGGTTACAAAAGGAGAGGCTAAAACCCCTATAGTAAATCTTTGTGTGTTACTGAAAACTTGAAGTTTTCCAGGTACTGCCCACGGGAGCTACAAATCACAGCAGGCAGATTCACTGCTCCTCCAGCAGTTCTCCTAGAAAGAGGAGTAAGACCTCTGAAGAAGGGCCATCCTCACCATGGTGCTCTCAGCCACGGTGCAAAGAGATTTTGCTCGATCAACAGTGATGAAAACCAAGATCAAAGCAGGATACTCGGGCTGCACTTTCCTAAAGACGCATGCATTGGGACAGACACCTACACACATAACCATAAAGTAGTAATTCATATTTAAGGACTATCTTTGTTCTTGCTGCTTGTCATTCTGCCTTGGTTTAAATTACTACCTTGAGTCATCTCACACGCTAATCACCTAAAATCTTATTATACCAGCTGTGACTGTAAAATTTTGTTTAATTTTAGCCACTGTAAAAGAATAAGCAAGAAAACAGAAGGTTCACGCATAATTATTTCAATCAAGCCTTGAACGATAACAAATGGGCAGCTTGTCAACATGGCCTTGAAATCCTTCTGACCAACCTTCCCTTTAAGGTACATCATCTGAGTGGCCTTATTTCACTGACCCCAAGCAAAAGAATAAAGCTCACACAGCATCATTTGTCTTCTATTAGCTTGCTCCCACATCTTTTTCCTTTAATTTTTGATAGCATCTTTTAGCGTGATCACGGGCTGTTCTGCCAATGTTTTGCACTTAATGTGCAATTAATCTGGTACATGGCCTTGCTTTCTCTCCCTCTCAAACTGGAACAGAAGGCAGTAACATGGTCCACAACTGAGGAGGTTCACAGCTCACAGTGTACATAAGCCTTCGTACTGCTGCTAACCATTGCTCAGTGGCAATAAAGTGCTGCCAGATAAGCCACGTTGCAAGGATAATCACTAAATATCAAAACAATTAACAAGGAATTACTTGCTTGCCCCCCAAAAAGCATTGCTACAAACAAAAAAAAAAGTGTATGATGAAAAAATATGAGCAACAGGACCAAAAGGATTTGTTGTAGCACAGACCAAAGCAGTGCTTTTAAAGACTGAGTGTGAGCTCTTGAAATGTCTGAACAAGTTTGGGAAAGCAGCTAACATTTAGAAATACTAACGGGTCTACTTTCCAGTAACTGTTTTTTCTTCCCTTTACTGAAGAAAAGTTTCTGGGGAGGGTTCCCCCCCCCCCCGTTTTTATTATAAGTAACAGGGGTTCTTAAGTTGTTTTTATTTTTTACATTTTCCAAAAATGGGGGGGGGGGGACACGACACACACACATTTCAGTGATTAATAGAAAATTTCAAGACCAGTTGTCTAACCCCATACTCCATCTCTGCTTGACTGGATAAAACCAGAAAACAGTCAGTGCCACTGTTACACCAGAAAAATCAGTCTCTGGGGAAAGATGAAGGCCAAGACACCGGAATGTTTCTCGCTGGTATAATGCTTTGTCCTAGCATAAACCAGCCCAATTAACTGCCCCAACACAAGGGCATGCAATTAAAAATGGAAAGCCCACAAAGAATGGCATCATTTCCCCTATACAGCCATAGATGGGTTTATATTACAATACTTCTATTTCCCCGTTTTATTAGACACTATAGAGGATGTGTAGGACTTCACTGCTGAAGTGAAAATTTTCCTCTTTATTTCTAAAATAGATAAGGATATCATTAAGTCTGTACCACCCCAGCATTGCCCAGTTTTCTCCTGGGATGTGTAGGGTGTGCTATAAGCCACTGCTCTTCTTCCCGAGATGGGCTTGGCTACATGGCAAGCTGGGAAGCCCACAGAGAGCTGCTTTCCTTGCTACACTTGGGACCCAAAAATGTAATCAACGGCCCAGATCTCAAATTCTTCAGTAGTTATTTTTAGAAGCAATGGCTGTATCGTAAGAACTGGTAGGAAACTCCTGGCAAAGAAATGTATAGAGAATATGGGGGGGTGGAGCACACATGCATATGGATCTCATTTGCAAATATGTTGGCTCCTTACAAGCCAATTTCTTCTCTCTGTTGTACCAACAAATCCAGATAATTCCTTGACAGACGCTCCCCCAGATGATGAAATGCAGTGGGGCTGAAACTGGGATGCTCTCTTTGCCTCATGGTACACGCAGTCTCCTCCTGGTAGGATTTCTATCACATACACAGCAAACAAATCTGGTCTCAGACACACAAGTTGGTCCAGTGCTGCTGGGTGCATGGGGTTCCACCAAAATGGGTTCTCCAAGCTCACCATGCGATGCTGCGATGGACTGGCTTGTGGGGAGCACTGGGAATGAAGTCCATGATACCAAAGGTCCCTGGTTCCCAAACCAGCAGCAGCTTTTTAAAATGAGATATTTTTAATTGGCTTGAAGAGTTGAAGACAGCACTTCGCCTTCATGCAACACCCATTTATAAAATACCAGCAGAGACACTAATCTATTTTATATGACTCAAGTTTTTAGGCTTTTTTTTTTTTTCCCATTTCAATAAAGCATTTATTCTATTCATCCTAGATGACATTATAAAGCCCCTCACTATCCTAAATAGATATCAAACTACCTAATCTGAAGACCAATGGGGAATATTATTTCTTTCCAAATTAAGGAGCTGCTGCAATTTCAAGAGCATGATTTTGCATTTCCCCCCAAATTGTTGGAATAGTCCCCTTCAGAAACAAGTTTTGAATTTTTATTTTTAATTTCAGCCATTCACCTTGAATCACCATGTCACCACTCAGATGGTTTAAATACCACTAGTCCATAAACCCCTTGTAATAAAAAGATAAATAGAAGAAAACATGTACAGCAGTTCATCCCCTTAATTATGCCTTACTCTTATTTTCTCTGTTCAACAGGGTAAAGCTGTGGAGGAGTGGCAGGGTAAAGGATGCCCAGTCAGCCCAACCATCCCTCCTGTTCACATCATGACCTGGTGTGCAATATTCACAATATTCTTGTAATTACAGGCTTGGTATTCAAGGAAGGATTGCACTATGTGCTTACATCCACTCCTGTGCAGCAGAGCATTTAAAATAAGCACTTAAACATTTGTTCCTGTATTAAAGGGGGTAATTATTTATTCTTGTATTTATTATCCTACATATATTAAAATTGAATATTCTCTGAAATATATAGCATCTAGTACATATGGCTTTGTCTTCAGGTAGTCACCTACAGCTTCTTGTCTCTTCTGCAAGTCTTGTTACGTGACATTTAGGCAGATCTGGAACACTGTGGCACTTATCAAACCATTTTTATTTCACTCACAAAGCAAAATATAAATAGCTCCAACAACACCAAAACAAATTTCTCAGGGATCAAAGCAAGCGCAGCATCTTGCACACACGCAGAAATATTGCTGATTCAAAACCAAGATAGATCAAACACACTTCAACTCAGCGGTTCAGGAAATAGGCGGAAGACAACGTTTTAATCACTCGATTTCCTACTTATCAGTCTAGCAAGGATATATATTTTATTTATTATATGCTAGAAGTGCCACTTATTTGGGTTGGCTAACTTTTGCTAAGATCCTGTTATAAGATATTTGGGTTTCTTCATAAGATTGCATTGTCAAATTAATTTGCCTTAAAGTTTTCAAGGTAGGCATCAGATTCAGGCTACCTTAAAAACAGATAAGACTTTTGGAAATATCTTCTGCCAAAAGGAACAAGGAGAAGACAGACTTAAGAATTAAAATCTCTCTTTGAAGTGTTTTGGAGCAAGGACTTGCAGTTTCGGCAGTCACAGCCTGTGTTTTAGAGGCAGCAAAAGATATAATCTAAAAACCCAAATTTGCTCAAATTAAAAGCCTCTGTAAAACACATTTATATGAATTCACTAGATTCTTAATTCTTAAGATTACAAACTCTCTAAACATATATGAGCACATCTTCCATCTGCTGCCATCCCTACAGCATCCTGGCATGGTCCTGACCCCAGGGTCAGGATTTCTTACTCCTGCTACTCTGTACTCAGCTGAGATTTGAAACTTTGAGTAAAGGACTTTTTCTGCTGGAATTATTCAAAATATTTACTGGTACCCAGATAATCCTGGGAAAGCAAAAGGGTTATAATCCCCCAAATGTATAAATGGAAAAAGAAAGGAATCAATTAGAAAAAAAAAGACCAAAAAAAGACCAAAAAAAGACCAAAAAAGGACAAAAAAGGACAAAAAAGGACAAAAAAGGACAAAAAAGGACAAAAAAGGACAAAAAAGACAAAAAAAGACAAAAAAAGACAAAAAAAGACAAAAAAAGACAAAAAAAGACAAAAAAAGACAAAAAAAGACAAAAAAAGACAAAAAAAGACAAAAAAAGACAAAAAAAGACAAAAAAAGACAAAAAAAGACAAAAAAAGACAAAAAAAGACTATACACTAACACTCTAAATAATATGTCTGCTTTAAAAATAAATATAGAAAATTAATTTTTTTTCCCTTCCCCTAAAATAGTGATGCTGGTTGCAATCAAATTCCAAAAACCAATGTTTTTTAATTATTATCTATGAAACTTGAATTTTATAGGCTTCTTTGTTATAACAATACCATTTTTGCATTACACAGACCCATACTTTCTTCTCCCACAGAACCAATTACTCACGAAAGGCAAAAACCAGAAAAAGCTGTATGTGATGATGTAAAAGGGTGGTATTTTAATATACTGTTTGTTTTGGTTTTTTCACTGCTTCTCTTGGCTGCCAGCAAAGCCTGTGCAGGGGGCTGTACAGAAAGAGCCAGTATAGATCTTAGGAAAGAAAAAAACCCATATTTTTAATAAATGCTTGAATAATGGTTTCTTTTACCTTGCTACATATCCAGAAACCACAACAGCTTACACATAGATAACCAAGATTAAAGCATCCTTTTCACTTCCCAAAACCCTGGTTAAACCAGCTTTTTTCTCACCCTGCCACAGTTTGCTTTTTTTTAAAAAAATATATCTAAGGGAGAAATTTCATGCTACAAGCTGCCAGTTGAATTTTATGGCTTTAAATATTGAGAACAATGGACAGCCACAAACGTAGTGTTTCACAAGCAGATGGGCCCCTTCGCTGTACAGCTTGTGCACTGGATGTACAGACTCTGAAAAACTCAGAACAAATTCTTCTTACTTCCAAGTTCTTTTCAAACCTCAGGTCTTTCCCCCGCATGGCTCCCTGGACTTCTTGGAGATGCAGGGCTGCCAGATATAGTAAAATTGAGGCTGCATTGGCACTGCAATGTCACAAATACTCTAGACTCTGAACTTGGTCCTGGAGCCAAAACCAGAAGAAATCTCCAGCTCGTTGACCTCAATATGGTATTAAGGCACTGGCTGTTTCAGGGGCAACATCAGCATTTAAGATACGCATATCTACCAGCGTGTCATCTAATGGGGAACCTTCTATCCCCAAAAAACATCTTGAATTGAGCAGAGGCTGGTCTGTCACAACCGAGCTGAGCTCAGTCCACTTTTTATTTACATTGCTGGATGGGTGTGGTGCTCAGTGAAGGCTGAGGTTCAGGTACCCTTACCAAACACAGCTCTTGATTTCATCTTCTTGACACAGCCTAGTAAAGAAAACACACCAAGCTCTGCCCTGCTTTTGGACTCTCATCTTGTAAAACCAAATGACTTTGCAAGGCGCATGGTGAAGAGATGCCCATGTCCCACCAGACATGTCTTCATTCTGCTGACTCCACTGCCTTCCCCTCCAGTGCGGCTGCAGACCCTGAATCTGCCCTCCTGGCAGATGCCCATTTTTGCAGGATCTGCTGGGATAAGAAGCTCCCCTACGTGAAACCTGCAGTCCTTACTGGATTCAGTGTTTATATTGTTGATTATTGTGAATATATGTGCAAGAGCAACAATTCAATTCTACCAAAAAACCCTCAAATATAAGTTTTTCAGACTAAAGGAGAATAAATAAAGCCTGGGGATAGAGAATGGGTAGAAACAATGCTAAAGGGCTTTGAAAGGCAAAGAGCATCAGTTTATTGTGAAGAATTGCAGCAGTATCCCAGGGATTGCACATCCCAGGTAGCAGAAGACAAACAGACCCTGCTGAAGAAAAAAGCCATCAAGATGCTCCTGTAAGCTATGTGTTTTTCATCAAATACTTCCATAGCTGAGACAAGCATTTTCTGGAGTGTGGACCCCACTAACTCCAGTGAGATCCAGTGGGATACTGAAATGCAAAAGCCAGATCCTCTCCCCAATTACTCCATCCACCCAACCCAACCATAGACCATATTTGGAACAGCAACCAGCCTCTGACATTCAACTTTAAACGATTTTGACCCAAACAGGAACATGGCATGAAGGGCTCTTGTAACCAGCATAAACACTTCCACTAACATTTTGTTTAAAAAAAACCTATATAAAATAAATACCCGTTTCTGTGCCTTCTATCACTCAACACAGACACTCAGAAAATTAGAAGGCAGTAGCAAAGCAAAGCAGAGCTCATGTCTTCTGTTATGACTTAGGAAGAGCACTATATCGATGCACTGTTCAATTCTGGGTGAGAAATTATTTCCAAGTGGAATTTAAGAGACAGCTACAGATCTCTAACGACTTTAAACCTCTTGGGTCCTTGAGAGGTCTGTCCATCTTCCCTCACCACTAAAGCAAAGGACGAGATAGACTGATCCTGGACAAACAGAACAGAAAGGCCAGGTGATGGATATTTGGGTACTGGCAGCTCTTATGACCAGTTCAACAAAAAAAGCAATAAATATTACATTTTAACAGCCACTGAGTTTGCTCAGGAGGGATTCTGAGCATCATTCCATCACTCCCACCTCCTGAGTGTAGGAGGCACCACGTGCTCCTCTCTAGAAAAGTGAGGCAGGAAAACCCAAAGACACATTTTGCACAGGAAAAAAGCCCTTTAATGCATATATATTGGAAAGCAGCAGTCTATTTTGTGTCACTATTGTAAAAAATGGAGTTTATGAAGGGTGCATGCACCCAGAGCTGAGTTTTTGGACTCCAGTTCCTAAGTACAGACTCAGATAATGAGAAGTAGACTTAAAAAGTGTAGAACTGGAGAGTAAGCGTAAGCACCAAATAGAATTAAAGCCCTAATGAGGGTTAAAACCCAGCAGAGTTTATTAACTGTGACAGCATGCAACCCTTATCCCATTTCTTCAGCATTATGCAAATCTATGAAACATCCATAAAGACATGCTGAACGATTCAGTCAGTCAACAAGATTTTATTATACCCTCAACATTTTTTGGTCAACGTAACGCTTCTAAATCCCAATTTTTCACCAGGGGATAATGTAGATGTGGGAACAAGGTCAGTGCACACACTCCAGATTTTCTAAAAGCTATGACTACTTGAAAATGGGATGTTTAAATGCCATTTCTCAGGCACAATTCTGGAATATTCATTGGACCTAGAAGAGAAGACTTGTCAGAAGACAACGATGACTTGTCTTGTTGGTAGCATAGAAGACAACTTTTTGCTCTGTTGGTCATAGTCCTTTCTTTCTCCAGGTTTTTAGCATTTTCCCCTTGAGACCATGTCTGTGTTTATCTCATGGTGGACATCATCAATGTTATTTGGTCCCACTGCATAAACCCATTTCCAGTGCCTGTGTTCCCTACAAATACAAAATTCCCACCCATCCCCTCAAAAATATTTACAAGCAGCTCTCTTTGTAAACTTCCCAATAAGAACTTGCAATAGTCTCCAAAAATTTATTTATTAACATAGGAATGATCCTGACACAGTCGTAGAAACTACCTATGGATTTTTCCTCTCCTAGTGACCCAACAGCTCTTCCGTAACACGTACATAAACACACACGTGTGCGGGTGTTTCCTGCCCTCTAGGAAGTAAACAAGCAATGCACACTCTCCTTTCAGACCTGTATCAACAAATACACAAACCAATTACAGTAATTCCAGGATGGCAAGAAACATTTCTTTCTGAGTGTGAATTTTGCAAGACTTGACATAAAACACAAAGACAGGAGTAAATTTATTTAAGTGAAGCCAGGCACCACAAAATACTTTACATTTTCTGCCTGTGTATAATAGAAACGGAGATTCCTCTTCTCTTCAGGAAATAAGATATGAACACAGGAAGAAAGGAAATATCCTCTTCTCCCTTAGGGCCTTTGATAGACTTCCTATAATTTCTATAGAAGGATGAAAGGTGCTTCCAATGAAATATTCAGAAAAAAAGAAAAAGCACCGCTAGGATTCTTCCTCTTCAGGAAATCCCTCCAAAAATCAAATCTGCATACATATTTTTAGTGGTTCTATGGGGGCTTTGTTTGTTTTTCTTTTAATATATGGAATACATTTTCAGTGCATTACCCAGTGAAACAATTGGCATTTCTGCTCACAGGGATTTGGCACTAAATCCCAGGAACCTGTTGATATCCTACCGAAAAAATAACTTAGTGACCTATTATCATATACAGGATTTGATTTTTGTTATCATTTGATGTTTTATAATCCTTATCAGCCATTCCCATTTCCCCCCCATTTATTGTTTAAGGTGATATTTGGCTCATAGTTACATTTGTACTTACTGTAACACAAATGTCTTATTCCAAGATGACTCAGAGGAAAACCCACATTTTGATACCTACTGAATTTTGCCCATGTTATTTACTTAACATTTTTCTGATGATGCCTTCCTCCTTCAATCACTTCTCCAGGTTTGAACGATATATATAATTTTCAAATGAGGGGGGAAAAAAGTGTACTTGTTTTATTTGACTCAGAATATCTATTCAACAAAATTACACCCCATGCATGAATAAATGATGAAATAAATCAGTTTCTATGCTAAAGAAGTCACCATTTATCTATTTTTCTTAAAAAAAAATAACAAACTAGCAACGCTTAGCTAGGGTGTAGAGCTACCCCACTACCAGGAATAGGATTTATCTGAGATTAGAACAAGCAAAACCAAGAGCAATTCAAGGTCTCCTAATAGACTTGATTTGTATCTCATAAAAGGGCCTAATGAACAGGAATAGAAGGCAATCCTCTGTTCTCACTAAGTCTTGGACATGCAGTCCATAGAAAACAGCACACGTAGGCATCTTGGTGGTGGTGATCTCTGCAGCAATCATGAACTCCATAAGTAAATAAACCAGACTCAAAATATACTTCTGTAGGGCTTAGGGGTGCCAGCTAATAACAGTGCTGGCATCATTGAAGTAGCTACTGAAATACTATTAAAATCTAATTTTTGTCTCTGACACAGTTACTGCTCCATGAAGGCTGAAAAAACCCAATATGCAAAGTAGCTTCACCTTGGGTTTGTAGTTGAGGGATGGCTTGCTGGGTCTGCAACTCCTGTTCCGAGATGGAGTAACATCTAAGGAAGGGAGAGACGTGTAGCTGTGAAGCAGAACTAAATTAGCAAAGGAGCAGAAAACGAGGAGGATGGTGCTGAAGTATAGTAGCACTGCATACAAAACCTGCCGGCACACCGCAGCCTCTCTACAGCTCACAACCAAAGTTGGGAGAACATTTCTGGATTTGAAAAAAATAGCTGAAAAATTCTAAATGGCTTAAATTAGGCAAGGTCTAAATTCCTCTTTTTGTCCAAAAGCAGGTTTTAGCATCTCACTCTTATCTCACATGAGGTTCAGCCTATTCAGTGGGTCCCAAGTCACACGTGTGTGTGCACAGAGAATTATGGTTTCCTGCTGTTCTGCTCACTTTCTATTTATGACCAAATAGATGGTGCGTCTGGTTTACATTCACAGCCATGTCCTGCGGCAGGAGATAGATTAAGTAGCTTTTGTGGTTCCCCTTTGGGTCATGGGACATAGGTTGAGACAGGCAGGCTTAGCTTCTTTTTTTTTTTTTTAAACAGAGGCTTAACACCCAGAGGAAAGTACTCTTGCAGGATATCAGACTCTAGCTTAATCCCTATCTTGGCATCAAGGAGTATTATATCATACTCGGGCTGGATAAGTATGATGTAACTTTCCATACTCGTATTTTATCTTAGCATCATATTAAAATCCTGCCATTCTGGTGTTTGCTTTTCCTAAGAGAACTCAAATCATTAATGCATCGTGCTGACTCCAGCCTGCAAAAGGGTTTTTTAATGATTTTTATGTGTGATTAAGAAGGTGGAAAAATATCTTTAAAAGCATCATTGGAAGAAGACTAGTAAAAAATGCAAGAGTCTAATTACCAAAAAAAAAAAAAAAAAAAAAAAAGGTAAAGTTCATTTTAAAATGCTATAAACTTTCCTGCAAAGGCTCAATTTAATATTTTATTTCTATAAATGTACCTACAAACTATATACTTAAAAAAAACAACAAACCCAAACACCCCTAAGCCTTGCACTACCACAACTGCTGGCTCCTGCCTTCCCAGCTGGCTGCCATGTCCTGGCAGAAACCTTCTACTATCACTCCTGAGCGGGAGGCAGCGGGGTGTCCTGCCAATGGATTTTATCCTAGAGATGCAAGTGTCAATGATGTTTTCCAGGACTTCTGGGTGGATTTCACAATGAGAAAAAATAGACTGGAATGTCATTACAGTACAATACTGAATCATTCTCCAATACAACACTGAAGCAAGAAGACATTGCATAATTTTTTCACTAAATCAGTTTTCAAAGTTCTCAGATTTTTATTTTTTTTTTTGGTACTAGTTTCCAACTTTACATATCAAACAACTTTTTAAAAATTCTTCTTGTGCTCTCCTTTCTCAGGTACCAGTTTTACTGCACCTTCCATGACCACTTTCCTTGGACCAATTCCCCAATACCTTCACAATCACCTTCCTTGGACAAAGATCCATCTCCAACCTGCCAGTCTATATTACTCAGAGGTATTTTTAGGGGCTCTCCCAAACCATGCCAACACTCTTCCCAAAAAATCCCAGCCACAACAGAAGTGAAATCAATGAATTTGCTCAGTGAGATGATCTTCCTGCATCAATATATCCTCAGGTTGACAAGGCAGTCCTTCAGAGCTACTAGCTTACCTGCTGCCTAATTAATCATTGTTTTTTAAAATATAATGAAAAATACTCTAATATTGCACTAAATTCATCATGGGTTAATGTCTTCATCCTTACGCTGCTCGCTCTCTCACATACGTTCCCTGTTGAAACAGTTCATGCTGTTCCTGTGCTAACAAACGCTCAAGGAATAACACAGGGAGTACACAGGGAGTGTCAGCATGCTCCCACAGCCTGCCCCCTCCTTATCCTCCTATCGTTAGATGGATGAAAGTGAGGAAAACAAAGTGGAAAATTCTAAACCAAGAACACTTGCTGTGGGTGTCAAGGACCCCCTATTGTATCTCAGCTAGTGGTAGGCAGGACTTGGAAAAGGACAGATGGGAGACCTGTCATCCCCATCACGGACTAGAGCCTGCCTGCTATTTATTTTTAGAGACGTTTTGCAAGTCTTTGTCTATAATATTGTCATATTGTAGCTGAATATCTGTGATACGCTGTGGACATGCTTTTCAGAAAAAGCACCCAGGTTACAGTCAAAACCCAACTAAGCCAATAAAAATCTTGTTAGCTATTTTCTGAAAGTCTCAACTGTGGAGTCATGCGGTTACAAGCATCATCTTCCTAAAAAGACTTCAGTCTTCTGATTTGGACAGCGTGGTTAGAAAACGTCATCTGTAACAAATCAGGAGGAAAGGAAAAAAAAAAATCAAACCACCCTCTCTTCCTGAAATAAAACTCTTCCAGAAAACAAGTATGTGGTTCTCACTTCTTCCCATGGAGACAAGGGTG
Source organism: Athene noctua (assembly GCF_965140245.1). Classification (NCBI taxonomy): domain Eukaryota; kingdom Metazoa; phylum Chordata; class Aves; order Strigiformes; family Strigidae; genus Athene; species Athene noctua. Next base: position 22,931,336 of record NC_134049.1, on the reverse strand, counting down.
AGGGAAGAGACACATGGAGCAGCCCTAACGGAAAGGTGCTCACATAGAGCAATCATGAGCCCACCATAAAGAGCTGCAGAAGAACAGTGTCACCAGAACCAAATTGGAAGTGTTCTACTGATGGCAAAGGTTGCAAACACCTTTTTCAAAGAAAAAAGTATTTTTCTCCACCTACGTTCATCCAGAGTCTGTTGTATCAAAAGCATGGGCTGAGATCCCAGTCAGTCTGTGTTTTCACAGTGGAGCTGATACATACATAAATAGGCTACCGAGTGGCACAGGAAGTAGATGCGTGATCTGACCTGAGGAGGAACTTGTAGGCTACGTTTAGTGAAATCTGCTCGCCACTTTACAGGCACAATGTACCAGCATTTCTACCATTAAGTCCAATGCATTGCCAAAAATAGCACTTGAGTTTTAAAACCAAATTCTGGCTTTCTGTTGGCCCTTCTCAAGCAGAAGATGCTATCGTAGAAAAAATTCTTCTGCCAGTGTATCATCATCTTCACTACAGACTTTTTTTTTCTTGGCAAACTTCCTCAAAGAGAAATTATTTCTCATCACACCTCAGCTGCTACAGCTGTAGAGGCAAAGTCTGTGCAACAGACCCTGTCTAGCCACAGAACTTCTACATCTCCTCCTCCACCAAGCATTGATAAACAGCCTTAGGCTAGGAAGAAATAAATCTAAATTTATTCAGATTGGGATTATATAGAAAAATCCCATATTCTAAGCAACTGTACCAAAATTATATCCCCCATGGGAAGAGCTGACTTACCCAGGAATGGCTCATTTCCGTACTTATAAGACTTTTCACATGAGCTTAGCCTAATGTAAGTAACAAAAGGGACTCTGTAAAATTAAAGCATCTTTTCAGTAATCAGAGGTAATTAAAAGAAGCCTTTAAGTCAAGAATGGATTTGATGACAGAAAGGGCAGCTGGAGTGGGGAGGTTGGTTACAGGCAGAGCAGTCCACGGAAAGTCAGCATTCTCCTTCTTAAAGTCCTTATTTTGGACTTTGCTCAGAAATCTTGAAATCTGAATGTGTTCTTCTTTTTTCCAGACATTAGTGCCAAGTAAGTAGCGTGAACACAGCTTACACACAAGAATTTCCATGTGGCACAGAGCACGAGGGTGACCAAACCAGCTTTTACACATGAGCATGTACGTTGTCAAGCATAAATTTCTGCAGGTTTGGGAGATCCTCATAGACACGAGCTCCGTTCAGCCAGATCGCAGCATCTTCTCCCATCAAGTGCTTTGTGGGAACGTTAGGATGTATAATCATATCATAATGTGAAAAATCATGAAAACAGGTTAAAAAAAGACCCAATGTCAGTGGACTTGGTCTTCCTAATAAAGGAAGGATGCTGCATCCCATGCATACATACATGCAGGACACCAGTCTGATAAAACCACTAGTCTCATCTAATCCGTATTCTGTCACCACACACAGCTGTTCCTTGCATTTTGTAGGGAAAAATGAGAAACCTAATCCCAAGAAAAGGCTTCTTTTGAAGTCCTACGCTGACAGATTGCTCTCATGTCCTGAAGCAGAGACGCTTGCTTCACTCTTAAAAGCTTTGTGGGGTTTGAGTTTTATTCTATTAATGTTTTTCTGTTAATTCTGAATACATTCATCAACGTACTAGGTCTTCAAAGAAATCCTGCTAAGCTCCTGATGCTAATAACCTGTGGTGACAATGAGTCTCCTAAGCTAATGGAGTTTGGTATTAAGTAGGTGCTTCCAGCAGTTTTGCTACTTTCTATTCCATTAAGTGTCCCTGTCCTCATACTTCAGGACTGAAAACTTTCGTTCCACTTTCTTCACATGATTAATTATTTTGTCCCCTTCCCACTTTTTCTCCTCTAATATTTTCAGTCTGTTAAATGCTCATGATTAGTTGTAACTGTGATCTTTCCCTTTGTCTTTTTTTGTTGTTGTTTTTTTGGGTTTTTTTGTTGTTTTTTTTTTAACATCTTCAATAATGTTATATCATTTGGCCCTGGAACTCCATTCTTTTTCTCTTTATAATGGTCTGAAAAAGGCATTAGACTGTATCACTACTAGTACATAAGCTAACGAAACATCGCTCAGCTCTTTGCTGTAATGAAATACTTTTTTCCCCTCATTAAGGTCTGCTCTGCATTAAGGTCTGCTCTATCTTGTGTCTCTGCCAATTAACTGTTACCATGCTGAAAATTATATGTCCTCCCCAAGCTTAAGCCACGAACACCATGCAGTTTATCGTCTGAAACAACCATCTTGTGATGATTATTCATGAACATGTCAAGTGTCTTGTATTCATCAGCAAGAAATTCATCCCAGGTAAAGAAGGTCAGGGTGAAGTGACACTCTATGACATAAAAAAAAAAAAATAAAAAAATCTAATGGCTTCATGCCATCAGAAGGAAGAGATGTGCCTGCCCCATTGCTCCTGGGCAAAGATTCCCTCCTCTCCCCCTTTCTCCACCCAGCTCAACGCTGGTGTTTACTAGACTTCTACTGAATTTAGCAAAAGGACACAAACTCAACTCTCCTTCCACTCCAAGGACTTTCTCTAGGTTACCTAATTGAGTCAGCACAGACCCAGGGATGACAAACGTGTGAGACAATAAGGAAGGAGCAAGGCTGCACAGCCCTCGGCAAAGGCAGATAGAAGACCCGGACTGCATTCTCTTGCTTTATTGTCACCCCAAAAACATGGCTGAATGATTATTACCCTCTTCTTTTTTCTGCGCATAGTGGATTTTCAAGAGAATTAATATTTTGATTAGCAAATCTGACCTGAACTGCATAAGTGCTTCTCTAAATAATCACTAGCTGATTTCACATGGACCTATCGCTGTACGTATTCATGCAGAATAAAAAGCATTTCACAGATTCACTTGTAGTTTGGGTGCTCTGCACACCACCACATAACAGTTTGATAGTGTCCTTTCACAGCCACATAACTACCTGCATGTAACACTAATTTGCTAAACAGCAAATAGCCATTTAAGCACAGATGTGATGGCAGATCATGTCCTATAAAAACTTGCAAATAATTTTTTTCAAAATGTCTCAGCATTACATAGAGTTTTAGCAGACCCCAAGAACTAGGGACACTTAGGGCAGTGCAGAAGGACTTAAAAAAACCCCCAAACATTTGTATCTCAGGTCTTTCTGTGACAATATAGAAGAGTGCCACACGGGCAGGAAACAACATTGCCTTTTTTTTGTGCTCCACAACATCTACTTGCAGGGACATTCCTGGACATAACAAGTAAGTCCCTTTTAGTTCCTCTGGTTTTCAAGGTAGCCATTTTCCACTATAATTATGAATACACATTATGTTAAGTACTTGACATATTTATGGTGACACTCATCACATCAAACAACCAGCTCCTAACAGCTTTCCAAAATTAAAGAAGGGAAGAATCAGGTCACTTGTTGCCCAAGAAGTTGTCTCACATCTTTTATTTCCCTTCTGTTGGGCAATTTCACATCAGACTTCTGAATGTGTGAATTAATTCATTAACTAACCCTTAGGGATAAAACGTCCTTGGTCATTAATGGCTGAAAATTAGAAAGATCTGTTAAAACAAAGTCTTCTTGCAAAGTTATTAGCTTAAGAAATACCAACAGAACTCAATGAATTAGAAGCAAAAATCTGTTTCCTGAAGAGATGTAAAAGAGGATACACTAACAGAGTATTTACTTTGATAACAAGTTTTTCTTCATCTGATAAAGAACACAGAAAAAAATGCAGAGACTGGTGAAAAATAGAGAACCAGGTGACAGACACCAGCCTGATAAGTGGAACAAATGGGATAGAAACAAGTTGGGGATGTTGAGCAGCTCAGACACAGCACTTGTCTCCAGCGAGGTGGAAAGGGGGAGTGAGAATCACCAGTTAAGATGCTGAATGGATTTGAGAGAGGTATATGACTGTAGTAGTCAAGGCATAAACTAATGGCCTTGAAGCCTTGCAGTAGACTGAGATGGAAAAAAAAATGAATTCTTTGAATTATTTAGATAGAATCAGGAAGACAGACGTGGCCCAGAAGGATAGTTCCTTGCACAGATTATGCTTGAGATGATGCTCAGATTACAAGCAGGATCAAGAGAAAGATTTTTAACAACCCCCAAGTTCCCCACAAAGATTTGATTAAAGTCCTCTGCTCCTGCATTGGCTGCATGTTTCCTAACAAACATCAGACAAGCCACTTAATCTTTAGTGTGTCTGTTTTTTTTTTCTTTTAAATACCTGAATTGTGGCTTATGAAACTTTCCTACCTCAGTAGGAGGACTACAAAAATGCACATAATAATATATGAAAAAAAATGCCCATAGTCTGGAGCTGAGGAGCACCTGGGGAAAGACAACAGCAACCTTCAGCATGACTTATTATTCTGCTACCATTAAAATCCCATTTTTCCATATTTCATATGTGACTGCCGTATTTTACCTCCTTAGGAAAAAGAATACTGTGGATGGAGAGAGGTGCCCAACGTTCAAGACAAACCTGAAAAAAAATACTCTAATCATCCTAGTCACCAGTCATGGCTTTCTTGCTCCCATAGTCAAATCTTCTCTTTTCAAAGGGTCATAACCATTGCGTTTTATTTGTTAAATGAAGCGGAATTGGCAGGCTTGCTGTTACCAAATACTGCCCTCACCCTGCACGGATACACTGTGATTTCTCTGGAAATCCATTAACTGCTGCTAGCTCTATTAATACACCATCTTGCTCCTGATAAAGACATTGTCAGCCGTTTTGGACAACTAACCAAGACCTCTGAACACAACAAGTGCAGCCTTTCATGTCTGTGCAGCCTTTTTTCTAAGTTTATGCACAGCATAAAGCTTCTAAACCTTAGCGCTAAAGCAAATTATGCAGTCATTTCAAACACTGCATTAAAATACCATCCAGCTACTATAAAAGGAAAAATGAATGGTTCCAGGAGGCAGCTCTGCGGCAGACAAGCCAGCGTGGCTCTGAAGATAAGAGGCAGCTGCCAGAGGTAAATATAAGCATCATTTATGGATGTGGTGTCCTTGCTCATTTAAATTTTGACAAGCACTGGAGATGCAGACCGAGAGGGGATACGCAGCTCTCGCTGCAGGGCTGCAGACGCGTGGGGTCTACATCAAGCCCACGTTTGCCATTGATGTTGCAGCAGGAAGAGGTTGCAACTACAAAGCAGTGTTGATTTTTACTTTCAAAACCAGGTCACTCCTTAATTTCAGAAATACCAGTAGCTCCAGCGACATGGGGGTATACTCAAACGTTAATACCGTGGTCAGACGCAACCTCTTAACAATAACCCATGATTTACTGAACAATCAAAAGAACCCTGATGGCACATTACACTTTGCAGGGTCTTCTTGAAGAACCATATGCTCATTCCATAATCCTTGTAACACCCTGAGGACTGGCACTGACTACACACCAAGAAACAACAGATCACACCTTGAAATTGGAGCTCAGTTCACAACAGTTTATCTGCTCTTGGCTACGGCTCTGCTCGAGCAGGTGTTGCCATCACACATCTTGTAGCCTTCCTGGGTGAAATAAAGTAAAACGAAATCTGTACATTCTGGGAAGAACTTGCTCAGCTGAAGATGGTGGCACTGGCAACTGCTGGTACACAGGAGGCAGTGCTTTTGCTTTGCTGGAGTCCTACCTTCTTCCCGGACTTCAGTACAACATTTTAACCCATTAAATCACATTTTAACCCATGAAATGATTTAGATCCTCCAAGGCCATCCAGCAGAACAGTTGTATGCAGGCAAGACTCAAAAAGTCTTGACTTATTAAAAGAAACAGAGAGCTGACAAAGCCACCATTTCTGCCTAACTTAAAAATGGCATGGGATTCGTGGGGGCAAAGCCATCAAGAAAAGTCCTGAGTAAAGAAGTACAATATGAATAAAGAGAGAGGAGATGGTTGCTAATTGCAGCTATCTCCTTCAGCACCTTAGGCTTCAGGTTGTTGGGATGTCTGTCTGCAAGTTGTCCCCACAAGGACATTTTGTGGGGACACCTCTTAACCAAGCATCAAAATGTACCAGAATAAAATGTCTAGTTTTACATAAATTACTGCAGAGATGAACAGAACTAAATCCAGGAAGAGAGCCTGATATAAATTTATAACTGTCATGAAGGAGGATGTTTCAAACGAGGAGTTGCCAAATGCTCAAACAACAAAAAAAAGCCCCAAACCACAGGACAGTGTTTCTAATCAGCATACAACAACAACGCAGTGAGCAAGCATGCAGACAGAGAGGAATGCGGCATCACTGCAAATCCAACAAAGGCATCCTCTCCATGTGCTTGTGGGGCTACAGCTCAGGAAAATGCTAAAATAATGTCCAATCTCAGCTCTGATGCCTCCAAACCTCTGAAGGAAAAAGATTACTCCAGGCCACTTGCATCTCCTCTACCCATTCAAGACTATTAAGGGGGGTGACAGGCAGGGCCCTGAGGTTACAGGTTGCACATTAGCATTAGCCATTTCATGGAAAGTATTTCTGCATCGAGTCGTCATCCACACATACTCAAAATCTGTTTGATGAAAGGGATCAGCAAACATCAGCCCCTGCGCAGAGCACAGAAAGTGAAACAACGCCTGAACCCCTGCGGGCAAGTCCAACCACCCATACTAAATACGTGTCTCTTTAGTATGGAGTAGATGCACGTAGAAACCTCATCAAAGCTCAAGAACCCATCCCAAATGTAAGATCTCAAAGTTTTTTACATAAGAAAGTTTATTTCAAATTAAAGCTCCATACTTCTAACTCCTCACTAATAACCCAAAATTCATATAGAGGTTAGAAGACAACCAAGAAACCCAGGTCTGTAAGTGCCTCATCCACAGAGCCATCAGGAGACACACAATCTCCTCAACAACACACACTCCTGCTATCCTGAGCAATCTCATCAGTGATGCTGGAAGTAGAAGCCCAATGCTACTTATTCCCACCGCACCCATAGAGCCTAATAATTTACTATTTCTACTCACATTTGAGACAACAGGTTTTAGAACCAAGTAAAATTTCTTAGAATTCCTTCTTTTGCCAAGTTTTTGCTCTTCTTTTAATAATGGCTTCACTGTGCAGGCTGCCTATATAAAATTGTTCAAAACCTTGGAAGGCACTTGGTAGATCCAAGCTGCAGCTCTTGATGGTATAAAAAAGCAAGCACATGCCAAAATGACATTTTTACAATCCTTTGAGAGCCACTGCAGTAGAGTCTTTTCCAGACAAACTCCTCTGAAACTTTAAGTGTATCAAACAAGCTATGCAAAAAACCATGAAGCATTACAGCATCTGAAGAATAAAGTAGCTGCTACATCCATCCTCCATCAGGAAAGGCAGCTGCCTATGAGTTATAGTGTTGTGGTGGGACAGTCATGTCTGAAAACCCTCAATCACTCCATCCATTCAAGCCAGTTATAATGCTCTTTTGTAAAACACAGAAGAAGAATAACCAGTTCATGCGTTCCCAAGTGTGCCAACAGTCCTATTAGTCACAAGTGGGATTATCACACATCAGTATTCTTTGTAAAGTCCCAAAATGTCAAACGAATCCCACTCTTTCTTCCCAATTCAGACGGATCTGAATCCAAGTCACCTCTCCTACTCCTCAAGCCAGAGGAAGACCACAAGACCTCTTAACATAGTGAGGTTCCTGTTAGAGCACCCCAAATTCTGCTCTAGTATGCCAAGCATGAGCAAGTTGGTAGTGAATTTGCTACCAGAGAGAAGTCATTGTCAGATAAAATTTGGTAATCAGGGTGCTTGTAAGGACGGTGAACAAAAAGCACAGGTGGTGCCTGTCTTAACACAATTGACGGCTTCTTACAAAATGATTTCATCATGGAGATTACACCAACCTTCCCACCAGAAACTTGTGCTCCTTTGTCTTCCCCTACAATTACCACACGCCGATCTTTCATTTCTTGTACTACATATCGGTGACAAACCTTTATAAGTGAATACTTCAGATTCATGAGCAGAGACCCCATCAAAAACATTTTGGAAAGCACTTGAGAAACTCATGCTCGGCTCTCTGATCTCAACAGAAGAAGCATCTAGGTAAAACTCTTTCAAGCTCTTTCAATACAAAACCTGGTTGCCCAGGTTAAAATATCAGAAGAAACAGTTCGATCCAACCTGCCAAGTTTTGCAGCAAGCTGGTTGAAGGCACATTGCTGCACGTTGTTCCGTCATCACAGCTGTTGGGAAGTAACCTCCAGTAGAAGGGTGATTAAAGTTTTGTTTTAAACTTTTCTATTGCCTAAGTCTGTGCCTAACACACAGGAAAAAAATACAAATACCACATCCATTATACGTCCATCACAAAGACACAGTAAGAGCATTTGTGTGCCTTTTGTTAGGGGAAATTCAAGCTTTGCACAAAGGCAACACTTAACTTTTAAAGATTAAAACTCAGTAACAGTTACTAAGCTTGTGTGTTTAACACAATCTCAAAAGGGGAGAAAAGATTTTTTTTTTTAAAAAAAAAAAAGGAATTGAAATTGAAAGGTGACCTAATGGCAACACATCATGTGCTTATTTTTTTTGCAACACAGACTGCTCTCAGACTTTACTCAAGATACTGCAAATTCTCATGCAACCAGGGGGAACTGAGGGAACAAGTGCAGGGCAGTGCCATAATCAACGTTCTTAAACTGGAAGGGGATACAAGAACAACAGATAAAGAAACAGCCAGCAGAATAGAGCTTACATACTTCAGAGAATATAAGAAGAAAACAGAGGTGTTTCTGTTTACCGGCCACAGAATATACTTCAAAATTCCTGGAAAACACACACTTAAGAAAAAAAACCTCGTTTGCTGACATGGTAATCTTAAAACAGACCATAATAGAGAAGTTAAACATAACATGCAGTGTCAGCCCCACAGTCAGTAGCAGTGGAGGTTACACTCAAGTTTGAGAGCAGCTGATGGAGTTGTGAATGCTCCAAAGCATCACGCAAGGACGCAGGTTGCAAAAGTTCTAAAGAAAAGATAAGAGGAATCTCCTGCAGAGGATCTGAAGCTCCTACCACACAAGAACCATGACTAACATAGGCATTTAGGACCCCACCAAAAATTTCCTGGAAGTCTTAGCTCACCACTCCACTGTGGGATGAATTAGTACTACAGTTTAAGGAACAATGTATGAAGACTACCACGTGTATCATATACACCCAGCAATGCACAGTTCTGCTTTGGCAAACACACAACCGTAAGTCATGAAAACAGTTAAATACTGTCACAGAATAAAGTGCAAACCGACCTTCCAGGAACTGTGTAGAAAGTAAAATCATACAGATTAGATTAGCTTCTCCTACACTGTTTTTAAGTAAATAAATAAAAACTGAAAGAAGTTCTATCAGAGCTGAGTGTACGTCTCAAAGCACCAAAAGCCATCCCAAGAGTTGCTCTTTTAACAATAAGTATCATGTACAGACCTCTGCTAGTTTGTATGGTAAGATCAGCTTCTCTCCTACTGTCACCGTCTTTCTGGTAACAAGGGCCTCAAACAGCATCTCTTCTTTCACCTAAAACAAAAACCTTGACATTAATGATTATTCTAGAAATATGTATTTTTTTAATTAAAACTTACAAGTGTAAACATTTTGATAAATTTTAAATTTATATATGTAATTTTAAAGAAATTTAAAACACTTTTGCCAGCCCCTGCAGAGTTAATATTCAATGCACAAGAGCAAGCTCACATTGGGAGGAGACAACTCAGCACATAAATCCAGCAAAAGAAATCGGACACCACTGTATTCAAGGGAACCTGATTTTCCGCATGTAGTCATCACATTTCAAGCAATTTCCCATTGGTTTCCTTCGTTCCCAGTGCAGCTCCTCCCTCTCACATGTTTTGTTGGCAAAATAAGTCAATTTTCTAGTGTTGTCAAGATGACATCATACAAATTACAAATAAGAAAAACCGTGTCATCAGTTTAAGATATATCCAAGTGTAAGGGGGTTTTTGGTGTTTTTCAGGGTGGGGAAGAATTAGAAGGAGAAAGAAACCTTTTAAGCACCTGATATTGACTCTGCCATTCACACCTGGTATTTACCCCCTAAAGATGCCAGTTTTCTGCAAGGTGACAATCTCTAATCAGCTGTAACAGAAACCAGTTTGCAGAAAAAAAAAAATCAATTGTGTAAACACAAGACACTTTGGCAACTAGGCAAACAGTGCTGACAAATAAAGCAGTACTTGCCAGGAATTGTTGTGAGAAAGCCTCTTTTGTGAGCAGTTTCAAGTCCTTCTTATTTTGATATCCCCTGGAGAAATTCAGAAAGCATGACCTCTCTGCCAGAATAGATGGTGATAGGCTTATACATAAGAGAGACCTAAATACTTTAAGTTGTTGACTGCTCTTTGCTAAATTTCAGTGTCAAAAAAGAAATTTTTAGTTTGTGTGAAAATCTTTGAGCCCAGGGTTAGTAGCTACAGATTGATACAGAGATGTTGTTGCTTGAGAAGCTGCACTGAAACCTATACAGTCTGCTTACCCTAACTGAAGGGCTCCATGCAGACACCAGACATGCTCAGAACACCTCTAATGAAGACTAAAAGCACCAAATCCACATTCCTGAAGCCATCCAAGACCATAGTTTTATCCCAGGTAAACCATTTACAATTTGACATGGATGATAAGAAACTTCATGGTTTATGAATGTGCTTTGATTTATTGGTTTAATCCAGTAATTAGTATGAAGAGCAATGCAAACAAGCCAGTGGAACTTAAGAAACGTTACTAACCATCGTCATGGTGCTGTTCTGTACAACACACTACTTTCTACAATCATGGGAGTCTCCCTGATAAACTTCAGTGCATTTTTATATAACTGACTTTTCCTGCAACAACCACTGACTAGAACTTGTTGCTGTGACATGGAAAGTAGAAAACATCAAGTCACCTGTATATGACCACCACCTACCAGCAAGGTCTACGTCACTAGAAATCGAACATCAACACCTTGAGGTTGTTCATTAGTTCTCAGTAATACTCTAGAGACCCTAGTTCCTATGACCTGGTTTTACCTTTCAAAATCAAGACGGGGAAAAAAAAATTCTGGTTCACCCGGAATTCCACAGCAAGTTTCAATGTTTGGTTTCTATTTCTCTACATTCAGCAAAAAGGTGTTTTTTTAAAAATTTCAGCTCTGCAGGCAAAACGCAGACACTTTTCTAGCAGCTTGTGACTGTGGGATCATCAGTTGCTCACCCCCTGTTGCACAGCTTGGAACAAAAATGAGTTTTACACCAAACTTCACCTCACTTCAGGGATGCTGCAAACCTTCAGCCAGCATGCTGGCTTTTTTTAATTATCAAAGACAACACGGCAGAGGGGTATCAGATGGTTAGTAATCAAAACAGTCCAATGTAATACTCCTAAACAACCTAAATGCTTCCAAATCCCAGATTTGTCAGCAAACACAGGGATTTTAAATAGTTTAAGCAACTTCCCATGTCATCCGTCAGCATCTCCATCTAATGTTCACCCTGGTTTGCTTCTCCATCTGCTCTCCCGGTGGATGAGACCTGCAGATGTGCATCCTTCATCTCCGGACCTGCTGCCAACTGACCCAGAGGGATTGCATCAAATCATCTTCTCATACAAAAACACACTCGGCAAGGATGGGAACGTAATCCCTGCACCTCCCTGGGTCTCTGCTGGCAATTACCACCCAGTGGAGCTTGGTCTTGATTGCTTCATCACCTCTGAGAGCCAACACCACAGGTACAGCTAAATTATCCTAATTTTCATTTAAGGTCACAGCTTGAAGGTAGCTGACTCCTGATGCCAATGAGCAGTCACAGGAGCTTTCTAAAGATAAACTCAGTGCATGCCAGTGACTAAGGACACCTGGTGCATGGAGATACTTGCAGCTTCCCCATCGTGTGCATCCTATGCTTCCTCCTCCAGTAACTGTGATACACTAAAATAGAGACAAAACCCATCCCAGCAGATTAGCAAAGAGGAGAACACAACTTATTTCAGTATTTTGCGCCCTGGGAGTTACATTTCTAAATTATGTTTGATGGATCTTTGCTTTCTGGTGCTAAAGGACAAGTCCTGCTCTCCCTCTTAAAAAAAGCTACATGGCCCATAGGAGTTTATATCTTAATTACAGGGACAAAACACAGATTTAAGACTTCACTGCCACACAGGAGTCAAACCAACACTGAGACGGCTGGATGACTAGAGCTCTAAAACTCAGTGAAGGATGACCAGCAACGCTGCCACAGCTATAAATGTCAGTGGAGTGCGGCAGGGAGCAGACAGTCAGCGGGCTCCCGCAAGGGCTGGGCTGGAGCCAAGGCAGGCAGAGATTGCTTCTCCAGTAATGCTGGAGTATTATGTTATAGCAGCTGAAGAAAAATGAACCATTTCCAACTTGAGCACAAGAAAACATCACTTTTTGTCTCTCCTTCCATATATGAGACAGGGATTGAGTGCTCGTTCAAAAGCTGCCTGGTATGGAGTAACAGAAATTCAGATTTCTATCAGTTCTTCTTGAAAAATACCTGAAACTTTTCTTCAGACCTTCTTTCAAACAACCAGAAAGTTATGTGCCTTGAGTTCTGACTCAGAGTTTTGCATCCGATGAAAATGTTCCTGCTCATTGCAGGGGGTTGGACTAGATGAACTTTCGAGGTCCCTTCCAACCCAAACCATTCTGAGACCCCCAAAACTTCATCCAGAAAATGAATCCAGAAAAGAAGACTGGATGCAAGCACTGGCTGCCTCATAATCCTCACTCCCTTTCGGTCCCCAATTACTTTCCAAGATGCTGATCACATGAGGAGTACATCTGTGGAATCCCTCTGGGAAGCTGAAGACCATTTTTTAGTAGAAAAATAACTTGAGCACATAAATCTCCCATGAAGGTAGATATTAACTCGAAAAGCTATCCCCATCAATTCAAAAAGACCTCTGGCAAAACTAATTTAGGACACTTGATAACTTACATTTACCTTTATTTGCACTGAGGCTGGTTACCTAAGCCTGAAAACTGAATATAAATCTGCTCTCCATTGAGTAAAGACAGAGCTTCCCTTCCTTACTCAGTGCTCCATCTATGGAAATAGTTTCCAGTATTAGTAAATGTACACAATTAAAATGCTCCTGCTCTTCTAATGAGAAAAAAATAATCTCTCTTAGGGTCAACTAACACTAGTTAATTTCTAATAGATAGGTTTTGTTAATACACCCACAAATAAGGCTTTCCGGGCCTTTCCCCAGAAACACAAAAGTTCTCCCCAGTTTTACACAATCCTCTATGATTTCTGCAGAGGACCCATGATATTTGCAGCGCTTGCACAGGACTCCACGTCTGCTCGATCCATCAGGGAGCCTTGACATCATGCTACAGCACGGCATTTCAGCAAAGTTTAAACAAAGGCCATGAAAAACCTGCCAAAAGCCTCACATAATCCACATGCTATGTCTATTCTTGAAAAAAAAAAAAAAAAAAAAAAATCAGGGTCTTACTGTAAATGAAACAACGATCCACAGAGTCTGGCCAAAATCCTATATTGTAGTTTGTTTTTTCATCAAACGCTTGTCTGCATGTTTTAATAAACCAAAGACATATTGGACAGGGTTGTTGGTATCTAAGAAAAATCAAATCCATTGGCAGATTTATCATCTCCTCCCAGATTCCTTAAAAAAATTCTGCATATTAGCTTCATTTTATAGGGACACAGATCTTGTTATACAGAGGAAGGATAGTTGTTCGGCGTTGTTGCATTAACTGTTGCAATAACTGCAACTGTTGTTGCAACTATTCCCATAGTTGTCCTTAGAGTCTCAGAGGCTCCAGTGTAAACCAGTTAGCTCACAATCATTTGGGCTAGACTTTCCTGTGGAGGGGGAAAACACCTTAGCTTTGCATAAATTTTTCATTTCGGACAGACTGTTAGTTCCCCTCCTCCCCATAAAGGCTCTGCAGGAGGACCTCTGCATCCCCTCTTCTCGGCTGCCCTCAGAGATGGCCAATTCAGCTCCTGCTTCTCAAAGCCTTTCCACCGAGTCCAGATGGATTTTTTTTTTTTTCTTCTCTTTTCTGTGTCAAGTCATTGACTGAACAAATCCAGTGGGTCATTTAAGGAAAAAAAACCCAAACAAAAACACCCTCCCCAAGTATCAGATCACTGCAGAGCTGACTTCTTCCATCATTTTGCTACGTTGAAGATCGTCCTGCCAAGCACCCAGTGGCTGTATGAGAAGTCAAACTATTTGTCAACTAATGTTATTTTTATTCTGAGATGATTTTCAGTCTTAGAGAGTAATGTCAAGATCTAGAGGGGATTAATAATTTTTCCAAGCCAATTCATATTTTCAGCAACAATGGTGTGAAAAGCAAAACTTTCACTGTTCAGTGACCACAAAAAAAAAGAGTAATAAAAATAATTACCCAAATGAGACAAAATACAAAGTGTCAAATGTTTCAACCAATATTTTTGGTCTCTGGCAGAGAAGAATTCACTGCACTTAAATTGGAAAGTTGTAAGTAGCTAACTAAGGAACAAACTGCAATGGATGCTCTTTGTAATTATGTTTCTTCTGAACCCTTTAGTCCTCCCTTTTGGTCAAATCTGAATAAGCATTACAAGATCTATTCAGGTCTGCAAAGAAACAGAAAACGTGCATCTCAGAAAAAGAAATCAAGGCTCTTCTGAAAATGGGTTTATTGGCTTTGTTTTAGTTGATCAGGGAGTGGGTCTATCAGAAAGTTTACACTTGGAAACAACCGATGTCTCTAATTCCATGGATAAATTACCATATAAATGCAACTTTAAGGACAAGGAACACCACTTACTCAAACCCAGGAGTGTTTTTCCCAAGATCATATCTGAGGTCTGCAGTGTCTTGACCTAATTAACAAGCATTTTATGCCGTATACAGTCATTAAGCTTGCAAAAGAACTACCAAGATGAACAGAAATCTATCACTTTGCATATATATATATATATATATATATAATTTTTTTTTTAACATGGTGTTGACACTACCTGCAAGTGAGCATGGTATCCATGCTCTGTGCTGTCCCAGACTATGGCACTAAGCCACTGTTAGATCTACACGGCTAAAACGGTGCATCATTTCACGTGTACATGTGCAAAAAATAACCCAATACCTTACAGCACGCAGATGCTGCAGAAGAGTTCATTTGCAGAAGAAAGTCAGGGCAAAGACCCAAAGCCTGGAACTTTTTCAGATCTCTAAGACCTTCTCTTACTCAAAGCTTTTTTAAAAGACAATTATTTCTTAAATGACTTGGCACTCTCTGGCCATTTTTAACAGGGTAAGATCAACAACATTCTCCTCCAAACTCATATTTTCCTTCTGTTTATTTCTACAGTCTCCAAGGCCAAGATGCAAAGAGCATCCAGCTGTTTATACCCATATTTTACAGAAGCCTTCCCCTCCCTAAATTTAAAGCATTAATGAAGTGCTATGAAAATCTGTGAGAGCCAAGACCCGAGTTCTTTAAGTGGTGAGATAGCACAACCGTTATTTAAGAGAAGGAATGGGAAGAGCATCGTGTGTATACAAAACAACTAGTTATCTTCTGATGCTCTCATAAAATCAGCAAAAATCAACCTTCCACACCATCCAGTGAGTACAAAGGAATAAAGATAATAGTTGTTTTAACCAACTACAACATTTCAGTATCCTTTGGAATTACAAGTGATTTAGAGCATTTCAAAAGTGAGACAGCAAGGAGAGTTTCTGGCCACCTACACCCTCACCCAGAGGTGCCAAGCTCAGCTCTTGGGTGGGTAAGGCAAGCACAGGATCAGTTGGCTCACTGAAATGAAGACTTTCTCATGGACAAGCAATGCCACAACTGCCTGGGCTAACAGAGCAGCTCTCCTAAGAACTTATTTAGTGCTTTTTCACTGATTTACAGAATTGGATATGGCCCTGGGCCACTCGGGTGGAGACCTACAAACCCTTCCCAAATGATATTGGCACAGCAGTGACTCAGAGGACAAAGTGCTTTGGTAAAGGGTCTTAAACAGCAAACAGCATCAACAGGTTCATAAAAGAACTAGGTAAATGCATGGATAATAGGTCCGTAAATAGGTACTAAAGGGCTGAGATGCACCCTCCAGCATCTCCAGTACAACCTTTGTGGATGCTGGCAGGGTAACAACAGAGAGCAAAACACAGCAAGTGAGCTCAGCACCTCCTACAGACACCACCTGAACCAGAAGTGGGCTGATGGTCTCACCATTGCTTTCTTATACTAATAGTGGACAGATTTCAGGGACATCAGGGAACTTTGGTGAGGGAGCTGATAGTTGGCAACTCAAGAAAGTACTGTGTTGAATGGCAGGTTTGCTTTCCACCTAAAACTGGTTTGCAATCTTTCAGATTTTAATCCCATAAACTGTATTTTTGGTCAATTAAACTGGAAGCTTCAAGAATACGGGAAAAAATCCCTACATTAAAAACCCCATTTAAAAAAATCTTTATAAGTTTTCACTGGCAAACATGAACAGCCCATATGAGCAGTAACACAAAAGAACTTAATCTTTAGTGAAACTGGAAATAAATTCTATTATAAACTAGAGGTAGCTCATTAGGTGTGAACATGACAGGACAGAAAGCAAAGGCTTACCTCCAGCAGGTCTGACACAATTGGTAGTATTTCAGGGTTACAAATATCGATGGAGTCATCCCGGTAAGTCTTCTTTTTGTAACGGATATTACCCAGATGTAGTATTGCCGACAAGAGAGAGAAAATTCTGAAGAAAATGGAGAGAATTAATTTACACTGGGTTGTTTTCTCTTAAAGCTAACAAAAAAGCAAACCACATCCCCAAACATCCAAGTGTTATCTTTGTATTTGACTCATTCCTCTGATTTTTCAGTCCAGAGCAGTTTATGTCCCAAATCTCCAAATGTTTCCTCAGAAATGATGCTCAAATGAAGCATCCAGTTTGCCTCATGTAAAAAATATTTTCACTTAGTCAAGTATCAAACTTGCATTGGTATGGCTTTCTTGAAAATTATTTAACATGTCAATCCCCTGGTTAAAAAATGGCACCCGATGTTATAAGAAAAAAATTAATCCTCAAGTACTCTAGATATCCAGATTAAATATCTATCATGCAGTTGCCTAAATTAAGGGGGAGACTCGACTCAGCCATGCAGGTGATCATTCTTAGTCCCCTGGCACATGTATTTATTACCTTCTACGATCTAGACCCAAGTAGGAAGCCTACACAAAAAAGCATAAATGACACAAAGATGTTACACTTCAAGTAAATTTATCCAGCCTTTTTTTTTTTTATTTAGATATTTTTAAGTTATATCCTCACTCCTTAAAAAAAATAGTTCTTTGAGACTATCCAGTCATGGCTGACTTGAGCTATAAACTCTGTCCCTATTTCTACACTCTCTGGGGAGCTAAAAATGGATAAAATCAAATTCGATTCCTAGCCATGTCACCAGGTTGTCTGGACAACACACCTTCACCTCCAAGCCAGTTCTTATCTCTAAAACAGGGATACTGATTCCTTATCATGAATTACAGGGATGCAATTACAAAAGTTTCTCTTCTGTAACCATTTCCACAAAGGTGAAACACCATGTTTTGCTATAATCAATTATTTATAAGAATATAGTAATACTTAAAGTGTCCTTTTTTTTTATACTCAGCTGAAGTGGTTACTTATTCGTGTTACAGTTGTACAATGTCAAGTAGAATAAATTTACTCATGTAGCGAAGAATCCACTATATTTTTTGACAAGCAAAATTCACTAGGAGAAATACAAGAACTTGTGTGCCAAGAACAGTTATTGCACAGTAAAATTTTCTGTAACATCCAACTCTACTCAGTCCCAAGACTTTCTGATTGCTTTACTCTGTCAATTTAACTCCCTTACTGTACCCTAAACAGGCTTTAGAAAAACCTTGTCACTGAAACATGATTCTTGAAAGATAAGGAAGCATGCTAACATATATTTATACTACAAGTAGGTATACTTGGGTTTATCCATGTGTGTGGAACAGATACAGAAAAAAGCAGTCTTCACTTCGTAACTGATTTGTTACAATTATTTACCCAAGGTGATGAATCGGGTTTGAAGTGCCATTGGTACAAAGCAGTAATTTTCTATTCCCACGTAAACTTCCAGGTTTTCAGACAAAATAGAATGACGTTCATTAAATTATTGTTTGAACATTTTGACTTGAAAAAGCACAAGATTTCTCATTTTGTTCCAGGTATTGATGTGCTTTTCAACAATAGTTGTGATGTCAAAATCATACTTACATTCAGGTCATTTTATTAGTATATGTATTTCTATGCCTGTTACTAACCTTAGTAACATATTTGTCAAATTCATTCAAACCTACTCGAGAGTTTCAAGACAACAATCAACATGAGAGGAATTATTTTGTGGTTTTGGTTGAAGACGACCCATATATGAAGCCTATCACGGTGGTATTGCAATCCAGCTGAGAGGTCCAGTTTTTCAACCAGCACTTTCAGTGAATTAGTGAACGAAGGCCTCTTGGATATGAGTCTACAGAGCTGGCAATTGCAAGCAAAGGATTAAAAATGTGACTAATAATCAGGATTTCTGATTAAACCAGGATCTGGATGCATGACATGCAGAGTAAGGCATGACTATTCATGAATGGCTGACAAATACTTCAAGGTGCTAACTTCCTGACAATGCTCCATTTGCACAAAGAGGATCACTAACTATAGTAATGATGGGCATATTTTGTTTATATCTTCAAATTCTGTTTACTCCTTTATTGTATGAATGGTCAAGTGTCATTATTCATAGAATGGTTTGGGTTGGAGGGGACCTTTATATATCACCTAGTCCAAGTCCCCTGGCATGGGCAGGGACATCTTTCATGAGATCAAGTTGTTCAAAGCCCCATCCAACCTGCTCTTGAACATTTCCAATGATGGGGCATCCACAACCTCTCTGGGCAACCTCCTTCCAGTGTCTCACCAATTACTCCTTCTCACCAGCCTGATATGTTACGTAGAACACAACAGTCATGTTAGGTCAAGTCAGGTGAATTATGTCACTGATTACAGGGGTTATATTAAATAATAGAATCTTTAAGCTATTAATATGGAAAATAAACTCACTGTCTGCGAGTCTTGGGAAGAAAGCCCACCATCTCCATGGCTAGCTGTAATCGCTCAAAGTCATGCTTCAAGTCCTCCCCTTCCACGGAAAAGCAATCCTATTGGGTTCAAACAGAGAGATTAAGCATTGAAGGAAATTAAGATCAGAACACATCCAGATGGCCAAGTCAACACCTCATAAATATAATTTAGTGATCTCCATGCCTTTTATCAGCAACTAGAACATTTCCAGTCTGGCCCTGGGAAATAAGATATTCAGGAGGCCCCACCAACACTGTGGGAAATAACTGTGGCTGATTACCCCCAACACCCAGTCCAGGGACAGGGGGATTCACAGCACCATAGCAGATGAGCAAGAAACACACATGCAATACAATAAAAGAACAGGATTAGCAAGGCAGAAATTTTCTTCTTAAATATTAGAAAGAGTACACACAATTAGAAGTTTGATTTTTTAAAATATTATTTTTTTTAATGTCTGGGGTTTTGTTTTGCTGTTGTTTTGTTTGGGCTTTTTAAAATCAAGTTGTTTAGAGAATCTGCTTCTAGAAGGACTTTATGGAAAAGCTAACCAGAGTGAAAACTTCAATACAATAATTATTTCTTGAATACACAAACAGTCTCCTCTGTACTATGTTTTTATCCAGCGTGGTGAGATGGTCTCTCAAAGGACACTACATCTCCACCACAAACACCTTGGTTTAAATAACCTGGGCCTCAGAGAAAACTACATTGGTATACCTTTTCCAAAATAACATTTTTGGCTAATTTTTCCTGGAGATACATCCTTATTTCCTAGCCTTAACCTCTAACACAAGAGGCAAGTCACACCATTCTAACAGTATGGCAAGAGTTTGTCAGTGTGGGACTATTAGCATACAAAAAGGATGTGAATTAACAACAAGATGAAATATGTTACACATTTAGAGACAGTTTATTCCACATTAAGTCCTGGTCCATCAGGAGTGCCTACAACTAAAGAGGAATAATTCAGTTTTAAAATAGAATTCACAGAATTTAATGTAAAATATCAGTGAATTAAATCCTGCATAGGAAAGGGAAATCTTTAAATGTGTTTTTCACTAACTTCATTCTAACTACCAAGAAGTTTTCTAAATATGTGAGCATTGAGAGAATTTGAAATCCACTACATTTTATATTTCTTGGAGGTTAATGTGTCTGAACAGTTTAGTTTTTCAGATAATCCCCAACTTGACAGCAGTCATTGATACTTTCAGGGAAGTCCAGTGACATTCCGGATCCAAATAATATTGTCCTGCATCAATATTTAGGGAATATAAATGCTTCTTAAATGAGTATAAAAATTATTAATGCTAAGTTCCTTCTGCTTTGGTTTACCATGGGCCCCACATGGATCATCAATTATTCTCTCTCATTTCACAGTCCATAGTTAATACTTTTTCCCATTGCTGCCTATAAAAATTCCCAGTCTCCAAATCAGAATTAGTTTATTGTGCATCACACAATATAGTGTTATCTTAAACCTTAAAATATTTACTAACACCTAAATAGAGACTTATTACAAATTAATCCAGGTATGTTAATTAAAAATTATAGCTGCAGTTGCAGTGAGAATTAATTAAGCAGCTGTATCCACATAGGATTTTTTGGTTCTTTGTAAGTTGTATTTACCACATGAGCAAGTATGCACAAACTTTTACACAAATAATTCTGAAAGTCTGCACTAAACAGGGTTACAAGAATACTACAGTGAGCATCATTACCAAGTAGTCACAGGATGATGACTGTTACTTGAAAAGACTCTCATACTCAACTATAGTACATAGAATAAATCATAAATACAGAATATATAGAGTGAAGTTATTGCATAGTATCAGCTTTGTGTCTTATGGCACCAATCCACATTTAAAGCCTCACAGCCGTGTCAGTGGTATGTTCTTCATCCCACTCCATCGCATTTTTAGAGCAATAGCTACTGATTATAAGGGGAAATTACTATTCAAGGTATTTATTACAACACAGGAGACTACTTGCACACAAGTGCCCTATCCCCTCAACTAAAAGCTACAGAAGTTCAACTAGACAAGAAATTTTTTTTTTTTTTTTTTTTTAAATCGATGGTCTTCAGGGACAACAACTTAATACTGCATGGACAAAGAGAATTTAGAGATGTTGAACAGTAAGACCATTTAAAACTGTGCACATCATCAATGAAAATAAGAGTTTTAAATTTAACGAGAAAATAACACACCTGCATGTTCTTACGAAATACTCATATAAGTGTGACCTTTCACCTTTTATTAATAGATGATTGAAAATTACCCATTTTAAGAGATGTAGAAAGTATTTGTATATATTATCCGAAGGAATGCAAAGAAGACATCTACATTATATATCAGTAAGATCAGCAAGCATCAGCAATACAATTATTTCAACCACAAAACAGCAGGATAAAAAGTTGTCCCTTCTAAACTCAAACCTTGGCCATCCAGCTTCCTCAGCCACTACAAATACACCGAGAAGAGCCCAGAGAAGTTTTCACACCCACTATAGTGGGATCTGGAGTCTGCAGGTCAATAATATACCCACAAATTCTGCAAATAAATATTTTTTAAACTTTTTTAAAAAGATACCAAGTGGAACTTTTAGTGTTGCTCCATATTCCAGGAGACAATGTCATTTTATGGCATCATTCATCCAAAACTAAGTCACGAGTCAATGGCAAAATACCACAGAAAACTCAGAAGTAGCACATTCTATGCCAAAAGCAATTTAATTAACAATTTACATAACAATTGCCAAACTCATTAATCTGCATGGAAAAGCCTTTTGCAAGTTATCTACTTAAAAGGGAATGCTCTCTGTAGTGTTTCAGCTCTGCACTGTTTCCTAATGGTGATAAATGGAAAATTATTTAAAAAAGGAGTTTCTTTGATATTAGGGCAGACAAGCATTACATAGTCCATGCTCACAGACCAAACTCATCATTAATATTCTGCCAGGGCAATTAGTTTCCCAGCAAAAGCCAGTCCCCTGTTACTATCATCACACTGAAGCAATCCATGGATTTTCATAGAAAGTTTAAAAAAATAGTGTTTCTTTATAAACCAGACATCTGCAGGGGGTTGAGGCCATGGTTATGGGGAGAGGTTCAGGGTATGCTTAGGAATGAATCATCAACTGAAGCAAAGATGTGATTTACCATGAAAAACACAGAAAATGATCCTGAGCAAAATAAACTATCACATAAACAGCCGAATTGTAATGGCACACAGTTTCACTGTGCAAAATAAAAACACGGTAAACCCCAAACTGGCACAGCATTGTTGGCCCCTCCAGGAGAAGGGATCAAATTTAGGGTTTGTTTTAATTTTAATTCCTCCAGTAAATTGTCCTAACCCACTCCTGAAGCAATTAAGGTCTTTGCAACTTACTAAAGTGTATGGAGGTATATAGAAAAGCATCTGCTCTGTACTTCCTGCTCTCGTAGGACCTCTAAGGATGCTGATGTATTAAGGATGCCAATACAACATTCAACATTTTTAAACCTTGGGGGGTTAGACTCCCTTTCCCTCCTCTCCTCCTAAGGATTTTGCAGCAGCATCTTGCTGTTAAGATGCTTATTTAGCCTGAGTGAAACCCAGCTCCTTCACAGATTACCTCTTACTCTTCCAAGATGCATCAGCTAGAGTTCAGCAACCATTAAGAACACGGCAAAATTAGCAGGAACATCATGCAGCTGATCTGAAACATGCTTCCCCATGCAAGACAAAACCAACAGAGACCATCATGGGACACACAGACACCCAAAGCATATCGCCAACTGAAGCCACCACCTCCGACTCAGTTGCACAGGAGCAGCCAGGTAAAGGGGAGAAGCTTCACCGTTCCCGTTTTTGGTTCAATCCATTTGGAAAGGATGATCATGTCAGCAGAACTATTTTAGGAGAAGGAATTGTCTCTGCTTTCTGAAGAAGGTCAGGATTTGATTCTCTCACAGATGGCTGAGGGGGATGGTTTTGGGTTGTTTTCCCCTGGAAGCTGGAGAGCAGATACACTGCTAGAACCATCATTACGTACTGATGCATCTCTAAGGGCTTCAGGAGACTGATTTGCAGTTTTATCGGAAAGAAATTCCAATTTTCAAATTGCTGCTGTATCACAATTTCCACAAATCATCACATTTTATATCAGGCAGGAAAAAAAAAATCCCTTAGTTTGCTAAAACCAGATGACCATATCCAACTGTTGAAGAAGCTTTCCAGATGGAAGGAACCAGAAAAGGCCAAGGGAAAAAACATCTGTATTGCCATAAACCAATACACAAGCGACATGACTGCAGGGCAGAGAAAGGTAGAGGATAATTAATAGGTTAAACTTAATTTGACTTCGATTTCTGCTCAGGTCTTGGTGCACCTAACAAATTCAAGTGAGCAGCAGCCCTGCACCAGCAACACAGAAGACATGGGTACTTGTACTGACCGGCTCAGAGTCATAGCAATAATCATCCCAGCTCTGTCTGAGGGGTTTCTTTGTCATCTGAAAGCAAGGCAGACCGGGTTAAGTAGTGTTCAGACCAAAAATAGCTCCCACTACCTGCTCTTTAACCAGGGCAACAAGGTGGACTTTCCAAGTAAAATAATTGTTATTATTCTGCAAAGTGATTCCTTACTTTTTTCGGTAAGATTTATAATGCTTTTGCATTCATGGTGCCCTGATTCCTGCTCACAGTGCTTTCAAGACAGTGAGGACCTCTCATGCAATAAGCTTAATAAATTTTAAGATCTTTTCTTTTCCTCTAGGGTTGGAGATACCTTTGGTTTACCTAGATCTGAAGAGCTATTGATGGAAAAATCACACTGAAGAGCAGATTTTTTGGTTCTACTCTTAATCTCTCCTCTAGACACGTATATGCTGCAAAAGTGCAATTCTCTGATGAATTAGAAAGCAAGATTTGAAAGCTTTTTAGGAATTTGTATCTTTTTCCAGTCAGAGATGGAGTTGAGAGAAGTCAAAGCACAAGTCAGCGACCAGTCCCAAGAAGGAGACACACATGGCACCAGAGCTCCAGGATCTAATCCTGAAAATCACTAGTTTCAAAATGGATGAATGTGAATTACCAGCACAGCAAATATTCAGCAAGTTGCAGGGTATGCAATGGTAGGTATACCTGCCATTGGTATGAGATATGGAAAAGTCATTCAAACTCAGGGGAGTTAAGTAAATTTGCTTTTAAAAAAAAAAAAACTTTTTTTTTTTAAACATGCTCCCTGCATTTACAGATCAACAAAATAACAGCACATGTTGGTGAACTATCTGAATAGATTATTTCTCATCTGCAATGCAAAATGTATCTGTGTTTTGCATAACACGACATGAGCTGAGGAACCTGGGAGAATGAAAATAATGCTTGACTCAAGGACTGAGTCAGTCCTTAAGGGGTCTGGTTCAATATTTTATAGCTTTTCAATTTTAATATTTTAGTTAAACACTTCGGTTAATTTCTGAGCTCATTCCTTTTCCTTTGAAAAAGGCAGGGATTTCTCTAGGACACATCTAAGAAGCTACTGTAAATGCTCAAGGGTCATTTTATAATTTTCCCCTTTCATGTTTCCAAAGTTTCTTTTCCCATTCCTCCACTACCTCTTTTTCCTTTTTATCCCCTAAACATTCAGACTGTCACTATTGTCCACACACTGTGTTCAGGCAAGTCCAAGGTCTGCTTCCCTGTTCCACTGAACTAACCTCAGCATCATTCTCCAGCCTACTTGTCCACAGCATCCTAATTTAGACTAAACTAAATGTTTCAACATAAATTATTGCATTCCTAATAGTTCTATACACTACATGCCACTGGATTTATAATTTCAGTTTAAATATTAACACCCTTAAATGGCTATTAAAAAAAAAGGACTGTAATTAAAGCAACGTTTTCAACTAATGTAAAACTATCGGATTGCCCGACAAAACCTGTGAATCAGACAAAACATTCGGTCCAAACCATCTCAGCAGCACAGATGCTCATGAAGATCACACCAGGTTCTCCAACTGTCGCCTGAGGCACAGAGACAGCAAAAAGCCTTCAGCTTTTACTGTTACTCATCTGTGCGAATTTCCTGATCCTGCTAAGAGTGGGTGGGAGTCGTTAATATTACAGTAGGTTTGGGCTTTGACAGCCCGCTTTAAAAAGACCTTTGAAAAGCCTCAGGTAACTGAGACTTATTCCAGAGTTAAATTATATTTCTAGAAAGACTAAAGGCTATTTGGGCTGCACTGTGCATACACATTTCTCTCCAGTTTAGGGGTTAAATCACTCCTTATTGCTAATCATGTTTTATCTCCGAGAAAATTGCAATTAGTTAAAACCAACATATAACCTAACTACTCTTCCACATAGACCTACTCCTTTTTTACTTTTTTTTTTTTTTTTTTTTTAGCAAAAAGCAGCAAAGTCCCTGTTCACAAGCATCAGTAAACAACTGCATCTTAAATACCTGAAGTAAATCAGATTTTCCAGAGTGTGAGTTTATTTGGCCATGGATAATACCTCACTCATTTATAATTCACAGATTTTCAATGGTTGCTGTGTTTTTATTTATATTAAATTTATTACATTGTTAAATACAAATAATCATGCTAACAGCCAGCCATGAAGCTACAGATATTAGGGTTACCTCATGCAAGATGTTATATCCTGAAGAGGTACTAGTATCTATCACACATTATGGTACTAGTATCACACATTTTCCTCTTTTCTTCGACTCAGCAGACAGAAGTTAATAAGTAAATGACATTCACACAGATTACAGGTAAAATATTACTATTTCATCACAGGTAGGGGACAAAAATGGACAACACTGATTTTTCTTTTTTTTTTTCTTCATATCAGGTGTTCAGATGGCTAGTGCAGAATTATTTCCAATGATGGAAGGCTGCCTATAGAGCATTAAGACAACCCATTTTTACTACATTTTCTTTATTAGCATTAAATATCAGCAGTAGAAGAGGCAGTACCATGCATTGTATTCCTGTATAGTATTCCCACCTGGTTGAGATAATGATATTCTTCAGGCTGTTTCAGATGAAATGCTGATCTCTCTTCCTCACTCGCTCCTGCCAGAAGGTAATAAAATACATGGTAGTTCCTGGTGACAAATTAAAAAAAAGATGTTAGACTTCAAAATGAAGAGCATCATTAATCAGAGAAGCATATGTAAAACTCATAACCTGATTTTCTAGCTTCCAAACCCAGGCCTGAACACTCGTACACACTTTGCAGTCATATGAAATATTAAAGTAATGGAGAATGAGATACCTCTTTTACATTCAAGGATATCCACTGCCCTAGAATATACTTAAAGAATTCCTAGCCAACACTGTCATGTTTTCATTCAGAAACATGTGCAATGCCTACATATTTATTAGAATCAAAACAACATATTTGCCTGCAATACAGAACTTACTATTATTTTTAATACCTTATTATAGTTTAAAACATAATGATTTTGCAGTTGCAGTTCTGTAAGACAGAACGGAAAAAATTTTCAACTTTGATGGCTACTCAAATATTCAAAATACTTGATTATTACTAATACTAAAAACACCCCAAGTGACACTCATCTGTTTTGCTTCGAGACAGCTCTAGCATGGATTAACTCTAAGAGTGTAGCAATATTTCTAAAATTAAAACTTCGCTTTTATGTTGGATGTTTTCCAAGAGGAACCAAGTTTAATCATCTTGCAACACCCAAAACTACATTTGTCAAGGCTATTTAACTTCAGAATCAGCCCATGAGCATTCAGGAAAAATTCTCACATAACGTGTCTCAAAAGGGAAACACAGACAGAAGTGCTAAGAGTTGAAAGACAACTCGAAGCAGCAAATTTATTTAAAATCAGAGTAATTGCTGAGAGAGGAGTATGTAACAAATAATATGTTGCAATTCAGAAAGAATAATTTTCTTAAATTGGTCGTCTGTATAATTTCAGCTTTTTCTAAAGGCCCTTCTGATGGCTTCAATGTATTAAGAACTGTAAAACAGAACTAAAATACCATCTTCCCCCCACCTCAAATTAGATATTAAACAGCTTACAAGTTGCACAAGAAAACAAACAGGACGTAATAATGTGTATGACATGAATCATAAAGACAATGGAAAATATAAGTCAAGGACTGTCAATAAAATAATGCAGTTTATTTTCCCTGGGTAGTACATTCCTCCCTAAACAGCAAAATATAAAATGCATGATTTATCTTTGAAGCACAGGGCTAGAAGTGTGAAAATCCTGATCCCCCATGCCAGCTCAAACAAGGTTTTAAGCTATCTGTGCCACACTATCAGCACAGAAGTCAAAAACAACCCTATAAGCAAAATATAGGCACCTACCGTTCATTGTGCTCCTGATAGACTAGTCTTGATTTCTCTAGGAGGTATTTTTCAACATAAGCTCTAGAAGAAAAAAAATGAAAGCGTTATTCATTGACCCAATATTCAACTTAAATGAACACAGCTTTACACGGACTTTTCAGCCTTACTACGTACAAAAAAAAAATTCAGCCTTGTTTCACTTAGTTATATAAATTTCTTCCTAAGCAGAACAAGCCCAATATTATGTTTGGCTTTTGAGGTTTTTTTGGTTTGATACAGAGCCAACACTAACTTGGATATGAAAAATACGATCTCAGATGCGTTAGCCTATGGGCAGGGAGCACAGGGGAAAATTTTGACAGCAGTGAAGAATCTCAGATAACTATTTAATCCAAAGCCAGCGAAGTAAAAGTGCTTGTAGACGACGATCTCTGCACACAAGAAATAACTGGGTGCAAGTTTGCAAGATCATATGTAGCTGCAGCACCAGCCCTCAAATCACTATTACCTCTTCCAGAAAAGCGACTTCCCAACAAAAACTTGTTATTAACTTGTGGCTATGGTCAAAAAATAAAAAAATTGCAAAATTTCCTTATTGGAGTTTACATTTTATCCTAAGTGCCTCCATAATAAACATGTTTAATTTACATATTAAATACTTTTTACAAGCTTATAGAGCTGAAACAAGCTTCAACAGGCTTTTTCTTCCACACAATACTAACCAGTAATCATAGGGATTTAGAAACCAGAGTTATAAATGGCAGTTTTGATGATGTAGCTGTGGTTTTCCAGCTACAGACGTCCAGTGACATGGCACCAACATTAGCAGCCACGTATGAATCAGGAAATCCAATGGACCTTGGGTATGGTAGGACAAGGAGATGCCTCTACACTCACTTCTCCACCACAGTCTCCAGATGGGGACAGACCTATTTATTACTTGCATCTCAGTAATCCTCCCCTCCTTTCACTATAAAAAAATCAAGTAAAATAAATCACTTGAACATGCTGCATAGGTTTTGTGACAACTCTTATGGGCAGCTCTTAGGAGAGGCTACTGGAAATGGCACATGCAACCCCCAAGCTGGATGATCTTTCTCCATAGGAGGAGTAAAGACAGACAGAGTAAAAGCAGTATAATTCCTCTATATGATATGCAACAAAAATTTTTGTTTATTCCCTGCAAGGAAGATGAGAATTGTCTATGGATATTCCTCACTGACAGTGGTTTTTTGTATCCTCTTTCTAACCCAAACCCAATTTTTCCTTTCCAAGCCACACCATAAATCCACTGCAGGCTTGGTGAACAGATGAGCAAAAAAGGTATCAAAGCGTCCCAGATCCCATTCCCACCCCTGGGTAGTAGCTCAGCATGCTGCTGTATGACAACCTGGATCACATCCACTGCCCTTGACGTCTCATCCCTTCCCCTGTGATTTCTGCTCTTATTATAGACACGCACCACTAAATTACTCTTATTCAATTATTTTGGTTGGAAAGGTCTTCTAGAGGTCATCTGGTTCAAACCACTATTTAAACCAGGGCAATTTTTAATTTATTTTTTTTTAAACTGTTTTGTAGATGCAACTAAAATGCTGCTTTGGTAAAATACTTTTTGCTTGGTGCAAAGGTCATAACGAAAACATAACTCAGGAAGAAGAATA
This sequence comes from Athene noctua, assembly GCF_965140245.1. Taxonomy (NCBI): domain Eukaryota; kingdom Metazoa; phylum Chordata; class Aves; order Strigiformes; family Strigidae; genus Athene; species Athene noctua. The sequence goes on along the minus strand of NC_134049.1, from coordinate 22,902,166 downwards.
CATGTCCCCTCTTGTAAGAGGGTAGTGAAAGGAAAACCAATTTAAGTATTAAAGAAGTAGACATCTCCAAACGTTTTCTTTTTATCTACTGTCATCAACTATGTTAAATCTACTTTTAAGAGTAAAGAAGAGGAGTTCTAAGAGTATGATTTCCTGCAAAATATTCATTTAAGCATGCTGCAGAGTCTGTACTTAGCATACCAGGTAACATCAGCTGAAATCTGAGACTGAATTTCATATACAAACACCAACATGCAAAACACCCAAGGACAGCATGTTTGAAAGTGCCAACTCATGGCATTTGAGATACAGCCTCACACCATTGCACAGATTTACCATTATACCAGGGCACTGTTGGTTTTAATTAAAATGTCTCCTATCTGGCTCTTCTGCAATTTTATGGAGCATGTCAGATGTTGAAGCTTTTGATCATCTTATGAGGACTGAACAGGTTGCAAAGACCTTCCTCCACTACGTCCTTATCTTCGAACAGGACATAATAAATTCAAAAAGCCTTATGGGAATGCACTTAACTGTAGCCATTGCTCATGATCCATCAGTTTTAAAGACATCTTCAAAGACTTCATTTCATGGGGTGTGGTTGGCTGCTACTAAATCTTTTGGCTATTACATCTCTTAAGTTCAAATACACTTCAAGTTTTGGTCATTACATGCATAGGGTTTGTAAGCAAATATCCAACTGCCATTTTCAGCCTCCGAACAGAGCAAAATTCTGATTTGGGGCTGTAAGTTACAGTCACATTAACAAAGCAAATAATATGCAGAATACAGGATGATAATTGACTTGGGTTGTGCTTAAAATCTATGCAGTTTTTTAAAAAAATAAAATAAATTGTGATCTTCCTTGTCAGGCTATGGAAAAATATGTGGCCTCTTATGCCAGGAACAGCTCACACGTTTTTTTTAAATGTCTCTTTATTTTCATTGGGGCAGCACCGCAGGCTTATAGCAAAGCACAGTCACATCACCCCATGCAACTGAAGACCAAGAAAGTGCATTTTTTTAAAGAGAGAAAATTCCTCTTATTTTATGAACTACAGTATATGAATAAAATGTTACTTGCACCTATCTGCAAAGTATAAATAGAGGCCACTTCCACAGAGCTGACATAGCATGCCAAGAAGTTAAGGCATTTGTTGCATTCTTATTACCCTGTATTTCAGTAGGTATTAAAAAATTTCGAAGCTTATCCTTTTAAGAGAACTGTTCACCAGAATTAAAGAAGGAAGAAAAAAAAGAAAAAAAGAACATCAGATTTGACGTAGGATGAAAAAAACAGCAGGAAGGTACACAGAGTACCCAAGCTCATTTGAAAAATTAATGGAAGCTATTTGTGTGATACTGTTCTGCTGGAAAATAAGAAAGAAAAAAAAAATAATTTAAAAGCAATTCACTAAAATAACAACAAAGTCCCAGCAAGAGATCTTTTAGCTAGCTGCAGAAGTTATACAACCCCTAGAATGTCACTTCTACTCTTTGCTTTTCCAACTGAGGTAATTAATGTGGACAAAAAGTGAAGTTAATGAAACCCTGCTCATTTAGAGCTAGCTTGAGTCACTTTGTGATGACCTGATGCTGTGTAAATTGTCTAAAGCCAAACAGAAAGCCAGGCTTAGGTAAGCCCACCCAGAAGGTTTCATCCATAGGCTTCCAACCATGCAGCACTTCTGCTGCAGCCCTCCCCAGGAGAAGGAAGGTTTGAGCCACAGCTGTTATGTCCCATGAGCTTTGTGTAGCAGAAGAGATGTTAAAATAAACTGTGGAGAACCACAATGGAGACAAGCACCTCCTTGCAATGGCTTGGGGGTAAAAAAGAGGCCCTAACTTAACCCTAACCCCCTAACAAGGGCTGGGTTAAAGAAAGACTTCAGGGTAGAGAGAGAAGTATACCGGGAATTAGACAGTTATCAGGAAGAGTCTGGCTCCACCACCTCTCTAACACCCATCAGGCAGCTGGAGATTAAATCCCCCCTTTGAGTTTCTCTTCCTCAGACTGAGCAAAGCCAGCTCCCTCAGCCTCTACTTCCTATCATATGCTCCAGACCCCTAACCCATCCTAGATAAAATGTTTCTCTTTCCTTCCTTAACTGCTATCTTAAGAGGAAAAGTTCCATTTCAGCTTAATTATAAAGTTGACATCATGATTAAGGACAGCTCAGCTGGCTCGAAACCAGCTCAGGTGTATCCATGCTTCAGTATGCAGCGGAGATATGCCAACATTTTCATACCAATGGATTTGAATATGCTTAAAAAAACATATTCCCCCATCCCACCACCATTTCAGGTAATACACTGGGCAAAAATATTAACCTTCTTTTCATGTACCCCCTACAACAGCCTATTTAGGTTCCTTGTGCAGGTAAGAGCAAGTACAGCATCTTCAACCTGATTCCCACTTACCCTCGCACGGTGCCTGTCTCCTGATAATTCACTTGAATAAATTTGCCAAATCGACTCGAGTTGTTGTTATGTGCCGTTTTTGCATTTCCAAAAGCCTGTGAAAAGAGAGAGGTGCCATCATTGCCTTTGAAAAGCCACCACCTTACCTTAGTTATATGCACATCACTAACAACTTAACTTTAGGGATTTTGCCGTCGTTGTGTAATTAATAAAAAGCATACGGTGAAAGTTAGTTGAATGGTCTACAAAATAATACAACGAGATTCTGGGGACCATATTCATTTTCAATTTGGTATTCATGAAGGGCACATAAACACTGTTTAAAAATAAAGCATTAGCTGTACAAGAGAGATTTAATATTTGAAGTTATTATAGTCTATATTAAGGCTGTGCTTTATTCATTTAAATAAATATAAAAGTACACTGCTCCAACAAGACTCTAAATTTTAATGAGTTAGAGGAAGCTGCTTTTTAATTATATATGGAATTAGGGGAAAAAATGCTTTGAAGGCTACTCAGATGTTAGACAATGTCATATATGTCACCAGCATAACCCAGAGTATTTTCAGCATTTCAGACACTGTTGTTTCGATTTACTGCTGTTGTTTTTTCAAAATCAAAATGCCTTTAAGCCTTTATTATGCAAAGCTTTTATTAAAACCTTGCCTAAACCGAGGCACCTAATACAGAGAGTCATTTATTGCCATTTAAAAGAAATCTCTAAACAGAAGAAACCTGTAAGAACTGCAGCTCAGTCTCACAGAAAACTGGTATATTCAATTGTGCCTAAATCACTTTAATAATAATCTGGCCCACAGTGACAGAATCTGTCAAGCTGCCAGGTCCAATTAATGTTTCATTTATTAAACCAGTTTTGATAATCATTCACCTTTTCTTCTGAGCCAAACTTATTTAAGGTAATTATACACAAGATAATGTCTAAGTGTTGTTTGTGTATGGACACTGAATTACAATTATAATACAAAACATTTTGTGCTGAGGATTAATATCAGAGCTCAGCCCCGAGCTCCCAATAGATTTATTCCCTGCTCAGCTATTTATTAGAAAATATTTAAAAGGCTTTACATCTATAATCTGAAGCTTTTCAAATGACCTTCTCAGATTTAACTTTACAACTAACAGCAAAAAATAAGGGCCAGATTAAATGAAACCTTGGTGAAAAGGCATTCAACACCTTCAGCACCTGCGTGATGCATGCTCTCATGTCTACTTTTGTCTTCCCAGGCAGATTTATTCAGCAATCTGGTTAGATTTAATGATTTAAGAACCGAAGGGGGTTTGCTAACAGAATAACAACGTGATTTTTTTCCTCCTATTTGAATACAAGGATCTGTTTAAACTCAGGCTGTTGCATATGAATTCACTTTATTTGACTAAAACAAGTTCTAGAATAGCTGAAACCTGCAGAGCAAGCAGATTATATTTGAGAGATTATTTCAGACACACAGCTAAGGAACACTCCCCTACAGAAGTTTCACATCTTTTCAGACTGCTCACACTTGGTTTCTGCTTATTCCCCCCCCAAACCCTCCCCACATCCAGCATCCCTCCCCTACCCCACCCTTCAGAGGGTGTCAAAGTTGCCTACACCTCCAGGTGAGCACTGAAGCCCCGAAAACTTGCCTGGCAACAAAAATCCAGGCATTCTTTCCCCCCAAATAGGCATTTTGGCATTAAAAGAGAGGATGCTATTTAACATTTCTGAAGGATTTACCTGTCCTCCTCCAGGTGTTTCAGTGAGCAGAGACTGAGCAAGAAGCTTATAAGCAGAATATGTTGATATGCAACACAAGCTAATGTATCACCATATATTTAGATATTTGTTTTAAATTTTATTAATTACATTATGAGCATTTCTCTGCAATAGGATTGACTGTAATCTAAAATATCATGTTAAGAAAGACTTTCTATATAGCTAAAGTTGCTCGCTTGAGAACAAATGAGCCAGCAGCAATATGAACTTGAACAGACCAAATGGAAGGCAGCCCTGTTTTAATCACCTTTTCATATAATTTAATAAATAATTTAAGCAAAAAAACAATATTAAAAGGATTTTCTGGTTCAGTTCCCTGTGCTTATACCTTAAAGTAATAGCTCATGGAGACAAATAAGGTCTATTTATTAGGATTTCTTTGGGAAGAGCCTTACCCAGGAATAAGTATTTTATATTCTGTAACAAGGAACATTTAGAGTCAGGAGAAAACTTTTTAATTATAGGAGTGGGAAACCGTGAGAGTCCTCCTTTTTTAAGATTTTTTTTCTGGATTAACATGCCAGACCACATTATATTTTATAACCCAAACGCCTACAGAAATCATAACCCATAATATACCTCTTTCATGCATTTTTCTTTATTGCTGATGTAAATGAGAAAGCTCTTTGGATCACATCTTGTGAAAACTTAAGGCTGACTCTATGGCAAAGGCACGCTGGTGAAGGGCCAACAAGTAGCTAAAGAAACGCCTGATGTCTAACTTGAGACAACTTAATACATTTTTGATTTGTTTACTCATGTGTTTCTTTAACAGAACTATTGGGCTACAAAAAAAGAGTGCTATTAATTCAATTTATGCATGCCTAATCTATATATACTAGAACAGGACACCACGTCCTGCTGCAACCCGGGCATAATATAATAGCTCAGCCTCGGAAAACACAAAATGAGTTATCCCTAAAACAAATTATCTTCTGTTCTTACTATTTCCCTTTACTGACTCATTGATTCGAAGCTGCTGAGCAGCTCAACGGGCAAAACTCCGTAACAGCATTCCTAAAATTCTCAGGGACACCAAAGCTTTTACTGGCCAAGGCTCAACATTTTGAAGGAAACAAAATTCAATACGTTCCTCTGTAGGAGCCGAGCATCCCTCTGGACCCAGTGCTGGTGATTCAACAGTTTAGAGAAGGCAGAGAAATGAGCAGCTCCATTCCTCCTGCCTCCTACAACTCTCCTGCACAAAGAGATGCTTATCATGGATGGCAGAAAAAAAATATTAATAATTAACAGTTTCATGGCTAAATACTTCAATGTTCCTCCTCGCCTGATCCCAAAGGACAGTGGTCTTTTCAATTTGGGCTGAATATTAATGCAATCTGGATTACAGATTAGAGATTACAACCAGAATAAGGATTATTTTACTGTCTTTCCTGAAATAAGGTTATTTTCCAAAATCCTGCATCTAGGAGAACACCGCAGTGACTCGTTCTCATATGGCAATGGCAATAAAATGCTGTTGTACAGATAATCCTGACTGAATGCCATTCCCATATAGAATAACAGCGATATTCCCACATAGAATAACAGTTTCTGTGGTGAAAGCAGTAGTGGAAGTATGTGCCTTTGGTGGCATATTTAAGGTTCCCAGTGTGGCCCTTCTCAAAGGACCCTCTAGAACTCACCCTTTGAGGGAAAAATAAATACATACTTTTATCTTTGCTATATAGAAAGATAAATGTATTAATAGACAAGAGTTTGTAAATGGGAAACCATCTACTTGACATATAAATTTTATTTTTCAGAAAGCTGTACCACGAATATACCAGAAGTAAAGCAAACCAACTGCTTAAATCTCAATATGGGCTATGCCATTGTGGAATAGTTATATTAATAGTTATATCCCATCGTGGGGCACTGAAGGAACTGGGAGCAAGATTTAGTCATGCTCATTTATGTTAGGGACAAGAAATAGCTTAATATCAGACAAGAGACTGCTGGAAGACTTGTATTCCCTGGTTTACTGTGAATTTCAGAATTAATGAATCAAATGTATTCATAAAGTATGAATGACTTGAATGACTTGTAACTGTATAAGCAAGGTGGAAACTCAAAGTGTCAGCCAGCAATATAGTAGCTAGGGAAATAAAACACACATCTGAACTTATGTAACTAAAAAGAATATTTGTGAATTAAGGTCTTTGCATACATAGGTGCTGGTAAAGGACAAGAGGGGTTCAGAGTCCGTATGATGTCCAAAAAGCCCAAGCCCTAATGCACAGGGGCTGCACTAAAGAAGACAGCATAGGAAAAGTCTATTTACCATCAAATAACATCAACACAAGGCCAGGGCCAGAGTTAGACAGACACAACACAAATAACGTTAACAGCAAGGGTTCAATGTACATGTCTGATGTGCATCTGCATACTTAACCTATAGCTTCTGTTAGAGAAGCCCAGCACATACTTCCACAAAGAGTGGGGGTTTTAAACATTACCTATAATTTATTTCCAGATTTGAAGGCTATTTTTCCCAATATGCTATACATTATGGGTGGGGGGTGGGTGTGTGTGTGGTGTAAATCACAAATACCTTTATTAACCAAAAAAAAGACACGAGAAAAATCAGCATATTGAAATTTTGCAATTTTTTATATGACTAGGGCATTGACTGGCTTTTACAGTTATTCTCTGCAGTTATGAATTCCTTTCTGCATCCTTAAACATAAACAGCTGGATGATAAAGATCATTTTTCTTGTTTTCCTTCAAACTGCAACCAAGCTCCCAGCACTCTTTTTGTCCCGTTCTATTGCTTTTTAACAGAAGTATATTGAGTTATGGCCAGAACATAAAATGCATCTAGACTACTTAAATTAGAGCCTTGCTAAATCCCTTCTCATTATTGTTTCTGCCCTGGGAAATACTTCTTTTAAACCTGAGGCTCACCGCCTGATAAAACCTATCAACCTGAATTGCACTGCTAAAGCTATACCACTTTGACGTATCTCCCCCAACTTTCAGTTTCTGTAAGGAGCCCTAAAAGCCAGCTCTACGCAGCAGAGACCACAACACCTAAATAAGTAGCAAAGCCAGAAAGTCTGAGCTACAGCTTGCATTCTTGCAAAGTAAAAAAGCATTTATGTGAATCCTTCAAGGCATTGTTCTGCATGGCTGAGTAGTAATACTGAATATCTAGTTTATTGCAATTAAGTACGAGTTCAAGTGCTGACACCTTGTTCTTTAATTCTCTTGGTTGTGGTTAGATGTTCCATGCTACCTAATGAAACCATCAGTGCTTTTATGGTAAAAAGCAAAACCCATGAAGTATTTATAGCATTCGCACTGCAGAGCTCTCACCAAGAATGACCTGAAACCCTGAACTGCCAAACAACTGACCTTTAAAATCTTTTAAAGATTTCTCTCTCATTATTCATTTTCTTCAACAGGCCACCAGAAAACACTACAGAGCCAAAACTCAGTTTTCTATTTCAAACCACAAAGGCGACAAAGCAATTTAAACACAAGGTTCCATAATGACAAAATACTTTTTTGCATCTTAGTTAACAAATTAATAATGCTTTCCTCCCAACATTTTCAGAGAAAATTTCTCCTGGCTGTTGACACGAGCACAAGACTTTGAATGGCAAGTAGGAGTTTGAAAAAGACTACACATGCACATATATATCTAAAATCTCCAAGTCTCTCACACATATCAGGATTTATATACATCTTAGACCAATTCACAACACACTTTAAGGTATTCATCCTCAACATAGCCCCCCATTTAGTTGATAACTCCCATGGCAACTCCTGGTTGTCCATACTTACAGTACACCTAAGGTTGTGTGAAATAAAACAACTCAGTATTTTTAAAAGAAAGTATTTGCAAAGTTCCAGCTGCTGCTGTACCACCAAAAAAAATTAATAAATAATACTAGATCTATGTTCGCCTTCCTTGCAATACAAGTCTGCTGCAGGTAAAAGAAGAAATGAAAAGTTCTCAAACCTCTGCAAGCCCTGCCACAGCTGTTCAGAGGTGCTGGTCACTTGATCACGGTGGGAATCCAATTCCCTATCAAGCCAAGGAACAGCAGCTGCTCTAGGGGAAGACCCTGAGCCCACCTGACCTGCTTTGAGCATGGACAGACCAGAGGTCCTCTGGAGGTCCCTGCCAACTTCAATTATTCTTCAGTTTTCAAGTATCTAGCCATCTTTCTCACTATTCTGGTGCAGAGAGAGCAGGGACATGTAAGTCATGTCTCAACATGTTGCCTAAAACAAAATCCAAACCTATACTAGTCTTTGACAGCAAAGCACAGCAGAACATCTCTTCAGTGGTGTTTGCTTTCATGTAGTGTCTCCTATTAGTGTGATTTTTTTGCTTATAAGCTCCTCAAAACCATGTAGTTTTCTGTTTCTTCCCATAAAATTAGTATTGCAATTTTTTTAAGCTGGCATATGTCGTGGTTTGAGCCCAGAGGGCAACTGAGCACCATGCAGTCATTCACTCACCCCTTCCCCCCAGTGCTGGGAAGGAGAGAAATGAATCAAAAGGCTCAGGAATGGAGATAAGGACAGGGAGGGGTCTCTCATCCATTTAACAGTCACAGGCAAGAGAGACTTGTTAGGGGAAGAAAAGCAAGAACATCACTGTAATTCGAACACTAACAAAACCAACACTTAATGGACATAATGAGACAGTGAGAATTATCTTAAAACACCTCTCCCCACCTCTCCCTTCTTTCCACCTTTGTTCCCAATATTTCTACCTCCTCCCTCTGCAGCACCGCTTCTTCCTCCAAGGTGTGGGGGGCAGCACCCTTCTGCATTCTTCCCCCCGCTCCATGTGCCATCCCTCTCATGGGAGACAGTCCTCCCCACGGGGTCCATTCTTGTTGGGATGCTCCAGCCCGGGTCACCTCCACGTGTGCAGTTCTCCCAGCACTCAGCTACAACATCGGGGGTTCTTCCTCCTGTAGGGTCCTGGTGGTCCTCCACTGTCTCTACCGGTGACCTCCATGGGTGGCAGAGAGGGGTGGTCCTGCTGTCTCGCATACAGGGGAGCTCCCTGCTCCGGCACACCCCCCACTTCTTTCTCCTTCCTTCCACTGACCTCGGTGTTTGCACAGGTGTCCCCCTCATAACTCCTCAAAGTCTCCCCCCTCTTAGGTTCTCCTTTAAGGTATTGCGGAGGCGCAGCCACCGTGGCTAATTGCCTTGGCCTTGGCCAGAGGCAGGTCCGACCTGGAGCCTGGGCAGCTTCTGAGAAGCTTCCACTGCTGTAGCCCACTCCCCTGATACCAAAAAACCCACCACACAAGCCCAGCCCAGCCTGGCAATCAAAATATGCAACCCCCTCCTCTCCTTGCTTTTCGTTCCACATCAGTATTAACTGATATCCCTTCTTATAATATAACTTATGTATAAAATATTACTCTCGGGCTATGAAATAACTTTTTCCTTTCTTTTCTTTTTTTTTATAGACCGTTTATGCCAACTAAAAATGTCTTAGCATTTGCACAGAATCTACCTGGCCACAGCAAAACTGAGACTATTCAAGGGCAGCAATTCTCCCCTCCGCTGAATCAAATTGCCATCCTGGGACAGAGCAATTAACCGACAAATCTTTTGCAGCAATAAGGCTTAAAATATAGGGTAAGTTAAGACAGCTTGTCTTTGTGCACTTGTTCACACTGCCTAATTCAAATATGGGAGAAAATTACTTCTAATGGGAGAACATTGATTTGGAGAAGGTTTGGCGGTCAATTTAATTGAATAAAAGAATTGCTGGTGTATGGAATGGAAATATCAAGAGTACCACTAAATACACTTATAGAGTAAGATACCCTAGATAATGTACTATAAAAGTCATTACAACACACACTTGTTTGGGAGATTTAAAGCTCTGCTGATGCAGAGGTTCTATCAGCTATGTAAAAAATAGGATTTAGTATCTGCATTCCTGGCAAATGCTTCAACACTGGCAGAGTGTTCCTCCTTTTCCCATACTTAAGCACAGGTTCAGCCCATTTCAGCTTCTTCCTTTTAAGCAATGCTCCGGAAAAAAAGGAATTACCACGTAACCACGATGCAACAAAATAAAACCCAAAAACCAAACCAAAGCATCCTCTTCCCGAACAGGGACAGTTTTCCTATGCAAGTGCCATAAAAAGAAAAAAAACCCAGCTAAGCTGTCAGACTGTAGTCGGCAAACACCGGTATGGATGGATCCTGGAGGCAGGGGCTGCCAAATCCGTAAGGTCTGGCTCACATCCCTAGTCCTCTGCTCATACTTTTTTTTTTTTTTTTTTTTAAAAAAATATGTGTAGGGTGGACGGCCCTGGGAAGAGCAGCCAAATGCACATGTGTTCCAGCAAACTCACACACATCAGCCAACAAACGTTTTGCTGGAAAAAACTCTTCAGCCCCAGTTCAGTTCTGGATTTACATAACTATCCCAAAATGAAGTTGGGAAGCTCAGTGTTATTACAGTGGTGTCTCCAACCCAGGGGATGCTTAAAACTCCCAACAGTTATAATCTGCAGCCAAAGAACAAACTTTACTACATCAGATACAGATACCAAGTGTCTGACAGGTCCCAGGACCAAACAAAATCTCCTTAATTGGTGCCTCAAATGATTTTTTTCATACCAATAGAGAGATAAAATAATCACAGAGCAATAAAATGACCAGTTGAAAATAAGTCATGGCTTAAAGAGGAAGCTTTATGCTCCCCTAGTAGGCAATACAAGTACCGTAAGGAGCACTACAGCAGAAACAAAGCAGCACAAATAGAATATTGACAGATTAAAAAACTCTTAATATTTAAGGTGACTATCATATTGGTTATATTACACATTATGACATCAAGTTACACCATGATTTCCTCACCTTCCATCATCCAGTGCTGCAAAAACGCATTAAGTACAGCAATGCATCCAAAACCAGCTGATACTGCAATTAATACTTCTCTGTAATTACTAGAAATAACTAACTCCACAGTGTGTCAGGACCACAGCCGATTTCCTTTACTTTTTAAATAAAGACATTGCAAATGACACATCCCTTGAGCTGAGCAGATGACAACATACACAGCACCCTTTTTCTTAAGGTTGAGCCTTTTGATTCTCCAAGGCTGTTGACCACTCATGTCTCACCTGCTGTGAAGACACTGTTAATGGCTTCTCCAGTCCAAAAACCAGACAAACATCCATGTGTTTCAGTGCCCTGAAGAAGAGAGGGGTAAAGTGCTGCCTCCAAAGCATCTCACATAACTTCTTAGTGCATCAGGCATTACAGACAGCTGTAGAAAGGCAGTCCCCAGCCACAGCTTCACATACTTCCAAAAGTAATGGGGTGCGGGTCTTTTTGGCCAGAAACATGTTGTCTTGGAAACACTGATGTTGCAAACCTTACAACACACATCCCAAAACCAGTGCTGTTTTTTAAGACATAATTTAATTATGCAAAAACATTCGTGCAGGAGACTAGATTCCCTCAGGACAACGTTGTAGGGCACACGTTTTGCCATACACGACCTCCGTTGTCGCTTTTTGATGGCTCTAGTAGGACTCGAAAGCGCTTGCTGAAGCTGTGATTCACTTATTTTAAGAGCTGGTGATGACAGGTTGGTATTGCTGAAGGCTCGCCCAAGCCCACGCTGCAGCTCTTGCTGTGCCACCGCTTGCTTCAGGTGGTGGAGCTGTGGACCTTCAGCCCAAGGGTAGGTCTGGAAACAAGCCATTAAAGTTTGGGGAGATCTTCTTGTAGATGAGCATCTCCAACACAGCGACAACCTCAGCTGGAGGCAAAAGCCTCTGCCTAGCATAAAAGCAAAACATCGCTCATCGCCAACAGTCTCATCCCTTGGAGAGGCATCTCCACCAGCTTCCATCCCCCATCAGCCTCTAATTTAGGGAGAGGGATCTGGTCTGGTGTACAACCCTTGGACACCCTCCAGCCCCTCGAGGAGGCCTCTCAAAAGTCCCTTCCAAACTCTTCTTTTTTTCCTTCTTTTTTTGAATATAATAATTCTACATAGGGCAATAAATGTTTAGAAAGAAAGTTTCAACTTCCCCTGCATACTTGGATAGCCCAACAAACACTAAAAAAAAAAAAAAATTGAAGCATTCACTGCTCTGGACTTGATACAAGTTTTCCTGCAGTTTGTCACCAAAATCAATGCCACAAACGAAAAGGCAGGAGAAAGTGTCCCTACCGTAATGCCTCCCATCTGGAACCTCTTAGCAGAGGCACAGAGCCTTCATGTATATTTTACACACATTTTTTTTCCTGCTTTTCCCAAGAGAAATATGTGTAATGAAGAAAAACAAAAACACGTTAGCAGCAACAAAAACATACCACTGTAATACGAGACCCAGCTTGGCTTCTGCCTGTGTTATCCTTCCTCTTAGACCTCAGCTACTTTCTACTAGTTACAGACAAAAAATAATACACACCCTCCACTCAAAAAAAAAAAAAAAAAAAAAAAATCAGAGCTCTGCCATTAAATCAACACAATAAAAACCACATTTGTTTTCTACCATGTAAACTATCACATGAGTAAGGACAAGGTTAAACGTGAATATACACGTCTCCAGCCCTTCCCTGCTTTTCTGCAGGATTATATAAATAATCCACAATTCTTCTTGATGCAATTCCAAAATTTCAAGCACTACTAAGCTGCAGCATCAAATTTCCATGCATTGTACACAGTTAAGATTACCCGCTTACACCACAGCATCTCTGCAGGGCTGATGTTTTTCAGCACTTGCAACGTTTCAGTAGTGATAAGCAGTTTGATCAATCCATAAAAATGTCTTTTTCCCCTTTTTAGGGGAAAAGGGAAGCTTTAAAATGCTTATTACTAAGTACTGGGAATGGACCACAACACCTGCAAGAGCCAGACCGAGGCACCGAAAAAAAATAGTTATCTCACTGGACCAATGCATAGCATTAAAATAAAAAAAATTATTATCAGTGACCAGAATATTTGATAAGCACCAGGAAGAACAATGATTGGCACTGATTAATTTTAGGGAGCAAAAGAGAAGTCTCAAAAATCAATGTATTCCTATCAGGCATGTGTCTTAGAAGAGGATGCAACAGCTTGAACATGTATGTTCAGCCATTCAGTAAAGGAAAATAGGACAATTTAAGAGGTACCGCTTGTCACCCTTCCAAAGATATTAAATGGGGGTATTTTTTGAGGTGATGGAGAAGTTTGCTATGAACTGAAACAGGTTACTAAGCTGGGGGTAAATATGACACCGTACCATCCGCTGTCTACAATGAAAGCAACAGCTGCAAAGCGAGTGCAAACCTGTGGCACGAGTCCGGCATGGTGTTTTAATTCAGTTTGTCATGCAAGAGGTTCTCCATACAGAGAATGAGCTTTCACTTCAAAGCCCACCTTGTAAAAATCACCTATTTAGCTTTGCACAGTATTCTCCAATATGCCAAGAATGGTATTTCCAAGAATAGTCTTTGGGTTTCCTTTTTAAAAAAAACCCAAACAAACAAACAAACAAAACCCCAACAAAAAAGAAAGCCCTGAATGAATAAAATTAAGGGAAATGTGCTGAAATTTTGTATGACAACTTTCCACACAGCAGAAAACACTGTGCAAAACCAAAGCAGACATTTTTCTGTTGTCCACCTTTTCCTGGCCCAGCTTTGCAAAATGCTGAGCGGTTGGGATGGCACATTGGGAGTGTGTTCCCCTGCTTTTCAGAAAGGGCAGGATTCAAACCAAGCCCACCCTTGGTGTGCCAGCGTGGATGTGCTGGCTGACGTAGCGAGGATGCAGAGACCTTGTGGCTCCTTCTCCTCGCATGAAGATGAGCAGCAGCTCTTCATTGTCCTCCCTGGCCAAGTAAGAGAGATTATGAAATGGAGACTCAAAAGTGCCTTCATTCTATTCAATTTTTTCATGCATGCATTGAGAAATGTAGCTTGAGGCCATATAACTTTCATTAACAGGCAGGATTTTTAACAACATTCAAGTATTAGTTTTTATGGTGGCTGCATACATCCAATATCACTGCAAGAGTTCAAGTACTCGGACACAAAGGGGTAAAAAGCCTGCATAACCCGCACACTGTGTGTTGGAGATTTGACCCAAAATGGAGCAAACCAGAGGAAGGAATGCAGTCCCAATTTTTAGAGTTGCATCTAAGAGGCACTGAACCTCCTTCTGGGATCTCCCTTCATCCGTTGCAATACAAATAAGTCAAATTTTGCAGCAAACAAAGCCGGGGTCTTCCCAGATGTGAGCTCACTTCACTGCACAAATGAGCCCATCTCCAGAGCTCCATGCAGCAGGGAAGTGGGAGGAGGATGCTGTGTCGCTGAGGGTGCCAAAGACCTGCAGTGCAAATTAAGTCTCCAGAAGTGTTTAACAGCATTTAGCTTCAATCTCCTTAGTCTTTGTATGTAACATTTTGGGAAACAACAACTTCTTAAACCTTTTTACTTTTCAGAAGAATACAGCAAACACTAGAATAACATGTATGTGCAGTACTGCATTTAAACTATAAGTTATTCAGAAAAAAAGGTGTGTGTTTGATGGACAGATGGTGACCTGCTCAGAATAAACGAGTGATGTTCTGTTTGCTGCACTGGGAGCTGTGCACAAGTATCTCGTGCTATGACTCTGCACAGCTGATAGGAGAAATGCAGAAGATAAAACCTGGGAAATTCCATGGGGAATTGCTTGCTGGAGCAAACAGTGACAGCAGACTTTGTCTTCCAATTAATTTCATGCAAATAAACAATGCTTTGTTAGAATACACGCTCATTAAATTCTCCCTTCTGTTTTCCTGAAGGGGTGGTTTCCAGTAGACAGATACTGTACGTCTAATTTTTTAAAAACATCTTTTCTGTTTAATTGCCACCACACAGCCTGATAAAGCCTTTCTGATTGCTCTCCACTCTGAAAATATTCAGGCAACATGCTCCCTCTCCATTGTAATTAAACTAACTGTGTACAACTCCCCTTGTAAGAAACCCGTAAGCTCTACAACAGTAAAGTTTGGACCAGCATTTCTTCCTCCAGGCTTTGAAGAATCACTACAGTGTGTTTAAGCCTTTTGATAATTCTTCTGTAACTAAATATATAGTAAATAAATGAAAATCACAGCCTGATGCTGGTATAGTAGCTGTGATAAAATACAGCTAGAAGTGAGAAATTCTGTAGACAAATAGTATCTTTAACCAGACTAACTGGAATAGCTGGAAAGCCCAACAAGATTTTGAGTACACATCTTCTGCCAGGCTGAAACAAACTGCAAAGCTCAAGCACAAATTCAGAGCATTTTTTCTGAATTTAGCAAGAGATTCATCAGTTGAACCAACCCAATGGGGGAAAAGGATCTTTAACCAGAGGCGCACAGGGATGTGAAAAGAGAAGAGGAAAAACAAGTACTCCCTGTGCTGTGTAGCAATATATAATTTACAACCTACATGAAATCACACTTTCACCTATTATTTGGAAGTGGGTGGTGACCTAACAGGCAGCAACACATCAGAATAAAGAGTGGGTCATTACTAATTACGCTTGGTTTGTAAAAATTAACTGAGAACCTGCATTTGCAAGCAAAGGAGCTGATGGCACTCCTGCACTTGCTCCTGGAGTGGGGATGGACCACTGGAGCATCCCTCTCCGCAGGACCAAGGGCAGAAGAGGATGTCCAAAGGCACAACCCCAGCTTCCCAGTTATGTCTCATACCACCCATACATGATATAGAGCTTCCAGAGGGTGAACATGACTTAATGATGTCTGATCTGAGACATAATTGTTGTGTTCTCAGTAAAGAACACAAGACAAGAACACACCCAAACACATAGGTTTGATGTCCTGAATCTCCCTTCAATAAGGCAGAACTACTGAGATGACTGTTTATATTATTTTAATCGAACTCAGAGTGTGTATACATGGAGGTATCCATCTTAGTGGGGGAAAAAAAAGGCTGGAGGGTGTCTTAGATCCAGATCTCACTGTCTTCATTGCATATTACCCACTTCCAAAACCTTTACTCCACGCATCGAGCTATAAAGTTACCACCAACAGACAGCAATCTGTTTATTGGCATTATACACCACCCGACTCTGAAGCTGCTGAAAACACCAGGGAGATGACTGCTCAAGTGGTCATAGTATAATCAGAGTATAGTCAAAATGTCTCAACACACATTGCTTGAAGAGATTTTAAAAGATTTTATGGGGATAAAGCTGAAAGATACCTCCCTTAAATAATTAAGAATGCATCATCCTGGAAACGGGCTTAAAGCAAGGAGCCTGGCCCCTCCAGTTGCATTTGGGATGATGCGAATATTCTTTTTTTTTAAGCTGCTTATTATTCTGTTTCCATTTTGTATAAAAAGATGCATGCAGGACATAGCAGAAATTGCTGGAGCACATCTATTTATCCCAAATGGGAAAGGTGGGGATGATGCTTCTCCTTGTTCACTCTAAGCAGCTTTATAAAACCCCAGACAAAAATATCATTAGTGGTAGCTAAGGAGGGGTTTGTTTGCATCTTTAGAGAGAGGGTATTAAATGTGTTTCTTTAATTTTTTAACACAGTATTTTACTTGCTTATTAAAGTAAATAAACTCATGTGAAAACAGCATTTCTTCTCTAAATAGCTCTGCCTGCAGTTCAGGAAGAGGAGAAGTAATGGAAAAGGAAGCTAAAAAACTGACAAAAAAATACAGAAAGAAACCTTTCTTTCTATTGCTGAGCCTCATCCTCTTGTTTATAACTCCCAAAGAGAACAGCGGCACAATTGTCCTACCTTGTGCTGGCCGGATTTCAGCAGGAAGGCTTTGGTCACCCGGCATCCAATACACAAGGCTATTACCCTGGTCATCTCTCTTTTTCTGCTGTTTCTTCCCCGTCTCTCTCCTTGGATGACATCCAGGCGGACGGGAACTACTGAAAATTCATCCGCTGACTAGTCTAAAGTTACTGTAATAATTAAAACCTATGTGGAAATTAAAACAAGGGATGGGGAAAAAAAATCCCATGCTATCAGGTTCTGTATAAAAAAAAAAGGGTAAAACAGGATGGAATTGGTGCTAAGGAATTCCAAAATCAAATTTTGAAGATAAGCAATGCTGAGCATCAACATCACCTTAAGAGGTTCCCATCTATACTCTGATGATGCCTGGGATGTGTGGCATAAATACTTGGGGGTCCCTATTCCCAACTGGATCAAGATCCTGAGCCAGTCTAAAAACATGCGGTGTAAGTGGGTTTGGGATTATTACTACATTTGCAATACTTCCAGTGCCACTTCAGAAAACAAATGCGTCGAAGATAACTCATGAAATAAGTAGCAAAAGGTAGGAAAACCTTCACATTGAATTATCAACATGTTTAAGTATCAACTCACTGAACTGTTAACCTTTTGCATCCTCTTAACCATGTTCCTGGCATTGGTACACAGCAAGATGCACAAAATTAAAACTCAGCTGATTCAAAGGTGAGTAATAGGATGGGATCAAAAAATAAAATGCCTCTGTAATTTCTTTTGAAAACACTGTCAGCAATTGCAAGCACTCTACCCCAATCATGCATCCTTTTTTGAAGAAATTTTGCTCTTAAGCAAAATGAAGTGTAGATCTGGCAGTCTGAGGGGAAGTCAAATCAAACGTGGTTTGAATCAAGTCAAATAAATGGAAGCGCAGCATTTTCTCTCAAAGTATCAAATTTTTTGAATTTTCAGCTGAAAGCTAGAAACTTAATTAAACTGTGGAAAAATTAGCGCTTAAGATCTTTTGATGTGATAACAATAAAGTAATTTAAACATTACAAATATTACAATAAACCATTAAACTCAAAATGCAAACTTACGGCTCCTATAGATTTCAATATTTGTCGCACAGATCCTTTATGCCTCAAGCTTGCTGATAACACAACCTAGTTACTCAGAAATAATCTTCTCCCAGCTACATTTCTCTTGCTGAACAGATGCAATTAATATGGAAAACCAGAAATAATTTTCCTTACTCATAATTATATCTTAATGAAGCTTTCACAGCAACAAAAAAAACCCGAGAGGGCAGGAGCAGAGGATCTAATGATCTGCAAGGGTTCCACGACCTAAATTGAAAAAAAATTGTAAATATTCCTCGAGTTCAGTTCAATACTGTTGGTAGCAAGACAAACACTCCATTTACAAGCCCTCAAGCCCTCGCTAAGAGCTTATAGACTTCTTTAAAAGCCTGACGATCAATAAAGTGCAATTTGAAAACTTAGTCAAGGGGGGCTGCTAATGTGAGGGAGATTAAGTAGACACTGACCTAGACTACTTCTAAACTTTAAAATTAGCCTAAATTGCAACCTTAATCAGACTTAGAGGAGCAGATAGAAAGCAATATATTTTAATGTCATATTTATATATCTCATGTATATATTTATCTTATATTTGTATCTCATGTTATATTTATTTTCTATGCATATATATTTTCTATATTATATATTTATTTTTTATCCATACATCTAGTATTTGACAATTTAGGAAATGCATCTTTGTTGCAGGCTAACGTGATGCAGATATTGCAGCATGCTTAACCCTTGAGCACACAGGGCTGTTCCCACTGAAACAAGGCTGTTCCAACCAGCAACACGGCCTCTGTGCTTCAGCACTCTGCTGAGACATCAGCTGGGGGATGCACCAAAACTCAGAGTAACTTCAACTCACATTATTTATCATTTCAGACCCTTGTAAGGGAAAACACAGTGCTCTGACCTTGATAAACTGTGACTGCGTTGTCCATCTGATGATGCATTTACTCAAGCGTGCAAGTCAGCATCCACTCTGTCAATAACCCAGGCTGATAAATTTAATAACCCCACTTGAAAACCAGGCTAACATCAATATGTTGGCGTTTTTTAAAGCATTATGTTTTCTCCCAGTTTTACTGAAATTATTTGGCTTTCCTGTAGCAGATGAAAACCAGATGTTGTAGAGGAGGGAAGGGTTGAACAAACCAGAAAGAAAAACCAAGACAGCAACAGGCAGGTCACACCCATTCATTACCCATATATTTCCCTTCTGCCATGAGGCTATTTATATTGCATCTCTATTATTACAAATATTATAATTGTGATGTAATTCTAGAAACCACAGTTTTCTCCTTTGCAGCCCAAAGCAGAAAGCAGCATGCGAGTCGAAAGGATTCAGCAAAGTTTCTTTGTGCTGCGTAAGCACTTTGGAAAGCTTTGCTCCCATCTTGCAGCATTAATGCCAATATTATGGTTTGTAATCCCTCCTGAAGCAGCCCAAACCCAGGATTATTCCAGGTTTACCAGCTCTTGGACGCCTACTTGTTACACTGAGAGTATTAAAAAAGAAAAGGAGTTTGTGTATGTGAACACAAGGCAATTTATGAAGTATCCCTGCGTGTATCACTGGCAAAATTAAACGTGCATCCTCATTTATGTGATTTGCAGCACAAGTGCAGGACTAGAGGAGCAGGACTGGAGTTATTTATCATTTCAAGCAGCAGCATGATGCAAAATAGAGGAGTAAGAGTAAATCACGGGTGATTTGAGAACTGACTGGCCATATGGATGGGCAAAAGAAATGGCAGATGACCTGCCTTGTTGAATTTTTAGGCATACTGCACAAGCAAGGAAAGGTCTTTGAAGGCCTCTGCACTCTCCACAACATTATTTTTTTTTCTCCATTTAATGCTAATCTAAAACTTCTGGCAACAGAGTATTCTGATTTAAAGCAAACATACGGTAGCAATTAAGAGAGGATGCAAGAACAGGTTACTCTTTGCTTCAATCTGCAGAAAAAGAAAAGCAAGGGGGAAAATAAGCCTTGTTGTGCTCCAGTTGCTACACAAAAATCACTGCCCAGTCCAGGTTTGAATATGGGCAACTTATACAGCACTGACAGCACTACTCCAAGGACCACACTGGGCATTATATTATCAGCCCAGTATTGACCAGCTGCTATTTTGAGGAATTCACAACAATTCCTTTAAAACTGACTTAATACATATGATTTTAAGGGAGCTTTGACAACCTTTTCCATGCCCAATTATATACGTATATACTAGAGTAGCATCTCCAGTTACTCAACAGGGCCATTTGTACCCAACAAGCAATAAATAACATACCTCACCTTTTCATTAACAGATGCAATAATTTAAAATATTGGACAAATTTCCATTGCTAACTACTCTCCAAAAAATTTTAAGTATTCATCACGGATATACTCTTCCATAGCAAAAAAACTTGTATTATCACATGCATTCTTCTGAAGCTTGAGAATTAAGTTAAAATAATGCTTTTCACAAGGAGGATGCTAAACTTCATGCCAAACCACGATCCAGAGAACAAAGCGGGGTTTTACTTGATTAATTATTTTGGGCTTCTATATGATACCTGCAATGCAGATTTTTTGTGTATATATAATACATATATTATTATAATAGATATTATTAGTCTCGATAACACTTGCAATGCAGATTTGTGTGTGTGTATATATGTACACACACATGTAATCTTCCAACACTTGCCAAATACCACCACAAGATTTCCTCTAACTGCTATTGGGAGAAATTAAAAATAGTTACTCATTATAATTTTTCCTGGAAAGCTCACCCTGCTGCGTAGCAGGTCAGCTCTGTCCTGCGCACAGAGCGGAGCGGTGCGTGCAGTTACAGCCGCTCCTCTGCTTGCTCCTGCCATCGCCACGCCTGCAATTAGCAGAGAGGCTTTCTACAGGGTGATTGCCTACATTCATCCATTTCTGATTAACATCTCCTGGAAAAAATGTGATGGAGAGGGAATCGAGTGATCCAGAACACGAAGGCTAAAAGGAAAAAAGAGCAACAAAATGCCAAAAATAAAATATTTCAGGTTGGGTTTGGCAGCATGCTGGGATTAGATCACTGTGAATCCCAGCTTAAATAAAGCTCAAACATGAATTTCCTGACTAAGGTAAAAAAGCCTGGCTCAAATTTATGAATTGCTGGCAAGGTTACCTCTATCCCAGAGGCCTCCAAATACCAAGAAAACTCTGGCCCAGAAATGCAGAGTACAGCCTGATAATTCAAATACATTCCTCTGAGCATCACCCGTTCTGCAGCCATAGCCTAGGCAATAAAGAAATAAACTCCAATACTTCCAACCTCACATTTTTTAAAGCCTTAAATTAAACTGTAGAAGCGTATTTCTAAAGTTTGCAAAGTTTATTTTCGATGAAGAAGTGGCTATAAGCCTTGTAGAGAAGGTTATTTTAAGGATGCAACCCCACATCTTCCCCAGCTCCACCAGAGCTATACCACTCTACTTCTATTCTGTGAACAAAACAAAAAACAGAATTTTTGCTCTTTAGGAAAATCTTCTGGATCTCCTTAATTACAGGATAATTCAATTTCACAGTGACATTTGTAAGATAAGAAGAAAACTCCCAACTGAACCCCACACTTTCCCATAGGACAGACCCAGCACTACCCCTTACAACCACCAGCCTGTATTTAAAATACTCTAAATTCAGAGAAAACAGTAATTCTTAAAAAAAATATTTCACATTATTAAGTCTGCTTGGTCTCTTTTTTTTTCCTCCCTCTTTTTTTTTTTTTCCTTCTTTTTTGTTTCTTCTCCAAGCACATCAGATGCTTCACTTAAGTCCAGCAAGATTAGATCTGCTCTGCATTGGAAAACACTGGAGCACCACAAATTTGGGACACAGCTCCCACTCCAACCCACCATGCCAAACCTTTGCTCTCCAAACCTGCTATTTCTCCAAACAATTTCCTCAATGATAAAGCAGATGAAAGTTTTAACGTTTTACCCTTACCTTGGACACAAGCATTTTTATCCACATGCTTTCATTCTCCTTTGGCATCCCTTACGCAGCAGCTCGTCCAAGATTTTTCTCCCAATTAAAAACCATAAGTAAACCTGCCTACACTGGGGCAACTACTAAATCTTTGATCCCTACCACAACGTTCTTGCATAGGAATCCCATTTCTCTGTTCCTATTCCCTCCTATCAAACACAAGGATATTACAGATCTGGAAAAAGCTGGCAAAGAAGTAAGATTTTTTTTTTTTATTGCATTATGGCCAGAAATTGCTGAACTAACTTTTTTTTCTTTTCCTTGTTTTAATTTTAAAAAGTCAGACTCATCTCCAGCATTTTTTGGTACACATGCTCCTTTTTCAGAGACATGTGCTCTCCTCCTTCAAAACCTCACTTTCCTGGAAGTGGAAATGAGGGAAGGGGGCAGTTCTAAAGAGAGTTTCTTATTCTATAATGGCATTTTTAAATTATTTTTTCCCCCCTCAAAACTCATATTTTCTTAGTGTGTTGCATTAAGCATTTAAGTATTTTAATAGGAACTTCTCAGTAACTGCTACTATATCCTGCTACCAGTCTGCCCATAAGAGCACGGACTGGTTCACATTACATTAATGATCCTGCTAAATAAAAAAGCATTAAATATGTCCAGTAATGCTTAAAATTAGAAATAATCATAATTACTCAGACCCCTACTTCTTTTATAGTGGATTATATGGTTTCCTGGTGCCTTTTATAATGGAAATAACTGAGACAATTTGCTTTCATTACTATAAAAAATGGTTTTCCATAATTGCCAACCATCCTGATTTGGCTTGTACTGTGCTAAATTTTGAATTGTTTTGATTCTTAAACAATACTGTACTGCCTTTACTTATGGGTGTTGGTCAGGTCAGGACTCTTGAAAACAGAAACATATCCTTTCAAAAATGCTCTGCTCTTACAGCAGAGATTTGCCACAGCTGACAAGCACCAGTGTAGGCAGATGGCAGCTATATAACACAGACACCATTCATTTCATCAATGGTGTCATTAAGACCTAGCAAAAACCTGAGCTTTCACGCAGCCATAAGATGCATTTTTATGAAAATCCTTACTGGGTTAACAACAAGTGGTAGAGCCATTCAGGTGTAAGCCAAAAAGCAAGCAGCATGCTTTTTGGTGCTGGCTGGAACAAAGATAACTTACAGTGGTCACCACAAGTTTCTTGTAGTCAGGCTGCCCCCCAAAAAACACATCCAGATTTATTAGACAGAAATCAACACCAATTTAGGAGATCCCTGAGCCACAGATGACTGAAAGTGGTGGGACTAGCAGGGAAGCATCACCCTACCTTGCTTAACATCCTCCCAGGGGTGGGATGAAGGATGAGGTGAAGCCTTCATCTGGCTGAGCGCAGCCATCCTTGTGTGCAAAGGAGGACCACCTCGCTCTCCAAGGCTCTTCTCTCCAAAGAGGTGGTGCTTACCTACGTCGGGAAGTTTTACTGTAGCAAGCCACGATGCACACTGAGCACCAATCATCCCAAGTGATAAAACTTACTTAATTTGTTGCTCACAATGATGCAAAATGGACATTTTTTTCTTTTTTTTTTTTTTTGAATGCTTTATATGTCCAAAAATGATCTGCAAAATAGCTGTGCTGTTTTAAACTCAACGGAAAGAAGTCAGTCTTAAAATTCAGCTTGTCCTTTCAGCTTCTCTACCTCAGCCTTTGCCTGTAAAAGTCCAAATCCCCAATCACCGTGTCAAAGCCAAAGGCTCAACTGTCTGCACAACATTTATCCCTCACCCATCTTAATTAAACGAATAAAAGTGCAGCAATCAGCTGTTGCAGTTAACACAGATCCTTTCTGCAAACACGGGAAACAATGATATTATTTGCCTACCTCAAATTGTTGCTGTGAGCTTCAGTAAGACTTGTGCAACATGGGTTTGGGGAAGGATTACTCCATCACCCGATACCACATACTCTACTAATTTAACTTCTATATAATATTTAACCTTAGAGGCTGAACAAATTGATCATCATTCTGGAGCAGCCATCTGTCTATGCTTTGCTATATTGCCTTACATTTTTTAATTGATTTCTGTTGAATTTGGCAAAGGTATTTGGTCAAAGCAGAAGGCACTTGGTTAAGCTTCTTTATATCTGGCAGACACAAGGACCACAAAGAAACACAATATTCTCCAAGCTGTAGAAGGAATGGTCAACACCTGCTCATCCCAGCAATTCTTGGGTTTGGACATCTGCGTTGATACAACCCTAAATGATGACCGCTATTCACACCGATGCTCGTGCTCTACTTGCAGTCATCAAGGACCGTGTTGACTTCTCTCTTCTTATAGGAAGCGTATGGAGAAATAAGGTGTATACATTGCATTGCCACAGTGCCTTAGTTGGCTCAGGAGGTCTTCAGAGGGGACCTCTTGACCCTCCCACTAAAGCGACTTCAGTTTCTATGCCCCAAAACTGCTGCAATTCAAATTAAATCCTGGCTGTAGGCAACTGAGGTCTTCTGCTGTAGGACCAGATGGGAGCTCACCCAGAGTAAGACCCTGGAGGTGCACATGTGGCCTCGGCACCAGCTGCTTCCCTGCACACAGTGGCTCTCTGCTGTGCTGAACTACTTGCTAACACATATATAGGGTGTATATGCACATCAATAATGTATGCATATCTTTAATTCCCATCAAGGACAGCTAGGTACTTCAGTCCCTCTACAAATACAATGCTTACAGACCTGTCCAGACTCATACAGGAAAACAGAGAAGATACAGGAGCAAGCACCAGCCACATGCACCGACTCTAGAAGTAATCTCTTCTTTTAGATTTATATAATATACCAACAGTCACCAGAGACATTACAGGGGAAAAAACCACAAAGATTAACTAATCACTTTTTCTGTCTCTCCACTGTATAAAATAAGTGATAATAACAATTCCCGTGCTATAAAGAGTTGTGTTATAAATAAAAAGAGAACACATCTTGCACTTGAAGACACTGAGAACAGATTCAGAAAATTTTATTTGCTGCCTTGGGAAACAACTTGTTCAAACTCCCGGAGCTCAGTAAGACACCATCTCCTTGTCACTGAGCAGATGAGAGGGTATTGCTCCTTGGGCACCAAACTAAAATGCTCTCAGAGATGCTCAGTGGACAGCCCTCACGTTTTATGGCTGGAAAAGCCACGGGGATAGCAGAAACTGTTAAAAAGCCAAAATTTGTCAACTGCTACCACCAGAGCTGGGTGTAGTCCCTGTCCTACAAAGGCTCCTTGTTCTCAGGCTCTTCTGTTCCCCACCGAAGGCGACCATGCTGCAGCACTGCACCTATCTGGCATCCATCCAGCACCCAAGCCCAGCATGTAAAATCCGATGTGGGCTTCTCAGACACGAAAAATGTGAAAAGAGTCTCAGTAAACGGTTAAAAAACCAAAATCTGTATCTTGACTGGGAGACAGGAGAGACAGGGAAAGAAACAAAATCCCTACTAGAGCATTAATTTCTCATTCAGTGACTAGAAAAATACAGTGCTATTATTAACTGTGCATATTAGGGATAAAATCTGGGCCTCTTATCAATAGTAAATCCTCATGGAAGACTTACTGGACAGTAGCAGCACAATCTTTAATTAAAAACATTACATCAGAGTGCTACATTATTATTATACTATTTGATAAATATATCTAGGGAAAAATTAAACAAAAAGTTTTCAGAAAAGAGATCCTTCCTTCAGGCTTTATAAAATGTGCACCTTGATATTCAAGTTTAAAAAAAAAAAAGCATAATATAAAACCAAACAACAGATAGACTGGTGCAATAAGCCAGTGGAAGATTAAAAAAAGTATTAAGAAAGTAATTTCTTCTCTAATACCTTATAATGCTGAGCAGCATCTGAGTTCACAATGATTGTATGCAAGCATAAATGCATGGCCCCTGCTTGGGTCAGACTCAGGATTATATTGTATAGATATATAGACATCTATAGAGATAAATATCTATAAAATCTAGATATCAAGATATTCAGTTAACTAGGGCTCCATAAAGTCGGGATATCTCGAGATCCAGATATCTACAAAACCAAGATCTCCAGATTCTAGATATCTAGATCTAGATTTTATAGATATCAAGCTATAGATCAATAGAGGGAAAAGTGAAACCCTAAAAGATCGGTGAAAGAAAACTAAAGAAAGGGATAAAAATGGGAAAGTATGAATGAGAATGAATAGCAAAACAAAACTATTTCCCCCAAAACAGATGGCAAGGAGGGAGGGGGAAAAAGATGGGACAATTGGATGTGTAGGTTCAATAAAATGCTCCTTGTAAGGCAAGTGCTTCACCCAGCAAAGGCAAGGTTTTATTTAGCATTTCCCTGCTGGAAACAAAATAGTTGCAAATTCTTAAGGGTGCAGAAAAATGCAGCTCTGCATAAACCTGCTTTAATAGATAATCCATTTTCCTGCAGTCATCACAGGTCAGAAATAACAATTTTTGTCACTCAAGCATAGTAAACTGGACTTCAGGGGAATGAAATGTTTGCTGAAGATGGCTAATAATGAAAAATAATAATATTAAACTGAGCTACTGATACAGCCAATCTGGATATTGCAGAAAGACTCTACAGTGAAAATATTGAATAATTCAGGATCAGAGAAACGGATGAACAAGACACTACTTGATACAGAGCCTGAAACTGTAAAATATCACCAGCTGAAGAATAACAGCATTTTGAAAGGGCTGGTGAAAAGCATTTGGTGCATGAGCCTTGCTGTATGACTCCTTTGTGTCACTGCTGCCAGCGGAGGCCTGCACAAATTCTTCCCACATTAGGCATCATCTGTATAATCTCTGTGCACTGCTCCCTCTCTAACCTTTCCATGCACTGGGGAGGGAAGAACGCAAGGCAAAAAAATCCTGGCTGCTGCATTAAACACCTACCCCAAACTTAGACCACACAGGAGATCAATAATAATTGCAGATATTGTAGGTTAAAAATGACCAAAAGTGAGTAATGAGCAGAACAACCGGTATTCCCTCTACCCTTCATAGAATCTATTTTTCAGATATAAAACCTCTAGAGCCACATGACACAACCGAGTTACTTAAAAATCAGTGTATTGGAAACTGAACATCATGAGCTAAATCAGATACTTTTTTTTTTTAAAGTCCATTTAAATGAAATTTGGTTACCTCTCATTAATACTGTTTTAGGTAGGAAGAAAAAATGTGAATATACTCAGATTTTACCTCCTAATAATAATGTTCCAAGAAGAGGTAGGGAAAAGAGAATATACTCAAAGTTTACTTCACATTAGTATTGTTCCAAGTAAAAATATGTTGGATTTGCCTTTCTCACAGGGAAATGACTGCACCGTAATTTGCTGTATAGAAACAGCATTGCCTTACCCTGGCTGTGCACTGCAGGAGTTACCAGGGTGGGATCTGCCAGCAGAGCTGGGTCCTACCTGGGATTACTACAGGTCTTGCACACATCCTGCCAAATTTCTTGGGAGAAGCAGCCGAGGATGCATGGATATTTAGCTTTAGCACCTCTGCATTGTCTGATGCCACTCGAATATACTGAAAGTCCAGGACATGCTCGATTCTTCTAGTTAATTGATTTTTTTTTTTTTTTTTTTTTTTTTAAACTCTGCTCAATAGCTCTTTGTTTTACTCTGGAAACGTTCAGCAGCATCCACTGAAATTTTGGCAGTGCGGTATCATTTTCACTCGCACCTAACAGCAGCCAGCTCTTCAGCTGCTGCTGCAGGAGCTTAATTCAGCTTGGTAAAAGGAGGAAAGGAGGCTGTACATTACCACGGCAAAAGGTATAAAATAAAATTCAGTATCTTTCAGTTGCTGCTTACGTTTTCCTCTAACAATTCAACAATCAGGATTTAAAAAAAAAAACAAAAACAAAAATAACAGCTTTTAGACTTCTTGACCTCAAGATTGAAGCTATAACTTCCCCGTACAAGCAAAACACATATGTTGTGTAATATTGCTCCAGAAATTAAAAGGCAATTCCACCACTACAAAAGGCTAGCTGCAGTTTTTTCAAAAGTAATTCAAGCAATCAACTCCTTTTGTTCAAGTATAGATGCTGCAGATGCACATCAACTGTGAAGGACAGCAACAGCTAACCTCTGCCACCAGCAGCGTTCCTCAGCCTGTCACAGAAACATTTCTTTTTGCCTTTTTTTTTTTTTTAAATAGCAATTGAGAATTCCCCACTGGGACCTTTCAAGATACATGTAAACAGCTGCTTAGAAAACATGTCTGGTTTTTGTAGTTGCCATCGCAGTACTACTTATGACAAACGAGTTGTTGAGAAAGTTACAGATGATTAAATGATCTGGTGCAGACTCCTTTAGATCTGGGCTCATCCGATACCTGTCTGGGGACCTTTGGGCATATGTGAGCCAGGGAGAAATTTGCTACTTCTGCATTTTTGCCGAGAATTGAAAAGAGAAATGTAACATGATGTTATAAATTAACATTCAAACCCCCCCAGGAAAGCCAGAACATGTTTTATGTTTCGCTTTGAACCAAACAGAGGAGGATGCTCATGTGCTATATCACACACCAGCACAGGGTGATGATTCCAGGGAGGGCTGGTAAGCAGCACATCAATATCCCACCTCTAAAGGTTTACGCCTATGAAAACAAGCTGGGCTTCCAATATGAAGTTCATCTGGATATTTCTAGCTAATTTAAGTAGAAAACAGAGTCTTAAAACACTGTTCTAAGTTCATATGAACAAGTTACCTAACCTATGGGGTAAAATAGCCCTGTGGCTAAGCCACAGTTCTCCAGACAGACCACTAATTGAATCACAGAAGATGGTTTGGGTTGGAAGAGACCTTTAAAGACCATCTAGATCCAACCGCCCTGCCATGGGCAGGGATACCTTCTACCAGATCAGATTGTTCAACTTGTTCAAGGTCAGGTTAAACATTTCCAGTGACAGGGCATCCACAACTTCTCTCCTCTTCCAGCGCCTCACTACCTTTAATTGGAAATGATGTGATAATGATATTTTGGGGTTTTTTAGAGCAAACCTTTAATTGTGGATTTCAGAATTAGAAGTGAAGTAGAAATGCTTCAAGGTCTGCAAAAGTTGCCTATAGGAAGCTCCTTCTATTCCCTCTCACAAAAAAAGTGCAACTGTTGGAGTAAAGCATTTGCCTGACCAACACACTTCCTTGGTGCTTTCTTAGATAATATCAGGGTTAACATCTAAATGAAAAACAAACTTCCTACATGGCAGCAAAGATATGCACTCTGAGTCCCTGATGAAGCATCAAGCTGAGCATAATGAAAATTTGATCTAAAATATTGCATGAAGTGTATCAAAAGTAGAACTGAACTGCAGAACATGCAACTCTTCCTCTGGCAACTACATAAAATTATTGAATTTGAGCGCCTCAGTCTTGAAACTAAATAGCCAGAACACAAAATTTTGATAAGCTCAGACCTACAGATACCCTGCTGAAAAAGTATTGTTGTAGGGGGGAACAATAAAAGTGCTTTACAAGAAAATGGGGAAAATACAGAAAAATATCAAGAAAATCACCTTTTTTAATCAATTGGAACCTTGTTATTAGAAAAATAAGTACAGTATTTATGTAATATTTATCACAAATAAGTAATATGTAACTATTTTATATAACCATTTATCACAAAACAAAAAAGTCATATTGCAACCAATCCAAGCAGCACTACTACAAAAAAGCTGGTATATTGAATCACACTGTAGGAGAAAGAAAATCCACAGGACTTAAGTCAAATACACTTTTAAAGGACACACTTGGTCTCAATGCACACCTCTAACTGCAGCCACTGCTACATACAACTACCAGATGATATTACCACGTTTAGATGGCAGAAACAGCTTGCCTTGACAGCTGTCCCCAAAAGTGCATACAAGGCTCACAGGAATCTCATGCAACAAACAAATTAATAAAAAAAAAAAAAAAAGAAAATCACAAACAATAGCCTGAGACTATTCAAAAAAGGTAAATTAGGGAAACAACAAAACTGCATTTAAAAAAAAGGTAATTTTGCTCCACTTCCTCTCCTGCCATGCAAGCACAACTGCAAGCACGCCAGGAACGGGTGGGTTCGAGTCAAACACTTGTGCTACCAGAGATATTTTGCAAGCAGGGAAAGAAAAAGAGATTCAGAAATCTGAGTAAACTCTCATTTGCTGCATCCTGTCCCTAAATCAGAAGTCACAGCACGAAGCCGTATGTCACTGCCTCCTAAAAGACAAGCCTGAGCTGAACATAATTTAATTTTAAATACACAGAGGGAAAACAAGGGATTCAGAGAAGGTATCTGGAGGAGGGGAGAAGAATGAAGAAAGAGAGAAAAAAAAAGCGCAAAAATTTGGCATCTAAACTTAGAGAAAAGTGAAAAAGTGTATTTCAACCACAAATGCAAGGTCAAATCTGCATACGGGTGGCAGGGTAACACAAACCTTTACCACACATCCCCTTTTCAGGAAATTTTAAGAAGGGAAGGCAAAGCAGCAGTATGCACATTTTATCTTTAAGCCTGCATGATTTGTGACTATTTGGGACTGGTGCTGGCAGAGCAGAAGAAATTCTGGATTACCCTCACTTTCTCCAAGAGACCTGGAGGCAGCTAGAGAAGCACAACAGCAGCCATCCAGCTGCTAGAGCAAAGGAATGCAAACTTCTGTTCAAAAAGAAAAAAAAGAAAAAAATAAAAAAAAAAAAAAGAGAGAAGAGATATGATTCAGTTTTGATTTTTTTTTTCCCCTTAAAAACAGCTGCAGATCTTGCGAAAGGAAAGCAAAGAGGCTTAGTGTATCCCTCCCCTATACCTAATCCCAACACACGCAACAGCACCCAGGGAGAAGTGGCCGTCCCCAGCAGCATTACCAGTAAACCCTTTGTGTGCTGCTCCCCACCCAAGAGCCAGGCAAGTAGCCTTAAACTTCAGACCCTGAAACACAGGGGAAACAACAGGGATCCCGATAACCAGGGATCTTCAGATGACACCATCCTGAAATTGCTTGCACCCTCTCTCCCTGTTTGACAGTGTAAAATAACAGCAGGCAGAGAAAGAAAAGCAAAGAAATGTGCAGCTCACGGGCATCCTCTATTTCTTGCCTCTGGACACAAGCTTGTTTGACTATAAGCAATGACTGTAAGTCTGTATTGGGGGGTGGGGGAGGGAAAGGTTTAATCTTTCAAGTAGCTGGAACAGTTCATTTAAGGGCTGAGTGATGCTCAGCCAGTTTTGCAACTGGACTATTTTACCTATTCCTGAAAAAGGTAGAATTTAAGAAAAAAACAATTCTCAAAACCTTCTTTTACCTTCTCTTTCATGTATATCTCTCTTCTCCACCTCTGGACATCCAAGTTAGACAAGAGATGCTCTCTCTGACACTACTTAAGAGAACTATAAAGTGGACCTTGATCCAACAAGATAAGCTAAAAAGCATACCAAAACCCAAAGAGGCATGCAAATGTTTCAAATAAATAACAGGATTGGAGGTGGAATGCAAGAGTTTTCATACCAGTTTTCTTAAATTAATGTGGTCACCTAATTGGGTCACCACAGTAACAACCATTAACTGCAGACTAACAGAGCCTGGTCTGACACCTTCTCATTAATGGCAGCAAGAAATAGTTCCCTCATCTCCTGCACAACAGGAGAAACACTGGTGAGTGCAAGAACAGTGAGTCCACTCACCTGGGTGATTTAAAAGTATTAACGCACAGTTTCATGCAGACTGTCAAAAAAAAAGAAAGCACCTTTTTAATTTCTTTACCTTCAGTTTGTTATACAGCTTTTCTGCTTTTCAGGGCAAAGCCCATCCTGAATGACTTTAATCATTTGATAACTCCAGATTAAATGAGCTCAGATGATTCTACCTGACATAAAACCAGAAAAAAACTTGTTGGCTTTGCAAAACGAAGCTGTTCACTTATCCTTAGCCAAGACATCCATGACAACTAGTCCTTCCTGGGATTCCTAGTCTTCTGTTGGTAGTTGAAAGTGACCAAGTCCTTGGACTCATTAATGGAATATAGACACAAAGAGCAGGTATCTACAACTGCCAAAAACCTTTCAAAATAGGAAACAAATCCCCCCAAATCCATGAGTTATACTATCTTTAGTTGAAGCCACTTTCTATTTAAAAGAAGAAAACACAGCCACGGAGCCACCTCTCTGTACCACAGCTTCAGATAAGCACAACGGCACGGCTGAAGCCGATGCTCACATCACACACGTGCAGACAGGCTTCAACAAACAAAACTCTTTAACAAGCAAAACTGGCCATTCTAAGGAAAACCATTTCAAAGAGTTACAGTGCAAACTCAAAGCAAATTAATTCATGAATGCTTGCATTCCTCTTTAGAGTTTCATACCTGCAGAGTTAATGATGCAGTTCATCTAATCTCCTTTCATACACAGGAAAAGTCCTCATAAAGTAACTAATCGCACCAGGCAAATAAAGTACTCATGATTAGAAAATAAAAATTTGATGATGAAAGTTACCTTTGATCTCTTCCCCAGCTCTATGAAGCTGAGTGCACAGGAACTCCATAAATACAACACTATCAATATAATACGTGCAATGAACTCTCTTTTCAATGTACTATAAAGAAAGGCTACCAGTAATCCATGAAAGGCATTTTCATTTTCTAACTGAAAAATCTCCAAGATATATCAGTATTAAAAAACCCTTGAGTGATAACAGAGCATTAATAAATTTGTCAGAAAGTCATTTGCTGTACTTTTATTTTCCCTTTTTCTTTTAAGCAGGTAGGATTCTAAAGGCAGAAACACCTTGTTAATACTGTTGTAACTTTATTATCAGCGTTTATCAGATAAACCCAGACTAGTATAATAAAACGCCAATGACTTGGGGGTTTGGGGTTTTTTTTGCACAGTTAAAAAGTTTCCACACTACTCTTGTTTTCATCTTACCTCGAGCACTGGTCCAGCTCCAAGAATAATCTGTTCTACTCCACTGGCAAATCCCTTCTGGCTGAGGGCGGTGAGGTGATGAATCAGAAAGTTGGTGCTCTGTGTCTTTCCCGAACCGCTCTCTCCTGAAATCACGATGCACTGGTTCTTCCTCCGCTGAAGCATGGCGTGGTAAGCCACGTCTGCCACAGCATAAATATGGGGCTCCAGCTTTCCCAGCTGATGGTTATCATACATCTTGACATATTTGGGGTTATAAATAGGTAGAAACTTGAACGGATTAATAACAATGAGGATGCTGCCTACATAGGTGTAGATTTTTTCTTGCTTGAAGCGGTTTCTGAGATTTTCCAGGAGCGTTTTCTCATTCAAGTCTGGCAGACTGCACAAGTCATCGTAGTCCTTCTGCTGTGGCTGGGGAAGAAAGCCACGCTCCACCATCCTGCGACGCTCCTCCGTCACCCGCAGCCAGGACTGGAGGCTCCCGTAGTGAATGGACCCATCCAGGTTCTTCTCCCGCAGGAGGAAGCGATAATCCTCGCCACTGATGCGGTTCTCTAGGGCCATGCGAGGCCACAGCATCATGCGCTGGACTGGGCAGTCTGTAGGGTTGAGGATCCATTCCTCCCCACCAAACTCCTTCACTTCGGCAAGGACGTAACATTTTGTTTTCTCGAGCTGAAGTTTATTAATGAGCGAATCAATCACCTCGGCAGCTGTGGAAGTTTTCCTGGCGGTGATGGGGCAATAGATAGTCCCTTCTGCGATGCTCCCGGGGTATATGTGCAGCGTGTACTCGCTATCCTCAAAGCGTCGTCTTCCTCCAACATCATTTACACTCATATTGGATCCTTTCCCATCAGTACCTGTGCTGCATAGTCAAAACTGTCCTATCTCTTGTCAGGTCATCATGTTAGCAATGCTAAAAAAAACAAAACAAAAATAGGTTAGGTGTTTTATCTTGGCAGGGATCCTTGAAAAACAGTTGATGTGCACCATGAGATGCAACAGAGCAACTCAAGTGGCGATACCAATTGCCTTTAACAAGGCAAACGATGATTCCCAACTGACATCTGAAAAAAGAGCAGGGTTTTCACACCCCAAAGCTGTAATAAATAGAAGTGTTTAACACACCAACACTACTCATACCTCAGGCCCCTCTCTACTCAGACATAACTACCCACAGCACCTCAAGCTTTTGCTCATTTTTCCCTGACTGAAGCAGCAAAGATTCAAAAAGACCCTCTGATTTTCAGTTTTATTTTACAGAGAATAAAATCAGTATTTTGTGAGCAACATACCAGACAGCCTACTGAATCAATAGTGGCATTCTTCTCATGTGAAAAGTTGCTACAGCCTTATTGCTTAATATTACCAAATGGCTTATTTAAGAGTTAGTGTCTCTATTTCCATGTTTGCATACTTCATGCCAACTTTTAGGGAAAGCATCATTCAGCTAACCATGACTTTGGAAAACACCCCTTGACTTTCCTAACACTGGCCTACCCATACATATAAATTCCTAGATGTTCTTAGAGAACTAAACTTTTTGAGATTTTGAATAGTTGCACAAAATTCTAACTTAAAAAAACCCACTTTAAAATATCAACTTAAAGGCATACTCCAACCAAAAGGAAAATGCCACCTTTGTCATAGAATTCTAGAATCGTTGAGGTTGGAAAAAACCTTTAAGATCATCACGTCCAACTGTTACCTTAGCACTGCCAAGTCCACCACTAAACCATGTCTCTAAAGTGCCACATCTACATGTCTTTTAAATACCTCCAGGGATGGTGACTCCACCACTTCCCTGGTCAGTCTGTTCCAATGCTTGACTACCCTTTCGGTGAAGAAATTTTCCCTAATCTCCAATCTAAACCTCCCCTGGCACAACTTGAGGCTGTTTCCTCTTGTCAGTTCAAAGGTCTTCCTGAGCAACATTCAAAATTGCTCTTGAAAGACAAAGATTTGCCTCGTCTCAAGTTCAAAAAAGAATGACTCATTCAGTGGTTACAAGCTCCAAGTTCTCTCACATTGTAAAGGGACACATGATTACCACAGCGGTGCCCATTCAAGAGTACGCACTGCCAACAGGCCTGATACTTTGCTCCAACACTCCTGGGTTGAGGACCTTGTATTGACTCAATTCACCTATTCCTACAGCTTCTCCAAAATCCAGACTGTGGGAAGAATCATCAGCTTCTCATGGGTGTGTGGTACACAACAACCTCAAATTTAAGATAAAATGACCATGGCCTTCCCCTGTGGACCTGGTTCTTGCCCTAGTTTCCTTATCCCACAGTCCTGTGCTAGTGAACTGTAGAAAAACTCCTTTCTCTTCCTGTCCAGGAGATTTTCAACCCATTGGGATTCAAACAGTAGCACTTCCACCCACCAAGTCAACCTTTTTTCAGTGATGTCCATATCTGATATCAGATATGAAGTATTACAGCCAACTCATTCATACAGTCTCAACTTTTGTTTCTCTTGTACTACTTAAACACCACAGAACACAAATCTCCAGTGCTGAAACATCAACCGCATAGCCAATTTTTCAAACTTAATCACTACAAGACAACAACATCCTACAACCAGCCCCAAATGAAAGCCGTTCTAGACTTAATGATCCTCAGTTCTCCAGCAATTGGTTCTAACTCAGAACTCCCCTTCAAAATGTTAAGAGTTATTCCAACATAAAGACCAAAAGTAACTATGAAGAAACGCAGAGGACCCTCGGAGCCAGGATCTGGGCAATGAAATGGCAGGTGACATTTAATACAGGTAAAAGTTTATGTGATGCACATCCTAATGTTATGTACAACGTTGAGCTCTCCCTTGAGCACTGCCCCACAGGAGCAAGACCTCATGACTATGATAGTTCCCCGACAGCATCAACAAAATGCTCAAGAATGGTCAAAAAAACTTGAGGTCAAAACCCAGGTCAGGTTTAGGGAGCTCCTGAGCTTCAGATATTTGATGTCAGGAAGAATATTCTGAGGAAGCATTTCACATGGTTGCCCTGTCCTTGCACTCCTCCCCAAGTACACAGATCCAAGACCTTTAGTCCAAGCACAGCCACCCTCACCTTGTACACTGAGGCAGGGCTGAGATTTGGAGATTTGTTTCATTTACTACAAAATTTCTGAGCTCCTCCAATGAAAAGAATTATTTTATGTTGCATTGTTTCCCGCTTCAATATTTCATTAAGTATATTATCCCCAGCCACACTCTATTCAAAGCAAAGAAATTAATACGTCACAGTGAAATACATCTGGCAGGAATTCACGGCACATTGCTTGGTAGAAGGACATATATTATATACTGGGAAGCACTCCAGCTGCTTTCCTATAGCTTTATTATAGGCACAGATGCAACAGGGATGATGTCAGTTAAGTGCTGGGTTGGGCTTTCTTTGTCTGGCTCAATGACTCCAGCATCAGTTTTTCTTCAAGAAGGGAAAAAAACCCCACCATGCTTAAGCTAGATAATTCCTTATCAAGATTTGACTTCAAAGCTTATAACAAGAGGACTGGCTATTTTTATTCAAGTTATCAGAGCCTATCAAAGACTGCTGACTCACGTGAGAACTGCAAACATGACTTTAAGTTGCTTACCTTGAGCAATCCAACCCCCCCTGCTACCTTCTTCCTTCTATCAGATACATGTAAGATCAATAAATCCTCTATAAAGCATCATGCCACTCTACCACACCTACCCAAAAGCTTTCCTCACTTCTCTATAGATTCTGCATGGTCTCAGGAGAATAACAAACATCTGTATCTTCTGTATCCAAACAACTTGAATTCAGCAGAATTGAGACACAGGCATGAACCCCGTGGAGATGCTACAAGTCCCAATAACTCTGGGAACGCAGAAGAGCCAAGCCCCCCCCCCAACCACTCAAATGCCAGAAGCTTCCACTAACGATTAAGAAATTTAGCGAGGTCAGAAAGCAAAGAGGTGTTAATTTGAGCCTTATAAATCACAGGAGGCATGCCACAGGATTTGGTTTTAATAATGCTAAACATGTCTTGTAGTATTATGTTAGGTCAAAGAAACATTAATGAAGATAATTGCTTGTGGTCTCCCAACTGCTGATGCACATGAGCCTGGCTCTGCTTAACATCAAACATGCCTCTTGCAGACAGTCAGTTTCCAAAGTATTTTGGAGAAAATATTGCAATGAAATATGTATAATTAGGTAATTATGGGAAAGGTTCTCCTAATGACAACTGTTCAAGCAGGCTGTCATATTAGATTCTATATTACTTCTAAAATTAACGATGTTTTTGTGTTCGGACACAAAAAATTAAATAGGAACATGAAAAGAACAAACCAAAGTATTTTGCAACCCACAAATACTTGCTCTATGCATTATTTTAATTAAAGGCATCTTGCATTGCTATGTGTTTACATTTAAATGAGAAGATATAAGGCTACATCTAAGTCATTTATATAGGCTTATGGAAAAGAAAAGCTAGTATCTTACGGAAAGGGGATGCTTGTCTCTGTACCCAAATAAGTGGCAGACTACAAGATGACCTGACTTCACCACCAAGCTATGGCTCAGCTGCTTTGCTCACGGACTGGCTTTGGCAAGGATGAAGGTGGCAGCAACAGGATGCTGATCCTGCGAGAGTTGGAAACCCAGAGGATACATCAGTCCTCAGAGGTCAGAAATAATTGCAAACGCCCGTGAACGCTCCAGCCAAAATTTATAGACTATGCATGTCTGTGGAAGGAAGAATTTATGACATTTTAAGCCAATATACTTTCAGCCTAATATTTTCTATATTCTTTTCCATTTTCTACTTTTGAATTAAGATTTTTACTCAAATTGACCCTGGAGGTTTATTTTGCTCAATTTTACTATTGTGACGTGGTTCTACCTGCAAAGTAAAAAGCATGATCTCCAAACAAACATGAGATTACAAGTTAAGCCTTGTGTTCTCCCTCATAACAAAACAGACTAATATTTCTAAGTAGCTCAGAGGCCCTTATAAAAATCTCAGTAATAATCTGATTACCAGCAGGTTGGCAGAAAAAAATACCGAAATTATGATGGTCAGCTGGGCTTTGCACTAAACTTGTAAATAGTTGTTTACCTTTACATTATATGCAATCTTTTACTAGTTGGCCACAGTTTAATATACATAAAGACTGGTAGCAAATGTGCTTTCTCAAATTAAACATATATATATGATCACATACAGTGAGAGCTCTTGCATTGGGGGCTGCAATTTTTAGCCAGCATTATTCTGTAAGGAGTATCAAACTAATGAGAATGCTCCAGTTACCTTCAGAAAGGTAACTGAAATGGAGGGTTTCAGCCATGCCATTTATTTTCCCATTCAGAAAGACCAATCTCAGTATTTTCATTTCCAGGGACAGTGTAAGTAACACATGGCAAAAATCCAAAATAAACTGTCCACCGGAAGCATCAGTACCCATCATAAATAATCTGTGACAGCTAAAGCCTGAAAGCACAGAGTTTGCCAAATATTGGATGATTTGGAAAAAATAGAGATTAGTGTCAGTGTTGAAGCAGATAAAGCGGCTATTCTGGAAGCAAAGTTCACTTTGTTTTATTATAACATCCCATAACCCAGACAAGGGGCTACAAAAATAACGAAACTTTCTCCCCGTTCCCAGTCCTCAGGCAATCATAATAGGCTTGGTTGCTGGTTTTATCTGTCCACCGGTATGTCAAAACGCATACTGTGTGGACCAGAAATTCCTGAAATAGATAAACTTTAAAAATCTGATAAAGAAACAGCCAATTTAAACATACTTCACTGCTTAATCTGAATATATCGGCACATGAGCTCTCCAAATTTCTCTCCTGCAGCAGCAAATAGTGTTGCTGGTACCCAAAAATAACACCCCTATGATATTAAAACTGATGCCAGACTGACACATCCATGACAGTCTGTAAAACTACCATGTCCTAGGAGGGCAGAAAAGCCCATGTATATGCTCAACATCTTGGTTATTATTGCAGAGTTTTAAGTGTCAGTTCATTTGATAGTCTATATAATATGTAACTCTCTCCTTGTTATCACCTTTCTCTTCTTCACGGTGCTCACCGTGGTTTTCTCTTCCCACTGTTTCCTAATTGGAGAGAATCATCATTATCGTCATTTAATCATCTATGTTGGTCTGCCTCCAAGAACCTCGCAGATCAAGTGCAGGAGGTGGTGCTAACCTAAAAACGCAGATTTATGGACCCAAGTATTGGTACAGGGAAGGCAGAAGGTGCAAAGGGTACTGTTTTGCAGTACAACCGAATGAAAAATTTCTGTAAAATTAGTCTTGCCCAGAAGAATGAAACCTCTAATGCAAGAAAAGTGAGATCTGCAAGTATTATAGTGATCATAGAGTGGTTGGGGTTTGAAGAGACCTTTAGAGGTCATCTAGTCCAACGCTCCTGCAATGAGCGGGGACATCTTCAACTAGATTTGTAATCGTAATTCAAATTTACATCTTCAAAAGTGATGATAAGCTTGGATGTGGAAAAAAACTCCATCAACAAACACTCCAAAATTATCCATATGCAAAAAAATGTCTTTTGGATACATTTCCGAGTAGTTTATTTGGACTGAAGCACATAAGCAAGATGCCAGTGCAGTGAGACAACCTAAATTAGAATGGAAGCAGGAGCAGAGACACACTTGCAGAGGCTCAGCAGCAACAGAAGTCCCTGCAGGACCTGGCATGATGGGGTGCCAAGGCACAACCAAAATGCAACTCCTGTGGGCACCAAACCACCTGTCTCCTGTGACAGCAAGGACAAGCATGCAATGGCATCCCAACACATTCTACTGCTCTGGTGGTTTCTTTCCCCTTAAAATTCTCCATTTGGTCCCAATTCTGCAATCAAGAATTCTCCCTTGTTAAATCCATTTCATCTTGCTCAGAGTTCAAAGCAAATGTGGGTGAACCTGAAAAATCTGGTGTCCCTTCACCTCCTGCAAACACAAATGATTTTGTAGATAAACATTCTTGAAATCCCAGGTCCAAGTTGGATTCATAAACTGGTTTTTGTCTGTTATTGTCAAGAGTCATAATAAAAGGAGGAACCACTCTTGGCCAGTGTTAACCACCATGCCTCTGGTAGTGGGAAAGTATTTCTCCAAGGAGAGGTGATCCCATACTGTTATGCCTGTACAGCCAGAGATGTCTACTCAGCCTTCAAGAAGGATTCCCAGAATATAAAGAAATAAGTTGTAAATACACAGCTCAAACTACGTAAATCATTCCCAAAGATGTATAGCTGCCCACACTAAGTGCAACCTAAAATAGGTTGCAAACATATTCTAAGTTGTTCCTAAGATCACCAGCTTCTCCTGTGGCTTGAAAAATTGAAAAAAGTCTTATCAGGCTCTTTTATCCTGTATTTTTCATTTTTATTCAGCACTTTAAGGAAGCCTATCAGCTTCCTGTCTATTCACTTCTATACTGAGGATGAGACTTGCATTTCAGCTTGTCACCTTCTTGCTGGACACTGGAGGTGGTCTTCTCTTTCAGAGATGGGCTCTGTTTGCCCATACTTTGATTTGACATTTCTTGCTATTTAAGAAACCCATGGACACATAAAGCACTTCAGTAGCTGATAATCCCTCCCAGAGCCTGGAATTACCCCATGTCTTGAGGTTTTAATATTCCCCTGTGGTCCAATAACCATTCAATGGTTTCTCTCCTGGCAGCTGGAAGACGGGCAAGGATGCTGCTACTCATTCAGACCTTTCAGCTGACCTTTTAGCTGACACACAATGAAAATGGGAAGAAAAAAACCCAAATCAAAAAATTACAGGAAATGCTGTTGCAAAATTAATTACTCCTAGAAGCTGTTGCAAACAGTTCTGATGCACACGGAACTGAATTAGGATGTGAATAACACCACAATCACGTACTCTTCCCTGAAAGTGCAGGGAATGAATCAGCGTCCGAGTAATTAATCAGGGCTATGCAGTGAAAAAAACTCTTGTCTGCAGGAATTCTGCCTTGCTGGCTGGAGGTGCTACTGTAGGCATGGACAAGGGGAAAAAAAAAAAAAAAATAAAATTTGTTTTTTTTTAAAAAAAAGAACTACAGTAAGGCTTGGTGAGGTCTTCTCATTGAGCCAGCTGAATGGAAGAAGTGACTTCCATCTTCACTTCCATCACAGTACTTCTGTGTGATGCTGAGACCCCCCAAAAAATGGTACAAACAAAATGTAGCCCTAGAATGTTCCTCTTTCTTGAGCTCCCAGTTTGAGTCACTTCATCTTGATTTCTGGAAGCACTACCATGCTCCCAAAATGTGCATCCTACAGATAAATAGTGGCAGCGGTGTTAAAGTATTAAAATAATCAGCTTTTTTCATGGTACTCACTGAACAGTCAGCACTTGGAAGTTAATTCTCTCTCTGTACTGGAATAATTCTCTGTGTGTACTGAGTCATCTCTCAGGCTGCAAGGATGACACTTGTTTACCTTAAACCTGCTGTTCTCATATTCCTTATGTGGCTAACAAGAACTGTAAGCTGAGTGGCAAGGACTAACAAAAATCAAGAAACTAATAAAGTGCTTTGTGTGTCCCAAGTGTTTGGAGGCTTTCAGGGGGACGAATCATTGCTACAGGTTGTTTTGCTTCTTCTAATGACTAGTTAAGCAGCCACTGGCCAGAGGCACAACAACCCTGCTGCAAATACAAAATAATGTCATTTATAGAAGTGGCAAAATTACATTTACAGCACCTTCAAGTTTTGCCAGATTAACTCTTGGCTTGAATATCGATGTCTGACAGAACATCCCTCACCAATACAGCAATTCTGTTCATGTGAACAGCCAAAATCTGATTACCCGGCTTTGCTGGTTGGATTTGCTCCTTACAGGTTTACTCAGAGCAGTTCAGCCTCTGGAAACCCAACTGGAAACAAATCTGGAGTTGATATCCTGAAAGCATAGATCACTGTCAAATACCACATTAATACAAGTGCAGAGAAGAGCCAGCTCGCAGGGAGATGGCTGTATAAACCGTAAATGGACATAAGATCTTCCTGTTATCTCAAGAAGCATATGCCTAGCTATTTATAATTTTGTTTGCAGCCAAAAATTTCACATATAGAGCTTGAAAAACCCAGTGTTTACAATAAAAATCTTTTTGAACCTGTTAAAAATGAAGGACATTAACTGTTAGAGCAGAGAGACGCTGCCAAGGACTTCAGAAGTTCACACTGAGGAGCACCCTGCCAGCCCCAAAATAGATGCAGAAAATAACTTTTTCAGAGCCCAGGAATTACACCAGTGTTAAGGACAAGACACTTCTATCCTAAAAGAGCTCAAGAGCTTCAGAGAACAAAACCGAGGGCAATGTAGGCATCCTTCCACTCCTAATCCAGCCCTGAAGGCACCGGCAGTAGGAGAAACCTGACTGCAGCTGTGAGGAAAAGGATGCGGCACAGCACTTCAGTACCACTTACAGCTTCAAAAAGCATCCCACCTGAAATAACAGCTGAACAAAAAGATAATCGCCTTTCCAGAAACACTAAGTATTACACAAATATATTGCACTAGCACCTAAACGCCACTGTATCACTGCATTAAAAAATTTCTAAAGATAAGGGAAATAATTGGCAACTTATTAATAAAAAATATGCATTTTTATGTGCTATCATCAAGAAATAATCTCACATTGTAATTTTATCGTAATGTAAGAGTATTTTGAATATTAATATAAATCAATTGATATCTACTGATATACCGATATATATCAATATATAAGTATATTGATTTTTTTTAAAGGGTCTTGTTTGGTTAGAGAACCATGACATTCAGCAGATCCTCAGGCTGGAGGTTTCCTTCCTCAGGAAAGTCAACCCACTTCCAGCACAAGCCAAGACAAGCCACTGCTTCTTAGCTTTCCTTATCATGGAGCCCACACACGCATCAAATAAGACGTTAAGCCACTTTGGAAGTGAGAATACCTGTGCTGTATTTCCCTTTAAAAAAAAAAAAAAAAAACAAATTAGGCACAATTTGCATAACTGAATGTCATCTCGTTATTTTTGAATACTGGGTCAAATAATATCTTGATAATTTTAGATGTTTCCCTGTAGTCTTAAGAGCTTTGAAGTTATGTGGAAGAAGTGAATACAGCTTAGGTGCAAAGTCAAATTTAAGTGCAATAGGGCTAGAAGCAGGTATAATAATGTTGTTACTGACATTCTCTCTTTCCTCGTTTTATGGAGGATTACGGACGGCAACCGATAGTGAGAAAGGGATGATTTTAAAACCTTTTCACAGAAAATTCTTTCTGGCAAAGAATCTGCTTCAAATAAAATTTTCTAGTATTCCCAACACGATCTTAGTACATTTTACAAAAATTATTAACCTGTCTGCTCCCAACGATCAATCAACACAAAAAGCTGAGCTTTCTCTTCTGCCAAAAAGACATTTCCAACTTTCCTACTAATAGGATATATAGTCCTCAAGATTAAAATGAATAAAAAGCAACTCTGACTGGTCAGAAGCCAAATACCATTTTTCAAACATTTTAGGTAAAGCATACCTTTTAACGAACAAGAGTTTAAACAGATAATTCTCCAACTTTTCTGCTCTGTCTCGTATTCTTTAAGCAACACTACAATTCAGCTATTCTCAAGCATCTGAATATGAATAAAATTATTTTTGAAGTCCATATTGTTATAGTACCACAAGCACCTACCCCTGCAGATGCTGGCACCTGTCAGATGTGGTTTCTTCTGCCAGAAGTCTTATTTCTGGAACACAAATCACCAAGGCTTCCACACAAACTCATTCTTGTTCTTTTAAAACCCTCCTTAAACGAAGACAACAGCTAACTGCAAAACTCGTGTGAGCTTTGTCCTCCGGTTTGCCACTTCTGCTTGCACCTCCTTCCCGTTTTCCATCTGCAGATGAAATCATTTCCCCAAAGAGAATCATCTTTTCTGCAGTAAATGAAAGTCAGCCCTCAACAGCAATAACTGCAGCCTCGTCAGAAAAAAAAGCAGCTGCTCCTGACTAGATTTAGGTTCATACTAAGTAAGCGATGATGCCATGTGTTACCCGTCTCCTCAAAGTTCAGCATCTGAAACAGCTTAGTGCGTCACTTAACCTATATATTTTAGAAATTTGATCTGTATTGCCAGACCGTACAGGTAGCTTTCCCTCCTCTAAACTGAGCCCTTAAAAATCCTACAAAACTATTCTTTCTTTTCAGTGCAGAACTATACAAAAGCTTGTAGCCCTGACCTGAAAGCATCCTTCTGCTCCCCAGTCCACGCAGCTGCCAGGTACTCGATCCCATTATCCACAGACTGCAAGCCAATGCATACCTGCTACCAACCTATACATTTTCTGTATAGCCTAGCTA
The DNA here is from genome assembly GCF_965140245.1 of Athene noctua. Classification (NCBI taxonomy): domain Eukaryota; kingdom Metazoa; phylum Chordata; class Aves; order Strigiformes; family Strigidae; genus Athene; species Athene noctua. The sequence goes on along the minus strand of NC_134049.1, from coordinate 22,857,836 downwards.
GAACAAAAAACTAGAACTTAAAGCATTCAGAAATGTGCCAAAGGAAAAAGAATATTAAAACTGTACTGCCAGATCTGCTTAGTTACCTTACAAAAAAAAAAACCCAAAGCCCAAACACACACCAAACAGGATGAGTCATATTTTAAACAAGACTTCCAACAACTAGTTGGGGGGGGGGAAGGTCTTTTTCTTCTAAAGGCCATGTTTATAAAAAAATATTCATCCCACAGTTTATGATAATTTACAAGCAAGGGCAAAAATAGGATGACGCATTTAAACTACCACAAAACAGTATATTCAATCTCAAAATTAAGCTGTCAGGTAAGTGCCACAACACAAGAGTGACTTTTAAACTCAAAGAAGAGTGTTCTGAATGCATCAGGACACAAAACCAAACCCAAAAGCCTTCTTATAATCCAAGAAGTACTGAAAAATCCCTTGAATTATAGATGACAGCTTCACTTAAAAATAGCTATTTTCAGCTACCTGAAAACACAAGCTTTGTATTCTTTGAAAACATTAATATCGAAAAGAAGGAAAAAAAAAAGGGGAAGCTAGCCAAGTATATAATAATGCATGTCATCAAAATAATTCAAGGCTGAAATTTCACTAATTAATATTGATATTCTAAAACTGAAAGGACAGCTTGTCTGAAATACCACTAGTATTATATTCTAGTATATAGTATACTTCCCACCACTGTTAGCACAGTTAGTACTTGTAGCGTGGGTCTCCGCACTGCAGCTTGTCTTTTTGTCCGCTTAGCCCTAACAGGCACAAAGGTTCCTATGCAAATCTTATTTTTTCCCAAGATTTTGTCTCGTTTTGAATTTCGTTGTTGCAGCTCTGACAAGGACACAGAGCTGCAATCAGCGGCTACTTTAATTGTTCATGATATACTTGAAATAAGCTGTGGATTCCATGTGAAAGGCTAAGAAAACTAAACGCTATCCCGGCATCACTCTCAACATTTTAAATAGAGAAGGCAAGAACTGGATGGACTATGAAGATGAGGTTATTTTTTGGAATTAGAGATCCTTTTAATAAACAGAAGTGCAGTATGGCAATGTGGAAAAAGTTTCCACCTCCACAGCTCGTTTAGGAGCAAACATAAAGGAGGAAGTCAAGCTGCATTTTGAAAAATGAATCTCAGACACTAATTAATTAACTAACAAGGTTGCTATCCTCTGCAAGATGGGAGGTACTGCTAGCAAGACCTGCTTTTTATTTGCTCAGTTACAAGCACTGGAATAGCCTAGAAAAGACCACCTTTTTTTTTTTTTTTTTTTTTTTTAAATAACAGTGAACTGAGAAAATTTGTACATGTGGATGGTGATTGTTTTCACAGGCAAAGTACTATGGATAGCCAGTAAGAGATCAGTGCTAGCATCCAAACACAACATGTATACAAGACAAACACTTGACCAGGAGAGGACTAGACCTTTTAATGAGTCTATGGGAACTACAAGACCTGGTTGAACTAAATTCAACTTCTCCTTAAGGTTAACAAGTTTTTCTTGATGGAGCAGATAGACTGAAATCTACAGAAATTCAGCAATGTTCAGTGACCGGTACCAGGGAATCGATGCATCCATTAGGGATGCCATAATTATCCTTTTTGAAATATAACTGTTACAAGCAGTAAATGATCATGGTTCTACAGCAGACGCTGTGACACAGCACGCTGCCATAACAAACTTGTATTTTAGGGTGACTCTGATATCCTCTGGCTTATTTAAAGCTCGTTTATGAGGTTTCATACACCTTTCACTAATTGTACATCACCGATAAGGATTAGGAAAAAAGCATCCCGATTCCCAAACCTGCCAAGCAGGAAAATCCACAGGGCCACCCAACATGAAGCAGGGCAAGCAGCACCTAAAGACAAGGATTAAGATGACGCTGGGGACAAAGACATTCATGGACTTTGCATTTAGTTTGAATCTTTCCAACTTTGGGCAAAAGCTAGAACCCACAGCAGCTTGGATCACAATTCAATTCTTGCACTTGGGTAGCAGCTTCCACCTTAACTGGCCAAGCTAGAGCTCAACACAAAATAGGTAACCAAAGGAATGTAGCTGTTGAGCAAATAAAATTCAAAAGCACATTCTGGAAAACAACCTTTTTTAAAAAAAAAATCACTATATTAGTCTAATAAGGTAAGAATTAAGCCAATCAAGGTAACAGTCTGAATCTCATTATATCGTCTGAGAAAAAACATCTCCTCTGGAGGTTGGAGATCTGGTTTCTTTGGAGATCAAGCTTCAAAATAGAAATATTCACAAGACTGGCAGTGGAATGATTTCATGATTTCAGTACTTCAGTGGGCACAAATTAAAACCAAGTGTATTCAAACTAACACAATGTATTTGCTTTTTTCTCTTCCGTTCAGAGTGTCTTGTACTTCCATATGTCCTCCCTTGCCTTTAGAAGGACTATTTTTCCATCCAAAATAAAAGGTGAGGGATGAGCTTCCCACTTTTTTTCCATTGACAGGAATGATTTTTCATTAGGCTAGAGCACTGCTATGAAAAAGAAATTCTGACCTGGTCCATCCTCAAAAAGTAAAGACTAAAACAAACAGAAAACAAACGGTCATCGAGCACACAGCTCAAGCAGTCTGCACCGACAGAGGTCAAGCATCCTCAGATGGTGGAAGAAATTAGATGACAGAGATTGAAGCAGCAAAGTATTAAACATCTCAAAGATAATTCCACATCCCAAGTAAAAACATCAGGTGGAGAAAAATAAGATCTTTTAAGCCAGGTCTGCAAAACCGCTTCTTCGACATCTGTTGGTGCATTTACCACAGCTCACAAAGCAGCTCTGGTGATGGCATTTGCCCTAATTGCAGTCAGCAGATAATCACACTTATCCTGAAATGGGGTGCCAAATGCAGTACGAGAAAAGTCTCTCATCCACCTTGTATATTCATTTTCTTTGAAACCTGCTAAAAATCTGAAGCCTCCCCTAGTATATTTTGGGTTTGACAATTTCTAAGGTGATTCTTCTAATTATTCAAGGACTTAGCTTCAGTTGCAGGGTTATTCCCAGAGAAAGTCACCAGGCTCTCTCACCTTTTACTTTCTACCATATGCCAATCTGTCCCAGGTTTTCTTTTCGATGTTCAAGGGGAAGCAGAGGCACCTCTTCCGCACAAAACATTCAGCGATCTCTGTGTCTCGATATGGAAAAGCATCAATTCCACCTGACACGGGAGATAAAATGCAGACATCTCTTCAAAAACTGCAGTACAGATGGGTTTTAAGCGTCTTCCTTTATAAAGGGTATTAGCAGTAGATTTTAGGTACTTTCTTTGCTAGTATAAAAGTGCCATCAGTAACAGAAAAAGAAAATTCTGCATTTAACAAAACTGCAGTGAAGAACTGATTATAAAGATAAGGATTAAGTTTCTCAGAGATTTTTTTAGCTATTATTATGACTTTTAAATTAGAGAGCAACCAAATAGCTTCCACAAGCTTGAAATTATTTTTAGATCCTGTTTTCTGTCTCCAAATGTCCTCGGAGAAGGGCTTGTTACAGCAAGCAAGGTTCTAATAACATTCACCTGTTTCTGTAGAGAACCTTTCATTTGATTTGACGCCCATAAACAAATTATTTCCACAAGCAGACCGCAGTATCCAAAATGCTGCCCCAGCTCTTAATATTATATCAGGTATGCTGAACATCAATGTATAGTGATGAGAAACATGAGCACACAGTAGGCTTTACTAAGACCATGAGTCCATTCAAAACCTAACAAGGACCACTCCGTGCCAGCATACCTCCCCAACCTTGCAGCCTGGAGTGGACACAGAGCAGGACTTGTATTTAAAACAAAACACACCACCAGCCTGGCATCCCTGCCCTTGGAAGGGGACAGGACACAGCCAAGGTCAGCCACGTGTTATCTGAAGAAACTGAAATGCAATGCTGAGTACAGTTGAGCAGGCTCAGATAACACAGCTGGTTTCATTTCTACCTTTTATTTACATGAAGGACAACTGAGATGGGAACTAAAGGCACTCCACAATATCCAGATCTAAATGGTTTTCCACAAGCACTTCATCACCTAGAAAATATATGGCAATTTCCCTGATAGTAGAAGCTGATTTACAAGAATCAAGGATTCAGTCATAATAAAGAAACCATACTTTTGCCACTTTAAAATATGATGTAAGATCAAAAACCTCTCCCTAAAGTCACCAGACCTCAATGAAAAAAACACCCTCCAAGATCCTACGTAAAAAAACTACACGGTTTACTTTTCTCAAGTTACTATATTTTTTATTTATATTCAGTAACATTGCAGCTGAAATATTCTCAGTCTTGGGCATGCATCTCATCTCTCTTTTCCATACTCAAAGGATTTGAAAATGCTCATCTGCCCAACTAAATCAACATATACAGCAGTTTCACAAGAATTGTTTTCTTTAAAAGCAGAAGTTAGGTGAGGGCAACCATAAACCATTTTAACTGAATGTTTTCAGATTACTACAAATTACTCAGATGGCACAAGGCCAGCACAACTCTCCACATCAGAAAAAGAGGTTGGGTAAATCCAATAATGAGCATTTAAAAAGACAAGTCAACAAAATTAGTTCGATTTTCTCACTAGAGGCAAAGCAAGGTCATTACAAAACAGAGTGGGGGAGGATGAAGAGAGGATCCAGCAATAAAATAAAGTAATAAAAAAATCAGATTATTTAACATATTGGTTTTTGCAATTACTTGCACTCCATTTCACCAGCAGAATTAGAAACATTGGGACAGTGGTGCTGGCCACAACAGGCAGCTGCCCGGGGCCATAACATACAAGCCATCCTCGCTACCATCGCCCTGCAGCGGTAACAGGTCCATCCCGGAGCAGATGCTACCTCTCAGCTCTCATCAGGCACACAAGGACATGGCGCTCGTCTGATGCACTAAGAGCTCCCAGGATTAGCTGCTGGCACCAACACAGACAGAAAAACGTGCAGGTGTGTTACGCCTGCAAATTTCAAAATGCACTAAGCAAAAATTAAAAATGCGCTAAAAAGGAAATTATGGGACGCATTGAACTCCCACAGAAAGGTTTTTAGGACTCATCTTAGTTGATCAGACGAATGCCAAGTCATTGCTAATCAACGTGCATTGTTCAGAGAGGACCGAAATAGATCTCCTTATTTCTCTACTGTCACTGACATTTACACACTGTATTTATTTTTTTTTGAGAAAGAGATAAGATTACATGAAACGTTGTTCTTTCTGTTCATAACTGTCCTGTTCTCATGCGTTTCCCACCTATAAAATGCTGTCCCTGATACACAAAGTCCGCCTAGACTGCGTGCATAGGAATCACAGACCAAGATTTGGATGAGAAACTTGAGATTTAGCTGACTTTTCAGGATAGAAAAATTGTTTCCTATCTTATCCTACCTTACCATCCTCAGCCCAAAAGTCACTTTCTACAGACAAAAGAATTTTAAGCCGCTTAGAATTGTTATCCTTATCTATACCTCGGCTTCAGGCAGGGAGTAACCTAATGTTTCACAGATATTTAAGGGCATTGATGTTTTTAAGTCGTTAGTATCTGGCATCTGACAGACACATAGGAATACATTTGTTTATTCTTTGTTGTCCTCATTGACTTTACACTTGAGTCTCATGGATTTTCTAATTTTCTTGAGCCTTTTCAATCAAGTCTGTGCTCAGACTCATCATCAATTTGACTTAAACAAGCATCCTTAACACTAACCTATAAAGAATTGATCAGGTTTGAATGGATTTTTAAAAGAATGAGGGGTTTCTGTTGTTGCCTTTTTAAAAACATGTTTCTCTGAAACAGAGGTTTGGGTATTTTTTTTTTTTAACTTTTTATTTTTTAAATGAAGAGTAAAACACAAGACCAAGTCATTCTATTCATCCTCATAGTCCATAACCTGCTGTTTTGGGATTTCCCTTCCCTCATCAGAAGTCGCCCAAGGCTCTCAGGTTTTCATGAGGAAGGTACCTCCTGCATCTCCCTCTTCCAAACTGCTACCACTAAAGGGATTCCCCAATTTAATAATCTAACCTGTTCACATCACTCCTCGGAAGTCTCCCTTATCCCTGTACCACGTAGATCCCAGCTACAGTCCTGAAATCAAATGGATAGAGGTTTCAGCTTCAATAACCTAAAATGCAGCCATGGATTTGATAGAATAGTTGCTCCCAGTGAGTATATACCAATCTCTTTTTGAATGCTCAATTTACTTTCTAATGACAATTATTAGCAGCCATATTTTCATAGCATTTCAAGATTCTTCTCTAAGACCATACGTTCATTACTGATAATAAAGGACATTAATTTCTACTAAAGTGGTAAAAATAAGTCTGCTATGGGAAAATACGTGTTTTCTTTATCAAGTTAAAATTTAACTGAGAAAATACCAACTTCTCTAAACAATTAAAAAACCACACTGGCATTCTGGTTTGAATTCTATCAGGCTCCACTCAACATTTTTTTAAAAAATCAAATTTTAATTAAAAAAAAAACAAACCCCAAGGAAGCGTGCACAAGGAAGAGGAAATTTCCCAGCCTAAGCTACCAAATAATCCAACTGGATAATTTTTCTTCCAAACTTCAGCCACATCTTTAGTTTAGGGACAACCTGTTCACCTCTAACACAAGCCACTTTAAACAAACTACTATATTTGTTTAAGGAAAGTTTCAACATACTTAGTACCATCCAGATGTTAAATTTGTCAACTTCAGGACATTGCTCCAGTGATTTAGGTAAATCAGTGAAGTCTCAGCAGCAGTTCATAATTGCAAATGAGTTTATTCTGCAGGCAGCCATCATGATTTGTTAGATAGAAAAAAAAAAAAAATCATATCCTTCCCAAAAGAGTTTGGGCTTTCTCAGAGTACATAATTCAGTTTTATACTTTACACTTACAGTTAGCTATGGCAATCTAAGCAGAAAAGATCCTGCTCTGCCTCAATTCTTTAAATTCACTGCAATACCTACAGCTACTGTGTAAACCCCTACCTTACCCAATAATTAAAGTTACAGAAATAGCGGTTTAGAAGTTGCTCCTCCAGAAAACATCCTATTAGTGGGTTGGAGAGTTAAATAAGTCTAATAAACACTTGCAGAGAGACTGTATGATCTCCTTGTCCCCATGTCCAAGGTGTCATCCTTCCTGGCTCCTCTGAAAGACAGCAGGAGATAGCACCTTCAGAAAACAAAAGTAAACTCAGAGCTTCTCTGAGAACATGTATGCCTGCCTCTGCTACCTGAGAAACAGAGTACACATTGGCATCATACGGTAAAGTAAAATACACAAGCATAATTGTCCCTCCAAAATGCCTTAGAGAACATATGGTATGGAAATGAAACTGCCTTAAATCTATTAACACAGCTATGTGATGAGATCAACAGAAGGGAGCGTGAAAAAAAATGTTTAAAAATACATTCAGTGTAGGATCACACAACTGAAGCACATTCATCATCCGGATAATGTAATGACACTAGGAAATGAGCTAAGTAAATCCAAGATTGAAGTTTCATTTTCTGAAGTGCATCTGTTTGGCTTGTATCACCCTGAAACTCATCATTTAGCAATGCTGGTTTTCATCTCAGATGCAAAGATGCAAGAACATAAATCAAAAAGTCTTCCTTGACAAGCTGCCATGAAAAACACGCTTCTAATTTGTTTTCATAAATAAATACTCTGGTCCTTGCCACAGCCCTCCATGCAAATATTCAATGGGTGACATCTCCTTTCAGGCTGACCCTTACTAGTGTGCCAGGTTTTGGGTTTTTTGGTGAAAGAGTGTCAATCTTCACTAGGGAAAGTGAAGCCATCTGTTTTTTCACTGAAGCAGATGAGAAGCGTTGGATCAAGCCAACTAAATCAAGGGGGACAGCACACTCCTGCAGAAGAGGTAACACCCCCCACTATGCTCCTTCCCTGGAATCATCTGGCCATTGCTTTCTGTGATTGGAAATGAGGAAAGCTAAAACTGATGTGGGCTTACCATGGAACCAGTCAACAAGTCAACAGAAAACACTTCTAGGGATGGAAAATTCTTTACATTTCATGCGTCAACAGTACAAGCAATTGGCTAAAACTCTGGCTGAACATGTCCACAATGGGAATCTGACTTTGGATCAGGCAGGTAGAAAAGGGGTTGAGTCCCTCCAAATGAGTCAAGTGGAGGCCCATCACACCAACCATCAGAAAACCTGTTAGCTTGAGAGACATACAAAGCAACTGATGCTGAGGTTTGGGAAAATTTCCAAAGGAAAGCATACATTTGCTTGTCAGTCTTCTCCACGCCCAAGGACTCTGGGTCACCAGTTCAGTTTTAAGGTGGATGACACAGGAAGAAGATTACTAGACCAAGACCAACCAGAAGATGTTAGGAAGTTTTAGTCCCATGAGTTCTGCTGGCAAACATCCACAGGAGCACAAATGAGAAAAACAAGAAAGACCCCGACAAACAGCAGCTTTCAAAATTAATATATGGATATTTTATGATCCATTCAAATTGAATTTTGAATTACCTCCACCAAAATTACCTAAGTTGATGACTACTTTGTATATCATGCAACTTGACTTCAACGTACTGATCTGGTTACTGATTTCGTCCAACTACAGAGTCTGCTACATCACGCTCCCATCTCTTTTGGTACCCCCTTATCTCCCCAAGGTTTTGCAGGTCCCTTCACCCTACACCACAGCTAGAAAAAAACAAAGCATCATTATATGCCCACGCAAAGAACGATTAAATCAGATGAATATCAAAGCCACCAAATGGTGGCACTAGGGCTTTTAAAATATGAATTAGGAGAAATATAAAGCAGACAAGGTCAGCTAATGAGTTTACATGGAAACATGATGAAGCAGCAATAGTTTACTGATCTCCCATAACATGAAAAAGAACTTTCTTTTCAGATTCATCTTGAGCTAGCTTGCTATCCTTTGCAAAATTAACAAGGGGGTTCTCTCCGAGGGGTGTCCTGGTATTATTTTGCAAAGGATTCCCCCGTAACATAAAGCTGTGACAAGAATTCTGCATAAAGACAGGAAGAAACCTTCTCTGCCTGCAATGCCTGCCATCTCTACCCCAGTGCTACCTCCCTCATCAGCTGCGGGATCACCGCTGGAAGCGGTTCTCTCTCCACACCCTCCCCGGAGAAAAGCCAAAAACTCCATGTCACAACCACCAGCACCCTCGAAAGTTATAAAGATACTTTAGAAACACCTCATATAATATGATCTTCCCTTGTGCCTATGGTTTCCAAGCCTGAACAGAAGTACATAAATAACAGCCACCAGCCCCACAACACCAACCAACTTCTGACAGTGATACCATATCTCGCTCAAGCTCTGAGACTCAGCGCAGCTCAACTTGCTCGTTACGTTCCATGGCAGAAGATGCTCAGCCTCCGGGATCCCTCTGCCTGGGAGTGGGACAGACGAGTGGTCTTATTTGCAAAGGCAACAATCTGCTTCTGGCCCCTGTCGTCATCCTCCTCCTCCTCACCAGGTCGCTGGACTGCGTAGGCGCCGAGGGAACAGGCTGCACATATTTCAGCCGTAGTGCTGGAAGCCTGGGCTGACGCGGGAGCTGCCCACGGACACCAGATTCTTTATGCATTTTCTGCGTGCATGCTGTAGGCAGCACCAGAAATACCCTTCACGTGGAAAAATGGGAAAATATTTTATTTCTGTGATAGGAAAGAAGCCATCTAGCTAAATCCAGCTTTGTTCAGGGACAGGAGTGCCCACTCTCTGCAATAGAGGTAATTCAGGAACACTGATAAGTGTGTTTTCTGTGCATAAATAACCTACGTTGAAGCTCAACGGCTTTATCTCAGTGAAGGATAAAGCCCTTGGTGGCAATACCCTAATATTTGTCCACTCGCTTATCAAGCGGGAGGCTTATTACAAAGGCTAATTCAAGCAGAGATTAGATTTTATATATGAAGGAATGGACAATAGCATCAGATATTCTTCAAACACCAGTAAATAAGATTAATGCAAGTGTCGCTGCTGCAGGTTTTCAGCTCGACAATGCTTTAAACAAAAACACACCCCTGGTACCTCCAAACTAATCTTCCCAAACGCTTTATCATATTTCATTGCATAGACTTCACCTCACTTCTCTGGGCCAACAGCAACTACAAATAGTCTGCAGGAAGCCACCAATTTCCTGAAAAAAGGGTTAACTGAGAATCATAGGAAATGGAGAAAATTAAAGCTGCGTATAACATCTTGTCTAGGCTAACCATAGCGTAGAATCAAAAAAACCTGTTTGGAGCACTAAGTATGATCAGAAATATAGACCCATGCAAATTAAGTAAGACTATTAAAATCATTAACACAGACTTAACAAAGAATTACCTTCTTCAGCACACTCACCTAGAGAAAGCCACTTCCCATGCTCAAGTTTTCACGTGTAACTACCTAAAGCTGACAATCTAAAATCTTAATTAGAAATAAAGGCAACTTAGTTCTCAGATATACCAAGCACCTCACAGACCACAATTGCTTGTAATTAAGTGCTCTCACCTAAAGCATTAATTCAAAAAAACTGAACAGCAAAAAAGAACTCAGCAATGCAATGAAATTTCACTTCCTCAACACTTGTGCTGACAAATCAGAGACACAAAAAAAAAATCAACTTGGTGCTCTGCGGAAAACAATCCACAACAAAAAAGCTTTGATGACTTAAGAAAAAAAAAAAGTAGGAACCTCGGTTTTTAAATATCTTAAATTGTCACAAAACATTGTGCCGCAAAAAGAGAGGAGGGAATGCACAGATCAATGCATGAACACCATCTGAAAAAAATAAGAAAAATTGCTTAAATATAAGTATTATAGCAGCCCTCCAAAACTCCAGGGATTGCACAATATAGATGCAGAATAAGGAGGTGATATGAAAACCCTAACAACTCTGTCCTGCGGACATCACGCACATAAAATAACCAAGAAGTGGGTGAAGGAAACACAGGTATGCGATGTGGCTGTAAAAGAGGAACTAGAGTGATATGGTATTTAAATGGTCACTGTTTAAATAAAAATTGAGGGAGCTAAATCCAACAGAGACAGAAAAAAAAGGGGGGGAAAAACGGTAAAACTACCTTCTCAGGTGCTTATCTCAGCCAGTGGAGCAGCTTCCCTCTGATCAGGGAAAGGCAATCTTACCCTGCCCCAACCTGCCAGGACGTTGCAGCAAAAATCATTATTTTTAAAAGACAAAATTGCTCTTCTCTTGCATCCTAATACATCCTTACTGAATTAACTTTGCATTTTTTATCTGTACCTCTAAGGCTCTTCCTCGTGTATAACTTAAGATCACTATCAAGAGGTTGACTCATCTGCCAGCTCAGAACGCCGATCTCCATTTCCAACTCATTAAAAAAAAGGCAAAACACCACTTTCATGATTTTCCAAGACTCTCCCATCACACATTTAAAAGGGGCAGCCTCTAAATATTTATATACCCTTTTCATATTCTCTTAAGCTTTTCTCTCCCTTACATGACACCTACATAACAGAAATATCCCACAGTCAGGGCTGTAGGTGTGGCAAGACCCTGCACTAACCTATAGCTTTTTCTCATCCTCTCTGCTAGACCCTATGGATCCATCTCAAATTATGAAGTTGTTTGCAACTTCTGCAAGAGACCTGGGGCTGTAACTAGTGCACACAGGCGATACAATAAACAAGTAGATCAAGACTAAAAATACAATATAATACTGTAAACCATTTATAAAATAATACTGGAAACGTACAAAACACGTGCAATGTTTTTCAGATTAAAATAATCCCTAAAACAAGAGTAGAGCTCACAATGAGGAGGTTCTTGCATCAAGTCACCGGTGACATAACCTGCAGATCAATGTCCTCTCCTAGGTCCAGTTGTGTCTTTAGGATGGCAGCACCATCCTAAACTCCTCCTGGTGTTACCGCTCACACTCCTTGCCCTGAATAAATAACCTTATGAAAAAAAGTTACTCTTTCAAAGGTTTAAAGCTAACTTGATTTAACCAAAAATGAGGGAGAAGCATTTTTACCGTTAGTTTTTATCAGGAGAATGAAGAAGAGGAGGGCAGGAGTCTCTGCTAGCATCATAGCCCCGGGCAAAGGACACTTCTACCTACACACAGGAAAACTAAAACTTCCCTTCCTAGGCTAAGAATTTCCTGACACATTAAAACTCTACATATCAGCTCTACAAAAGAAACCGCAAAGTGAAAAAACTGTTCTGATGATTGTATTTTTGAACTCATTCCCAGCTGGGCAAGACCCTTCGGACAAGTAAACGTCTTGCTCAAAGGAGCAAGAAGAAACTCTTCTCACCCTCGGGATGAATGAACTGAGTTTGTCACAAATTCCCTTGAGATCTGGGTGCATCCCACCATCTTCCATGCAACTAGAGATCCCAGGACCAGAAAAACAGCCTTCACTCACGGAAGGTCCTAGTTCAGCTCTGGTTTGAAAGCATGGGCTGCTCCTTTGATGCCCTGCCAGAAGTGGCCTCCAGCGAGGAAGCCCAGGATGAGTCACGCCACCGGCAGAAGGAACTTGCCAATCTAGATTGAAAAGCACAGTTGTAACTTGGGATTTTTCTCCCTGCTCTGCCATCTCCATTTCTGCACAGCAATTCTCGGTAATTGCATGCTGCCGGGCAGGCGGTCCGGCAAATGAGAAGCAAACATACACAGCAGAAAGGCTTTTTTCCTAAAAGGAGAAAAACTGAGACAAAGGGCTATTAAGGGACTGAAAGGATCATCTGGTAAGAGCACCTTAAAAGCTTTTTTTTTTTTTTAAACAGACTTGCATGAATTCCAGTTGGCACAGGGGTTTATTGCTTTCCACACCTGCAGAGCTACGAGCCAAGAGCTTGTACTGTTTCTGCATCACCCCTTTAAAAACTGTGTCCTCTAATCTGAGTTAGTTCATACATAAATCCAGGAAAAAAAAAAAAAGTCAACACCTTTTAAACTCATAGAACAGCCTTAAGAAAAAGAAGTCTAGCCCCAGTTTACTCTCCAACCAGGGATAAAACACATTCAAATAGATTCATCTTACATTTACATAAGATGCAGGGGGCAAAGTAGTCTTTTTATGACTATGTAACATCTTGAGTACTAAAGACTTAAAATTATCACACAATTCCTTTTTCATAGAAAATCCATTTTACTCAGTGGTTGGGGCCAATGCATTTCTTTGCTTCATTCACTATCACAACCTACAGCTATTCAAAACCATTTTAAATAGGAAAAATAGTAATATCTCCTGTCTTTTCAGTTCAATTCGGCAATTCTGGTAATAAAACTACTAATTCAACATGTTCTTTACTTAAACCGAAACTGCAAGCCAACCTTGCTCTGCACCGGAGCATTTGAAATCTCACTCCATGCCTCTTTATTTCTTTTTTTTTTTTTTTTTTTTTTTTTTTTAATCTATCCAGCCCAACCACTAATTTAAAGGAAACTGTGCTGGATGCTCTAATTGACCCCGTTCTCTTCCTTCCCCAGACTGTCTCTATAATTAGCCCTTCCCAGCTCAGCCTAGCAAAGGGAATCAGAAACAAGACCTTTCCAAGCCACACCCTGCAGACCACAGCAACTGCCTCGTATTGTTTTTGCCCAAAAAAATCAACGTATGCTGCAGCATTAACTGCTCCAGGACAAAAATAAAATTAAAAAAAAAAAAAGGAAAAAAGCACAAGCAAATGTGTATTCACCATTTTCAGGCATGTTACAGTGAATGATGCAGCAACCCAAAGGAAAATTCACCTGCAACCCTAATCCCTTGGTTATACTTTGTAACATGAGCAAAGTACTTGTTTTCCTCAAAATAATACAGAATTGCACAGATGTCCACACTAAATTCACTTGCACTGCTGCGTATCTCAGCACACACACAACATGCAAGGAAAAATTCAGTTCTACACTAAGGCACCAGAAGGACCCACACCTTGTTTCTTGAGAAATTAGAAGGCACGTAGAGAATGAGGAAAAGAAATGCGTTTAAAAAAAAAAAAAAAAAAAGTCTTATCAGCAAGCAAACACCACCAAAGAAAATTTACTTCCCTACTTGCCTTTACAACAGGCAAATATTCCTTCCAGGTGACCAGTTGTAGTTATTTTTAGTCACTTGGGGAAAAAAAAGGAAAACAAACAAAACCCAAAATAGCAACAAAAAAACCCACCTAAACACCAAAACACCCTAAAAGCAGTTTAGGTCCAGATTTGCAGAGCTGCTGGGCACTGGAAGGTGCAGAACAAAGCAGCAGTCCTCAGCGACGCCAGCAGAAACACACGGGTGACCTCAAAGCCTGCAGGTCTAACCCACGCTCTCCGTGCCACCACGGCACCTTCTGTCCTGGTCTTCAAATAAAGGTATAACTACAGCCTAACGCAACGATCCAAAACTAAACTAGTGGAATTTTTTTGGTTCATTTTGAGTCTCATTTCCATCCATTTCACTTCTGCCATCTCTCAAGTTGCAAGAGCACCCACCTCAAGAGGCTGTTCCTGAAGAAGGTGCCCACCGGGACAAGCTTCCCAAAGTCCACAAAGCACAACACTGGTGTGCACCAAGTCCCTAACTCACTATTTTCTGCTCAACTTTCACACTTGACTTTGCAGCTTTACAATTATTTTGCACGCCACAAAGCTTGCACAGAGCTTAGAAACCAAAATAGTTGTATTTTTTGATGATTAATTAGCATTACCAGCTGCGACTGAAGTGGTCCTCTTCAAATCTGTCAGCAGCCATTCACTAAATATTGTCCTGACGTTCCAGAGCTATAGCTCCCTGAAGCACACAAATACACATACTTCCATAACGATCAGGAATTTCAACATTTATACATTTAGAAAATTAAATTGCAGCTGGCAGGAGCCTCACTAGTAACAGCAGCATCTGAACCTGCAATGATCCTTCACCTAAGGAAAATTGTTCAAGTTTTTTGAATACTTGTCCCCTCTACCCCCTGAAGAGCATACCTGAAAGAAAAGTATGTAGATTAATGCTCCCAGAAAACCTAAACAGCAGAAAAGAAAGTCGATCCAGTCCTACAAAAAACCCCCAACCTTTCTCAGTGCAGATGATAGTTTATGCTCCAGTGAAAATAACTTAGAACACAGAAAAACTGCACCTAAAGCATTTTAAATCCATGTCTGCATGTTTTAATTTTTTTTTTTTTCTTGAAAGAAGAGATATTCTCTGAAGGATTTAATTTTTACTAAAAAATAAACACAAGAGAGAAGATTGCAATCTTCCCACCACACAGCTTGAATCACAAATATCGGACACTGAGCTACTTTTAGACTGAGTTTTTAACTGAGTTTTGTGAGCAGTTGAAAATGGTTCGTATTTAGCACTGGAGATCTCACACTGGGGCCAGTGGCTAGACTACAACAACTGCATAAAACTTCTCATTCAGCTTTTACTCCTCAAGTTTCACATCTTCCCGGACAAAACAAAAATGAAAGCAGTGTTCACGCAGGACAGCTGCGCTGCAGAGAAGTAAACCCGAGAAGGAAACCCCTAATGTTGCTAAAAACCCAGCCAGCGCGCGCTGGGGGTGAGATTCACACCTTCCTTCAACAAGAACAAAATATACGAAAAAATTCAGGCAGGGTTTTTTCCCTTTGTTTCAGTCTTCAGATCTTACTTGTTTCCAACAAAGACTTTTAGGTGGGAGGATAAATTCCCAGTACTGCAGACACGGACTTCAGTGCTTACTTTTTTCCTCTATTTCACTATCCTTACGCCATTTGCTGGAGGTGTGGGGTTTTTATTAGTGGGGTTTTTTTCCTCCTCATATTTGTTGTATAGCTCACCACAGAGAAATAGCAACAGCTCTAGAAAGGTAGTTAAATCACATAAATGGAGGGAGAGGAATAGAAACAGAACATATAGTACAGCTGAACTCAGAAACAATACATTTGAAGGCAGGCCTGCAGCTCCCCTCCTGTAATTAAAAAGGGATTTGAGCCTGAAACAATGCACTTGAGTCCATGTCTCTTCCACAGAGTGGTAGAAAACATGGTAGCAGCAGTTGCCCATCACTTGCCCTAAGTCATCTTTCTTGGCAATTTATTTCTTAGAGGTACCATTTCAGCCTTAGAAGAATAAATATTACTGCTAATATTTATTAATGCTAATATATTCCTTAATTAAATCATTGCAGAGGGCAGTGAAATCAGAGATGTATTTGGAGAAGTGCAACTACACTTCGAAACAGGTCCTGTGCTTTGACAAATCAAGATGCACTTGGCAACCACTAAAGTTGAACGAGGTTATGCAGTGAGCAGAAAAAGGATTTTTTTCTTTATAAAATCATACATACAGACGCCTCGGTTGCTTTTGGTTAGTTCATTCTGTTCATAGTTGAGGAATACTCTTTAAGATTCCTTGTTATCTGCTGCAGGCACCTCAAACCTGACCTCTGCTCTGTATTGTCCTCCTATCTCCTCACCTACCTTCCAGGCACTGTGAAGTGCCTCCGGATAAGATTATCCAAGGCGATGGCCACAGCGAACAAGCCTGCTCTTCTGACATGAAACACAAGTGCCTGCCTGTGCAGATTATTTATGCAACGGTCTTGCCGTGAAGGATGAAACGCATAGCACGTGCCCTTGCTGCTCACCCAGACGTTTCGCCTCACTTCGCAAATGAGGTGGCCCAAATCCAGACCGAGTTGCCTGTCCACCGCATCTCTCTCCAACAAGCCCTTCCCGCTGCAGGGCTGTATCTTTATCTTCTCATTAAAAGAAGCAGAAGAAACAGTGGCTCTGCTTTTAGACAATATCTGTCCAGGTCCCTTCTTCTAGCAGGAGTTGCTCAGCCATCCTTACCATCACCAGCAGCAATAAAACCCACATAATTATCCCGTTTACCGAGTAATGGGTGAATTAAGGAGCAGGGACTGGCTCTCCTGCACTCTCAAAGAAACATCCAGAAGGATTATTTACCAACATAACCTTCCTCTTCCAAAAGAAAAAAAAACAACAAAAAATCCAAAATCTTAAAAAGTTTGTTGACATTGTTTTAATCAAGCGCTGTTTCCTAATGACCTACTGCCTTTATTTATTTATTTATTGCCTAATGGAACCACATTCCTTAACAATTAAATCATTTATTAATTCCTCCCAGGGGAGGTTGTCTAAGAACTGTTAGGTTGGTTTATGCTTGTTGGGTGCATAGGACAAGTACTGTCAAAGTAAAAATGTCAATGTTTTTGAGAATTTTATTTCAGTCTACATATTTATGTAAAGTATGAAAAGACAGTAGACTTACGGAAGTCTTCTAAAGTAAATATTTTTGGATAACTTGTTTTAAGTTCATCCCTCAAAACCAACCATGTAGATGCTGAATACAATAAAAGAATTCTTGGTGGTCTATCAAAAACATTCATAGTCTGGGTTGGTTTTAAAGCTCAGGTTTTTCAAAGATACTACATGGACTTACACACTCCACTTCCACCAATGCTCAATCATGATATATCATATCCAGGATCGCATACCTTTTTAAAGGTCATGCTTCACAGAAGATAAAAGAATTTTGATTAAAAACCAGTAGAGAGGCTGTCAGATTTTTAGTGTTTGATGGATAAAAGCAGAGACCCTAAACAGGCATCTGAAGGAGGAGTGACTCCACAATTCAAGTTCATTTTGGACTATACCAGAAGTGATTCAAGGTGGAGAGATAAGCAAATAAGACTCAAAAATTATATTGAAACCCATGTTATTTTTGCTGTTTTTACTTTAATAAAGGTGATAACTGAAGTAACAGCAGGAGAAAAATCAGTATTTACCTACCCAGTATGCTCAGTTAAGTCCTAAATAAGTAGTTAACTATCAAAAAATAAAAGTATTGAATAGTGGCCCATTCCACACCAAACACAGTATTTCCATGCATTACAATCTGTGTATTTTAAAACATACTTTTTCTTTGCTATTGCTTTCAGTATCCAAGCAGGACAGACCTGTGTTCTACTCTCCATTGGTCCTAACATGTATTTGTAGTAATTCCTGCAAGTTGTAGGATGGAAACCAAGACAATTTCTCTAGGAAAAGCCAAGGACCCAGTCTGAACCACTGAAAATGTCAGGGTTGAAAGGGCTGGATCCATCCCTCCCCTCAAGGGAGATCAACCTACACCTACAGCCAGTCTATTCCTAGGGACCTTCAACAGGGATTTCATAAACCTCTGGGACCTGGAAGAGACGTTTTAAATGTACACCAGAACCCAATGGAGACATGAAGGAAGACCATGGCAGAGTTACACCAGCATCTTGCTTTAGGTCAGGTGCATAGCTGCAAAAAAACCCAGTACAACGCAGTAGCTGTGAGAGATGAGAACTTGGATGAGATGCAGCTGGCTGAGCCTCCCCGCGTGCTCATCTCACATCAACAGCGAGAGGATGCAACTAATGGGACCCTGCCAGTATTCCTGAGGGAGGATGGAGAGCCACATCTGGAAGGGCCCAAGTGCAGTCCAGCCCGTATCCAAGTACTTTATGTAGAGAGAGCACAAGTGATCTATACCCCAACTCAGACATATCGTATAACTGACCACAGAAGAGCAGGATAATGTGCTGCCTCACCAGCTCGCATAGCTCCTATCCTCTTTCTCTTCCATTATAGCACTGTGTGCCAAGACTACAAATTTCTCAAAGCAAGGAAAATAAAGCTTCATCCCTCTTTCCAGCTCTTGGGCACCAAGGTCAGTTTGTACACAGGGACAACATGTTTGAGCTGAGGCAAGAAATGGACCCAGCCCACCACTGTCCTACCCCCGAGGATCCCCAGCACACCACAGGTTTTCCACTCTTAAGACTCATCTCCCTTGATACATGGCTTGGCAGGAGACCTAGCTCCATCTCTTCACAAGGCTCTTAGAGAAACTCTGAAAAAGGCTGACAAGAAATATCAACAGAGCCTGAAACAGCAATGCACAGCTTCATTTCACAGACCCAGTGCCAAGTCATGCCTTGGCATGGTGCAAACAGCCAAAGGCACGTAGAACCCTACGCAAGAAATAGATGCCTCATCCCGGTCCATGCCCAAACAGAAACCACAATGCAAGATTTTAATGGCAGAAGGAAATCTGGGGAATAACAATATTCCTTAAATCAACAGGGCTTTATTCATTTCATTTTGTCTAGAAAAATGGCACATGACCATTTCACCTCCCAGGAGTTTCCATCAAAACATGCAGAGCCGGCCACTTGCCAGCTTTGGGCCGATTACCAGCAAATCAACCCAGGTGAGAAGTATCCCCATTCCCCACCCAAGATTAACTTCAACCAGGTCAGATCCTGCTACTAGATTAGCTTAATGAAATCATGGAAATAACAGCGTGAAA
This sequence comes from Athene noctua, assembly GCF_965140245.1. Taxonomy (NCBI): domain Eukaryota; kingdom Metazoa; phylum Chordata; class Aves; order Strigiformes; family Strigidae; genus Athene; species Athene noctua. The sequence continues at coordinate 22,838,471 of NC_134049.1, read as the reverse complement.
TGGCAGTTTAACACGTGTGCAAGTGGAAGGCTATGCTCCCTGAACAAGGACTGCCATGGATCACATACAACCTTCTTCTCCTTGGACACTTTCCACCCAACGCAGCTCAAACTGCTCCTCTTCTCTTCCAGCAACCTGCAAACCACAGGGACAAGATGACCAATGTGAGACAGCTAAAGCCACAAGGAACCCAGTCTGACCTTGCAGCTGGCCCTGCTTGGGAGCAGGATTTTTGACCAAGGACCTCCTGAGGTCTCTTCCGACCCAAGCAGTCCTATGGTCCTCCATCAGAGGAAAGTGATGGAAAGGAAAAAAAAAAACCAAACCCAAACCTAAAAGAAGCAATACACAACTGGGTAGCATTAAAATCATGAGGGTTTTGTTAAAAATAAAATGCATTTGTGACAAAGACATACAGCTCTCACTTCACCTATAAGACTTTTCCATAGGCACCTGTTATAGGATTCCTCCCCACAGAAAAAAATACCCTACCATGATGACTAGCAGAGCTGTAACTCTTGATAATGTTTTAAAAACAGATACAAAAACTAGTTTAATTCTAAAAGTTACTGTTCAATATGCTTCCCTTCTGAATTTTGGTATTTTCTGAGGTCATATGGTTTGTTGAGTTTGTTTCTAAATGTTTAATTTCAAGATACAGAAGACATCGATGCAGTCACAGGAGTGAAACATATATCCCATCGTGGCAATCGACCTGCCACACATGGTAGCAAGATTAATATTAAAGAGACATATAGAGAAAACAAAGACTATTCCATTTCCCTTTTTTCCTGTTATTATCCATTATCTGGCAAGAGTTTCATGTGTTTGGTTTATACAGTCTCAACTCTGAACACCTGTGCCTTCATGCATACACCCAAAGCCGATGGAAAAATTTGGTCTGTGTAAAAGGAAAATTAAGGACCATAAAAATAATCTCATTTCTGATGATCTATAGATATCCCATCAGCAGCATTTCATCCTTATAATTCAAATAAGAAACCCACTCCTGAACTTTGTGATAATCCCAGCCATCTAACCTTAAAACACGGTGTAATATTTTTGCAGTAGGAAGCCCAAACAACTAAGGAGCTTCTTCCCTGAGCAAGGAACTACCCAGACACAACCAAAATTTCAAACGATACTGCTGTTGTCCAACGGAATGCTAAAGAAAGTCTCGAATTTGCAAACTTAAGCAGCAATGGTTTAAATATTTATGCTTGTGTTTACTTTTTGGAGAAGAGAGAAATGCCGTTCACTCAAGAGGAAGTTAAGCAAATGTAGGCACGCAGGACCCGAGCCTGAGAAAATAAGCCGCTCTTTTTATCCCCCCCCCAAAAAAAAACATCTCCAGGACCAGGCTGGGGGCTTTACAAACTACAGGCAACATGACAGCAAAACAGCCCATCTAAACCCAACAGAGTTCCTTCGCGCAGACAGCAGTTCTTCTCGGGCACTCCGTCTGCCTTCGTACTTCTCAAGTATTTTGCATGCAAGTGGGACCGCAATCCCACTTTATTTATAAACCAGCGAGATGCAGGAATTTCTGAAATCGAGTTTGACCAGCTAAGACACTTCAGGCAGCTCAAGGACCTTGTTTTCTCCCCAATAAAGGTATTTTTAAAGGAATTACATTCAAAAACTACACGGTTTGGAGTGAGAACTAGAATTTGGAAGAAAATGGCCATGCTATGCCCACCAAAACCAACCACCCCAAGCAGCTTTAGAAACTTTCAGATCACGTCTGTTCACAATTTTGCTCAACTCAAGGTATTTAAGGCTTCAGGATGATGTGCTGTGCTTGGCCCCAAGGCTGTAATGGTGAATCCCAGTCTTCCTCACCAGCTGCCCAGTGGTGCCAAGCTGAAAAACCAGTGGAGGGACCAGCACCATCCCTGTGCTCCCAGTACTCCCCCTGTTGACTTGCGGGGGATGCAAAGGAGCTGAGGCTGGATACACTGTCCTTCCAGAAATCAAGCAGCGTACACAGGTGATTAGAATTTCTAGTACAGCCCTACCTCAAAACAAGCTAAATTAAGGTTGTGCAGGTAACCTCAGGTTTCATGTTTCCCAAGCGCCTGACCTCACATGCTTCACATTCTCAGAGGTTTTCTTGCAAACATGATGAACGCTCACTAAAATCACCAGGAACATCCTAGATAAAAACAATTTTGGCATAAAACATTCAGATGGTTAGATCTGCCTAGCAAAGGATACCAAAGGTTTGTGAGCCTGAACTTTAAATGGCATATACAAGTGCCAGTGTTTGTGAAAGATACTGCAACAGCAGATGTCACATCAGCCATTTGGTATCTTTAAATCTTAAAATGCAGCTTCCCCACCCCAAAAAAAGAAAAAAGGTAAAAATGTGAACTTTATAACTCATAACTAGAGCTGCAGATGCACAGAAGAAATAACTCTAAGTCATGCTCTGCAAAACTGAGCTTACAGTTTAGTACGTTTTTAAAAATAAAAGAGAATTGGGGAATTCAAATAAAGCTTTTTTTCAAATTTTTCAGAAGCGCTCTTGATGGACCATAGGCCTTTCAATAAAGATGAAACACCTCTAAAGCCATCCTGATTTATATACTGATTCCAATAAATAAATATATATAAAGTTGCCTCATCACTGACAGCCCAGGAAACAAAAGCTTAATAGTTGTGTGCCACAGCTGCTGAATTACCTTCCCTAGCATCAGCAGCCAGACTGACAGCTTCCAAAACAGTCTCTGGGATGAAAAATCACGGCCAAAAGCGAGAGCAAAGGCTGGGAGAGCCTTCATAAGGGAAAAATGCAAAGAAAATCTTCTTAATTTAATTTTTTTAAATTTAAAAAAATGAAAAAAGTCACTGGAATGGACGAGTTTATTCAAAAACACAGAGGAAACTGTCATTATCGCGTGACTCCACGAAGAAGGGCTGAAGAGAAGATGCTCTTCAGCGATAACGCAGCCTGTCTGACCCCAGCCGGACTTTCCTGGCACTCATGGTTAAGCTCAGCTCGGTAAGATCGTGCTTAAGCATCCACAGCCCATCACCACCGCATCCATGCACATCTCATTAGGAGAGTCCCATGTCATTTCCTAACTCTCTCCTGGGAAAAGAGTCAGGAAAATGCTCGAGCCGGCCCAAAACCCATTTCTGCAACTAACGATCTATTTATGAAGTGATTTATTAAAGCGCTTCATTCCCAATTTAGCAAAACACGCTCTTTTTTCCTCCCCGTAGCAGCGATCTCCCCCTTCCTTTGCTGCTACGTGATTATTTTTTTATACGCGGATGGGCAGGGTAACGTGCACTGCAGCAAGGGATGTGAAAGCCATGATTTCTGCTGAGCTCACGCTCCTGACTTTATTAATCTCAGCTTGATTTCAGGATATGAAAACGTAAATGGAGGAGGATCTATAAGCAGAAGGGCGGCAAAACGCCCGGTTCTGAACTTAGAGCTGGTCTTACCGCGAGTCACGTCTGAGGATTTTGGAAGGGGGCGGTGGGGGGGGGGGGGATAAATCAAAGGGTGTTTCAGCTCCATTTAGGAAAATTCCAGAAAGAAATATCGATTATTTCAGCCTTCGGAGGGGCAGCTCTCCCGTAAAGGTCCGGCATGTTGGGGAGCGAGCTGCCATGGAGTCAAATACTGCGTTAAAACCCAGAAATATCTCGTGTGGACGGGGTGGGAATCATGAACGCTGCTCTCGTAACGGGCCGCTCCTCTGCCAGAGGACGGTGCCGACCGTGACCCGGTGCCGCCGCAGTGCTCGGCGTCGGGGCCGTTTCCTCACTCGGTGCAGTGGCGGGGGGGAAGAGAGGGGGTTGCGGGACTGCCTCCAGCCCACGGACCCACTGGTGACACTGGAAACACTACGGGAGATAAAAGCACCTCCCCCTCCAGGCTGGGTTTTCCATGTCTCGCTTGTCCAACCCACCCTAAGAATGGGTGTAAACGGCAGCGTAGTGGCGCCGGGGGATGAAAAAGCAGGAGGCTCGCTGCCGCCCTCGGCATTCCCACGCGTGGGGAAGCCCCCGCGGGGCCCGCGGACACCATCCGGCCGCCGGGGACGGAGCTGGCCCGCACCTTGCGCCCGCGGCTTCCCCCGAGGGGCTCGGTCACGCGTGGGGGCGACGCTCGCGTGGGCCCAGCCATCTTTACCCGCTGCGGGAGCCCCCCACGCCACCGGAGGGACTCGCCCTCCTCCGCCGAACAAAGGCTCCCGCCGGCACCGGGCGATGCTCCGCCGCGCCAACGGGGCTCGCCTCTCGCTGAGCGCGGGACGGCGGCGACCCCGGCCCCGAGCGCCGGCACCGCCCGCCCGCGGGGCACCGCGCCCGCCGCTCCCACCTCACACGCACCCGGAGGCCCCCGCCCCGCTCCCGCTGCCCCGCCGCCGCCGCTCACCTGGGTGTCGGGGCGCGGCGCATCCCTCGCCCGCCGCCGCCGCCGCTGGGGGGGGGCTCCCGCGGGGCGCTGCCGAGGGGCCGGGGCGGGGAGGGGAGGGGGGGACCCGGGAGGGATCGGGCGCTCCCGCCGCCGCCGCCGCCCGGGCGCTGCCCGACTGCCCGCGCGCGCCTCCCTCGCGCACCCGCCGCCGCCCGCGCGCCGCCGGGAGGGGGGGGCGGTGCCCTCCCCGCCCCACCCCTCAAGTCCCGCCCCGCCCTTCGCCCCGCCCCTCAAGCCCCGCCCCCTCTCGCTCTTCCCGCGCTTGCGCATTCTGCGCGGTCGCTAAGGCGGTACGACGCGGCGGCGCTGCCAGCTTTACGGCAGTGCTCAGCAACCGGCCGGTGCCGGCGTCGCGGAGGGCGAGCGGGCTATGAGGCGGCAGGTGAGCGGCGGCGGCGGTGCGGAAAGGGCCTGGCCCGGGTCCGGTGGCGTTGTCACGGCAACAGCGGTGTCACTGGGGCCTCGGCGGTGGTTGCCGTGCCCGGTGGGTGCGCAAGCCGTAGCCGTTGGGGGTCCGTGCCGGCCTCCACCGGGCCCGGAGGCTTCAGAGCGCGTTTTGAGGGGAAAATGGTTAAAATCGTTAATTGCGGAGCCGCGTTGCGGGCACGGGTGTCGAACCGGAGCTGCCCGCCATAGCTTGGCCTGGGTGGGCTCGCAGGGAGCGGTGCTACTGGGTGGTCCCGGGCCAGGCCCTGCTCCCCACCCCGGCCTTGCCTCTGCCCCCGGGCCCGGCCCGGGCCTCGCCAGCCCGGGTAAAGCCTCTCCTCTCCCCTTAATTCTCATTTATATATCCGTAGAAATGGAAGCGGGACGGGCGAGCTTTTCCCTGGGGGGCTGCTCCCATGCTCTGACCCCGACTGGCACCGACTGCAGCCGCCGGGTCCGGCGAGGTTCACGGTCAGGCGAGCCGCTCCTCTGTGCCGTGGGTCGCGTCTCCATCGGGCAGGGACAGCCCGACCCTGACCGAATTCCCGCGACCTTCAGGTGTTTCAGGCAAATCATATTCCCTCCCAGCGCTTCCCGCTACCCTCTCGAATAAACTTTCTCAAAGCAGGTGAATGCAATCCATCGACGTCCGATCTAACGTCGTTTCGATGAGCCGAGCTGAGGGGTTTCCCATCGCTACTTCTGGGAGGCATCTCTCATCCTCAGGTGTTCAAGTCGCCGGGGTTTTTTCTTGTTAAACTTAATGCTTTGACCAACCCCATCATGGGGAGCAGAACACATTTGATTTAGTAGCATTTGGTGTAGCTCCTCTGGCTTTTAGTTTACTGCCCTGTGAGATGTTGTGAAACAAAGCAGGGTTCTGGAGTTTGCTTTTGTAGAGCAGCTGCACATGGCTGGTGTGGGGGATTTGTCAGGAACAGAAAGGTTTGGGCATTGTCTGTGCATACAGAAATTAGGAATGTTTTCTTCAGAGTCTGGCGTTCGGGGCTATTGAACTTGCAAAGGCTCTGTTCTCGTATCATACAGGAATTATAATCTGTAGGCTGCAAAGAGATTGCTTATATTTAACACAAGAACAGACGAGCATGCTTCTTTTCTGGCTTAGTCGTTTAATTTTGCTTGAGCTTCTTCTCTGGCTCTGTCAGGAGGCAGATGAGTACAGAGGCTCCGTTGCTGGTAGCCCAGCTCACACTGATAAATAGAAATTGATGTTCCTTGTCTGATCTTACTACCATTAACAACAACTGCTATTAAAAGCATTGACATGGTGTCTAAAAATTGTATTTTCAGTAAACGTGTCTGGTGGTACAATCGTGGGGCCTTTTACTCTTGATCATTCTAAAGATCTCAGTCAAGCTGCCAAAAACTTCTCCTTCCCTCCTACTCTTCCCTGGTAAAATCTGAATAATTTGTCTTGCAGGTGGCTTTTACCTCCATATTCTCTGAATTTCATACAGGAATTTAGTGACATGACACCTTAAAATATTCACTCTGGATGTTCTTAGTACCTTTAATTTATTCAAGTAGACTTTAGGAATCTGATTCATCTTTAATTTATGCTCTCTTTTCTCCATCACTGACTATTTACGCTCAATTACTAGGGAGTTTCATTCCCTGGTTCTCAAGTGCTGCCTTCAGAGTGCAACGCAACAATTACATGCAGAAGGTAGCTGCCTTTAATGTTGTGAAAATAATAGGTTTGGGGTTTTTTTGTCAAGTATTACAAAACGCATGCTTTGCCTTGCATCCTGGACACAAAGGATCCCAGCAGTTTATGGATCAAATCTGCGCTAATGACGGCGGCTTGTTTGTTAAATTGTTACAACTTTTGAGATGAGAGAAACTTCTTGCCATATTGATGCAAGACAGCACTGTTTTCAAATGTGTAAATGAAATGGGTGACTTCATCTTGGTTGGCTTGATGACATTTTTATTGAAACGCTCCTTTTTCTCTCCCTGGTGTGCTCATCTTTGCACTTGAAACGGGGCAGATTAATATCCTTCCAAGAAGCTGAGGATTACACAGAGTTTGCACAAATTCCAACTACTAATATGCAAATAAAATGAACTAGCAAGACACTTATTGGCAACCTCCAGCAAATGTTCCAGGCCTGCGTCAGTATTTATTCCTATTTTGATGAAAACTTCTGAACAAAGTGTGCCTGAGCCTTCAGGAAGCAAGTCCTGGCTGTGTGTGAGCAGAGCTGCTTGTGATCTGCGACTGCATTTCCGTACCCCTTAATGTCAGGGCTGCTCAGATCCACAGTCCGGCTTCCCTGCAGATTGATCTTTTGCTTTAACTGGGAGGTTGTCCCGCACAAAACAACCTCTCTGATGGCATTTCACAGCTCCACTATGCGTTTTTGGTCCTCATTTTTTACCTTAAGTGGCTCAAAGGCGTCAGAGCCTACAAAGGGTTTTCCTTTAAGCTGTGTGCTGCACGCAATGAGTCATCCTGCAGAACTCACAAGCAGTTTCACAAATACCAGATGGTAGTAAAATTAAAAGTAGTAGCTAGTGGCAATTAAGCATTTGCTATAACCATTCTCCCTTCCTGACTGTAGGAAGTTGCCAAATGTCTTTTTTTTTTTTTTTTTCCTAACTTGACTGAAAAAAAACCCAAGCTATGTTTCTGCAGAGTGGAAAATTAACAGAATACAAATCCTTCCTTCCCTAGCCCATAATCCCATTTGGAGTTGAGTGGAAAGCTATTTGCTGTATTTCATGCATCTCTGGGAGAAGATGAAGCAGAAAAAACACGCAGTAAAGGAAAATTTGGGGCATTGTATGGGCACATGCAAAAAGTATTTCAGCAGTGACCCTGTTAAACCCACAAACTGTTTGCTTCTAAGCTTGCAGAATGTACAGCTCTTTAAACAAGACTACATTCAGGCGTGCTACAGAGTTGCTGGGACTTAGTTTGGATTTTTTGTTTTGTTTTTATACTGCAGGCTGTTGCAAAGGATTTGCTCCACAAACTTGGAAATAGTTTGAGTTCATTAACGTAAGAAGCACGTCCAAATACCATTGTGTTTGGCTCAGTATAAATAACAATGACTGCTCCCCTTCCTTTTCAGTGACTCTTGCTGCTTGGCATCTTCTGGATCTATCAGCGATACACAAATAGTTATTAGCTTTCTCAAGCCCCAGATATGCTACCTCGGCCCTTCCTTCCGATGTATTACACATGCAGCATGCTTCATCCATTCTGTTATTTACAAGTCACATGCGATGTGACTTTGCTAAGATTTTTTGGAGATAAATCTCTCTTAATTTATGCATAACTGGCCAGGAAAGATTTTTTCATGATTCATGTCACAATAAGAAGCACAAATCTACCTCTTCCTATCATGTAAACAACACACATGATTTTTTATTTCCCCCAATCATAATGGATAACTAGTGTCTTCTTTATAGTGAATCATATTAAAATGATCTTATTGTTGTTACTTTTCGCACTGTGCTTTAAGAAATCCTAAGATGTTTTCATGCTGGGACAGATGAGGAAAGGGTGAGGCCAAACCAGCCCCATGTCACCGCTGCCCCCAGCTGTGGCATTTCTAGCCCTGTCCTGGCAAGGAGAGAAGCATCGGGGGCTGATGGTTCAGCGCAGCAGCTGAGGAGCCCAGGATGGGGGATGCGAGAGCAAAGGAAAACTGGGGTGGATATAGGGGGTTTAAACCAGCAGTTTCTCTTAGGAAGATCTCCTCCTAAATCCTAGTCTGGTGCCAGTGAGTATTTCGTGTTGTTTATTGAGTAGCACCTCCTAGCATGCTATGCAACCTCTTAAAACACGCTTTAATCCCCCCGAGATGGGAAGGCAGCTAATGCAACAGCTTCTGAAAAGGAATTACACGACTGGTAGAAAGACCAGAATTAGTAGATACATGGATAACCTGATAAACAGAAAGGAGTCAGGAGTAGTCTTGCCTGGAAGACCTGTTGGAAGTCACTTGAGTATGTCCTCAAACGCATGGGTGGGGAGAACAAGGTGTTTCAATCTACTTGAATTTCCACGTGCCTTTTTTAAGGATAAGCAGCCTCTATTTGTGGAAATCAGGCACAGATTAAGAGGGAAGAACGTAGCCTGGACAAATAGCAGAGTAAAAGATTGGAAAGAGTGGGTTGGCGTGATTGGTCGCTTCTGAATGTCACCAGTGGAAGCCTGCAGGGCTCTTCACCCCTTGGCGTACCCACGAGTGCTTTCTCCTTTTGTGAGCAAAAGTTTGGCAAGTTAAAACCCGAGCTAAAAAATTATTTTGTGGATCATCCACCTTCGGTGGTACTTGAGTTATTGAAATCTCTACCAGCTAGGCAGAGAGTTGTCCTAAAGATTCCCACGGTAGGGAACTGGTTTGTTTGTGATCTTGTTTTGCTTTGTTTCTCCTTACTCATCGCCGCCTTGCCTCCTGTGCTGGTGGGCTAGCAGGTTTTCCTGGAACAGGTCATGCGTCTGGCACCGAGCTGTGGCATTATCTGCTAGGCAAAAGGGACCATATGCCTGTCAGACAGCCCCAGAAAGACTTTTGTTTAAGGAATCTCAGTGATGCAAAGAATTACAGTGATTGTCACTGTGCAGGTGAAACACTGAAACACCAAAACACCAACCGACTTCTGGATCGCGTATGGTTTCTGTGCAAAGCACAGAACTGTGAAGGAGTGCCTGCAGGTCCCAAGCTGGAACTGCTTTGAAATCACTTTGCTTTGAGGTTAAGATCATAACAATGAAACATTTATCTGATTGGAGCCACGCACTGCTCCTGGAGCAGCAGAAGAGCCCGGCTCAGCCCATCACAGGCTGCAGATGAGGAGCTATGTGTCCTCCAGCTGCTCATCTGCTGGTCCTTCAAATATCCGTCTGGGAAACCTGGGCTTCTGCTCACTGCTTTTTCCTTGCTGAGAAGGAACTCAAAATGTCTGTTGCACTGTATCTTGTCCCAGGTGTGATCTGATTCCTTAATTCATCTTTCCTTTCTCTGTTTCAGCTTTTGAAGTTTCCTGGAGTGCCACAGCCCCGACCTGCTCAGGATGGACCCTGTTGTTCTCAGCTACATGGACAGTTTGCTGAGGCAGTCGGATGTTGCCTTGCTGGAGCCCCCAAACTGGCTTAACGATCACATAATCGGGTTTGCCTTCGAGTACTTCACCAACCACCAGTTCCAAGAATTTAGCGATCAGGTTTGTTTTATCAGCCCCGAAGTGGCTCAGTTCATTAAATGTGCCCTTAGTCAGGAAGAAATAGCCATATTCCTTCAACCGCTGGACCTTCTCCACAAGAAGCTGGTGTTCTTGCCTATCAATGATAACTCCAACCAGGTTGCTGGGGGCACCCACTGGAGCTTACTGGTTTATTTCAGGGACAAAAAGTGCTTTGCCCATTATGATTCCCACAGTAAATGCAACTCTGCCCATGCCAAGCAAGTGGCAGGGAAGCTGGAGGACTTCTTGGGCAAAAGAGGGGGCAAAGCAACCTTTGTGGAAGAGAAGGCGCCTGCCCAGCAGAACAGCTATGACTGTGGGATGTACGTGATCTGCAACGCGGAGGCTCTGTGTCAGGGATACTTCAGGGGCCGGCCGGAGCCTTTGCTGCAGCTCCTCACCCCCTCCTACATCACGCAGAAGAGATCGGAGTGGAAAGCTCTCGTCACCAAACTGGCACAGAAGTGAGCGAGGTGCAGGTCCAGCCCCCCTCTAAAAGCTGCCTTCCCCCGCCGTGAGGCAGCACCCCCAGTGCCTGAGGGAGATGCCCATGCACAGGATTGTCCCAAAGAAGAAGAATGTAACCCCTCCAGCATGGCTACACCCCCCAAACACCCCATTCTCTCCTGGAAAAGCCTAAGTCCCCTCTGAAAATCACTAGCCTTTGAACTTCTAAAGAGAAAAGTCACTTTGCTTTCAAAGAAATCTTCCTCTCCACAGTGAATTTTTACACTAATTGCTGTGGCAAAATGGGTTGCTAAAGAGACTTCTCTGCCTTTACCCAGCAAGCAAACCCACCCTTGTTAGGTGGCTGTAATTGGCTACAGGCATTGCTGTTCCAAGCCAGGTTTAGCAAATGCCCTTTAAAACCAAGCCCCAAAATGCTTTATCATGGCTATTTCTAATTTGTGCCTCCCGCTAGTGGCATTGGAGCAGTCTAGGCTTTACCAGCAAGGACTTTTACCCCTGAAAACCTGATGTTGGGATGTCAGTGTGAAAAGATGAAACGCCAAAGGAAATGGTACAATTAATTAAAGAATGGAGAAAAAAAAATCATTTTCTTCAGATGGGTGATGGCTGTATGGGATAGCACTTCTTTTTTTTTTTTTTTGTCCCCCACCCCTGCTCACTCTTATTATAAATTAAAACCTGACTCTGAACTGCTGGAAATAACAGGAAGCTGAGAAACCCAATCCTAGGAAAGGAAACTTAATTGAGATGAAAAGCTACGCTCGCTCTTTGAAGGTTTTGGGTTTTTTTTTTTCATTACAATTTTAGGTCACCTCCATTTGGGGAGGGTTCGTCAGCACTCCCCAACCCTCGTTAGCGTTCACTGTAGTCAGAGCATACAAGGCAGTCGCTGCTTCCTCTAGCACAAAACCAGTTCTGTTACTCAAGATAAAAAAACCACACCAGGGAGAACAAAAGGACAGAGTTTGAGGTATAAAAGCCAAAGATAACTGCGGTCTCCTTGAAGCCCAAGAAGTCCTTAATACACTTCTAATTGAAACTCTTTTCCTCCTGTGCTGGATGATGGCTGGGATCTCGGAGCAGATCCTCTCATTAAAAACAGGCTTAGCAGTGGGGAAAATAAAAATTAAAATGAGATGTCGTTGCAGGATAAGGAATAATCTCTAACCTCATGAGAAGCAAAGAGCAGGTTGCTCAGGTGGTGTCTAGCACAGCAACCACACCCCAGCGTGCCAACTGGATCAGGGAAATCCAGGTTAAATACAACCCTCAGGAAAGGAAAGGGGGAAGGATTATTTTTAACCTGGAGCTCTTCACCCATCGCCATCAGCCCAGCCCCACTGGTGTGTGTACCAGCACAGCACCGAGGTGATGAACTGCAGGAAGAGCTTAAACTTCCCTGGTTGCTAAGAGAAAGGTAAGTAGCCGCAGCCCAGGCTCTTCCAAAACACCCAAACAAACACATAGCGGCAGTGGTGGGGCCAAACGGGGGCCGGGGTCATTCCCCTCCTGCCAGGGACTCCCTCCAGCACCAGCCTCCCTGGAAAACCCCCTCCACCACTCAGCTGGAGCCGAAAATCCAAGAGATGGTTGAAACGGGACCGAGCTGCTCACCAAGGGGATTCACTTTGGACTCTGTGGGGCTTTGCTGGAGCAACATCACTCCTGCTCCCAGCTCCAAAATAAAACTCAAACCAAACCGGGTGCTTGCCAGCATCATCCCATGTCTTTTTGGATCCCCACCGAGAAGCAGTGGCTCCTGCTGCCTCGCCGTGCCTCGTGCAGCAGTATCACGGCCACAGTGGTTGTGACTCGCAGGCAGAGCCGCACGGCTCACAGCGGCTTCTCGGCCACCGCGCCCTGCAGCAGGTGGAACCAAGCAGAAATGGCCAGTGAGCCCGGGGACAACCCCTGCCACGCCTTGTGTGATAGCGAGGCAGCCGTAAAAGCTGATTTAATCTCCTAATCCTGTTTTTAGGGGTCGATTTGGGCTGGGGAGGAGCACAGGTAGGAAGGCAGGTTGGTGGGTGCAACTGGGGAAGCGTCAGGGGGACGTGAGGGCAGGGGCTGTGCTTGTCTGGTGGTTGCCCTGTGCTCCTTGTCCCTGTCCCCAAGGGACGGGGCAGGGCTGCCAGAGCCAGCAAGGTGAGCACCCAGGGGACGTCTCCTGCACACAAGGCTTTTACGTGGCATTTCTTTACACAAAGAAAAGCAAATAAGCTCAAGCAGGGCGTCGCCGGGAGAGCAAACAGGCACTGATCAGGCAGGCAGGCAGGCAGCAGCTGGAAAAGAAAACTGGAGCCTTGCAACTGACTTCCAGCACCAGGGACACCCCCAAACCGCACCAGGGGTGCATCCCAGGGCTCCTCCAAATCTTCTCCATGTCAGCCAACTGCACCCACGGGTTGTCCCACCGCTGGTTTTAACCAAAGAGCCCCGAGAGGAGCCAAGGTGGCCGTCACCCCCATTCACACACCTGGCCCGGGCACTGGGGACAAGGGACCTCATGTACTTGCTTTGTATCAGATGTTGCGCAGCACCCAAAAACCACCAGGCTGGGCACACAAGACCAAAATAACCACAGTTCTAAATTGCTAAACCTAATTTTTGAGGCCATAAGCCCCACTGTGAGGTTGAACCCATTGAGCAGCTATTTGTTTTTAGAAAAAACATCCCCAAACCCCTTTAAATCCATTTCAACTGCCGCACCAGGAAAATGAGCTGGGTGAGGCCCCAGCAGGGACAGGGTGGCAGCGGGATGGCACCTTTCATCTGCCAGGTCACCCACAAAATCAAAGGCTCTGACAGCCCTGTAACACCAGGGCTTTGAAGAAGCAGCTTCAACAGTTTAGCCAGAAACATGGCCGAACAACAGAGCACCCCTCCAGCACCCCGGGGTGCTAAATCTCCTGAAAAAATGAGGTGACACCACCCCAGTCCCTGCTTTGCCAACACCGCCTCCGGTGTGGCTTTCAAGTTGGGCCATTTTCATGTGTTTTGCTGCGTGGGCCAGGCTGGTAGGGAGGATTTGGGTTACAGATGCTCAGGGAGGAGGAGAAAGGCTCACGCCGTCCACCCCAGCAGGATGGGGCATCCGCTGTCCCCAGGGCGGCCCTGCCACCGGCTCGAGTGTCACATCACACGGTCTCTGCTGCCATCTAGTGAAAAAACTTCCCCATCCCCTACTCCCGGAGCATCCCTGACCCTGGGTGTGCCCCAAAGGCTACGCTGGCCCCCCTGCCCCAGTCCGGGCTGTACCCCCAGCTTGATATCCCCCAGTCTCTGCGACGACAGGGCTGTCCCCCTGTAATCCACGTTCTGAGGACGCAGCCAGTGAAGGGGCACTGGGACAGTGCAGATTCTGGGGTAGCCCGTTTTGCGGATCACAGCCTGGCACTGCTGCAAGGATGCTGGCAGCAGACAGCGACGTGCTAGAAAATCCTGGGTTTATTTTCATTTAAAAGCCGTTCTGAGCCCAGAGCGAGCAGCAAGCTCGCTTCCCCAGGGCACAGGGATTTGGCCCCATCAACACTTGTAGTTCCCAAAAAATAGGAAAGAAAAACAAAAGGAATCACACAGGTATCACCTGCTGCCCCAGCATGCTCCCAGGGGAGGCTGTGGGACAAATCCTGCAGGACAAATCCTGCAGCACTCGGTTCCGTGCAGTGATGGGGTTAACACAAACCAGGGCACAGTCACGCTGCCATCCAGGAGGGTCACTGGTGCCATCCAGGAGGGTCACTGGTGCCAGCTGCGGGCTCCTTTCAGGACATCATAACGAGGTGAGCGGCGCTAACGAAGCCTTGGTCCGGCACCGTTGCCAGGTGAGGTCCCCAGCAAGGACGCCTGGTCTGGGGGACCCTAAAGTGCTTTGCAGGACACAAACACACATGCACACCCCAAGGTGGCCCCGTGCTCCAAGAGGGAAGGGCTGGGGACCGCTATGGAGCCCAGCAGAAGTGGGGGGCGGCCTGGATTGTACCCCCACCCTTGGGTGCTGGGATAAATGATGCCCCACAGGGCTGGTGGCCCCTTTCTCCCCGTCCCTGCAGCCCCCCAGGTTGGGGCCATTCCTCTGGCCACAACCCCAGGGTACTGAGACAGGGACAAACAGGTGGGTTCAGCCCAGAGCTGCTGCCCAGGCCTCATCCAGAGCAGCAGCAGCAACTCATGCACATTTTTTTGGGGTTCCCGGTGAGCCTAAGGTCATCTTTTCATAAGAAAAACCCAAGTCTGGAATAAAAACCAGCACCCATTTTAGCAGCAAGTCCTAAGGGGAGCTCTAACTGCTCGGCAGCTCCGAGCCATCATCTGGTGCTATGGTGCAGCAGCATCCCAGGGTGAAAACAGGTTTCCAGTGGGATGGGGAGTTGGCACCAGTGGCCGTGAGCCGGCCGGGTGGTCCCACTGGGAGCGGATGCCAGTAGGAAGAGAGAAGATAGTTGGTCCCATTTTACTGGCCGAGGGAAAGCCGAGCCACATGCAATAGCCATGGCCGGGAGGATGCTGCACCGGGATCCATTCTCAGGGTGCCACCGTCTCGGCCTCTGTCCTCAGCCAGCACTGGGGTAACGGTCACCTGCAAGCAGAAAGCAGGGTAACAGGACAAGTGGCCACAGAGGCAGTGTACCCCAGCCTGCTGCCCAGGCCCCGCGATGTCCCCGAGCCACTCCTGTCCATCCCTTGCTGATGCCCATGGTTGCGTTAACCCCAGGGCATAGCCCAGCTCCACTGAGATGCCCTGGTGCTTCCTGCAACTGGGGAATCAGCCCCAAACCTGCAAGGAAACCTTTTGCCAAGGGCTGAAAGTCACAGGGACAGCTTTCCCCAATGGCTCAAACTATCAGTTGATGGAATCCTCTACTGCATGGGGACGGTCTGCATTGCAACGGCAGGCACAGGATAAGGGACAGTGTCCTGGGACATGTCACGGAGCCATTGCTCTTCACACACATCCCTCAGGTCCTTCACTCATGGTGTGACCCACCAGCAAAAGTGTCCCCGAGGGTCCCTCACCTCCTGTGCCCACGGGAGAGGTAGTCCCGGTTCAGAGAGCAGAGCTGTTGCTCCAGACGGAAGATGCGAAACGCCAGGTATGAGGAGGACACGACCAGGAGGCAGATGCTGGGAGTAGAGGAACAAGCAGAAGCATTCAGCAGCTGGTGGTTGAGATGGACGTTCCTGGCATACCCCCGGACTCCCCACACCGTGCCCCCCCCCCAGCACACTTACAGTACAATGAAGATCTTCAGGAGCTGGTAGTCGGAGGGTCTCAGCTCTGCCACGCAGCTCTGTTCCACCTCCAGCTCCTCCTCGGTGTTTATTGCACTTTCTGAAATGCAAGCCCAAGGTCAGCAGCACGGCAACACCGGGCAGATTCCTGTGCTCCTTTGGCAACTAGGAGCCTTCAAGCATCAGATATTGCTCCCTTGTGGGCTAATGCTGCCTGCACAGTGTTACAGGCACACGCTGAGGGCTCAGACCCCGCAGCCAGGACCCCATCACCAACTCCCAGCCACAACCCTGCTCGTCTGTAAGGCAGAAATCCCCTCCACGAGAGTGGACAATGGATGAATGTGTATTTACAGAGGTTTACACCCAGCCCCACATGCAGGGCAGGGCACAAATCCACGTTGCTGGGTCAGACACAGCCCTCACCTGAAACCAGGGGCTCCTCGGAGGTGAAGGAGCTCTCCTTGGCACTCAGGCTGCTGACAGAGGTCCGGTGGATGCACTGGTAGTCGGTGTCTGGCAGTGACAGTGAGAGCGAGGCAGGTGACACCTTCCTCCACTTGCCCTCGGGGACGATCACCTCCTGCAGGAACAGCCCCAGGTGAGCGGTGCCGCCAGAAGCAGTTTCTCCCATGAAACCAGCAGTGCCGAGGACACGGTGGGGCTAGATTCAGCCTTGAATCTTACAGCATCTCCATCGAGTACCAGCACAGCCAAAACATCATCCTCAGGGGGTGCTGGTCCTCCACGATGGCCCCATGGGGACACCAGTTCCTACTGCCACAGGAAGGACCTGCCCATGAGAAGGGATCCTCCACCTGAGAGCCCCCAGGACTGGAGCTGCTGAAGGGCCACATCCCTCAGAAGCATCACGAGATGCTGCCAGCCTAGATCGCTCCTGATCCAGCCCCTGAAAAGTACCTTCAACCCCTGGGATGCCACCAGACCATCCCACTCGTCACCTGTTCCAGCGTGCATGGCCGATGGCCCACAAGGGCCACCCCAATTGTCACCTCCTGCACCCAACCTGATGCACAGGGCCACCAGCTCACAAAGGACACCCTGCTCAGCGTCCCTGTACAGCCAAGCACAGCCACAGCACCAACGGCTTCATGACAGAGCGGAGACAGGGACGGGGACGTTTCACAGAGAGGACTCATCCTGCCACTGGGGACGCAGCCACCGCGGGCAGAGCCGAGTCCTGCCGTGTGCCAAAGGTGGCAGGAATCAGCCCCTCACGCCCCCTCAGTCACGCCGCGGTTCAGCAGGCTCTTCCCTCTCCAACCTCCCGGCTACGAGCCATCCCACTCATCCCACAGGTTTGTGGATAATTCAGCCACATTTCCAGCCCATTATCCATGTTCACAGCTGCAAAGAGCATCAGCCGGCAGGAGCAGAGCTCTGAAGTTTTTCCACCTATTAATGGACCCCCAAGACCAACTGGCCGAGCCATCAGCTTGTGCTCAGCCGCAGGCTTTCCAAATCCTTCTCTTGACCCGTCCATTTCTGCCAAGTGAGGGTATGAGGATCCCAGAGGACGAGCTAGGAAGGGGACGGCTGCATCCTCCCACAACCACTGTTGGCAGCAAGGGGAAAGGACCGACTGTGCCCTGCCAGTGGCTGCCAGCCAAACCTCAGCACACCGGGAAGGCATTAAACACCCTGAGGGGACCAGGCAGACGCTCTCCTGCCCGCAGCATGAGTTCACGAGGGTCCTTCCCTCTCCCAGAGCTGCCCTGACCCTCACCAGTGACACAGTGTCAGGCTCCTCTGTCAGCTCCTTCAAACTCAAGCTCTTCTTACTGGAAACCTGGAGGGGAGAAAGAAATGGGTGTTATAGTGCCACCTCTCCCTGCTTCAACCCGAGCCAGAAAATTTCATTTTGACTTTTCTGATGAGTCTATGAAGAGCAGCTGCTTAAAACTTGCAATCATAGGGATCTTGGGGACGAAGAATAGCATCTGGCAGAGAACGGGGCTCCACATCACTGCTTCCCATCACCAAAAATCTTACGGGGCCATGGCTGAGCCGAGGGCTCCTGTGCCAGCCTTGGCTCCTGGCAGAAGGGATAAACCATCAGGGGGAAAAATAAAGGGAACATCTGGGCAGAGCCCAGCATGTTTCAAAGAATAAATTCCACAGTTTAGCAATGGGACTGAGTCACCCAAATTGCTGTCCCGGTACAGCTGGCAGACACCCTTCTGGGTGGGGAAGGGCTTCGGCACCGTTTCCCACGTGCTTCAAAGGCAGGGAGAAGAGGTCCTCACAATCCTCCTCTCCAGCTCGAGGGCTGATGAATGTCTTCCCCACTTAAGACTTTATAATTCAAATTTTTTTTTTACTTTATACCATTTTTCCTCCCCCTAAAACTTGAGATCTGGGGAAAAGGCAGTGATCTGCAGAGTGGCAGAACTAGTATTACTACCAGATTATAAATAATTCATATCCACGCCCTAGGAGAGAGCAGAAACTCCAGGTTCTGCTTCCGTCATCCGTGTCCCAGAAAAGGCCAGCAGTGGCTCCTGGGGACAGGATGTGCCCAGGGCACAGCTCCTGCCCTTCTTTGTCCCTCCAGCAGGGCACCGGGGAGGGACTTGGGAGCAGTCTGAAGCCTTGGAGGCAGTGAAGAGCTCTGTTCCCCGGAACGCAGCCCGGGGGGTGAGCGCAGAGCCCTGCGGCCATCGAAACGCCATCTGACGCGGGGTGGAGGGTACCTGCAGGTGTGTGCAGACTCTCCTCAGGACATCGTAGACGCTGTCGCGGGAGATGAGGGACACGAAGATGTACTGTGAGAAAACGAGAGAAGCTGCTGGGAGAGGCTCCCCCCCATCCCGAGTCCAGTTCTCCACAGGCAGGGAACAGGCAAAGACGTCCTGCCCTTGAATCTCCCCTCCTTCGGTGGAGCACCGTGTCCCCCCTGCAGGCATCTCCCCACAGAGTTTCCCTGCTGTTATTTTTGCAGCCTGCTAAAACTTGGACCTGGATTTTTTGGGGGCATTTTGCTCAGCTGTTGTTCCCACGAGGTCTCCTGTGCTCAGGCCAGAGGGACGCAGCAGCAAATGGGGCCAGGAGTGACAGAAAACGTCCCCGCGGATCGGGGCAGCGCTCGCCTTGCCCCGTGCAGAGCCTACGCGAGGCGCAGAGCAACCAGATCGCTTCGAACGCCAAAATCCTGCCTTGTGCCACCCCCTCCCAAAATCCCACAGGAATAACTCCCTCCCAGGCAAGGCACACTGCTGCCATAGCCCCCGGGCAGGTGAGGACTCAGACACACCGCGCAGAGCTACGTCAGCTCACTTCAGCCGACAACACCCAACATGATTTAAAAAGCTGGAAATTCAGCCCCTTAACCAAGTTTTGTGCCAGCTTGGGTTGAACGCTGGCCCAAACCCTTCCCCTGCTTGCGTTAAAGGAGTTTAAAGGTTTTGCTTGAGCCTGGCAGGGATTTGTCAGGCTCGGCCGAATTTCACTTGGGCTTTGGTTCCCCCAGAAACAAAGTGAAATTCAGAAAGCAAAGCAAAGCCACGGTGTTTGCCCCGGCTGGCTGCCAGCACGGGGAGCAGTGCTTGCCTCCAGCCGGCCCGCGCCTCCAGCCAGGGATGGGAACTTCTTGATTCCCTGCTCTCAAACCGCCGGCATTACCTTTCTGCTGGCGTTGGTGGTGATGGCCAAGCCATTGGGGAGCAGCCGAGCGGTCTTGTGCTTTTTTATCAGCTGTACGGAGACCACCGGGATGACAACCTGGAGGGCAAAAAGACACGGGGACGGGCAGGGACAGGCACAGCACGAGCTTAGGGAGCTTCTTTTGCAAGGCAGAGATTTAACACGCATCGTAATTACGCCCCAAGCAGAGCAGTGACACGGGATTCAGCATTTCCCAGAGACAGCCTGGCTTTTATTAAAGGTCACGGCACCCCCCCAACCCCCCCCCCCCCCCCCATTAATCTTAACTCAGAGGTAGTTTCTACTTGAAACAGTGAGGACACAGGGAAAGCACCGTCCAGTGAGTCTCTCTAAGACCCATCAAAACAGCCCCCCTGCAAGCTCGGGGAGTGCTAAAAATAAGGCAGGATGTAATTTATGGCAGGATAACTTCATTGAAACCCTGTATTTCCATCAGACATTTGTTTAAAGTGACTGATATAAATAATTCAGTTCTTCAGCCCAGTTTTAAAGGAAGTTGTCTCTCCCCAAGATCTCCATCAGCCCCAAGACTAACAGGGAAACATCAAATTGTAAATCAAGAAGAAAAGCCAAGAGAGATTCAAATCTGCACCACCCCCCAACACCCCACCCCCCCCCTCCACCTCTTTGATCTTCCTCCAAACGCTGTTGCAGCTTGTAGGAGGTTTTGCATCAGGGAATTTTAAACTAAACCAATATTTGGTTTCCCCAGGCAGATGCCGCAGGTGATCAGAGGGGGAAGCACAGCTGCGCTCCCCTTCGCATCGGGGGCTTTTGACAGTGATTTTGGTGGTATTTGGGTGCAGGAGGGGTTAAGCCTCGGCTACAAGCCCTATGGGACTGAGGTGAGCTGGCCCCCCGTTACCTTGATGTCCTTTCCGAAAAGGTTTGCGTAGAAGCAAAGCCAGTTGGGGGAGATGTAAAGCCTTCCCTGGATGAGGATGTCTCTCTGGAGCGCGCAGGAGCAAACTGCAAGGCAGAGAGAGGGGCATGGCAGACTGTGTGCCGGATCCTGCCACCCCCGTGCCTGTCCCTTTCCATGCCACCCACCTTTCAGCACGCTCTCCTCCGTCGGGATGTCCTTGAACAGTTTGTGGTACTGGGAGTTGTACTTGCTAGCGGCCTGAAAATAAGCAGAGCAAAGATATCCAGTGACCTTGCTGATCAAAAGACCCAAAAAATAAAAAACCAAAACCACCCTCCTGCAAAAAAATCTTCCTCTCTCCGCACCCGGGACCGGCGCAAGGGGGTCCCACCAGGCTGGGGATGGTGGAGACGAAGGGCTAGAGGAGGGTCGGACAATCCAGCAGCCAGCAAACGCTGTGCCATCCTCCCAAACAAACATTTCTCCCAACATCTAAGGAGGCTGCTGAGCCTCTGCAAGGAGCCGGTTTTCTCCCGGGCTTGTCCGCAGGCAATTTATTTTGCCAGTGGTTTCTCTCCTCCTCCTCGAGCTCTTCCCTTATTCGGGGCACGGTGACAACACTTGCTTTGCACCCATCGCGCCGCGCCATCCAGCTATTTATATTCCCGGTTCCTCTTCAAAGCCTGCCAGCAGCCACAGAGGGAGGCGCAGCAGGTTCGCCTTTAAATAATTCTGTATATAAGTTAAAGGCTCCGAAGCAGGTCAGCGCTTTGCATTAACTCTGCTCAATTAGTCCCGTAAGGCAGTGCAGGCAGATTTGTGACCCCTGCCCTGGAGAAGACAGCGCCCCAAACCTTGGGGTGCTCCCCAGGGACGCAGCTGTCCCCATGGTGGTGACAGCTGCCCCCAAAATTCAAGGGACGAGATGCTTCGCCAGGACGCGGAGAGGTCAATCACAGCTCGAAGGGCCCCGGGGCAGCGAGGCTGGTTTGCAGGCAGCACTGCAGGCAGAGCCCTCCTGCCCGCAGTGACAAGGTCACCTTTGCTCCACGCACCTTGTCACCGGATGAGCTGGGCCCTAAGAGGATCAAGGCTCAGCATCACCTGGGGTTGGCTTAGACACCTCCCGAAGAGATGCCAGGATGCTGGCGGGTGTCGGTGAGAGCATTTTGGGGGGACACAGGGAGATATGGAGGGACACAGAGGGGACGGTGGCATCACCTCCGAGCCACCTCCAGGCTGTCTCAGCCCACAGGTCAAGAAACACCCCCTGGTCCCAGTACAAACCTGTTGCCATCTAGTAACCCCCCCAGACACCTCTGTTTTTTCCTCTATCTTTTTCATGGGGAAAGACAAAATGCCTTCTCCCTCTGCTCCTTCCTCTTCCAAAGCATCTCTTATTTATAGGGGGCATGATTTGAAGAACCAGAAAGGTGCAAATGGACGGGAACCAAGCTGCTTGCAGTCAAGATTTCCGCTTTCTCCTTTGCTCTGGATGGAAAATCCCAAAAATTTGCAAGGCGGATCACGGGCCACCAAAAAACATCATCGGCTCCCCTGAAAATACAGGCAGGGGCTTTTGCCCTATAGCAGGAACAGCTGCGGCTTCGCCTCCAGCTCCCAAAGCCCACATATGAGACCCCAGGCAGGCTCCTCTGTGGCAAACGGCCAAGGTCAGGCTACAACAAACCAGCCCATTCGCTCATGAAGCCGAAGACTTACCACTTCCCGGTGGCATTTCTTGATGTCTTCATCCTTCAGGGCTTCACTCAAGTGGACACTGGAAGGAAAAATAATAATAATCAGGTAAGTGAAGAGCCCCAGGTCTCTCACCTGCTGCCCAAAACATGTGCTGCAAGAAGAGACATAGCAAGACACAGAGTATGGAAGAGAGACCCCAGGAAGCCCCATTTTGGATGTCTTGGCAATTTATCACAGCAGCAAGCACTGCTGAGGTTAAATAAGGCTGCGGAAGGCTGATCTCTGGCATCAGGCTGACGGCGAGCCGGCGGAGGCACCAGCACCAGGGTGCCTGTGCCCAAAACACACCCCAGTGTGGGGGGAAGGAGCCCAGAGCTGCCCCCAGCAGCAGCCTGGGACATGTTGGGAGCTGGCGATGGGCAGCTTCGCCCAGATCAAGGTTTCCCCAGGAAAAGCTCAAATGGGAATTTGGGAATGCATCTGGGCAGGAGGACGGACTCAACTCTGGCCATGCCAGGGGCATCCATCACACAGATGAAGGGAGAAACAGTGAAATCCTCCCAGCAGCAGGAACACCGGTCCCCTTCCCCAAACCCCTCTGCCCTCCCTGCTTTTATAGACCCAGTATTTGAGGGGGAAAACAAAGAGAGGACCCTCTGTGCCCACCCCTAACTGGTGGGTTGCATTCAGGGGCTGGGATGCTGCGGGAGGTCGCAACAGGAGGAAAAAAGGAACAAATACTCCACCATAGATCCCGGGATGCTGCCCCTCACCTGCCATCGAGGGAATCCAAACTCTTCTCCTTGTGGGATGCCTCCAGTTTCTCACGGCTGTGCATGGGCTCGGGGCTCTTCAGGGGAGCTGCTTTTTCATGCATTGGCTTGGTGCCTCAAGGAGAAGCCTGTTAGCCCTCGAGGGGAAGGGAAAGAAGGGAGAGACGTGTTTTAGAGCCGTAAATCTGTTCCCTTCAATCCCAGTCTGCACAGAGACGTTAGTATTTCTGCCGTTCAAGGACAGCTAGAATATTTCTGCTACTTCTCAAGTCACATGGAATAAAAAAAAAAAAGGGCATTTCTTGCCAGGAACTCCCTGGTGCTCGCAACCAAGTGGCCAAGGAGCGGCAGCTCCCTCCCTGCTGCCTCAGATAACACCCTCCAAAGTGGAGCCTCTCCTCCTCAAAAGATGGAGGTTGGGATGGGAAAAATCGCAAGTCTGCAAAACTCCCTGGGGTGATGCAGATTTTGGCCAGCGAGGGCCAGGGTCTGCTCCTCCAGGTCAGCAAAACACCATCTTCCTAGGGCAGAGCCCTGGCCGAGGGCACCACCTCCCTCCTTCAGTCACTCCCCTCTCGTTAAAGCCTGTTATTTACTCTCATGAGTTTTATCAGAGGTGCTTATCGGCCGCCACAGGTAAAGTAAACAAGCTCCCAGCACCACACAGGGAAGGTTATCACCCGACAGGCCAGAAAGGTGACGCTTCCGCCCTCAGCAAACCACAACCGGAGACTGATGTGCCGCAGTGCTTCTGGCACCGAGAGCCAAAGCGGGGCGCGATCCATGCCGGAGCGGCAATCCAGGGGCTCCGACAACACGGCAGAGCTGGCAAACAGCCACCGGCCCGATGGGGAGGAAGTGACCAAAGGGAAAGGAGCTCTGCTCGATGGGCAGGGGGTGATGCCAGAGCAGGTGGGGGACAGGCAGGACGGCAGCGGGCAGGATGAGCGCCCGCAGGCAGGACGAGTGCAGAGCTGGAGCACATCCCGGTGCCCGCAGGGGTGATGCCGTGGCGAAGCAGCAGAGCCCAGGCGGAGAAGCCATATCTAACTGCTTCCTACATACAGAGAGGGGCTCTTTTACTGCCTGTACTTCCCTAGACACACCCTGCTCCTGCTCTGAGGGGCTCATCCGAAGGGAAACCCATCAAAATAATCCCCCACAGACTCAGGGAGACTCAGGACAGGGCTGCCACACTCCACCAGCCGGACCCAAACGGCTTGAGAGTCAAAACCACATGAGCACATGTTCCCTCAGGAGTCCAAATGAAACTGTCCTGATGCAATGGAGCAGGGCTGAATCCCAGCTGGAAGCACAGGGGATGCTCCCCAAAGATGCAGCACGTACATGGGGCTGAAGAAAAACAAAACAGGAGTCACTGGTGACATGCGGTGAGGACGAGGCCAGGAACCAGCTCCTGGATCCCTGCTGCTGGTGTCTGCAAAGTAAACGAGCTGCTCGCATGGCCCCGGAGCACAAGCATTGTGGGGACGTGATCAACACACCGAGGTTGTGGGGTTTTTTTTTTTTAGAAGCTCAGGTTAAAGGATGTATCTGGAAACAAAGGGAGACTCTGCTGACAAGAAGCACCAAAATAACATCCCTTGGCATCGCACCAAAAGGCTTTTTCCCTGCCTGGTTCCTTAGACACCCCATGCCTTCAGGACGGGCAGCCCCGTGCCACAAACACCCTCTGCCAGGTGATGCCATGCTGCCCTGAAGCCGAAACTCGTGCTGGAAAAGGGGCTCTGACCCACTCTGGAGCCTCCCCCTCCAGAGCTCAGCCCGCTCCAGCTTCCCCCACGTCATCCCTTAAATCCCCAAGCAGTTGCACTGCTTAATCCGGGTGAGCGGATTTAGCCCGAACCGGGGCTGACGCCAAGGGGCACCGCGCAAGGGACGGGGAGAGGCACCCCCTGCTCGAGGCGAGGGCATCGAGAAAGCCCCCCCGAGGTCACCAAACACACAGAAATCCCCTAAAACAAGAAGAGACAGAGGCTGGAGAGCACTTGAAAACGCTGCTTGGTCCCTCCCTGCTTTTCCCCCTCTTATGGTTCCCAGCAGGGGCATGTCCCGGGTCAGACAGTCCCCAGACACAGCGCTGGCACCGGGCTGCTCCAGGGAGGGTCTGGGGGCTGCGAGGAGCATCCTCAGCCCCAACAGAGGCATCGCAGTAACTGCCTCATCTCCCCTCTCCAGAAGTTGCTCCATACCAATACCCAGATGTGGCAGGGATGGAGATGCGGGGTTCGGGAGCACTGGATAAGAAGGTTGGGCTCCAGGTGCAGGTAACAGAGAAGTTTCCCTGCCAAGAGCCGCTTCTAGCACCAACACGGGGAGGAAAACACTTTCTAGCGGCACATGCCATCACCCTCCTCAAATGAATGTCTTTAGCAGGAAGCCGCTCCGGCAAAAAAATCACCACCCCGAGTGTCCCAAAGTACGAGCAGAACAAGAACAGTCGGAGCGTGGAGCCCCGAGAGGAGGCAGCGCAGGCAGGTGCAGGAGTTCCCAGCAAAAGGAGAACTTTGCCGTCGAGCTGCCGGAGCCACGGTACCGAGGTGGACACCCCGTCCCTGCCCACACAGACTCTCCCAGAGCCCCAGTTTGCCTCCCGGGCCGCAGCTGTGCCAGGCAAAGCCTGTTGCTTCTCCCACCCTCGGATCGGGATCTCCCTTCCCTTACGCAGCGCTGGGATCCGGCCTGGAAGCCGTCCAGTCCGGCGGGAGCCCCTCCGGCAGCGCTTTGATTTTCACCGGGTCCTTTCCCCGCTGCTGGCACAAGCGAGGGGGAAGCGCACGGCGGAGGCAGGAGAGAGCGAGCCAGGGATTTCGTCTCCCGAAAAAAAAAAAAGCCAAAGGAGGATCAGAGCCGGAGGGAGGCACTTGCAGCTGGGCTGCCTCGGCCCGAGCGAGCCCGGGCGGGATCCGGCGAGCTGCCCTTGTTCCCGGCTTTCAAGGTCATTTCAATCCCGTGTGTTGGCTGCTGGAGCGGAGCCACCGCCGAGGATGCTGGAGGGGAACGGCCGGTCCCGAGCGGCGCTGTCAGGAGAGAGGCGGGAGGTCAGGGAGAGAAGGGACAGACGGAGCCCTGCGCGTCGCCCCCCCGGCCCCCGCGCCGCGGGCGGCCTCCCTCGATGCCCCCCCCCGGGGTCCCTCCCGCCCCGGGAGGCGCCTGTCCCCGGGGCCCTGCGCCCGGCCGGTGGGAGAGCCGAGGCCTCGCTCCCGGCAGGTCCGGGATCGCCCCCGGCACCCGCGATCCTGGTTCTCACCGGGAGCCGCCCTCAGAGCCCCAGCCACGGAGGGAGCCCGGCTCGGTCCCCTCGCGGCGCCGGTGGGACAATGACGGGCCGGGAGAGCTCGGCCGTCGCCCAGCACCGAGCCACGCCGGGGCCGCGGCGAGGAGCGGCCGGGACAGCCCCCGGCCTCCGCCGGGGCTCGGAGCCCGCCTCCCCACCCCCCGCTCAGAAGCGGCGGCTCCCGGGCCGGGCAGCGGCGGGACCCCCCGCGCCGCTCCGTCCCCTCAGCGGGGGCGGCAAAAAAACCCTCGGCGTTTCCGCGCTCCCCTCAGGGCGCGACGCCGCGGCCAGCGCCCGGCCAGGGACAGGGACAGGCCGGGGGCCGGCGCCGGGCTCCTCGGCGGGCACAGGGCGCTCCCCGCGGCTGCCGGCCGCTCCCCGGCACCCCCGGGACCCCCGCGCCGCCCCCCCCCGCCCCGTACCTGCGCGGCGGCCCCGCGCTGCCCGGCGCCGTCATGCCCCGCGCGCCCAACCTCCTCGCGGCGGCCCGGCGCCCGCCCATTGGCCACCCACCGCCACACCACGCCCCCAGCGCGCGCGCCCATTGGCCGGTACCGCCCGCCACCGCTGCCCCGCCCACCAGCGGAGGGGGCGGGGCCTAGCAGCGTACCCGCCCCTTAAAAGGGCCGCGCGCCGGCGCCATTGCCCCCCCCCCCCCCCCCTTCCCACAGAGCAGCGCGGGCCGGCGGGTGCTTCAGCTTCTCTTTATTGATGGAGAGTTGTGCTCTAACGCCCGGGGGCGCGGGCAGGGGGTGTGCACACACAACTAACACACAGACGACGCTGCCAGGGGAGCACGGGAAGCTCTGAGCACGGAGGGGGAGCCACCCCCCTTCTACCCCCACCCCTGGAAACAAAACCCGCGTAGAGGGGGCTGGAGTCACCCGGGATTTGGTCTGTGGGGAGGCCGGGAGAGGTTTGGGGTGCACAGGAGGGAGGAGCAGCTTCCCTGGAGTGAGGAGGGGTACAGCAGAACCCTTGACCACCCATCCCCTCTCCCCTTTCCCCTTCCCCCCCCAAGCGGACAGGGAAAGGGACATTTCACACCCTGAGGACAGTCACTAAGCTACAAGGAGTCCCAGCAACATGCGGGAACCTCCTACACTGACTCCGACACAGATCGGGGCAGGACTTCACTACGGGGAGAGGTTTTTAAAAAAACTAAACACTTCAAGTATATATTTTTTTTTTTTTAGTGATTTAAGGTCTCTTCCCCCTGCTGCTGCTGCACTGGGTGGTGTTTAGCAACCTACATCCACTCTAGGGCCCAGGAGAACAGCACAAGCGATGGCTGGTCTAAGGTGAGGGGAAAGGGGAGCGGAGTGGGGTGGGGGGCGGGGGGGAAGGAAGGGGGGTGCTGGGTGGAATGGGGCTTTCAGGGCACTGGCACAACGCGCATGGTGTTGGTGTAGCCAGAGCCGGGGCGCCAGCCCGTCAGCACGATGACCAGGTCGCCAGTCTTGAAGAAGCCACGTGCTTTACCTAGGAGAGAAGAGAGGGAGGTGTCAGAGTTTACGTCCCCCCTGTCAGCCTGCTGCAGGCTGCTTGCCCCCACACCACCGCGCTGCAGGGAGCAGCCTGGCCCCCACAGCCGTGGCTCTGTGGGGGTATCGAGAACCCAAGCCCCTGCTGCCCACCCGCCACCTCTGCTTTGGGCTCCTCTGTGACACAGAGCTTGAAATTCAACAGCACGGTCCTTAGAAAGGGACTGGAAAATGGAGTCACCCCCCTCCGGGCTTCTCTTGTCTCTCAGGAGTGTTGAGCATCGTGGCTCAAGCATTCATCACATTAAAACCAACCCGGTTTTCTGCTGGAACCTATTTTCAGGTAGCTATGACAAATGCACTGTCCCATTTCCCAATCGGATGTGGTTGCGCTTATGCAAGCGCCATCCCCCGTTTCTCAAGCAGACACCGTTAACCCCCCTCGGCAGGCAGTTCCTCTCCCTGAGCCACCGGTCACCCCAAAAGCACCACACAAGATGCTCAGGGCCACCACATGCCATCAGGCACTTCCCCGGGTGAGGCTGGTGCGGTGCCACTCACCAACATTCATGCCCAGGTTGACGCGGAGGTCCACGTCCTCTGCCCAGGCGTCGTGCGCTGGCTCTTTGCACAGGACGGGGAAGATGCCCCGGTAGAGGTGGGCCTGACGCGCCGTCTGGTCATTCCGGGTCACGGCGATGATGGGAGCCCGCGGGCGGTACCGCGACACCAGGTGGGCTGACCTAGAGGGAAAAGTGGATGCGAGGTGAAGCACCACGTGTTATGGGCAGAGAGGACGCCTGTGTACAGCCGAAGGCAGCACAAGCAGTGGCGAGGTTTGCCCGTCACCCTGGAGGGCTTCGCAGAACCCCTAGAGGCACCGAGAAGGCGACCGCGGGAGATGCTGGCAAAAGTCAAGCTCGCCAAGGAGCTTGACGCTCCGCTGAATTCCCAGTTAGGCAACTGGGCAGACCACCACTGAAGGCCATCCCTTGGCGACAGTCCCTACTCCAGTCTCATGGTAAAAATCACCTCAACTCCGAGTTTAGGAAGTGCCATCTGTGTGTTTTGGGCCCAAAAACAAGCCTTTATTTGTCTCTGTTGCTATGTTAAGGTGGCGAGGTGCCATTTATTCTGGCCTCTGCAAGCAGCCCTTGGCATCTCAACGGGGGTTCCTGCAAGTTCCCTCTGTTCTGAGGAGCTCCCGGTTTATGGGATGGAAAGAGCTCGTGCCAGCAGCGCTACCCAAAGCTTGCCAAGGAGGAAGCCATTTGCCTCCCAGCCACGTTCACCTGCTGGAGCCAGCAAACAGGCCAGTTCCTCCATACAGAGCTCTGCTCTTGCACCCAACAGGAAGAAAATGCAACCGAGGCCAAAATTTATACTGGGAAGTTGGGCACAGAGTCCTTAAAATGTCTTAAAAATAGCAAGCGGCACACCCTGGGTGGGGACTATGGCTTCCCTTTCCCTGGGCACGGCTTAGAGAGCATCTGCAAATAAATGGAGATTAGAACTGCAAGGCCAGGGCATTACAGCTCCATCTTTCCGACAAGCATGCCAGTACCTCCACTAGCTTTTGCAGCCTTGTTTAGTGGAGCCAAGCTCAGCAATACTCAGATTCAAAGATTGCTGCTTAAAGCAGGCAGTAGCAGTCTGCTCAAAGCACCCAAACACACGTGCCAGCTCTCAGACAATCCTTCCCACGCTCTTCAAGAAGCCTCCCAGTAGCTCTAGGAGATCCAGGTACTCAAAGGCTGTAACAGAATCCACTGCTAAAAATATTCAAATATCAGAGTTCAAATCTCTTTAAAAAGGTCAAGTGTAAGACTGGAACCTTTTATAAAGAAACATTAGAAGCACAAGAGTATCCAGAAACTCAGTGCTTATAGTCATTCCTCATCTCTGTAGACAGAGGCTGCTCCAAATCATTTTAAGCTGTAAATCTAGGTGAAGGTTTCACCAATGGTCCAAATCTTCAGCTTCTGCCCAGCGCACATCACATCTCTGCTGCTGCACTATTTCTCTGGTCTGAATCCCGTGCAAGAAAATCAGATTTTCTTCCAGAAAGCAGTCTGAGACTTATGGTCGGACGTGCTTTGAGAGTGGGCAGCCTAGTTCCTCTAGATGGAAAAGTTGATCAGCGAGGCTTCAGCTCCCTTTCCACAACTGGAAGAGTCTCTCTCTACTCAGCAGTTGTCACCGTCGCTGGACAGAAATCCCAAACTAGATTATTTCCAGCATTTCTGCATTGCTGTGTCTCAACTGGGAGCCAAGGCACTGAGCTCACCTGAGCACAGGCAGCACTTGGCTGCAGGGTGCCTGCCGAACACCTGCCTGTCAGTGAGATTACTTGCAGGATGGCCTAAGGAAGCCTGTAAGAGGAAATTTCCAGCGCTTTCAGTTTCCCTGCCTAACGATTCTAGGCTAAGCAGGCCTTCTTCGCCCCTTGGGCTTAGGCAAGCAGGGCTGATGCCTGGAAGGTGCAGCAAGGGACCAATTGTTTGGATGCTACTATGAAAGGCCAAGGCCTTGATTTTAAAAAAAAGATTCCGCATCCACTGAACTTCTACCTTACTGTTAGATCGAGGATTTCTTGCCAAGAAGTTTGAATCGCAGCTGCAACACTCATTTTCCCTTGACTCTTCCAGGCAGCACTGCTGGCAGAGATGCCATTCGCAGCAGCGAGGGGAGGCAGGGTGGGGTGCTGCTGCCACGCTGGCAGAGGCAGGATGAGGAAGTCAGAGGTTACGGGTGTGCAGATGTTTGAGATGTCTGCCCATCTCCCGAGGAACAACCACTGCAGGTGGGCAGCCTGGGCTCTCAGTCGCTGCCAAAACCCGGGCTTCACCGTCCAGCTCTAGTCTTTCAAAGCCATCTTTTTGCGGGTGTCCTTCCCCCACCCTGTCAGGAAGTGGGGCTTGACCTGAGGGAACCTGGCACCTCCTACCTTCCAGACTTGGTGAGGACAATAATGGCCCCGCTGCAGCACTTGAAGGATGCTTCCACAGCGCCAACAGCAGCCGCCTCCGTGGGATCACAGTTCAGGGAAGTCAGACGACGCAGTTCCTCAAACAACTGCCTGTGGAAGATGGCAGCTTCGGCCTCCCGGGCAATCTATGAGAGCAACATGCATTCGGGAAGACAACACTCACATCAGTCGCTCAGGGCAGCATGGGGTAAGGTGAGGTGCTCTATCAGCACGGTGTCACACAAATACCATCAGCTTTTGACATTAAGTTACCAATTAATAAGCCCATTTAGTTTAAGGTCAGGGCGATGGCCGCAACACTGAGCCACCCAAACAGCACAGACTTCTAGAGGAACCATTCCTCTCAAGGTTTCTGTTCTGAGCTGGTGGCACCTGCTGAGTCACCTCACCTTGCTGAGCCCACATTCAGGTGACATTCATACCAACTGCCAGGCACTCTCGCTCTGCTTCTGCCTACCTGGAATCCCTCCCTGCCACAGAAGTCAACTCAGACCGCAGCAGTTATGCAAGGCTGACACTGTAGCAGCAAGCTGCTTGCTAAATATTTGCAGTGTTAGGATGGAGTGTGTTTTTGCTCATGGAAAAAAACTGGCACCAAGCCCCCTCTCTGAGCCCTACCTGCCAGACTCAGTCAGAACTATCAGGGCTGGAGCTAAGCACTTAAAAGAGGCCTCCACTGCGCCTACTGCCATGGCATCAGCAGGGTCCCTGTTGTTAACATTGAGGCGGAAAATTTCTTCAAACAGCTGACGATGAAACATTGCAGCCTCAGCCTCACGAGCGATCTGCAGGCCCGAGTAACAGTGAAGGAGGAGAAAAGAGGAAAGAAGGAAAGATATACCAGAGTAATGAGATCATGTCAATTTGCTTAATTGTCATAGTAACGCATGCAAGAGAATATTAAAGGTCAGGCTGTGAAACTCTTTGGCTCTCAGGTTGTGAATTTGTTGAAGGCAACTCAGGGTAAGGAGCCGCTGCCACAGTGGCTGGTCCACCACGGCGGTTAACTGCCAGGCCCTGGTCACTGGGCAGGCATTCTGGAGGTGGCATCCTTCCTATATATTTTGGAGTCCCTTCAAGAGCAGCCAGATGCAGATTGCTTTTCAAGGACCACAGCAAGCCGGCTCGGTCAGGCCACATTTTGGTGTTGCTTCTCATTACTTTCTCACAACACTCCCAAGCCATCTACCTGCCTCTGATTCCTCCAGTGGCAATTGCCCCATGTTCCCCCTTCATATCCTCCCAACACCACACACCCCCCCCACTAAAACGGTCTTCGCAGAGCCAACACGCAAGCAATGCACTTGCAATGTCACCCCTGAAGTTGGGAGACTTGCCTCTCTTCGCTTCATTAGACTGAGTTTACCTGAGAGCCAATGAAGTTTCACCTCCAAGTGCTGTACTAACTTCCCTTTTGGTAACAGAGAAATAAATAGGAACAAGCCTTCGTTGTAGGGTTGTCACAACTTGTATGTTGGGGCGTTTGTACAGTGACAGACTTGGACAGATGAGGTGCAGAGGTACAACTGAGGGCTTTCTGTTCAGCCTAAGCATTTGCAACAAGTTCAGTAATCTATTCATCCCAGTACGCTGGGAATCACTCACGTTTAAAGACAATCCTCATCTCAGAAGGCTGCATTAGCCCTTGACAACCCGATAAAGAAGGCTTGCAGATACCAGAAAAGCATGCAAAGGTTGATCATCTTTTCAAGGACAACTTCATTCAGTTACTCCAGAAAGTGAGCAGACACTATGCAAAGCATGATGAGTTGATGTTTAAGCAGAGACTGAAATGCCCTGATGGTGAAAACTTTGTAGTTAGACCCCTTCCAAGTAAGAAGTTTACTACTCTAGTGTTAATGAATTATTTCGTGTGATGCTAGAATTATCTCTCTTCTACAGATACCGGTTTAAGCCAAAGTAGTTAAGAACTTTATGTCTAAAAGTAACAGGACAACGTGGCAAGCCAGAACAGCACTCCAGTGCCAACTCCAGTCCTAAAGCAGTCAGTTTTGTTACTGCTGGCTCTGTGCTTGCCGTTAGATAAAATGGAAGCATTTGTCTCAAAACACTTACTCCAAACGCAAGAGCTGACAGCTGGGCAGTTTATCTTCAGCTCCTGGTTCAAAGGCAGGCAGCTCTGCACAACATGCAGAGTGACCTGAGTTTAGAGGAAAGCCTGCGCTCCCCAGTTGTAAGAGAACACGTGTTTGCACGCGCCTGCTTTGGCAGCGGAAGGGCACAGCAATTCTTAACATCACAGCTAGCTTTACTCACACAGGAATGACTAGAAGGTTTCCAGTTGGTACAAGGTGAAGGTGGGAGAAAGGAAAATTGAGTGGCTATTTAAACCTTGGTCCCATTACACAGCATGGCCAGGGCAGCATTTGAAGACAACTGTGGATCATGGACTGGAATCAGAAGGAAGTGCACTCCCACAAGCAGGAGCCAGCCTGCCCAAGAATTGGAAACTTGCTACTAAATGTGAGGCACACCGTGTTTTGTCACAGAGATGCCAGCTACTGAAGAGAAGCCCATTTCTATAAGGCTAACTGGAAAGGGAAACCACTGCTGGGTCCCAGAAAAGCTGCTGGGACAGGACAGGCCAGGGATAGACAGGAGACAGGTCAAATCTTTTCGACAGGTGTAAGGATACTCCACAGCACAGACCTGATCACTCTCAGCATCACAGCCCGCGTCCGCTATCTGCACCTCGCTACAGAGGGAGCTTTACTTGGAATAATCCTCGGCAGCACTGGATAAATCAACATATAAACCCAAACTGACACGAATTTCAGGCCTGGGAACACATACAGGAGCTGTTAATTTACCAGAGGTAAGGTGCTCTCTCCCCGGCTTAGCCACTTCAGATAGAAATACTCAACTGCTCTGGCCATTCTGCAGATTTTCAGACCGTAGTTATTCAGGGTGCTATCACTGGGTGGGGCTTCTCTCGACTAACACCAAGTGAATTAGCTCAGATGAAAGATCCTGACTGCAGACAGACGTGCTCCTACCATCACAGAGTTGGCACCTTGCTGCCTGTGCCATGTTATATTAAATAAAGTGAATCTGGTTTTGCTCCTCTGCACAGAGAGTTAAAACTTCAGTGTTTCTCCAGAGGCCTGGTAGAGTGAACGCCACTATTCCCAGGTCGGCAGGAAAAGGGAAGCACATGCAACAGATCGTGAGCTCAGGCTACAAGTACAATACAAACTGCCTAATTCTTTAAGGATTAATGCCAGAATGGAAACCCAGGTGTAATGTTTGCTGTAGTAAGTTTCCAACTCTTAGTAGGAAGTCAACCCTTTTGATTTAGGGGGTGAAAATTGAGGAAGAACCTTTTAGGTGCACCGTTAATGTCCAGCCTGTAAACCAGCAGTTACTGTCCCGCAATCAAATCATATTTCACACTTGCCACATGCAAAAAACACCACTCCATACTGACCAGATAAAGGTAAGAGATATTTACATAATGCACTGCAAACAAACACCAGCTGAACTGATTAAGCTATATAACCTAAACTGCAAATAAAACTGGTGAGAGTTAAAACTGGTAAGTTATCACTGGTGTGATTCACAGCACTGTTAACTGGGGAAAAGCAACACTTGTAGATACTTGGCATCAGGCTTTTTATCAGCTGAAACATGAGCTGGGTGAACTCGAAGCAGAGCAGAGGTTTCTGGCAGTTCAGGCATGTAAAAATATGGTGCTGTCAGTACTCGTGCAACAAACACCCCCAAGCGCTCAATGCCACATCACTGTATATCAGACTCACAAGCCTCCCCCACCCACCCAAGGAGGGGGCAGTCAATACCTTTCATTATCTAGAGATTAACTGCTCAAGCAGCTCCTTGACCTTGGAGAAGTTTAAGGCATTGAATATGCCAAAACAAATGGGGCCTTTTGAGAAACTCATACCAAGGTAACAGCAAAACACCTTTATCCTGGCCTAAACAAAAAATGATGATAAATTGGGAGTTTTAGATCAGAGGACTGCAGAGCAGTTCTCAGCTCTGCCCAGCAATACTCACCAAGTGAGGTTCTGGGCCCTGAGGCCCATGCTAGGTAAAGAAACACCCACAGTGGCAGCGCAAACTAAGAAATCACTACTTCGGACTGCCAGGTGCTGCCACCTAGCACCAGGCACACTTAGATCTGGAGTTGCCTGGCTCAGATGGAAGATGCAGAGCAAGAGAGCACTGCTACCTTCACCTGCAGACTGCTCTGCCCTCCCCGAGCAAAGGCCAGGCCGTACTCACAGCATGCTGCATGCGCACAGCCTCGAGCGGGTAGTCGCCCTTGGCGGTCTCTCCGGAGAGCATGATGCAGTCTGCTCCATCCAGGACGGCATTAGCAACATCACTGCCCTCAGCGCGGGTCGGGCGAGGTTTCTTGATCATGCTTTCCAGCATCTGGAAGAGAACAAGTTCAAAGGAATCAAGACACTGCAGAAGGAATCAGCTGCTTTTTCACTAGTGCACTTCGGTATAAACACAGGGCAGGAAGACAGGATGCAGCCTAAGGACTCTGGGAGAAGTTTCCCCATGGGTACAGCACAGGGAGGGCTGGACCCTAACTAGCTTTGAATTAAAGCATTGACTAGCAGGAAAAACAACCCATTTCATTTTTTACCTGTTCTCTCCATTTACTCCTTTTCCAGGGAGATTATACCCACACACCATCACAGACACAATATTCCAACTTCCCAATTTAACTTCTCAGCACAGGGCTTGGTCCAAGGACCTCCGAGCTCTTCAGAGTACTGTGTTAGACATCTTTATGGAAAGCTCAAATCCTCAGCTTTCCCCCCACTGCAGCTCACCACAGGGCAAACTACTCATTTCCTCATGAAACACTGCATTTCAGTAGCAGTACAGGAAGAGGAAGGAGCATATGCCACTGCAAGTTCAGATCCTTGTCTGATGACTCCTGTCTAGTGCCAGTTTTCACTTCCACAGCCTGTGCAGAGAGCAAGCACAGCCAGGAAACCAGTCCTCCCAGTGCCTGAGGACCGTCCACACACGATCCCTACCAGAACCAGGGAAGCTGAACATCAGCCCTCCCTCCCTCCCCAGCAGCTCCCAGAATAATGAGATGGAACTTTTACCCAGTTCCTTCTGATGCTGCAGTGTGGCCACACCTTGTAAGATACTGGGAACCTTACCAAGTCTTCTGTTAGACACAGATGTTCTGCTGCAAACGGCCAAGGCAAAAGCATAGGTGATTTTTTTCCCAGAATTTCTTTAGTCAGACCAAAAGGCTCATACTGCATGAAGTTTTGAGGGGTAAAACCTTCAGCAGCTGCACAAGAGGTCCTGTAACCTTACTGGGGGAGATCCAAACACATCTTTTAAAAAGTGCCTCACGATGAGCTATTCAGCCGTGAACAAAACCTCTCTGCTTTTGGCATCTCACTCTAGCGAACGCCATCAAGCCATGACAGCTCCTGACGTTCACACCCTGTCGGGCTCCGGCAGTTACGAGCTAGCGTTGCGTTTCCAGTACCTGAGTGGCACAGATGATGGGTTTGCCAGCCCTGTTGCAGCGCCCAATCATCATCTTCTGGGCAAGGAAGACTTTCTCAGCAGGGATCTCAATTCCCAGGTCACCACGGGCCACCATAATGCCATCACTGGCCTCCATGATCTCATCAAACCTGACAACAAGAGAAGCGGTTTGTTACCCGAGTTGTTCTGCAAAGCACCTTCCTTTCTGTTGCCCTCCCTCCCTGAAAGAGTGTTGCTCTGAAGCAGGATACACAGCTATGCTGTCGGCACACGCCCTTTCCAGGCGCCATTTTGGTATCCTGTAATGTCACAGTAGGAGGAAAAAAACCCAAGACCAAGTCACGGCACATATAAAGTGCTATATAAAGCTTTCTAAAGCAATACAAAGACAGATTGTATGAGCACGAGTTGATCCAAGATATTTTCAGTCTGATAGTTTGTCACAGACATGGTGATTCCCATACATTAGCTGGCTGATTTGCATCCAGAACAGCAAGTCTGCTGAAGTCTGAACTCACACTCACTACGACTACCACAGATTTTTCAGAGATGCGGGGTGACTGTGACACTGTCCCCATGAGCTCAGGATGTGTGACAGTTACACAACCCACTACTCATACCACAGCTGTGTCAAGTCCCACGCACATGGCATTAAGTGACAGCCTGCATTACCACCCAGTTACTCGGACTAGTAAGTTTGCTGCTGCTAGCAAGCCAGGGATGAGGAGTCCTGACTACAGCCCGAAGGGGCCGTGCTCTTCTGTTGATACAGGGTGACAGAGCTGCAATGCCACCTGCACAAAGCTCACCTGCGCACACCCTCGTGATTCTCGATCTTGCTAATGATCTTGATGTTCTTT
Organism: Athene noctua; assembly: GCF_965140245.1. Lineage (NCBI taxonomy): Eukaryota > Metazoa > Chordata > Aves > Strigiformes > Strigidae > Athene > Athene noctua. The sequence continues at coordinate 22,801,519 of NC_134049.1, read as the reverse complement.
CCCTTTTCCCCTAGCACCTTCCTGACAGCATGGACATCAGAAGCTTTGCGGATGAAGGAAGCAAACACCATATCCACATTCTGCTCCACACCAAATTTTAGGTCCTGAATGTCCTTTTCAGAGACTGCAGGCAGGTCAACTGCGGCACCAGGCAGGTTCACTCCCTTCTTGCTGCCGAGCATGCCGCCGTTCTCGATCTCCGTCATGACGTAGTCCTTGCCTGAAACAGATGTGTTCCCACGGTCAGTGTTTACCGGCAAGCTCCCCACTGCCAGCTCCCACACCACCTCCCTGCCTGAGAACAGTAGGGCCAACAGCGACCGCACATGATAAAAAGCACATCACCACTCTCTTCAGAGTATTTATGTAACACACAAGCTTGCAATTTACCCACGGGAGCAGAGTAGACGGGTTTAAAACCACTTCTGCACTGCTCTCCTACAAGACACCATTTGTTCAGCGCAGGAGGTTGGGAGTCCCTCCCCCAAAAAAGCTACCAGGTTGCATTTCTGCACATAGCAGCCTTCCCTGTAATACCAAACCAAGCACCCCAAAAGCCTCACCTCTATCTCCCTCACCTCACCTCTATCTCCCTACACCCTGTGGGATTAGAGGCAATACCTTGAGGCTAAACCAGTCTAGGCACCACTATAAAGTATTGTGGAACTAGCCTTGCCCCTACATTACCAGTTAAAGCTAGTTCTGTCTCTAACCACAAAAGTCAGGGTTTATGCTGTAAAACTAGTTAATTCCTGCATTAAAAACATGAATTAGCCTGGCTAAAGTATGAACTACCTAAACAGTCTTTGATCCTGAGCACTGGTATGTCCCTGCCACACATCTACCTTTAAAGAGGGGTTTTAGATGACAGTCCAGTGAAACCCAGCTGAAGTTAGTTTTTGGAAACTTGCTACACTTGAAGTAGAGAAAGCTCCGCTCCAGGTCTCACTACAGCATGAAGAACCACATATTCCTTTCTTTAATACAGAACTGCAAGCTAAGAACCAGTTATTGGAGGGAAATCACAAATAGATCCTGAGGAAAGAATAAACAGGCATAGCTGAAATGGTTGTTACCCACCTTTCTCCTTAACCAGCAAGGAAATCAGACCATCATCCACGTAGATTTTGCTGCCGACTTCTACAACCTTGGTGAGATTCTTGTAGTCCACCCACAGGATGTTCTCATCGCACTTCTCCATGAAGGCATCATCCAGGGTCACTTTGAGCGGTGCACCTTTCTTGAGCTCCACTTCTGCAGTGCCACTCTGCGTGTCAAAACATGCATTTCAGCAAAACCAGCAAAAAACAGCACACAACCACCTCCCAGATTGCAGCAGTTCATCCCAATTTTTAGTAGTTGGCTCGTTACTTTGAGACATTTTTTGGCTAAGGCCACAAGAGTAATAACGTATCTAGACTCACTAACTGAAAAAAGTGGGAGGGGAAAAAAAAAAAAAGAAGAGAAACTTACTCCCTTAATGAGTCCAGTTCTGATTTCAGGTCCCTTGGTATCCAGTGCAATAGCCACAGGTCTGTAAGTGATGGGATCAGAGGCAAAGCTCTCTGTAGCTTCTCGCACGTTCTTGATTGTGCCCTCATGATACTGGCAAGGAAAAAGAAATGGAAACGTTCAGGCCATTTCTACTCCACTGCTTATTAAGAAGATCACTATGCACTCCAGACACTGCCCAAGCTGACAGCTCTGCTCCCACATCATGCTCAATTTCAGTTCTAGCTTAAGAATTTAATTCAGACAGAGCTTTCAGAAAAGCAGATTGCGAGGATACAAAGGCCTTCCCACAGGGAAGTGGAGTCTGGCAGTTATCTGGCCATGCCTTCAGTGCCCCCGGTTCTAATTCCAGAAGGACAACTCAAGGAGACAGCCCAGGCACTGTGCCAAAGTGATTTCAGGACACACGCTTGCCGTTTGAAGATGGCCCACCAACCAACAGGCCTTTCGGAAGAGCATTTCCGACAGCTTTGCTGAACACCTCCCTATTCAACATGGCAGAGCATCGGCAGCACTGGCAACTGGACAATTATGTGTGTGGAAAGACTCATGAATGCCAGAAGAATGTCACAGCTAAGCGACTGTCACACATGGCTGTCCCTCTCTGGCCTTCACAACATGGAAGGGAAAATGCCATTCTCTGCACTGTCAACTCCCCCACAGACTTCCAGCCTGACCCCTCTTATTGGTGCCGCAGGTGAGCAGATGGACAAGCTTTTTTAGAACATTTTGGCTAAGAGGACGTTATCCATTTAAGTATTTACATTTTATTTCAAGAGCCAAAGCAATCACAGGGAAAGTTGGCAACTCCAGCACCACGCACCCAGCTTCCAAACTTTCACATGTGCAAGAGCATTCGGGTCATGCTGCCAGTTTCAGGACAGACAGTTCTGTGGAGAAGCTCCATCCCAACTACCTCGAATGAGCCTCAGATGACCACTAGATCAGTTTACTTTACTTGCTTAAACAACGTGAAGAGATAACCCTGACTGCACGTTGTGTAACACCTGACAGACTTTTGTAGATAAGAAATACCCTTCCCCCTCTCTGCCATGGACTGGCAGCGTTTGACCTGACTCACCTGGAAACACCCGGCTCCCCCAACCCTCCTTGACACGAGCCCTGCACGCTGACTTCCCTATCCTGAGGATGATAATCCAGTGCCAGGAAGGTGGGGCCGAGAAAAGCTGTGCTAAAGTTCATGTGCATGCCCTCAGCCAGACATACACGGCAACTGCTAACTCTCTAGAGCAGGAAAAATTGTTTAGTTTATTGATTGAGAGTGCAAGCTGAGACCGAGAAGGTCCCGACCCTTCCATGCACTCCAGATGGATGCAGTACAGAAAACCTGCCCAAACATGCTGCTAAGTTTATCTGGTCCCAGTCACCTGGGATTTTTCCTTTTTAGTTTGATAGCAGGGACTAACTGGCTCCTAGGGAGTCTAACTTCCTGAAGAGTTACGTATGCAGAACAGGAATGCAGACAGAGCTGGAAGTAAAAGCAATTTATTTTCTACATAAAAGGGTGGCAGCCAGGTACTAAAGCACCTCTGTTAAAGTTGAAGCCCTGTTAAATGCTTTGGGGTGGACACAAGAACCAAAGCACTCATGACATGAAAACTCTTTGGGGCTTCCCTGGAAACTGGAGTGTTTGGGAGGAATCAGGACGGGACTCAAACTTAAGACTGGTTACGGCCAACAGTCAAACTCCACAGGAGATGGCAGCAAGACCAGACTCTGCTGTAATCCAACCTCATGGAATGTGCAATTAGACCTCACCCAAAGCAGAAAGCCACGGTGCCTTTCCTTGACCTCAGCTAACAAGTACACAAACCGCAGCAGCAGCCTCACTGGGCAGTAATGGTGTGAAAACTCCCTGTTTCAGCTGGGTCAACTCCCTGACGAGCCACACAGCCACAGGATTTCCCTACTGAGAGGCAGTTATTCCATGCTACCCTTTCTTCAGGCAGATTTTGCTAACTGCAGCCTATGCACCGACACTACCCCAGGGTGTTTAGTCAAGGTCTGACGGTTGTCCACAGTTAAGCATCAGACCTTTTGATTTTGACAGTGCCCTGTGGCCTTTAAAGGCCACAAGGGCGAGGGGCCAAGCTGTTACGCACCGCGAGGCTCACGGTTCAGTAAGTAAAGCCACCTACAGCTGCTACTGGGTACTGTCTGACATTTTGAAAGCTGGAGGGCAGCCAGTGTAAAAAAAAAAAAAAAACTCAGCAAGAAGGGTCAGGGTGGCATTCTGGGCAACCTGGAATGGGATCCTCAGCTCCTCCAGTATTACTGAGGATCTCATCTATTTATATCAAGAAGGGCTCATCTGCCACAAACCGTGTTGATTTCTTTTGACCTTAATTCTTACAAGCTCACCACATCAGCTCCCAAGTACTGTGGTACTAACATCATGACTGCCAGGAACACAACCGGAGCAGCTGGCAAAGCCAAGCAAACCCAGGAGTTTATTTCTTTCAACTAGGCACAGTAATTACTTAAAATCACTAACAGTTTTCTTTATAGACAAGGTTATTCATTGATCGCCTGCTTGCAAAACCCTCAGCAATGACAAGAAGCAAGACAAGCAACTGATAGTTCTGTACACCTGCAGAGGTGCACAGCAAAACAGGGACAAATGTTCTCAGCTTTTACTATTAACTGAGAAGCAGCAGCTTTGTAAGCAAACAGCAGGGTGCAAGGAAGAACTGAAGGATTTCTCGGCAAGCAGTTGGCACAAGCATGAAGTATCAGTTACCTGGCTCCCTGGTACAGAGGGGGGTGTGGAACCAACTTAAACTGCTTTCAGAATGGCTCAGAAAGCACAATTAAACGTTATCAGCGATTACTCAGGCTCGATATGTACAAACAGCGTGCCTCCCCCAAAAGCAGAGCTAAGTTTCGCCTTCTCACACCCAGGTTGGTCTGGACTAAGCTGGATTTCCCTCTTTCACGAGAGACAGGGTCAGCAGACATATACACACAGCCTGATCAGGGCCATATCAGCTCAGACCCCACCCTTACCTCGTGGGTGCCGTGAGAGAAGTTGAGGCGGGCAACATTCATTCCAGATTTAATCATTTCCTTCAGCTTCTCGACTGAGCGGGAGGCTGGGCCTAAGAGGAAGAAACAGTTTGAATATTAACTTTGTAAAAATAATGAGATAACCCACACGTGCCAGGCTGTTTCATGTGGAAAGAGGCAGGGAGTACATAATGGATACGGACTTGCTCAGTGCTGAAGCAGCTCATCTCCACGGCAGCAAAGATTGTTCTAACTTGCCTTGCAGAGCATGGCAGAACCTAAGCAGTTCTGATTTCCCCAGCTACTAGATTCAGTCCTAGCAATAACATAGGTTAGGCAGACATGGGAAAAGTCATGTTCTTTCAACACACAAGTTCAGCCCTGGCAAGGGATAAAAGACAAAGCCTTCTCACTATTTCCCCTAACAAGTTTCACCAACACAGGGGTTCACAGCTGCAATTCTCCCCGATCTAGGAATCACTTACCAATGGTGCAGATGATGCCAGTGTTTCTCGCAATGGTTGGCTCCGAGTCAATGTCCAAGCGGCACATGTGCTCCAGGAAGGTGTCCGCCATGGCAGCGTGCAGCTGCTGGGTCTGGATGAAAGCAGTCCCCGCATCATGGTGCTTTGACATTGTTGCTGTAATCTTCTGCCTAGAAGAGAGGAAAGCAGTGCCAGGTTTAGGAATCACCCAGACTTGCTGATCAAGCAGAGACACCAACACACCCACGTGATGAATATGGAGGTAACAAGAAAGCTGCTACTGGGTCAAACTATCTTTATGTTCCTACTCAGAGTCTTAGATACAGGCAAGACACAGTGCTATTTTCATGTCATCCCCCACATACACCACCCAAAGCTCACCTGCCTTCTATGCAGATGTTCCCTTCATAGCTTCTCTTCATTGCCAGTCTTCCCTTGGAGCTACACAACGCAACAAAATTCAAGCACTTGAGTGCACAGGCAGAGATTCTGCCTCCTCCCTCCCAGCTCTTGAGTCATTTCTCCTACTGGCCTCGATTGCATTTCCCATCGCAACTGGGGACCGGGCCGCTTGGCGCTAGCGTGACTGCAGACATGCTCTTACATGGGCAATCTTCTGCAAGAAGCACCTAACCACGTTAAAGTCTGCCTAAACTTAAAACCCATATTTCAAGGCTGTACAAGCAAGTAGACTTCAGCTGATGAAACACACCACCTTGGCAGAACACATGTTAAAGACTAAAGACTTTAATACACTCAAGATCCCTCTTCCAACTGAAGATGCTGTAGGTGTCCCCTGTCCACTGCATTCTCTCTCACCCAGGGCAGCAAAAAAGCCCCACAAGGTTTAAAACTGTTATTTTTTCAAAGTTTGGATAAAAAAACCACCTCTCTGAACTCAGGCTGCTTGCCCCTACAGGTCTAGAGCATCCCCACAACAGCAGGAACAGACCACAATCCCAAGAGGAAGTTGAACTGAAGCTTAACTGTCCACTGGGATGGGAGGACACTCATTTCCCAGCAGCGCTGGTGCCCCCGGGCATTTCTAACTGCTCACCTCAGGCCACACTGCAATACTTTTCTCATGTAGCAATGGCAGCTAAAAGCTGTTTGTCCTCTTCAACCTGCCCAGGCTAGACTGCCGGCATTCAAAAAGCCTCTGGTAAGAGAGTGATGTCAAGTGGGGGCTACTGGCATGGGCAGATCACTAGTTTTGACTTCAAACAGTGGTTTACTTCAAACTTCATCCCCTGGGCACACGGGATATTCAAAGCAGGCAGCTCTTTCAGCATAAGCTGCCTTCGCCTGTAAGCTATGCCTTTAGCACAGTGCTCGCAGAAACACGGGCTGCTGCTCAGCTAAAGGCAGGGACAGTGCAGGGCTTTTGTTCTGCCTGCCCCAAGCAGACAAAAAAACCCACCACCAAGCAATAAATCAGAAAAAGGTGTTAGCTGCACACAGAAGCTAGCTCAGTGTATTTGGATTTAAAACAGAGGTACTAATAAACCCAAAACCTCTGTCAAACCTACTGGGGTTGAGCAGAACGAAGCCATGCCTGTAAGGAAGAGGCAGGCAGATGGCCTGCCAGGCTGCCATGTGCCTGCTCGGTGCCGCAGAGGCGCCGTTTGCGCCGACGCTCCTCCTCTCAGCCACTTGTGCTCCGCAGACCTTCCCCAAGTACGTGCAGATCGTGCCGAGTTCTCTCACAGGCAGCCCTGACTCACCATCGCTTCGCTCCCATGAGGCATAAACGAGTCAGGCCAGCGAAAACCATAATTTGTCCTGGCAAAGTCTCCTTTCCCTCAGCCCTGGCAGAAGCTGCTGATTCACTGGAGTCAGTACAACAAGGTCTGCCCACATAAAAAGCCCAACAGAGTCCCATTATTATAGGAAAACTCGCTGCTCAGACCTGAAACATTGTGTTTCAGCCCTCTAACACTTGCTGCTGCATCCTCTGACACCTGCAGAGCAGCACCCACTTCTCCAGATGCCAAAAAAAATATAAGCCTTTGCTGGGAAATTGCCTCCACAAACATGGGTGAGCAGGTCTGCACTGCTTCTGGAAACGAGAGGAATATGAAACAACGGGATCCCGAGACAGAAATTGAGACCAGAGCATGACTTGAAAGTTTTAAAAATAGGCAGATGAGTTCTCCCTATCTCATGGAAATCCTCCACCCACTCAAGTCATTTGCAAATATAATTTTAAACCCCCTAAAATCTTAATAAATACATAAAGAGAAGTTAAGTTCCCAATCAGAATCCCCTTCAAAAGATTTTCCAGCAGTTCAGTGAGCTCAGAAAAATTAATCGGAGACACCGTGGCCTCGTCCAGGGGTGAGAGCAGGCAAGAAGTATCCCAAACACCCACCCGCCCACAGCACTGGGCCCCACTACCACCAAGCTTCACTTTCTAACACTTCCTCCTGCCTCCCATCACCATGCATTTCCAAAGCACCGACTGAATTCTACCGGAGGACTGTGTCTTAAAAATGCAAGAGGAATGTCTGGCATTTCCCACTACTCCAGACTTGCGTTTTTTAAAATCAAACAGAAGAGCAAGGACTTTAAGGACACCTGAAAACACAGAGCACTCAGTCTGAGCCGAGCGAGGAAGGGGGAAAAGCAATACCCTACAAAGCCTGAATGTTTCCAGCACTGAATAAATCTGCATTCCTTCCTCAAGGAACAACGATTAAATCCCCAGATTTATTACTTGGGCTGCCTGTGCTTCAGGCAGAGCATCCAGAAGATACCTGGTATCTCCCCAGCTCTTGAATATTCTAGAAAGAGCTGTCTGAGGTCAGGGCAACCAGTTCTGCAGTAATGAGGTGACTAACTCCAGCCAGCTCATCCCGTGGTCGGCTGAGAGAAACCCTAAATCCACGGCACCTCCGGACCTGCCCTCCGGGAGGGAGAAAGGAGCAGCAGCAACCCCCACCCTGCAATCTCCACCCTGGGCCAAGTATTTGCTGTTATCCATGACAAAGGAAAGTGGAAACTGCAGAGGCCTAGCAGGGACAGTCCCCCGGCAGCACCGGTGTTAACCACTGCCATGCCAGACAAAGATGTTTTACTGCCTGTAAAAGTTGCAGACGGGCAGCAGGGAGGCTCATGGTGGGTGACGATTCGGATTTTATCGCTCAGCGTCACTTACACAACCTCACCAACGCTGCAGAACAAGGCTGCTCATGCCCAGTGTCCCTGGCCAGAGGCAGAAATGGTTTGAGTTAGCAAGGGCAGGGTTATGAAACCGTACAGGACTTCAGATTCGGAAAAAAAAAAAAAGCCTAGGAAAACATCAGCTTTATTAATTCCAGAAGCTAAACGCACTCAATAACAAAAAATGCAGCTCTGTGCCAAATACTGCCTGTCATCCCCTCTTCCAGAAAGGGAGGACAACACGTTCTTCCCCGGGTGGCTGTTGCTGGAGGTGGCGTCGCGCCGTTACGCAAGTACAAGATGGCCACCTCAAAATGTCATCCCTTTTCTGCAAAGCTGGACGGGACCCAGAGGCCACCACCTGCTCCCCGCTGGCGTATGCTCTCCCCAGCAGCAGGCCGCGGGAGGACAGACCCAGAGCTCCGCAACGGAGATGCCTCTCCAGCTTTCTGGCAAACGAATTATGGGGGCTGGGGAGGTCAGGCCAGCCCGCAGGGCTCCGGGCGACATCAGCTTTCCCTGCGTGCAGATGGATTAGCCTTGCCTTAGCCGAGCCTGCCCTCCCTGGAGGACAAAGGCGTACAGGAGGCTTAACAAAAAAAAAAAAAAAAAAATCAAGCGAAACGAGGTGACAAGCATCATATCTGGCGACCAGAAAGACCTGTCTCCAGGGGATTTTTAGTGCGGGCACACCTACTGACTTGACCTTGCAGCATGCCGCTGACAGAGGACCAGGTGCCTTTCAGCCTGGCCCCACACAGCAGAAACCACATAGTTGTCTCCAAGGAAACTGTAAAAATCTTTTTTTTTACATTCTAAAATAAAGTTCGGGGGGGTTTTGTGGGGTTTTTTTACGTTTAAACGTAACTCTAGGGAGAAGTATAGATCCCCCTGCTGCATCTCCAGCTCCAGGATGGATGGGCTGCGCACCCGGGCGCGGGCGGCAGCGAGGAGGTACTGCAGCCCCATTCCCTACGTGCCATCCATCACCCCGCGCTGCAGCCGCCCCGCACCAACTCCCCCCTGAGGGGGGGGGGAGGTAAAGGCCGAGCACGAGGTCCGGCCAGCCAGGGAAACGCTTTGTTTCTATCACATTAAATTAGCAACTCGGTGTGCGGAAAGGGAGTTAACACCGGTGTTTGATCACTCCAGCTAACGCCAATAAATTTAAGTTTTCATAATATTTACAGCTTTGGGTGGATAACAAAGTGGGCAGTCAAGAAAAACGCAGGCTGCTCGAGGGGCTCGGAGGCAGCGCCGCAGCCTCCACCAGCTCTTTAGTTAGTGGAAGTGAAGTTTCTCGGAAGGGTGTCACAGGCAAGAGTCCTGCTTCAAGCACGTGGCTCGCAGCAGAGCTTCCTGCCTGGGCAGAAGAGAAGAGACCTTTCTTAACCTGGGGACGGTTTGGAAACAATCTCGTACCAGCATGGCCCATTAGGCCACCAAACTTTAACTCCTCTAAATTAACACGAATTCTGCTTTATAAATGGGATGCCGGGCATAAAATTACGTGCTTCGGACTGAACTGTTTTCCATCAAGCACCCCTGGTTGCACAACAAGCCCTCGAGTTTCCCTGGAGCTATCTGGTAACCAAAAACCTCTTTGCCATCCAACCTTTAGGCCGAGGCAAGTCACGATTAGCAAAAGCCCTTCGCAGGGGCAGGAAGCTGCTAGAAAGTTAAGCTATTAACATAACAAAAACCTCCGCGAAACACTGATTTCTGTTAACCTGGACCTCCCCGATAACTATTTGTCTTATCAGAACAAAGCAGGTTTTTAGAGACTATCGTCTACTTTTATTAATCTGAGGAGACAGTCGGGAGGTTGCCATTGTCCGCCGACAAAAGCACTATTCATGCCCAGCTAGCCCTGCAAAGAGGGTTTAAACGCGTTTCAAAGGTTTTCACAGTTCAAGGGACCGTCCAAATCAATTGGACGTGTTTAGGCAGGCATAATTACGGGAGAAGATTAATTTAGAAGGGGCCTTCTCTTCCTGCGGCGGGGGGATGGAAATAAAGAGGCTGCAGCATCACTGCCGAGTTTAGTGAGCCGTGCGCTGATTTAAGCTGATGCCCTTCAGAGCACCGCCGCGGTTCTTACGTGGATGCAGGCACGGGGGGGGGGGGGGGGGGGGGGGGGCAAAGCGCTTCGCTCCGTCTCCATCTGACTCAGCCTCCCAGAAGACTCCGGTCCAACCCCAACCATCAGGAAACAGGGCGACATGTTGCAACCCGGGTCCCGCGCTCCGTTTTACCGCACGGCGGCAGGGCACGCGCGTCCCCCACCCCGCCGAGCCTCGCCTCACGGACCGACACCCCGCACACACGCACCCCTCCCAGCCGAGCGCGGCGGGGCCGGGGGGCGGCAGCGCCCGGGACGCTGCGGGCGGGGCTGGGCGGAACGGCGCCGCGCCACGTGCTCGGCGCCGCGAGCCCCCCACACGCGCGCACCGCCACCTTCCCAGGGGGCACCGCGGCCGCGCCCCCCCCCAAGCCCCTCAACCGCCGCCTGAGGGAGACCCTCGCCCGACGGCGGGAACGGGGACGATGATGGCGGCGGGCGCGGCGGCGGCGGGTACCGCTGCTCGCTCGCCGCCGCCCGCCGGCTCGCAGGCCGCCGTTACCTGCCGCCGCCCAGTATCGCCCCCAGCCCGTCCTCTCCAAGAACCGCCGCTCCTCTGCGCGCCGCCTCGCCGCCCCGCCAAGGTGATCCCGGCCGGCCGAAGCACCGCCCCCCTCGCGCCCCCCCCCCCGCGGATCCCTCCGCCGCCCGCCCCACCAGGGAGGGGAGGGGGGTGGGAGGAGGCGGGGCGCCGGCACTCCTTTCTCCGGCGGACGCACAAAGCGCGGAGGGAGGTGCCGTGACGACTCACACGCCCGGCTGACCAATGAGGCGGCGGCGGCGCCACCGCCGTGCACGCAGCCGGAGAGGGGCCGCCGCCTTAAAGGGGCCGCGCCCAGCCTCCTTCCGCTGTGCTTAAAGGCGCCGCGTCCCCTGAACTCTCAGCGCCCCCGCCCGCTCCGGGGCGCTGGCGGGCCCCAAGGACTGAGCCCGGGGCCCCAGTCTCCGGGGCAGGCAGCGGTGCTGGGAGTTTTGGTGTGATGTTGGGGGGTCCTGAGCATCTAACTGCCCCCCCCCCCGGGATACTGGGGACGCTGGGGACCCAACGTGGATGCGCTGCAGTGGGACCGTGGGGGGATTGTGCTGGGGACACGGGGGACCCTGTGATGGGGCCCTGAAGACACGGGGCCAGCTTTGTGGGGACCCAACATGGGCACCCTGTGCCAGATCCACGGGGAGCCTGGGCTGGGGACACTGGGGACCCCATGGTGGAGATGTTGGGGACCCCATCCCAGGACCCCGGGGACCTCTTGCAGGGTACACTGGGGAGCCATTACGGCTGCTCCGCACTGGGACTGCGGTGATACTGGGGACACGCCATGCAGACCCTGTGTTGGGCTGTGGAAACATCCGCCAGCCGTAGGGGGGACCCAAGGTTGCCACCCTGTGCTGGGAGCACGGGGACCCTGTCCTGGGGACACTGGGGACCCTGTCCCAGGCTGTGGGATAACCATGCCAGCCATATGGGGACCCAAGATGGCCACCCTGTGCCGGGGCCATGGGGGACCCTGAGCTGGGGCCTCGGGGACTCTGTACTGGGGACACCGTGGGGACACCCAACATGGCCACCTCATGGGGGACCTTATGCTGGGGATGTGGGGACCCTGAGCTGGGGCCACGGGGACCACGGGGGTCCTGTACTGGGGACACTGGGGAGCCCCATCAGCCCCCTGGGTCCGCATTATGACCACTCCGATTCCGGGGGCCCCAGTTCCCTGCCGAGGGGCACCAGGGGGTGTCAGGGGGTACCAGAGGGTACCGTGGGGTGTGGGGGTCCCCACGGGTGACGTCAGCGGCAGCGTTGCCGGGTGACGGCGGTGGCGCCGGGGCCCGCGGTGGGGCCTGACGTCAAGGCCCGATGGCCGCCCGCCCGCCCGGCAGCATGGAGGCGGTGGCAGGCCCGGCCGGCCGCCGCTGAGATGGTGAGGGGGTCCCACCGGCCGGGGGGGACGCGGGGGGGACGGGGACACCCCCCTACACGGCCCGGCAGAGCGATCAGGCCGCGGGGATGGGGGGCCCGGGGAGGGCGGCGGGACGGGGCCTGCTCGGGGCGGGAGGCGGGAAGGGGGGCCGGGCCCCGGCATCCCCGTGTGTCCCCGAGCGTCCCCGTGTGTCCCTGTGTCCCCCGGCACGGGAGGGGGACGGGGCTGACGGGGTAAGACCCCCCCTCGCGACCGGCCGGGGCCCCCCCGGCGGCTCCGTGTGCAGCCCCCACCCACTGCCACCATCCTGCTCCCCCATCTTGCTGTTCCCCATCCCGCTGTCCCCAACCTGCTCCCCCCTAATCTGCTCCCCCCATCCCACTCCCCCCGACATGCTCGTCCATCCTGCTGCCCCCCATCCCAGTGCCCCCCAAATTGCTCCTGCTGCCCCCATCCTACTCCCCCCAACCTGCTCCCCCATCCCACTACCCCCCCAAACTGATCCCTCCAAATCGTTCTCCACAACCCACTCCCCACAACCAGCTCCCCCAACCTGCTGCCCCCCAACCTTCTGCCTCCATTCTGCTCCCCAGGTCTGCTCCCCCTTAGCCCTCTACCCCTAATTCACTCCCCCTAGTCTGCTCCCCCAACCCACTCCCCCCCAATCCACTCCAACCCTCTCCCCCATCCCCTTTCCCCCCAATCCACCCCCGAACCCTCTCCCCTATAACCTGCTACCCCCAACCCTCTCCCCCCATCCCTGCTGCCCCCCAAACTTCTGCCCCTCCTAATCCGCTTCCCCTCAACCCTCTGCCCCCCAGGACCTCAAGGGCCAGTACTGGACGGACGATGACTCCGACGGGGACAATGAGTCCGAGGAGTTCCTCTACGGCGTCCAGGTAAGTGCTTTGGGTGCTGGGTCCCATGGGTGCCATGGGGGGGCTGAAGGACCCCCAACCTGAGCCCAATCCTGAGCACAAGGCTGCAGGGGGGCTCTGAGTCTGATGGTGCCGGGGGTTGCTGTGCCACAGGGGACCTGTGCCGCTGACCTGTACCGTCACCCTCAGCTGGACGCCGACATCGAGGCTGTGAAGGAGATCTACAGCGAGAATGCCGTGGCCGTCAGGTGGGTGCACCCGCTGCCCGCCAGCCCCCGCACCCGGCCCCGCCATCCCTGGGCACCCAACTGTGCCGTACCCAAACACCTGGCTGTGGCATCCCCGGGGCACCCAGCTGTGCCATCCCCCAGTCACCCGGCCGTGCCATCCCTGAGCCACCTGGCTGTGCCATCCCAGTCTCAGGGGTGCACACACTCGATGCACGGGGAGGCCCACGTGCCTGTCACCGCCACCCGAGCCTGCCCACCTTGACACGGTGGGCAGGGGACAGCGGTTCCGGCACCAGCCTCACCCTGCCACGTTTCTTCTCAGGGAGTACGGGACCATCGACGACGTGGACATTGACCTACACGTGAACATCAGCTTCCTCGATGTGAGTCCCTGGGGTGCCCCCCACTGGCATTGGTATATGGGAAGGTCCCCAAATTTCCCTTTCTGGCTGGGGGTCCCCACGGCTGGGCCAAATCGTGGCTCTCCCTTGGCAGGAGGAGGTGGCGACAGCGTGGAAGGTGCTGCGGACAGAGCCCATCGTCCTCCGCCTGCGCTTCTCCCTCTCCCAGTACCTCGATGGCCCTGGTGAGTGGGGATGGGCAGGACGTGGTGTCCCCATGTGACCTCGGGATGGGCACAGTGGTGGCATTGCTGGCTTACCCTCCCCTCTCTCCACTCAGAACCGTCCATTGAGGTTTTCCAGCCATCCAACAAGGAGGGCTTCGGGCTGGGTCTGCAGCTGAAGAAGTAAGAGCCAAAACGCAGTGGGCATCCAAGGTGGTGGGTGGGGTGGTCCGAGGGTTTTTCCCCAAAACCGGCCAGGTGCCACATGTCCCCATGCCACCACCTCTTATCTGCCACAAAACCTCGTGACGGGCTCGCCACTGGCTTTGGGTGGGGATGAGGAGGAGCTGGATGGCTCGGACCACCCAACCCCCAGGCTCAGAGGGCACTGAAGCACCCATGGGTGCCGACACCCCGCTCGGGCACCCATGCCACCTCTCCGCCAGGATCCTGGGCATGTTCACGTCCCAGCAATGGAAACATCTCAGCAACGATTTCCTGAAGACCCAGCAGGAGAAGCGGCACAGTTGGTTCAAGACGAGCGGCACCATCAAGAAGTTTCGTGCTGGCCTCAGCATCTTCTCCCCCATCCCCAAGTAAGACCCTGACAGTGTCCCCAAGGGACCAACCCTCTGTTGCCCACCCTGAGTGGCCAGAGACCTGGCACCATGCCTCAGTTTCCCCTCTCACCCCTCGGATGTTGCTGCTCCCCACCAGAGCCCAAGGAGGTAGAGGTTGCTCCCCAGAAACAGCCAAAGGGGTGAACGCAGCGCTGGGTGACAGGGGAGTAGGGGATGGTGACAAACCGGGGAGCTCAGGGAGATTCTGTGCCCGCAGGTCTCCCAGCTTCCCCGTCATCCAAGATTCGGTGCTCAAGGGCAAACTGGGCATCCCCGAGGCTCGTGTCAACCGCCTGATGAACCGCTCCGTCTCCTGTACGGTGAAGAACCCCAAGGTGGAGGTTTTTGGCTACCCCCCCGCCAGCACCCAGGCAGGTGTCGCCCCCTTCAACATCCTGGTGGGTGCCTCCCCGCCTCGGGGTTTGCTTTCCTCTCCTTTCCCTTCCCAGATTCCTGGGGGATGCTTGGGGGTCGAATCACTTGTCGTGGGGTGATGGGACCCCCTTGGTTTGGGGGGAGCCCCTGCAGGGTTTCTCCCCTGCACCTTATCTCCAGCACCCTTGGGTGCTCGTGGGCGACCTAGGACACCAGCTGTGGGGTCCTGCAGGGTTTTGCCCCCCTCTTGGTGCCACGTCCCTGCTGCGGCTGTGTCCCCAGGAGGGTGTTGGCATGTCGGGGGTCCTGCTGTGCCAGGGGGGTGTTCAGGGCTGCCGGTGCCGTGTGGAGGTGGGGGTGCATGGGGGGAAGGGGATAACGCAGCTGGCTCTGCTCCGGCTCTGGCGCAGGTTGGCGGCCACTGCAAGAACGTCCCGACGCTGGAGTACGGCTTCCTCGTCCAGGTGAGTGTCCTGCATCCCGCTCAGCCTCATCCTGCTGCCTGGAGCATCCTTCCCAGAGCATCCTTCCCGTGGCCCCACCTCCCTCTCAGCCCTGTCCCACTTCCCAGAGCATCATTTCTGCTGCCCCATGTCCCACTCATCCCCATCCCACTTCCCAGAGCATCCTTCCTGCTGCCCCACATCCCTCTCATCCCCATCCCGCTGCCTGGACCGTCCTTCCCATGGCCCCATGTCCCTCTCAGCTCCATCCCACTGCCTGGAGCATCCATTCCGCTGCCCCACGTCCCCCTCAGCCCTGCCATACTTCCCAGAGTATCCTTCCCATGGCCACACATCCCACTCATCCCCATCCCACTTCCCAGAGCATCCTTCCTGCTGCCCCACATCCCTCTCAGCCCTGTCCCACTTCCCGGAGCATCGTTTCTGCTGCCCCAGGTTCCTCTCAGCCCCATCCCGCTGCCTGGAGCATCCTCCTGAGCGCGGTGGCCACCGCGGGGGCTGACTCCCACCGTCCTACCCCTCAGATCATGAAGTACGCGGAGCAGCGGATCCCGACGCTCAACGAGTACTGCGTGGTGTGTGATGAGCAGCACGTCTTCCAGAATGGCTCCATGCTTAAGGTGTGGTGACAGGGAGCGGGCAGCTACGGGGCTGTCACCTTGTGTCACCATCCCCGACCCATCCCGCGACTCCTGTCCCCTCTGCAGCCGGCGGTGTGCACCCGGGAGCTCTGCGTCTTCTCCTTCTACACCCTGGGCGTCATGTCGGGCGCAGCGGAGGAGGTGGCCACGGGCGCTGAGGTAGGAGCGCACGTGGCGGCGTGACCCTGTCGTCCCCTTGGGGTGCTGTCCCTTCACCTCACACTCTGTCCCCAAGGTGGTGGACCTGCTGGTGGCCATGTGTCGCGCTGCCCTGGAGTCCCCTCGGAAGAGCATCATCTTCGAGCCTTACCCCTCCGTGGTGGACCCCAACGACCCCAAAACGCTTGCCTTCAACCCCAAGGTAAGCACTGGGGGGAGATGGGGCCGGGGGGAGCCCCGAGGACCCCTCTGATGGCCACCTCTTCCCTGCCCCACGTGTAGAAGAAGAACTACGAGCGGCTGCAGAAGGCCCTGGACAGCGTGATGTCCATCCGGGAGATGACCCAGGTACACCAGCCTGGCCCCACCTGCAACCCCCCACCCCTGCTGCAGGATCCTTCCCCGGGGGGTGGAATTTTGACGCTGATCTCCATCTGCCCACGGTTGGGTGGGTGCCAGGGGACCCCCCAACACCCCCTCTCACCTCTGCCAGGGGTCCTACCTGGAGATCAAGAAGCAGATGGACAAGCTGGACCCGCTGGCCCATCCCCTCCTGCAGTGGTAAGGTTGAGTGTGCTGCGGCCCCATCCTGCTGCCCCACGTCCCTCCTGCTGCCCCACATCCCTCCTGCTGCCCCACGTCCCTCCCACTGCCCCACGTCCCTCCTGCTGCCCCACATCCCTCCTGCTGCCCCACGTCCCTCCCACTGCCCCACGTCCCTCCTGCTGCCCCACATCCCTCCTGCTGCCCCACGTCCCTCCCGCTGCCCCACATCCCTCCTGCTGCCCCACGTCCCTCCCACTGCCCCACGTCCCTCCTGCTGCCCCACATCCCTCCTGCTGCCCCACGTCCCTCCTGCTGCCCCACATCCCTCCTGCTGCCCCACGTCCCTCCTGCTGCCCCACATCCCTCCTGCTGCCCCACGTCCCTCCCACTGCCCCACGTCCCTCCTGCTGCCCCACATCCCTCCTGCTGCCCCACGTCCCTCCTGCTGCCCCACGTCCCCTCCCCATTGCCCCACATCCCCCGGGACAGGGCATTGGGGGTGGGGGGCAGGCAGGGATCCCCAGCACAACCCCCTCAGCCCCTTCCTCCTGGGGGGTTGTGACCATTCACTGGCCTCAGGGCAGGATCTCTTGGGGCTCCTGGGTTGGCCCCACTCCCAGGGGAGCATGGGGCCACCCTTTCTGACCCTCCTGCTTCTCCTCCTCTTCCTCCTCCTCCTTTTCCTCCTCTTCCTGGTATTCCTCCTCTTCCTCCTCCTCCTCCTTCTCCTCTTCCTCCTTCTCTTCCTCCTCCTTCTCTACCTCCTCCTCCTCTTCCTCTTCCTTCTCCTCCTCCTCCTCCTTCTTGTCCTCTTCCTCCTCTTCCTCCTCCTCCTCCTCCTCCTCCTGCTCTTCTTCCTCCTTCTTCTCCTCCTCCTCCTCTTCCTTCTCCTCCTCCTCCTCTTCCTCCTCCTCCTCCTTCTCCTCTTCCTCCTTCTCTTCCTCCTCCTCCTCCTCCTCCCTCTCCTCCTTTTCCTCATCTTCCTCCTTTTCCTCCTCTTCTCTTCCTCCTCCTCCTCCTTCTCCTCCTCTTCCTCCTCTTCCTCCTCCTCCTCCTTCTCCTCTTCCTTCTCTTCCTCCTCTTCCTCCTTCTCCTTCTCCTCTTCTTCCTCTTGCTTCTCCTCCTCCTCCTCCTCCTCTTCCTTATTCTCCTTCTCCTCTTTTTCCTCCTCCTCCTCTTCCTTCTCCTCTTTCTCCTCCCTCTTCCTCCTCTTCCTCCTCCTCCTCCTCCTCCTTCTCCTTCTCCTCCTCTTCCTCCTCTTCCTCCTCCTCCTCCTTCTCCTCTTCCTTCTCTTCCTCCTCTTCCTCCTTCTCCTTCTCCTCTTCTTCCTCTTGCTTCTCCTCCTCCTCCTCTTCCTTCTCCTCTTTCTCCTCCCTCTTCCTCCTCTTCCTCCTCCTCCTCCTCCTCCTTCTTCTCCTCTTCCTCCTCTTCTTCCTTCTCCTCCTCTTCCTAAGGATAATCTCCAGCAACAGATCCCACATTGTCAAGCTGCCTCTCAGCAGGGTAAGGGGCCTGGCCAGCTCTGGGCGGGGTGTGGGTGCGGTGTGCGGGATGGAGGGTCAGGAGTGGGTTGTGTGGGATGAGGGATGTCGGAGGGGGAATGTAGGATACGGGATACAGGATGCAGGCTGTAGGATATGGGATGCAGGTTTTGGGGTGCAGGACATGGGGTATGGGATTGGGGTGTGGGATGTAGGATAAGGGATGCAGGACATGGGGTGTGGGCTGTAGGATGTAGGTTGTGGCATGTAAGGTGTGGGATGCAGGACACGGAGTGGGGTACGGGCTGTGGGCTGGAGGATGCGGGTTGTGGGGTGAGGGATGGAAGGGTATGGGGTGGGTGATAGAAGGGTCTGGGCTGTAGGATGTAGCCTTTAGGATGGGCTCTGCAGTCTGTGGGATGTGGGGGGCGGGATATGGGCTGTAGGATGGTGGATATTTGACATTGGGGGCTGGGGGCTGCCATGGGCCCTCGTGAGCTCAGGCCAGCCCAAGCCTGGGCGGCCAAGGGGCCGAGCTGCCGTGCCTGATCTCTGTCTGTCTGTCCATCCTCTCTCCCTGCCGGCACTGCCTTTGCTCCTCCCTTTCCCCTGGTAGCAGCTGAAGTTCATGCACACCTCCCACCAGTTCCTCCTGCTCAGCAGCCCCCCGGCCAAGGAAGCCCGGTTCCGCACTGCCAAGAAACTCTACGGCAGCACCTTTGCTTTCCAGTGAGTTGCTGGGGGTCGGCGGGAGCCCCCCAAAGCAGGTGCTGTGGGGCAGCTCCAGTGGGGCTGATGAGGGGCGGGTGTGTGTGCGCATTTTTTTTCCAGCGGCTCTCACATTGAGAACTGGCACTCCATCCTCCGCAACGGGCTGGTCAACGCTTCCTACACCAAACTGCAGGTAACGCTCCCCCGCGCCCCACAGCCCTCCCCGGGGCAGGCAGGCAGGCAGGGAGGGATGCAGGCAGGCTGCCTGCAGAGGCTGGGCTGCCTCCACCACCGTGCCCGAGCCATTGGGGTGATCCTGCCTCGCTCACCCTGGTGTTTTCCTGCAAGCTGCATGGAGCAGCCTATGGCAAGGGCATCTATCTGAGCCCCATCTCCAGTATTTCCTTTGGATACTCAGGTAAGAGGCTGCCTGTGCTGCCCAGTCCTGCCTGCACTCCCACCCTTGCTTCCTGCATGGGCCCAGGGATGTTTGGAACGTGCTGCCCAGCGGAGCCGGGCGGGAGCGAGCAGCAGCCCGCATCCGTCCCACCTGCAGCGGCCTCTTCCCAGCCAAGTTGGGGCTTTCCGATGCACCGAGGGATTAAAACCCCATTTTCTAGGCTCCAAAAGCTGCTGCGCCCACTTTTGGGGGGTTTCCAGGGTTCAACTGCAGGGCGGGAGCACCCAGCGTGGCCATCCCTGTCTGTGGCATGTGTCCCCCACGTCACCCCAGGGGTGTTCCCTGCCCGGGTGACGGCCACCGCCTCGCTTCTCTGCAGGGATGGGGAAAGGGCAGCACCGGATGCCTTCCAAGGACGAGCTGGTGCAGAGGTACAACCGGATGAACACCATCCCCCAGGTGACAGGCCAGGGGGCGCCAGGGGAGGATGGGGACAGGGACATGGCATCCAGGGGGGCTGGGGCGTGGCGAGCCCGGCCGGGGTGGGTAACGCTGCTGCTCTCCCCACAGACCCGCTCCATCCAGTCCCGCTTCCTCCAGAGCCGCAACCTGAACTGCATCGCGCTTTGTGAAGGTCTGTGGGGACACAGGGGGGGTTGGGGGGACAGTGGGGGTGGATGGGCAGGACCCACATCCCTGCCTCAGCATGGTGGGTGGAGGAGGGAGGGAGGGTCCCCACGGCAGGCTGCGCCCAGCGTGGACCCCGCTCCGATAGCCCCTTCCCCCCACAGTCATCACCTCCAAGGACCTGCAGAAACACGGCAACATCTGGGTCTGCCCCGTCTCGGACCACGTCTGCACCCGCTTCTTCTTTGTGTGAGTCCCGGGCAGCGCCCACCTTGCCGGCACCCGTGGGACCCCCCGGGACACCCCGTCACCCCCCTTCTCCCCTTCCAGGTACGAAGATGGCCAAGTGGGAGACGCCAATATCAATACTCAGGACCCCAAAATCCAGAAGGAGATCATGCGTGTGATCGGGACTCAGGTGTACACAAACTGAGTGGCAGTGGGGACCTCCCCGGGACCCCCCCGGGTGCCAAGCGGAGACCCCGGGCGAGGCCGGGGAAGGACGAGCGGGTCTGGAGCCTCCCAGGCAGGGCCGAGACGGGGGCTGACGCCGGCGGCTCCTCCCTGTACATAAGGCGTCAAGCATCCAGCGAGCACCTGGCAGGTTTAGCGGTCCCTTGTCCCCTCCCCGTCCTGTCCCCCAGTGTCCCTGACCCTGTGGCAGTGTGGAGAAGGAGCTGCGGGGGCTGGCGGGGCCGGTGGCCGCCCCTCCTGGCATTGGCAGCGACGGCGTTTTTATCGATGACGAGAAACCGAAGCAAGAAAAAAAAAACCAACACCAAAACAAACCCAAAAAACGCAGGAAAAAAAGAAAAAAAAGAGAAAAGGAATCTGTGTCGGTGTTATTAAAAGTATGTAAGCAGCCTGGGGAAGTGGGGAGGGCATGGGGCGTGGGGAATGGATGGGATTGTGGGAAAAGGGTGGTAGGGAATCGATGGGGCTTTGGGAAGGCGACGGGCTGCAGGGAGGGAATCACACCCCCATCAACCGCGGCCAAGGGATGGGGCTACAGAGCAGGGCCCACACCACCCAGAGGAGGGGACATGGCTCGGGGCTGGGAGCACACCGGGGCCGGGGCCCACACCACGGAGACGGGGCCCGCCGGGCGCGGCGCCGCGGCAGAGCCTCGCGCGCAAGCGAGGAGGGAAGCGCGGGGACTGTGCCTCGCTGCGGTCCGGGGTGGCCCGGTAATTACGCGGCCACGGAGTCGGTGCCGCCACGGCCGCGTCCTTTCCAAAGGCAAACCTCTGGGAGAAGCCCCGGAGGCTGCCAGGGCTCAGCGCGGGGACCCCCAGGAGGTGGCGGGGGGCTGGCAGAGGTACCGGGGTACCGAGGCTCCCTGCAGTCCCCGGGCTCTCTGCGTCAGTCGCAGCAGCACAAGGCCATGGCCATGACACACCAGCCCTTAAGATACAGCAGCCCGGAGGCCCCCAGGGACACCAGCCAGTCCTGTGGGGACACAGGGGTCCCTTGCCAGGGGTTCAAGGGTCTGAAGGATTTAAAATCATAAATACCCCACTCCAGACCTTTGCCACCCCACCAGAGACATGGGTGTTGGTTTCAACCAGGATTATATAAAAAAAAAAGTAGGAATCAACTCTCAAATATCTTGGTTTAGGTACAGTCACTGGCTGAGACCTGACGAGCTTGTCACACCAGTGGGTGCACTCTCAGCGTCACCTCTGCAGTGTCCCCATGACAGAGGGACCCCGACACCTGCCCGCCACCACTCATCCCACCCTGGCTGCTCAGTGTCCCCAAAGGCCACCCGAACCCAGGCAGGGGGGGACACAGCGCAGCTGGCTGTTCCCTCACCACCTGCCCTGCTGCCCACCCCCCTTTTTTTTTTTTTTTTTTGCTTAAATTTGTGGGTTTTGGGTCTTTTTCCCCTTCCTTAAAAAAATAAATCAGGCCACTTTCTCCCAGTCCCCACCCTGCACGCCTGCAGGACTGGCCATGAGGGGACAGCCCGGGGGACACGCCAACATCTGCCAGAAGATCCCCCCATCGCTGGGGCCAGGTCCTGCCCCGCTCCCCTCCGCAGCCGGGGTGAATTCCTCCAGAAAATGGTAATTCCTGGGGGAAAAAATAAAAAAGCAAATAAAAAGAGAGGCCCACGCCCCTTTCCCGGCGTCACCAAACCAGCGGATGCTTCGGCCCTGACAGAGTCAAGCAGGTCACAGAGGGGTCCCCAGTGGCAGCGGCTCAGGGGAATGTGGGTGGTGGGACGCGGCAGGGATTGCTCCAAAGAACCAACCAAGGTGACGATTTTGACAAAATAAGTTTATTTCGCTTCGCTTTGTTTCTGCCGAAACCTCACATTTTTCTTTTTTTTTTTTTTTTTTTTTTTGGCTGAAAAAAAAAAAACCAAAATCCCCAAAACCCAACCGAAAACGCAAAGAACCGCATCACTTTGTCCTCTCCCAGAGGCAACCGAGGGGCTCTTTCAACCAGCTGGACCCCCCCCGCCACTGGCTCCTGCCTGAGGCGTGGGGCTGGGGGAGCCACCGCAGCCCCCTCAAACCCCTCCCCTGCACCCCCCCATTCCCAGTAACGAATCAGCCCCTGAAACCAAGCCCTTGAGCCCTGCCAAGCGGCCCCCTGAAACTGAGCCCTCCAGGAAATGCTCGCAGCTCTTAACGCCCGAGGTTTTCTCAACCTTCTTAATTTCTGGTTGTTTGTTTTTTCTTCTTCTTTCCTGTTTTTTGTTTTTTTGTGTGTTTTGGTTTTTTTTAAATTAATTTATTTATAGATATATTTAAAAAAAGCAATAGTCCTTTGGTCCCTAAACTCTAAGGAATGATATGACTCTGAAACAAGTAATCTTATGTCCCTGTGCCAGTGACAAGCAGGGGGAAGCGCGTGTCCCGCCGCCCTGCTCCATGGGATATATATATATATATACTTATTTATATATATCTTCTATAAGTCCAACATCCTTTGATCCTTTTTTTTTTTTTTTTTCCCTGATGTGGGGAAAAAGCAAATCTCGCCGTTTTTCTCTTTTCCAAACAAGCATCCTCCAGGTGAAGCGCCCGAGGCTGGTCCCGTCCCACCGGCTTTGGTTTAAGAATCCATTTGGAGCCTCTTTTCCTCGTTTCTCCTGGGAAATCGGTAGCAGCAAATGAGTGCTTTAAAAAAAACAAAACAAAACAAAACAAAAACCAAAGGTAGATCATATCCCAGCTGCCCAGGGCCGTCGCCCTTTCACTCGGTGAGGGATTTGGTGAGTCCCGGCGGCCGGCCGGCAGCGAATCTCAGCCCCGGTGCCGCATCGCTCTCCTCCTTCCTGGCCTTCCTCATTCTTTTGTTCCCGTTAAGTAACAAACAAGAACGGCTTGGGAGAAAAAAAAAAAAATCAAAAAAGGAAAGAAAAGTTATGACCAGAATGGTTCTCTTCTTTGCCGCTTTCTCCACCTCCTCCTCCTCTTCTTCATCCTCTTCCTCCTCCTCCGGGATGTGTTGCAAAGAAAGAGTTACGGGTTTGGATACTGCACTGGGGGAAGGGGAAAGTCGTCAGACACCACGGGACGCCCAACCTGCAAAACAGCGAAGGGGCCGTCAGCCCATGTCCGGGGGGACACAGGAAGGACAGACGGAGAGAGGGACGGACAGAGGGACCCAAATCCTAGTCTGAAACACACACCCAGATGGTCCTAGGTGCACAGCCCCCCCCCGCCCCCCCTTGACATTTCTGGGGAAAACACGGCACCTGCGATGCTTTAGGTGAGCCAATCCCCACTGGCAGCTCCCCTGGGGCATCGCAGGCGAGTGCGGCAGGGCCAGGCCCCCCCTCGGCCCCCCCATACCTCTCCACAGGGCCAGGGTGAGCAGGGGTCAGTAGGGTCTGTTGGCATCTTTCGGCCGCTTTAGCTGGACTTTTAGCCTCTTCATGCCGATCTGGAAGCCGTTCATGGCCTGAATGGCTGCCTGAGCGCTCGTCGGATTGTCAAAACTGACGAAACCTGGGGGCGAGGGACGAGGTGACAGAGGAGTTTGTCACCGTAAACATCACAGGTCGCTGCTTTACTTCAACCGAGGTGTGGAAATCCCGTGGGATGCTCCTACAAGCAGCCTCAGGTGGAGCCCCAGGTGGTGGGGCTGGGAGAGGAGGATGGTGGGGCGACAGCACAGCCCCACAGCGCAGGGCACTGGGTAATGGGCTGATGGCATCTTTGGGGACACCCGGGTCTGCAGGGACACTGGAGTAAGAGGGGCCACAGGGACACTGGAATGATCTCTGGGCACAGTAAGGGGATGGGATTTGTGGGGACACTGGGGTGACAGGGTCTGCAAAGACACTGAGGTGATGGGGCCTCTGAAGACACTGGGGTGACAGGGTCTATGGGGACACCAGGGTGACACAAGCTACAGGGACACTGTGGTGACACGTCGGCAGACCAAAGCGTGCTGGTGGCAGCGATGGCATCCAGCCACGTGAGCAGAGCAGTCGTGGCAGTGGCGAGCGGTGGCCCTGGCAGGCACAGGGCGGCTGCACGGGGCTGAGGACACAGTGACAGCGTAAGAGGGGACAGCAGCAGGGTATGTCCTTCTGTCCTGGCACAGTACGGGAGAAAAAACTGCCCTTTGTCCCCAGGACAGACAGATGTGCTCTTCCTGCCATCGTGAGGCTTTGGTCACTTGGTGGTGCTGCCTGAGCCAGACCCCTGAGCTGGAGTGTTGCGGAGAACCAGACTCCCAAAATGGGGTGTCAGGGAGAAACGTACCCCTGAGCTGGGGTGCTGGGGAGAGCCAGGCCCCTGAGCTGGGGTGCTGGGGAGAGCTGCCCACTGGGACTCACCAAAGCATTTACTCTGGTTGGTGGCACGGTCCACAAAGACTTTGGCAGAGATGACATTGCCAAAAGGCAAGAACATCTGCGTGAGCTCTGCATCCCCGAACTCCTGGGGCAGGTGATAAATAAACAGGTTACAGCCTTCAGGACCTGAGTGACACACAAAGGACAGCCACACGTCAGCTGCGAGGCAGGGGTCACCCCGGGGGGGGTATGGGGGGTGGGGTGGAGCAAGGAGCCACAGGCCCCATGGCGGAGGGCCCCCCCCAACCCCTCACCTTCTCGCTGCTGCTGCGGGATGATGGGTGCTTGCTGGGGAAAGGCTTGGCTGATGGGAGCGTAGGCAGTGGGATACGCTGCTGGAAGAGAGAAACGCGGCGCTGAGACCCCCCACAGCCACTCCAGCCCTGGGAAGGGCTGGGGACAGAGATGTCCCCCAGTGCCACCCTTGATGGAGGTGCCTCTCCTGCCCCAGCGCTGCTGGCTCTGCCCTTCCCACCCTGCACACACGGCTCTGGCTGCCCGGCATGCCAGGGATGTGGGAACGGCTCTCCCAGGAGGAATGTTGGTGGCAGCAGTAATATGGCCTCAAGGTTGAGGAAAGCCAGAGCTTTTGGTTGAAAAAAAGCCAACAATTCAGGGTCCAAAACTTGATTTTCCATCGAAAATCTGAAAATTGCTGTTAGTGGCCCTAATTAAATGACTGCCAGGTTTGACACACTTCCACAGGCTGCTTTGAGTCCCTTCTCTCTGCTGCCCATCTCCTTGGCCATCAGATTCAGCCACACGATGAACATCCACGGATTTGGGATGTCTTGGTACCTCTGTGGCCATCTACGAGCAGGCTGGCGTGTTGGCAGGATCCGGCATGGAGCCGGCTCTCCATCGCTGCCCAAACCTTGCTCCCTCTCCTAGCTCTCCCCCATGGAGTTATCTCAGCCCCATGGGCATTAAAACTCACTTTCTCCATCCATAACCTGCAGGGAGGAGTGTGTCAGAGGCACATCCGTGCTGCTGGGGATGAGGGGATGGTGCTTTGCATCGGTCCCAACCCCACCGGCGCCCCAGAGCTCCTTCCAGGGCACGGCACCCCATGCTCACCACAGTAATCCATGCCCAAGCACGCTGCCCCAGGCCTGTGGTTCAACCCCAAGGTGATGAGAACCCCCCAAAAATAAAGGTGAGGAGCAAGGAGGGGAGAGAGGGAAGAAGTGCAAAGCAAAGGTCGAGACCTGCATAGTGCTGCATGCCTGCGTAGGCTTGCTGGAGGGGATCTGCCACCGTGGGGCTTTGAGCTGGGAAGAGAAAAGAAGGGAGAAGGGAGAATAAGCAAGAGAAACCCAGGGACGAGCAGCTCCCATGTGAGAGGGCTCTCGGCCGAGCGCCGCTGTGGAGGGGCAGGGCTGCTTCCTGCCATTTCTCACAGAATCCCAGAACCATTCAGGTTGGAAAAGCCCCTCGGGATCACCGAGTCCAACCCTCAGCCCGAGTCTACAAAGTTCTCCCCTACCCCGCATCCCCCACAGCTCGTCCCAACGGCCCTGAAACCCCCCAGGGATGGGGACTCCCCCCTCCCTGGGCAGCCTGTTCCACTCTCTGACCACTCTTGCTGGGAAACATTTTCTCCTCATGCCCAGCCTGACCCTCCCCTGATGCAGTTTCCAGCCGTTCCCTCTTGCTCTGTCACCAATTCCCTGGGAGCAGAGCCCAGCCCCAGCCTCTCTGCAATGTCCTGTCAGGGAGCTGCAGAGTGATGAGGTCTCTCTCCCCTCAGCCTCCTCCTCCTCACACTGAACTCTCCCAGCTCCTTCACTGCCTCCTCACAGGATTTACTCTCCAGCCCTTCCCCAGCCTCGTTGCCCTCCTCTGCCCTCGCTCCAGCCCCTCGAGATCTCTCTCGTGTTGAGGTGCCCAAACCCGGACACAACCCTCCAGGTGTGGCCTCACCAGTGCAGAGCACAGGGGGACTGTCACCTCCCTGCTCCTGCTGGCCACACTAGTGCTGACACAAGTCAGGATGCCGTTGGCTTCCTTGGCCACCCGGGCACACTGCTGGCTCCTGTTCAGCTGCTTGTCCATTAGAACCCCCAGATCCTTCTCTCCCAGACAGCTCCAGCCACCCCTCCCCGAGCCTGTAGCCACGCAGGGGATTGTTGTGGCCCAAGGGCAGGACCTGGCACTTGGCCTTGTTGAAGCTCATCCCGTTAACGTTGGCCACTGATCCGATCTATCCAGGTCTCTAAAGTTTTGTGGGAGCCGAGAGCATCGTCCTGCTTGCCCAGGTGGCGATGCCACCGGAGTGGGGGTTTTGGCGGGGATGGGCGCAGAGCTGGGTCACCCACCTGGGGTGGGGAGCACCCCCGGCGCTGGCTGCGTGAGCTGAGCACGCGCCCCCCACCCTGGGGGCTGTGGTGGAGCCCCCGGCGGGCCGCGAGGAGGGTCCTTACCTGGGTAGGGGTGGATGCCGTTGGTGTAGATGGTCTCTGAGGTGGGCTGCCCGTTGGTCTGCGGTGGCAGCGGGCTGAAGCCGTTGACCCCGATCGGAGTGGCGATGCTGGGCACGGGCGCCGTGCTGATGCCAGGGGGGGTGCTTGTACCTGCGAGAGGGAGGTGTCAACACCAGCAGCCCCCCCCCACCCCCCAGAGCTTGCTGAGCAGGATGGGGGGCAAACGGAAGGGGGGGTGTCGTACCTGAAGAGGGGGTGAGGGGAGCGGCCACCAGCCCGCTGACATTGAAGGCGGCCATTTGCTGCATCTGGGCGGCGGCGATGGCGGCCATGGGGTTCAGGCAGGTCCCCTGCGCAGCCGCCATCAGGGCTGCCTGCTGCTGCATGATCTTAAGGAAAGAAAGGGGGGAAAAGGGGAAAGCACGAGAGAGGCAGAGAGAAGTGGGGAGCGGGGGAGAATAAATTAGCATCCTCCCTTTGCACCTACGCACAAAGGCTCGGAGGGATAAATGCCACCCACTGCCGGACCCGGGGACAGGAGGAGGTCTGGGTGACTCTAAAAAAGGTCCGCTGCACCCTACAGCCATGGCACTCTCACCCGGTGGGGTGAAGCCCTCTGTTGTGCCCCAAAATGGGGATACACCGACCCTGACAGTCATCCACACCCACTGGCCCTGAGACAATCAAACATCGCTTTCAGAGGGGACATCAGCCCCCCCGTCCCATGGGGTTCCCCCAAAACCCCCAGGTCCCAGCCGGTGCCAAGCTCCTACCGCTTGCGTATAGGCCCCGTAGGCGCCGAACTGGATGGTCATGGGATTGAAGATGCCCAGCTGCCCCGCCATCTGATGCATCCGCCGCAGGGTCCTCTCCTTGTCCGTGTCTGCAAACTTCACCACCAGGCTGGACGAGGCGCCCTGGGGCGGGGGAAAGATGGGGTTGATGGTGGGACTCCGGCAACGCCCCTGAAATGTCTTCCCGCTCCAGGCTGCTTGCAGCAGCCGCCGCGTCCTCGGCCCCAGGGATGCTGCCCGGCTTGGCAGCAGCAACCAGCGATCGATGCGAGGTTTAATTATAGCTGGTTTTGCTCCCTGGCGGCAGCTCCCTGACCTCCGTTTCCTTTTTCCTCTCCTCGTTCACAGTTTTGACCTTCGGCGTTAATTAAACAGCCCCTTTCTCCAGCGTGGAGGGATTTAGCCCTGCGCGCGCACCCCCGGGGCTCAGCGCCCAGGCAAGGATGAACCTTGGGGCGATCCGGCCAACAAATTGCCAGTCTGTAGGATTTTGATCCAATTAAAGAGAGGATCAAATTAGCTGGTGATTGGATTACGCAGGCAGCATGGGGTCGAACGGGGCAGGGCGAGAGCCTGGCACTTACCGGCATGGTTTGGCTGCCGTGGAGGCTGTTGATGGCAGCCTGCGCCTCGGCGTGGCTGCCGTACTTCACAAAGGCACAACCTAACGGCAGAGAGGGGACACGGGACAGGTTAGATTGGCTGCTGCGGGACCCAGTGTGGTCTGGTCGGCGGCTCCCGCCCTCCCTGGGTGCTGGCAGCCCACAGGGTGCTCACCCAGCTCCCCACGCCCACCTTTGCTGGCTCCATCAGGCCCTCGGAGGATAGTGCACTCCTCAATCTGGCCAAAGGGTTCGAAGAGGCGCCGGACGTCATCCTCGCTCTGCTGCTTCCCCAGCATGCCCACAAAGAGCTTCCTGTCTTCTAAAAACAAAACCAAGCCTGTCGGAGAGCAGGATGTCACTCACCGTCCCATCCCCTCATCCATGGTTTGCAAACAACGTGCGGGGGGGCTGGGGAAAGAGCCAGGTAACACCGGAGCCTGGGGAGGGAGCAATGCCGAGCCAGTGGCGAAGACACAGCGTTTATCACTTCCATCCTACAAAATGCTCGGGGTGGTAAAATCTCTCCTGCAGTGAAACTGCTGAGGGGTGAAGCCGGGAAGGGTTCCCACTCCAGGGACGGGGGCTTGGGCTTTTCCCAGGGATGGAGGAGCCGGCTCCCCTGGCACAGATGTGGGATGTGGCTGGGAAACAAAGAGCCCGCAAAACAGCGGCGACTGCCTGCGTACAATTGACTCGCAGAATAACCCACAGCCTCCGGCCATGCCCAGGGGACATAAATAACCCAAACACGAGAGAAGGGAGAGTAAATAATGAGAATTTCATTATTATTACCAGCATCTGTCTTGCGCGGCCGCGCGCTCCCGCCGCGCGCTAATGGCATTTGACAAAGAAAATAAGGTGCCCTGTCAAGAGCGTTGCTGGGGAAATAAATAAATAATGGCAGGAGACGATTAATGCTCTGTCTGTTAAGGTACCAAGAAAATTAGTTAAGGGAATAGGGCTTGTGTGTTGTCTAGTTAAACATAAACCATCTCCCAGCGAATGCGGCCGGGGCAGTGGGCTTGTCGGCCCAGCATCGCCTCCTGGGCCAGGGGGCCGGAGCCGGGCGCCTGAGCTTGCGCATCGATTTTTAATCCTTCACCAATTACGCTTGGTAAGTGGGTAATTTATTTGGCGGGTTCCTTTGGGACGTGCCGGGACCAGCTTGCGGCACGTTTAATACCATGTTTTGAACGGGGGGTTATCTACCCCAGCTGCCCTGCCGAGGGCACGCAGCCCCATGAGACCATCCCGGGGGGCCCAGTGTGCACAGCGCTTGGTCGCAGCACCAGGAACGTCGGAGGGTTCTAATCCAGTTCTTGTCATTTTGCCCAAATTACCAACTCAGCCTGGAAATGCTGCAGCTGAAAATGCCCATGGAGATTTTGGGGGGGTGGGGGGGTGGCAGTTTCTGTTCAAGAGAGGCTTGGGCCATGCGTGGCCGACTCCTACACCCCGACTCTACCGGGCTCCCCACGGGCAGCTGAGGGCAGGTAATTAGATTGCTTGACAAACGAAGGGGTTGTTGGAGAGTGGCTGGCTGGCACCCTGCCTGGGACGATGTCGGGGCACTCGTGGTACGACATCAGGATGTCCTCAGCACGATGTCAGGACATTCTCGACACGACATCAGGACAGTCCCCCCAGGTGCCCAGGCAGGGAGAGCCGAGATCGCCTCTGTTCTGCGCTCGGGTTGGGATGCCACGGGCAAAGGCAGCTCCCTTCGCGGGCTTCTCTGCAAACAAACCTCCTGGCGGCAGCCCCCGTGATGCCACCGTGTCCCACATCACCCCCCGGTGGCCCTGCGCCCCCCCTGCCCACACCGAGCAGCTGGGGAAGGGGGGACCTACCTCCTCGGCCCTCACTGTCGGCCGGCTTCACCTGGATGGGGCGGTTCATCTGCAACACACAAGTGGGAACGGGCAGTCAGAAGCGGTGCCGTGCCCCCCCCCAACCCTTTCCATGGGGAACAGCAGGATTTGGCCACAGCCTGGCACGGGGGGCTGGGAGCAGGGGAGGGACCTGTAAGAACAGCGCTGGGGCTCGTGGCCATGCTGAACTGGGGATGCCACAGGCGGGGAGCGATGCTACGGCCCTGGGGACAGGTACCCGGTGCCGCAGGCGCCCGCCGGGCCGCCGGTGCCAGCCTTGGCCGCCTGCCCGCTTTCCTCGACTGCAAAGGACTGCAGAGGCGGCGGCAGCGCCCGGCCGGCCCTGGCCCCTTCGGCAGCACCGCCACCGCTCTCCTTTCCCCAATTCTCACCCAATTTCAGCTTCCTCTCATGCGTCGCTGCTGCGTGTACCCGCAAGCATGACATGCGTGTGCAGCGCGACACATTGGGACAGCGCACACGTCCCTGGCCCGCTGCCCCACAGAGCCATTTCTCCTCCTCTCTCCCCCTCCTTTTTCCCCTCTTTTAGCAGAAAAATGCTACAATTACGGCCGTTTCCACAGCAACAAGCGTGCTTCCCCCGCGATGCTGCAGAGCCGGAGCCATGTGCTCGATGGGGTCGTCACGGCAACGGCGGGATGTCACGCATGACGGGGCAGGTGTGCGCGCACACATACACGGCTCGGGCACACACACACGCGTGCTGCTGTAGCACCCACGCGGCTGTGTACCCCCACCCCTGGAGGGGGTCACCAAATTTAGGGGCTGGGTGGGGGCAGCAGCAGGCCCCCCCTCCCCTTACCCCCCTCCCTGCCTCAGGGTGAGGAAGAGGATGGTTAAAGGAAGAAGAGGAGGGAGGTTTCCACAGCAACCGCCTCGTCTCCAGGGAAACGCGAGGAGAAATGTCAGCGCTGAGCTGGGGATGCTCCAGGGAGGGGACCGGGTCCCCAGAAGCCATGGGGTGGCACCAAGGGACACAGAGCCACCCCGGCTGCCCTCGTGTCACCCATCCTGTCACTGGTCCCCCGAACACCCACCCGAAGCCAAACACTGGGGCAGGATCTGGCTCACTCCAAACCCTGTGGCAGCACAGAGAGCCGTGGGACCAACACCCCCTCATCCCCCAGATCCCTGCCAAGTCCAGGAGGGGAAAAGCCCATTTTTGGGGGGTGGGGGGGCAGCCCCCCCTCCACTGACCCACCAGTCCCATTTACCAGCGCAATGGCCTTTGATGGAATAAATTTCCCATGCCCGCTGCTGTATGCTTAATGTAATAAACCCAGCGAGTATGATTTAGAATAACATTTACGGAGCCGCAGAGTGTCATTTTGATGTGTCTCCCGTCTCCGCTCGCCGGTTATTAAACTGTATTGATTCTCCGGGAGCGGCTGATGTTTATAAATGTCAGGCCTCAGGGACCAGCTAACCTACCCCAGGGCTGCCGCACCGCGCCAGGGAAAAACCACCCCGGCCTCTGGACACCCCCAGAAGGGGGTTTTGGCACCCCTGGCATCGCCCCATGCCCACCTCGGGGTCCTCGGTGGCACTGGTGGATGGCTTAAGCACCCAGACCTCGCCCTGCGCCTGGCTGACCAGCGCCCATCTGTCCGTCTGTCCCCACAGCACCCCTGCACCATGCCCACCCAGCCACCCGCTGCTGCCCAACAGCCCTCTAGCCATCCCCTGACACCCAACCAACCACCCAGCCATCTCCCCCGGCTCCTGACACCAACACCCATCCCTGATGCACACAAACACCCATCACTCCCCAGGATTCACCCATCAATTCCTTCACCCATCCATCCCCCAACACCCATCCCATAACACCCGTCCATCCCCACAGCTCCCATCCATATCCCCAACACCCATATATCCACCCTCAACCCCCCCCCCAGCACACTTACACCTGCCCATCTATCCCCCATCTTCCTATCACTCACCTTTCCACCCCCATAGCACCCATCCCTCCACCCCACAGCACCCCCACATGCACCCAGCCGTCCCCCCAACTCCCCCCCATCTTCCCCCCATCCTCGCACACCCCGAGAACACGCTGACACACCCAGGGTCACCAAAGACCCTGTCTGGGGTGTCCCAGCACCCACCACTCCCGTCACCTGTGGGTGCCCCGCAGAGCTCCAGCTACAGCACCCAATGGCCAAACCACCAGCGTTCCACAGCCCGAGGGGGTCACCACTGGTTGCTAAACAACCGTCTGAGCCCTTGGGCATTGTCACCCACCCAAATTCAGAGACCCCCAACAGCCTGGGCACCAGGGAGAGCCAGCCCATGGTGAATCCCTGCTGTGGGACCTGCCCCGTGAGACAGGGTCACTTCTGGTCCTCGCTCCTTCCTCAGTGTCACCCTCCTCCTCCTTCTCCTCCTCCTCCTCGCACCCCACAGCCGGAGGATCTGGCAGGCCACCACACATCCGAATGAGCCGAGATGGAGGCGTTGGGTGACGCTGAAGCAGCTGGCGCCTGTAGGAGCCTGGTGCCCACGTCACCCTGGGGCCCCCCAGGCAGCCAACACCCGGAACACGGAGACAGGCACTCGGGTACAGGCATCAAAGGAACACCCTGCCGTTGTGAGAACACCCTGGGGATGACCTCACAGCGAGGGGACACAGCCCACCTGGGGACAGTCACACAACCCTGCCCAGGTGCACGACCATCCTAGCATACCCCCCCGCACAACCGTGCATCCCCTCCAGCTGCACTCCCACTCCCGCACCCCTCTGAGCACAACCGCAGACCCACAGACAGCATCCTCCGTGCACATCCACCCACCCACAGCTACACGCTTGCCTCAGCAACCCCCCCACACAGCCGCACGCTTGCACCCACGCACAACCATACATCCGTCCCAGCATGACTGCACACCCACGTGCAGCCACACACCCACCCCAACCCAGCCCCGGGTACACCCGCACACCCCAAGCACATGAGCACCCACCCACAGCCGCACACCCACACGACACCCACAGCACGCTCCCCGCAGCTGTGGGTCCCACACACCCGCAGGCGCACACATCCCGGGGTGCACAGCTGGGCAGGGACACAACACCCCTTGCCTCAGTTTCCCCACGGTGGCAGCAGGACCCCCGGCGGGACCCCTCTGCAGGCACACGGACCCTCAGTGCTGGGCACCACCCCAGATGGGCACAAGCAGCACCCACACCCCAGCCTCACAACCACCCACCCCACGCCTGAGCCCTGCGCACACCCAGCCAGCTCCCCCAGCGGGCACCCACGACGCCCATGCAACACCCATACGCACACACGCACTCCCTGCTCACACCTGGTGTGTGCACACACGCACGTGCACATGCTCACACACCCACCACTGCCACCCCCCAGGCCCACGTACATCCACACCCCATCACCACACGCACAATCGCTGGGCGCAAAGACACTCTTAGCACCTGCTTACACACACACACATGCTTGCACACCCACCAGCACCCACTTGTGCACACCCCAGGGGCAAAACTGTAACCCCACCAATGCACACACAAACCCCTGCACCATCTGGGGGTACAACCCCCCCAGCACATCTCCTTGCACACCTGCAACCAAACACACAACACCAACACACACACTCATACACACAACCCAGGGTGGAGAAATACACTCTCCAGCCAACACACAAACACACAAGCCCATCCCTGGGTGCAGATACACCCTCTTCACCAACACAGGCAATGCACACACTCCATCCCTGCTGGCAAATACACCCCCTCATCAACAACCCCAGCACCACACACCATTCCTGGGTGCAGATACACGCTCCTCACCAACACCCACGCTCACGCACAGCATCCCTGCGTGCAGATACACCCTCTTCACCAACACCCCCCCTGCCAACACCCTCTCCAGCCCTAGATGCAGATACACCCTTCTTGTCAACACACACACACTAGCAACCCCCATCCCTGCGTGCAAATACACCCTCATCACCAACAACCGCCCTGCCAACACAGGCACCCCATCCCTGGGTGCAGATACATCCTCCTCACCGACACCCCCACTCGCACACCCCATCCAGAGGTGCAGACGCACCCTCCTCACCAACACAGACATTCACACTCCCCATTCCGCCTGTGTGCAAATACACCCTCCTCACCAACACCCTTCCCTCCCCACCCCTGGGCGCAGATACACCGTGCTCACCAACACCCCCCCAGCCCCGTTCCTGGGTGCAGATACACCCTCCTCACCAACACCCTCACTCACACACAGCATCCCTGGGTGCAGATACACCCTCCAAGCCACCCCCACCCCCCGTTCCTCCGGCGTGCAGATACACCCACCTCACCAACACCCCCCCATCCCTCCGGGGTGCAGATACACCCTCCTCACCAACACCGCCCAGCCCCATCCCTGGGCGCAGATACACCCCCCTCACCAACACCCCCCCGATTCCTCCGGGGTGCAGATACACCCCCCCACCAACACCCCCCGCAGCCCTGGGAGCTGACACATCCCCACCCCTCCGCTACCTCCGGCCCTGCGCGCAGCCCCCCCCGGGTGCAGGCACCCCCCACCCCGCGGGTGCGGGCGCCCCAGCGCAGGCAGAGGCTCCCGCGCCGGGCCGGGCCGGGCCGGGCCGGGCCGCGGCAGACAAAGGCGGGGCCCTACCTCGATGCAGAGGATCTTGGACCCGGCGGGCACCCACAGCACGGGCGGCCGCGGCCCGGGAGCCGGCACCTGCGGCAGCTGCATGGCCCGGCCCGGCCCGGCGGGGCTCGGCGCGGCTCGGCTTGGGCCGGCCCGACCCGGCTCCACCCGAGGCGGCGGGGCTCGGTCCGGCCCGGCGCGGCTCGGCGCGGCTCGGCTCGCGCAGCGGAGCGCGGGAGGCGGGGCGGGGGGAGGGGCGGCCGCAGCCCCGCCGAGCCGGGCCGAGCCGGGCCGGGCCGAGCCGAGGGGCGGGGCTGCGGGGAGGCACGCCCCCACGCGCCGGGACACGCCCGCGCGCCGCGCCGGGGGCGGGGCCTGGCCGGGGTAGGGGGACCCGGGGGCGCGGAGGCGGGGGGGGGGGGGAGCGGAGCTATAGGGGTGTGAGCACAAATATAGGGGTGTGAGCACAGCTATAGGGGTGTGAGCACAAATATAGGGGTGTGAGCACAGCCATAGGGGTGTGAGCACAGCCATAGGGGTGTGAGCACAAATATAGGGGTGTGAGCACAAATATAGGGGTGTGAGCACAGCCATAGGGGTGTGAGCAGCCATAGGGGTGTGAGCACAGCTATAGGGGTGTGAGCAGCCATAGGGGTGTGAGCACAGCTATAGGGGTGTGAGCACAGCCATAGGGGTGTGAGCAGCCATAGGGGTGTGAGCACAGCCATAGGGGTGTGAGCACAGCTATAGGGGTGTGAGCAGCCATAGGGGTGTGAGCACAGCTATAGGGGTGTGAGCAGCCATAGGGGTGTGAGAACAGCTATAGGGGTGTGAGAACAGCTATAGGGGTGAGAACAGCTATAGGGGTGTGAGCAGCCATAGGGGTGTGAGCACAGCCATAGGGGTGTGAGCACAGC
The DNA here is from genome assembly GCF_965140245.1 of Athene noctua. Classification (NCBI taxonomy): domain Eukaryota; kingdom Metazoa; phylum Chordata; class Aves; order Strigiformes; family Strigidae; genus Athene; species Athene noctua. The sequence continues at coordinate 22,765,523 of NC_134049.1, read as the reverse complement.
CATAGGGGTGTGAGCAGCTATAGGGGTGTGAGAACAGCTGTAGGGGTGTGAGCAGCTATAGGGGTATGAGAACAGCTATAGGGAGTGTAAGCACAGCTATAGGGGGGTGAAAACAGCCATAGGGAGGGTGAGAACAGCTATAGGGAGTGTGAGCATCTATAGGTATGTGAGCACATCTATGGGGGTGTGAGAACAGCTATGGGAGTGTAAGCACAGCTTTAGGGGTGTGAGCAGCTATAGAGGGGTGAGAACAGCCACAGGGAGGGTGAGAACAGCCATAGGGGGGGGTGTGAGCAGCTACAGGGGGTGTGAGAACAGCCATAGGGAGTGTAAGCACAGCTATAGGGGGTGTGAGCACATCTATAGGGATGTGAGCACAGCTATAGGGGTGTGAGTACACCTATAAGGGTGTGAGCAGCTATAGAGGTGTGTGCAGCCATAGGGAGGGTGAGAACAGCTATAGGGGTTGTGAGCAGCTATAGGGGGTGTGAGCAGTTACAGGGGTTGTGAGAAGAGCCATAGGGGGTGTGAGCACAGCTATAGGGGGTGTGAGCACAGCTATAGGGGGTGTGAGCACAGCTATAGGGGTGTGAGCACAGCTATAGGGGTGTGAACACACCTATAAGGGTGTGAGCAGCTATAAGCAGTGGCACAGCTATAGGGGGTGTGAGAACAGCCATAGTGCGGGTGAGCACATCTACGGGGGTGTGAGCAGCTATAGGGATGAGAAAACAGCTATAGGGTTTTCAGAACAGCTATAGGGGTGTGAGAACAAATATAGAGGTGTGAGAACAGCTATAGTAGGTATGAGCAGCTACACGGTTTGTGAGCAGCTATAGGAGTGAGCAGCTATAGGAGGAGTGAGCAGCTATAGGGGTGTGAGAACAGCTATAGGGGTGTGCGTCGCTATAGGAGGTGTGAGCAGCTCTAGGGGCTGAGCAAAGCTCTGGGGGGTGTGAGCACAGCTATAGGGGGTGTGCACAGCTACAGGAGGGTGTGTAAAAGCACAAAGGGGTGTGCACGGCCCAGGAGGGTGTGATATCACCTGGAGGGGTGAGCACAAGCACAGGGGGTGCACACGCAGCCAAACGCCCTGGCAGACGCACACCCACAACCCACTGCGTGCACACCTGCACAGGGGGTGTGCACAGACGTGTGTACAAGAAGGGGCACGTGCCCGCAGGCCCATGTGCAAACATGTGCTCACACGTGCACCCCTGTGCTCGCCCCGTGCCCGGCCGCAGGGTGAGAAGTGAGCAGCTACAGCAGCCATACACCTCGCACACGCGTGTGTACACACAGGGGTGTGTGGCCTGACCCCACACCTCCTTTAGGCTGCCAAAGTGGGCTGTTCACTCTTAAACCTACTGATGCACAGCACCGCCAGTGAGAGAGCAGCTCAGGAAGCCACGTCCCCGTGAACCTCGTCCCCCTCTGTCAGCTCCACGCACCCGAGGCAGGGATTGATATTTACGGGCCCCGGCACTTTCCCCAGCCAACCAGCGGCCCTATTGATTTTTATTTAGGTGAATAATTAAATATTTATTTTCACTTTGTTAAGCTCGGGAGGTCGGAGCCCACAGAAAGCGCAACAGCACGCGGGCAGCAGGAAAATCGATGCCTCGGTTTGCGGCCGCTGGAAGCGGCTCCCGCACCAACGCCCTGGGTAGGTGTCAGCATCCCCCACCCCAGCTCACCCCGACCCCCCCAGGGTCACTTACCCCCGGCAGCGTCTTCTGCTCGTGCAGGGCGCTCTGCGCCTTCAGGGCCGAGTCGCGGGCGCAGTAGGTGAGGAAGGCACAGCCTGCGGAGACGGGGAGACGGGGTCAGTGTCTGGCCCGGCAGCGCCACAAAGCCCTGGGCACGCAGAGAGCTGGCAGCACGGCTAACGTGGCACCGGGGTGTCTCAGCACCCCGGCACCCAGCACCCCGGCACTCTGACATCCAGCACCCTGGCACCCAGGTGGGCACCGCCGCCAGCGGGGCCAGAGTTCAGCCCCAAAACAGGGTGGGATATCTCGGTGCAAAAGAGCAGCGGGATGAAGGAGCAAGGCAAGAGCAGGCAGCGAGTCTGGCAGCGTGCGGGCAGCAGCGCTCCAGCCCCTGGCTCCAGGGAAAGCTGCAGCTGAAGCCCTCTGGGAAGCAAATCTCCAGGCGTCGAGGCCAAGCATCCCGGCTTGCTGCCACGCTTCTCCCGGCCCCGAGCATCCTCCTCAGGATGAGACTCGCGTGGCCAAGGCACTCTGGCTCCTCTGACACCGCGGCGCTTCGGGAATCGGGAATCCGCCTGGGGTGAGGTTTTCCCACGCTGACTCACGCTGCCAAGCCACTTGCTTGCCCGGAGCTGGCGGCAAGGAGTGAGCCCCGGGGACGGGGTCTGGTCCTCTCCCCTCCATCTCTCCTGTTCCCGAGGGAGCATCCCAGGTCCCCGTGCCACCGCCACGCCACTCCCTCCCTGAGGGCTCCCCCCCAATTTGCTGGGGTCACATCCAAAAACATCTGAAAGTGATATTAAAACAGCAGCAAAACAGTTTCCCTTCAACAAAGTAAATATTTAATGAATAAAATTGACATTGATGCATTTTTAATATTGGCACAATTAAATCCGCCAGCTGATTAAGTATTAATAACTCTTAATAAGTACAATCAGCATGCCTGGGAGGAGAGGGAGCGTGGCAGCGGGGCAGAGGGACACCGAGGGCTGGGGTCCTGCACCCACCTCAGGGTGTTGGGGACATCTGACCTCGCAGGGAGCAAGGAGAGATCCCCCCCAGTTAAATATTATCCCACTGTGGGTGGAAAGGGGAGGTCAGCGCAGCAGCTCACGTCAGTCCTGGTGCCATTTCCAGTGTTTACCATCCGTAATCATGTTGGCTTCCTCCTCTTGGCTCTTTTTTTTCTGGTTTTTTTTACCCTTTTCCCCTGCAGGCAACAATGTCGACAGTGCCCAGGCGTTCTGGAGAAGTTCGGAGGGCTGGAGTGGGAGCGATCCCGCTCCGGAGGCTGGCCAGGAGGAAGGATGCCACTCAAATTAGAGGAGCGTCCACAATTAAATCACACGTCTGGGCCGCAGCAGTTGAAGCTCACGCTGGAGGAAGAGCCGAGGGGGCCCGGTAAGGTGCAAATCCCATTGCTGGGGGCACGCAAGCAGCTTTGGAGGTGCCTGGAGACATTTTGGTGGCCACGGTGCCAAGATCGATGTAGTCTGGGTGGCTGCCCCACGGCCAAAGGGCACCGACACGGCGGCATCCACAAGCGCCAAGTTTTGGCTTCTTAGAAAGTCCCGGCGATGTGGGCGCTGCCCATGGCACGGGGGCGCGTGAGATCCCATCCAGGTGACACTCGGGCTGCCCTGAGCCTGCTCCGGCACCACAGACCCCCGGCTCAGGGGCGGGGGGTTCCATGAAGACCCTGGCGCTGCACGCGTGAGACCCTCGGCGCGCCACTGCTCGGGGTGCCGGGTGCTCCGCACCCTGTGCCGGGGTGCCTGGTCTGTGGGCGGGTGGGTGCCCCCGTCCGCAGTGGGTGCCTGTATCCCAGGCGGGCGGCTCCATCCCAGGGGTGCCCACAACTCACACGGGGGTGCTCCAACGCCAGGCAGGTGCCCTAAACACCATTGGGGTGCTCCCAGCCGTGGGGTGCTCTGACGCCAGGGGTGCCCCCAAGCCAGGCGGCAGCTCCCAGCCCCAGGTCAGCACCCTAACCCCGGATGGGTGCCCCCATCTCAAGCAGGTGTCCCCATCCCAGAGGTAACTCCACCTTAGATGGATGCCTCTCCTTCAGGGGTACCCCTGTCTTAAGGGGGCTGCATACCAGGACGCCTCACATCAGGGTGCCCCCACCTGAGGGGTACCTTTACCTCAGGGGTGCCCCCAGATGAGGGGTGCCCCATACCAGGGTGACCCATGACCGTACCAGGGTGACCCATACCAGGGTGCCCCACCTCAGAGTGCTCCACCTCAAGGGTGCCCCCACCTCAGGGCCACCTCCACCTTAGGGGTACCCCCACCTCAGAGGTGCCCCATACCAGGGTGCCCCACATCAGGGGTACCTTCACTTCAGGGTGCTCCACCTCAAGGATGCCCCCAGCTCAGGGCTACCTCCACCTCAGGAGCGCCCCCAACTCCGGGGTACCTCCACTTCAGGGGTGCCCCACCTCAGGGGTACCCCCACCTCAGAGGTGCCCCATACCAGGGTGCCCCACCTCAGGGCTACTTCCAGATCACGGGGGCCCCCATCTCAGGGAGTCCCACCTGAGGGGTACCCCTACCTCAGGGTGTCCCACCTCGGGGGTTCCCCACCTCAGGGGTGCTCCACACCCGGGTGCCCCACCTCAGGGCGTCCCACCTGAGGAGCATCCCCCCGGGGCGTCCCACCCCGGGCCGCCGCGCCTGCTCGGGCCCCCCGTACCTTTGTGCATGCCGGTGAAGCGATCCTTGAGGACGGTGAGCTCGTAGATGCGGCCGAACTCCTCGAAGAGAGGCTTGAGGTCGCTCTCCTCCAGGTTCCGCGGGATCTGCCCCACGAAGAGCTTGATGGCGTCGTGATCCTTCATGGCGATGGCGCCGGGCGGGCGGCTCAGCCCGTTCACCCGGCCGCTGTTCGCGGTGCTGAACGCCGCCCCCGCCTCCGCCGCCGCCGCCGCCACGCCGCTGCCCGCCGCGGCCATGGCCCGCTCCGCCGCCGCCGCCGCCGCCGCTGCGGGAGGCGCCCGCCGCCCCGCCCCGCCCCGCCCCGCCCCGCTCCGGCACCGCTCGGCACGGCTCGGCACCGCTCGGCTCGGCCCGGGCCTCCCCGCTCCCGGCCGCCCCCCTCCCCCTCCTCCCCCTCCTCCTCCTCCCCGCCCGCGCGCGCGGCCGCCAGCGGGCTGGTGACGTCACCTGCCGGCCCCGGCGAGACGCACGACATTAGCATAATGAGGGAGCGGCGGCCAATCAGGAGCGGAGGCTGCCAGCGGCGCGGGGGGCCCCGGCTCCGCCCACTGCTGCCCCCTGCCGGCCCGACCCCCAGCCCCCAGCCCCAGCATCCGCCGGCCTCCGCCCCCCTCACCCCGCCCGCACCCCCGGCACCCTCCATCACCCTCCATCACGGGGCTGAGCAGCCTCCTGACTTCACCCCTGCGGCCATCAGTAGGTTCCAGAGTTAACGCCCCGCTCTTCGCCACCAGCCACCGCCTTAGAGTGGCATTTAAATACACAGAAAAGGCTCCAAAGGGACAATTTTGCCGCTTCGCTGCATTTTTCACTTCGACGGACCCCAGATGCCCCCTTGGGGCTGCCCCACATAGGGGGAGAGAGCCACCTCCTTCCTGCACCCCGCACCACCCCGAGAAACCTGTAATTACACGGAGCAGCTTTAACGCTTGGCGTGGTTGTTAATTAATTAGTCCCAGAGCTGCAGCTGGGCCGGGGGTGCCCGGCTTCCCCAGCACGCTGCCACGCGTGCACAGGTGCATACAAGCGTGCATGAGCACGGGGGTGCTTGTGCAAGCATGTGCATGTGTGTCGCAAGCACGTGCCCGTGTGTGCGCACGCCCGCGCAAGTCTATGCAAGCACGTGCCCGTTTGCGTGTGTGCAAACGTGCCCAGGCGTGTTCAAGTGCACGCAAGCACGCGTGCAAGCGCGTGGGCATGCTGCAAGGGCGCGCACATGTGTGCAATTACACGCAAGAACGTGCCCAGGCAGCTTCCCGTCCGCGCTGCGGGCCCTGTGCGACGGTGCGTGAGCATGTGCGAGCCTTTGCACGCGCATGCAAGCGAGCAGGTGTGCGCCGGAGTGTGCACGTGTGCACGCGTGTGCACGGGAGCACGTGTCTGTGAGCGCACGTGCACGTGTGTTGGTGAGCGCTCCTGGGCGTGCACGCAGCTGCGAGGATGCGCGTGCAAACACACGCGAGCGTGTCCCAATAAAACCCTCCGGCTGGGGACGGCGCCCCGGGCGGGCACCCATGGGTGGGTTTCGGAGGCGCGGAGCGTAATCCTGCCGAAATCTGGCAGCTCGGCGGCTGTTCTTCGCCGCCGCCTGGGTTTATTTTTAAACCCGTTGGCCCCGAGTGATTCACACGCTGCCTGTTCTCCGCTGCTCCCCAGCAAGTTTTACGCGACCAAAATAGATGTTCTGGAAGGAACGGGCCGCGCGGCGAGGCCGCGGCGGGGGAAAGCGAGGTACTCCCTCCCCACCGACGGGGAGCCTGGCCTTTGCAAGGGTGAAAACGTTGCCAAGCTGCCCCCGAGATGGTGGTTTTGGGGAGATGCTGGTGCAGAATCCCCCAGGAAACAAGATCGTGGGGTTGGAATTTAACCGGGATCATCAATACCAGGCTTTAGAGGGAGGCGCAGGGCTGGGGGGGTCCCCCCGTGCCGGTCCCGCCGGCACTGGAGCCCCCCAGGCCCCGTATCCGGCAAGGCGGGGGTCAGGCAGGGCGAGGGCAGGGCCAGGGGACGGGTGGGATGGGGGAGAGCCCGCAGCACACACGGAGCAGCACCAACACCTTCCCCAGGGTTCAGCTCCCCTTGGCCCCAGCCCTCCCAGGTGACAAAAGATACCAGTTTACCCACCTTGGGGGGAAAAAAAGGGTAAAAAGCAACATTTCAAAACTGGAGGAGATAATAACCCCTTTCCTCTGTGCCTGCCACCTGCTCAAGGCCCGAAGCGCTGCGGCCAAGCAGCTAACTATGGCCTCTGGGCTGCTCTTGCCCCGGCGCGGCGGCGGGAAGAGCCAGGCGGAAGCGGCCGCGCAGACGGAGCAGACGCCCGGGCCTGAGGTGCTGGAGGCCACCGGCACAGACTAAAAGCTGGCCACCACAGAGCCAGGCTTCCCAAAGCGAGGCCTAAGACCTGCCCTGGGGACACTGGGTGGCAGCAGCGGAGCCCGGGGGCAGAGCGCAGGATGTCCCCCCAGGGAGGAGAAGCGCTAGGTGGGGCCGGGAGGACGGGGCAAGGATCTCATGGCACGCCAAAGCCCAGTGGAAGGAAGCCTTGAGCACAAAGCCAGGACAGCATTCGCGACCAAACAGAGAAAAGGGGCATAAGCTTCCCATGGAGGCTTGGAGGAAGCAGAGGAGCACCTTCTCCCATGACACAGGGCCCTTCCCCTCCCACCCTGCCTAGGGGGAAAAAAATATCCCTCTTTCCCCAAATCTGGCTGAATTTCCCTGCTCTGGGGTGGTTGGGCTTCACAGTCTCTTTCCCCCCTCCTTTAAGATGTATCACTTCAGGGGAGCACTGCTTTCACAAGAGGGTAAAGAAATGCAAGACCTGACAATTTTCAAATATTTTTCATCCATTTTAATTTTAAATTTGTAATTTAAAGTTCAATAGTAAAAGGTTTCCATCCATAACAGACCTCACTCATTTAAGACCAAGACACAACATCCAACAGTCCCAGCAGCCAGGATTTCTCCCCAAGAGATTCCCTGCCTTCAGCTGGGTTTCCCACATGGCTACCCCAGCCTCAAAGGACAAGAACGATGACTGTCCCAGCTCCGTGGGACAGCAGCACCACCAGTCTCTTCTCCGAGAGAAACACTATCCAAACCCAATCCCTCTGGAGGCGGGAGGGCAGGAGCTGAGCTCCCCAGCCTGAGGACAAGCGCGCAGGAGGGGGACGGGTGAGTTGGCCAAACCCTGAGCAGAGGTGAGAGCTCACTGAAGCACCGAGCAGCGACACCGTCATATCCGTGCGCTGCCCGGCAGGTTTGCAGGGTCTCCTCGGAGAGGCTTTGGCGTGTCTCTGTCTCAGGAGGAGCTGGCAGCAGACAGGTTTGGGGCAGCAGCGGCGGCAGCTCACAGGCAAGGCTCCTGCCGGGCCCTAGGCAGATTGAGCAGAGAGACAAGAACAGGAGCCAAGGCCACAACACTGGCCACTGGCACGTGGGAGGCCACGGTGTCCTGGCACAGACAGTCCCCTGTGCGCGTGCAGATGGCAGAAGGTCAAGGTGAAAAAACAGGGGGAGCCCACACCTTCTCTCTACAGGGACAGAGTCTGTGACAGCAGCAGAGGCTAAACAGAGTTTATGCAGCTGAGGAGCAACCGGCAAGCACCAGAGCCACAGGGACGACGCTCCGTCACTGGCATTGCTGGAGCAAACCCTACCCAGCTCCTGACAACAATAACCCTCGCATGGTCTCCCAAAACTCAGCTGAGCATGAAAAGGCACCTTTTTCCTCTTTGGGGTCATTTATTTATAGATTTAAAGAAATCAAAATAGAAAAAGAGGCAAAGAGTGCACACTGAGGAAAAAAAAAAAAAGTTCATTGCAATAAAGCAAGAGCAGAAGCTGGGGGTGGGAAGGGTCCCTCTGCCAAGCCAGCAGCTTTTGAGGGAGAGAGGGATCGTTCCTCCTGTGTGCACAGCAACCGAGGGCTGTGGGACTCGCCCCTCAAAACCCGCCAAATTCATTTTCACAGTATCCTACGAAGAGAGGCTGCGCCTGGACACCACGCCTGGAAAGAGAGCAGAGAGATGGCATCAGGCAGAGGGCACACGCAGGGCTGAGTGGTGTGAGCAGCATCAGTGTCCTGTCTCAGGTGTGACAAGGAGGGAGCAGTTTTTATTCTGCGCTTACAGACAGCTTTTTGCTCCTGCATGAGAGCACAGGGCAAGGGCAGTGGTGCTGCAGGAGGGGTGGCAATAGCTGACGGGTCCCCCTTCCTCAGCACAAAGCCCTCTCCTCGACAGAGCCACCAGCCCACGCCAGCAGCAGGGGCTCTCTTCCAGCACTGCACAAAGCAAGCTCTGCCCACGCGCAGGCAGCAGAAAGGCCGGGGATTTTCAATAGGAACAAGGGTCATTCTGCACCAGGGAAAGCCCACTTCACCCTCGCTGCCCTCCCCGGGGTCCAACCCCAGAGAGGGCGCCCTCTGCGCTGTCCCCGTGAGCCGGCGCCCGGCTGCGAGGAGGGACGTTACCGCAGGAGCTTGCAGCGGAAGTCGGCCAGCCGTGTGTAGGCATCCTGCAGGTCCCGGACGGTCGCGTTACTCCACAGTCTCTCAGCTACGGCCCCAGCTCTTGGCCTTGAGGAAGGAGGGACACAGGCGGTCAGGACAGGGGACAGTTCGAAGGCTTCTCACACAGAGCCCTGAGCTCCCAAATGCTTTCCTGACCAAGCACACAAACGGCTTCTGTACATCAACAGATCCACTCCTAGACATGCGCAGATCCGGGGTGACGGACAGAGACCAGCATTAGACACATACCAGCAGGTATGCAGCAGCAGGTTGTACAGAGCACGTTACAGTTTAAAAAACCCTCATTTAAGCCTCAGTGAAGCTGTTGCTAGCACAGAGGCGCTGCCAGGGAACAGGGACAAAGCACCATGCACAGCCCAAGCCCACAGCGTTTGGCACCCGCCGCTCAGTGGCGAAAGACAGGGGCCCGAGTCCTGCTCCGTGCAACTCGAGCTCCCCTCCCCACCGCCTCACTTACCAGAGCCTGGGGGCCAGGTTAGTGACGTCCACGTATTCACCCCACATGCACGCCTCTCCGCCGATCACCCGAGCCTTCTGCTCGGAGCTGCCTGCCAGGGGACACAGCGCTCAGCTGAGGGGGTGTTCTAAGATAACGGGGCGACTTACTGCCCTGCCCACAGAGGTGCCTGTAACAGCGGTGAGTGGCTCAGCTACGGAGGCGATTAACTTGCCCTTCTGGAAGCCCCCGCTTCACACCCCAGGCTGGGGGAGAGCAGAGTTGTTTTCTGCCAGCAGCAAGGGAATGGGATGTAGCACAGGAACCAAGGACGCGGTCACTCAAGCACCCTCACACCAGCTGTGAGAACTTGTTAGTAAGACAGCCAGCCCTGGTGCTACCTCTGAGGGGCAAGTCAGCTGCCATACAGGAAGGGGACACAAGGAACACACCTTCGAACTTCAAGGGCTCAACCTGGTAGGCTGCCATCCAATCCTGCCCATAGGAGATGCGGTTGAGGTACCAGGGGGCTGAGAGCAGAGCCCGGTAGCCAGCCTTGGTGACATTGGCCATCTCCTCCGTGTATGGCGTGGGGTTCTCCTTCCACACATGGATGATGGTGTCTGGCCTCACCTGAAGAGCACATGAACCCCATGTGTGGGATCAGTGTGGCAACAAGAGCACTATACTCCCCCCACAAGCAGAGTGCCCTGACCCATCCGCAGCTTTGAACTCCCCCAAAGGGAAACTGAGGCAGACTTTGGCTTGGCTTTTGAGCCACTTCCCATCTGATTTGCAGAAGCAACAGAAGGAGGGATAAGGCCATTTGCAGAGTGTCCTGGGCAGGGTTAAAACTTGCCTCTTGCAGGTGTTTATATAAACCTGGAGAGAAGAGACCGTTGACAGCAGTGTGACAAAGCCACCACAAGGGCAGCTCACTGGCAGCACCATCTTCAGGATCAACCCCAGTCCCAGGACAGAGTTCCAGCACAGGAACTCTTTACCACAGCACAGGTAACGGCGTTAGGGAAAGCAGGCAGCTCTCACCTTCACTGCATTGTCAAACACCTCTTGCCACACGATATAGCCTTTGCCAAGGGAAGAGATGATGTCCAGAAGCCTAGAGTGGAAAGAAGACTGAGTATTGGGTCATCCCAGCTACACTCCCCTCTCTTTGCTGGCTGCATACAGCCAAAACAGGCACACCGATATTCCCAACAGGCATAGCAGGACATGAAGGTACTTCTGAAGGAGAAGGGAGAAAGCACAGCCCCTTACAGGGCTTCTTTCTGCTCAGCCTCAGGCTTTTTTGGGGTCAGCCCCAATAAAACATGGCTAGGCTACTCCCTTTGGGGTCAGGGAGACAGGCCTGAATGGGCAGGCTCCTGAAAAGGAGATCTGGTGGCCCCGAGGCAGAAGACATTTGTGCTGGTCACATACTGCAGCTGCAGACCCACGATGTAACTGTCCTTACCTCTGGATGTAGAATGACTCTAATTTTTTGTAATCTTCACCAAAGCCCATCTCCTTCATGAAAGCACGAATGTTTGGATTGGATTTCCTGTGTACCAAAGAGAAAAGAATAAAAGAACTGCAACCCGAGCTCTGGACTAAGGCCAAGACATGGCCAAGTCCATCCCACGTCGGTCCAAGGCTAGCCCAGGCAGCTGTGGGTGCACTGGCAGCAGTGGCTTCCCACAACCAGTGTCACCATGAGCACAGAAACACCAACACACAGAGCCTGGGGGAGCAGGACACCAAAGATCTGCAGATGATCATGACCAAAAAGCAATGGGCTGGGACTCCAGTCCCAGACACTTCTCCCCAGCCCCCATCCAGACCAATCCCAGACTCACCAGCACGTGAAGTCCACCTCATCGCCACCGAGGTGAAGAAAGAAGTCTGGGAACACAGCGCTGACCTCTTGAAACAAACTGGTCACAAACTGGTAGGTGCTGTTAAGGATGGGGTTGATGGGCCCATAGGTCCCAGAAGGATCCTTGCCCAAATAGCAGGGGGTCAGGAGGCCTGGAGCACCTGGGTCATAAACACAGGACAGTGAGGAAGGGGCTAAATGTGGCTGTACGGCCTCATACAACCCCCCAGACCCCCCTCAGCACAGCTCAGTGCCTGCCATGGAAGCAGAAGACCCAGACACTGTGCACGAAGAACAATCATGGCAGCAGAAACATGATCTCTGGCTCAGGAAGCCTGATCTGACAGGAGAGGATCTGTGTTTTGTGGTCATCTTGTGCTCCCCCCACGCACATCCACTGCCACCCCAAACATGCACCCCCATGTGAGATCAGAGCTTGAGCCTTTTAGGCTGGACACCTTTTTTGCCCCCCTGCCCTGCAACAGTACTCTGAGGATGGAACACAAACACACCCAGTCCTTGCAGGATGCTACAGTTTCTACCCTTCCCAGGTTTCCCCTTGGTATCTCTCCTCACTGCCTTTTTGGGGACATTCCTGAGGGAAACCACACAGAGAGCTGTTGGGGAAAGGTAATGCCGGTGCAGTCCCCAGCACCCCCTCCCAGCTCCACGCACCCGCCGCAGACACGGAAGGAGGGGCAGCTCCAGTTTTGGCTGCGACCACATGAACAGGGTGCACCCCAGTGTGGGCCACGGCATTTGTAGGCAGGGGAAGGAGAGAGCAAGACAAGGCAACGTTTTCCTGGAGCTTCTCACACTTCCAGACACAGAAGAGGAGACACTTGCAGTCCTTAGAGCAGGGAGCAGAATGTCAGGACTGGGGCATAGCTGAGCAGAGTGAGGAAGCTTGGTCAGCTGTTCCCCTGCTTGAACCCAAGATCCTTGCATATCCACGATGTTGGCAGAGCAGATGTTCTCTCCAAAAAAATCACACAGCTTGGACCCAAGAAGAGATGGAAATGTTTTCCCTTCGGATTTTGTTCCAGAAGTTGGACCATTGGGTCCTTCTTCCCTCAGACAACGGTCTGCTCCTCCTTAAGACAGCCTGCGGGACCAGCTTTCAGGATCCAGGCTGCACATCCCCTTCTTCCCCCTCCCCAGTGCAACTACAACTCTCCTCACAGCAGCAGCAGGCAGGGTCTGCTCCTCACCTGGACCCCAAGAGAGGGTGTGCCCGGGAGTGTCGAACTCTGCAACCACTCTGATGCCACGCAGCCGGGCGTACTCGATCACCGTCTGCACGTCACTGGCTGTGTAGATGTGGGTCATGGCATGGAAGGCTCCCTGGGGGGACATGGGAAATCTCAGCACCTTGCTCAGGATCTGCTCGCCCTGGGCTGGGCGCTGCACAGTGATGGGGGTGGGTTACCTGCTTGCTGAGCTCTGGGAAGGTCAAGCTCTCATAGGGGAAAGATGGGTCGTCCACAATGTGCCAGTGAAACACATTGAACTTGTTGTAGGCCATGACGTCCTGGGAAGGAACAGGAACAAAGATGAACATGCCATGTCCCTTCTGAAAGGTCACCCAGCTCGCCACAGAAAGGGGACAAAGTCCCTGTGCTCCAGAAGGACAAAGCAGAGTCCCTAAATGCTCCTCAGTATCCAGGAGGGATTCAGACACCTCTCTTCAAACACACCGGCACCACAAAGAGCTGCAGAGGGCCAGCAGTACTTCTGCTCACAATAAAATCTCTGTTCTCCCTATAACTGAGCCAGTGGTGGGGACCTGGAAGTTTAATTCTGCTTGGGATGAACACAGAGCCACCACACCCTTTTGTCTAATGTGGCTGGGAAGAAGTCAAGTGTTTCCCCTTGCCTCAGAAAAAAAAGGGCCTTGGGAAGTAATCTGGATTTCAGGAATCCGAAATACCTCAGGAAGCTGAAAAATCACCCAAATGAGGGAGCTGTGAGTTACACCAGAACAAACACAGCCATGGGCACTGTGAAGGACTTGCAGCACAGAAGCATTTTCCCATGATGCACATCTGTATATCAAGAATTGAGGTCATGCTGTCATCCCACCCTAGCCTGCCACATCTAGGGACAAGCAAGCTGGTTTTGTTCAAAAAGCCTGGGTTTGACAAGCTCTTCCTTGATGAGATGTAGATGCAGTGGCCTAGGCATTAGACAGCTCCCAGCATCTTTGGAAAGGAGCAAAACCCCAGAGAGCCCTCCAGGCTACTCAGGGAGTCCTCAGTTGTCACAGAGGAATGGACACTTTGTCTCCCAGCACAGGCATCTTACCAGAGTTTCCAGGATGGCTCTCAGAGGCAGGTAGTGACGAGAGGTGTCCAGCAACAATCCCCGATGAGGGAAGCGGGGAAAATCCACGATTTCTGTCTTGTTGATGTAGTACTGCACATGGAGAACAAGAGGAAGAAGTGAGCAGGGCTTCAGGCAACACAGCCATTAGCAAGAGACAATCAGGGTCACCTCTGTCCCCAGGGCTGGCGGGATGAGGAGGGGTACCCTCACTGCCCAGAGTGCAAGCTAGACAGAAAGAGCTGCAACGCTTTACCACTCAGAAGGCTGGATTCATCAATCTCTACTTGGCCTTTGGCAAGGCTGTGCTGCGCTGCGGGTACCCTCCTCATCCTGAGCACCCCAGCAATCCCAAGCCTGTCCCCATGGAGGCAAGAGCATTACAGAGAGCTGACTGACCCCAGGAGATGAGGCCAGGACTCACCATGCCGTTCTCATCTCTCCCAACGAGCTGGCTGAAAGTTTCCAGGCCTGCAAGAAAACCACACCGCACAGATCCCTTTCTCAGCACAGATTCCCCCAAAGGAACAGAGCTCAATTAACAAATAAGTCTATGAAAAGAGAGAGGCACAGAGAGACATTCCCATAGGCCTGAGACAGGGAGAGCGGGAATGCCCCACAGAAAGCACACCTCACCTCTGAGAGCTCCCCAGACAGCATCTGCGGAGAGCAGCAGGGAGCCTTCCGAAACAGAGAGCTTATCTGAAACACAGCATCAGAGGGGCCGGCGCTGGCATTAGGTCCCACATTCCAGTGGGTGCAGCAGCACCAGGCAGAAGTTTTGATACAGGACTGCACCCTGGGATCCCCAAAAACCTGATTTGGGGGTTTCTTTTTTTCTTTTAAACCTCTCCCACTGCTTCATCAGCATCCTCAGGTAAGTCGCCCCCTCCCTGCCCACTTCTCAATAATACCATAAGGATTGTTGCCTCCCTGAAATCGGGGGTAAGTGCTGCTGAGTGCTATTTCCAACTGGCGGGCACAGAAACAGCTGCACTCCTGCTCCTGTCACTCCCTCCCACTCCCAACCCTGATACTCACAGCTCTCCTTGGAGTCCAGGCTGGGAAACCCATCACAGCCTGGTGTGGCAACGAAGACAAGGAGCTGAGTGCAGGGCGTGCCCCAGGGTTGCCCGTTCTCTGCAAGGGACACAGATCACAGACGTAAGTCCCATCCTGGCTCTTTTCCCTGCTTCCAGGCCGCCACTGTTCTCCCAGACCATCTAGCAATGGAGCTGCAGGAGTACATGGGCAGGAAGGGGTACCCCCTCCTTCACCCCAGATCAGGGACAGGGAGTGCTCAGCAGGGGCTTCTTTCAACCCAGGCAACCAGAAGCACACGAGATGACCCCAGCTTTTAGTGTGGAGGTCTGATGGTGAGGCAGCCCCCAGGGAAGGCTTCACAGTGGAAGCTTAAGGGAGCACACCACAGAAGAGAGACATCAGAGCATGGTCTAGCAGCAGCCCCCAAGGCTTCCTGCACACCGGCCCCTGCTCTAAACAACAGCCATGACCACTCAAATCTGCTCCAAGGGGGGGAAAAGCTTCCTGTTTCCAAACTCTCCCAGCACTACAGAAAAAAGCACAAACCCAGGAGTTCTGCCACCCTACCTGCACTTCTCAGAAAGGGCAAAGAAACCCAGTAAAAAAGGGGTGGAGAATGAATCCAAACATACTGAACAGTCAGGCTGTTAGAGGCCACCAGAAGGTCTCGCCCAGCACAGACAGGCTCCCGACCGACCTCACTTTCTGCAGAGCAGGTCCCAGACACAGCAGCCAGAAAAATAAACCCAGTCACGTTCAGACCCCAGGCAGGAGCTCTGGCCATGCTTCTCTATCTGAAGGAGCACTTCTTGGGATGCAGAGGCCCGAGTTCTCACTGGAATCACTCCCCCAACCCCAAAGGGAGGTCTTCAGCCTTTGCTGAGATGCACGGGTCTACTCACAGCAGTCTCTGGCCAAGAGGAACGAGGGTTAGTGGGGTGGGATCCTGCTAATCACTGCCAGGGTCCATGCCTGCACCCCTCCAGCATTCCCAGGAACAGCCCATGGTCACTAAAAAAATAAAAAGCTTGGCTTTGAGTGAAGCTGGCCAGAAGCCAGGCACCAAGCAGACTTCAGAGAGACCGTGGCACCACCGGTGTTTTGGGTGAAATGCAGAGAGTCCATGCTCCAAAGCTTGCAGGAGCCAGAACCCCCAAATTTTCTCCATGACAGAATGGCGAAACCTCCACAGAAAGAAGAGAAATGGCTTGAAGATAGCCCTCTGGTTTGAGCTTTCCTCTCGGTTACAGACGAGCCGGTAGCCAAGGCAACCTCGCAGATGTGCAAGCTGGCACGGCAGCACAGCAAGACCTGCTCCCTCTGCTCAGCGAGACAGCAGCTCACCAGAGACAGCCACTCGCAAGCCTGGGGACACGGGAAATACTCTTTCTGTTGAGAAGCCTCGACAGGATTGGTCCCATCACCACACACCACGTTTAAACCCACCCAGGGAGACACTGCCAAGCCCAAACATAGTCTCCTGGGCCAAGGAGCAGGCAAACACCACCACTACCACACCCAGAAGGCACTGCAGATGGGCGCAGCAGGGATCAGTGACCCATCAACCACAAAGGCTGAAGTTCACCGTTCAAAAGAGCACTCTGAAGGCACAAGTCAAGTTAATTATGGTCATGGACCGGAAGACAAGGACATTAACACAATGACTGTGGCAGATTAGCACTTAGCACCTGTGAGACATTAGTCTGGTTTGAGTTCCACGCAGGGTCCTGGGTCTCAGACTCGTTTCAGAGCAGCTCAGCTTAAGGACAACAGACAAGGGAAGAGCAGCAAGGGAAATCCCAATTAGAGAGAAGGAAAACAAAATAATTCGTCACCTTGAGGGTGGTCAAACGCTTCAGCAAGGACTGTTCACCATCCTTAGAAATACCACAATTTCAGCTGGACAGTGCTCTGAGAAACTTGACCCAACTGCAAAGTTGGCTCCAACTCTAGGTTTGGCCCTATTTTGAGCAGGAGCTTGACCAAAGACCCCCATAAGTCCCTCCTAACTTAAATCAGCCTGTTTTCACACTTGAAGTCCAGGATGAATGCAGAGTTTGGACATAGTCTTGCTTGCTTATTAAACTGACAGAGTAGCTTTCTGAAACAGGCAGAAAATGGTTTCTCCTGTTTGTCTGTTAAGAGAAACTATTTCCTTCCATTCAGGGTTTCCATTGCCTGTTCTTCCTAACAACCTACATACTAAAAAAAAAAAAAAAAAAAAAAAAAAAAAAAAAAAAAAAAAGGAGAAAGAGCTTGAAGCCTTAAAATTAATCATGTAGTTTGAGTGTCATAAAGCAGGGCATATGGAATGCAGTGAGTATGAGCTCGATCTCATGACCCCATGAAGTTGCTCCAAGTGATGCAATGGTCATACTTCCCCTCTGGGAGGAACAGGAAAATGTGAATAATTACATCAGCTGGTTTTAGTTCCCAGCAGCAAAAAATGAAACAAGAGGAGTCTTCTGCAGCTCCCGTATCAAGATTTATTTCTACTGCTACTTACAAGAGTTGAAGAAATAAAGTAAGCCAAACGGTTCTTAGTGTTTCAAACTTGCCTTTGTCAAAGCACGATGCGCTCGAGATGAAGCAGGGCGGCTTCTGCTTTGATCAGCAGCGACAGAGTTCACGCTGACATTTAAAACACTCGGAGGCAGAGTTACTAGCTCTTTTTGATGAATGAAGCATTTCATATTCCCCAGATATAGCGCTTCAGGCTGCTGCAGACCCACGCAGGCACTGAGCATCCGTGCACACTGGCTCCCCAGCCTGTGCTTGCCTCTGCGAACACAGCCAGGGAATTTCCTGCATTTTATCCCAGACATACAACGGGTGCTATCATGACGAAGTCCGGGGGCAAGAAACTTTTATAACCTGTCCTAAACCAAGCCCAGGCTCTCAAAGATTTTGCCTTTCCTCATCTCACCCTAGAATTTCAGGATGAATCCAAGAGCTACTACCTCTCTGCCAGAAAAGCCATGCTGCCTCAGGACACCGAGCAGCTCAACTTTGGCAGCAAGTGCCCCATGGCACGGTAAGAAACACACACGAAGCAACAAGAGTCTTTCTTCAAGGTAAAGCTTCACACTGGACACCAAGAACTGCTAGAAACAGGAAAAGCCAAGACTTGCAAAAAAGCACCGAAACTGGAGCAAGCGCAACACCAGCAACAGCTCTCCCTGCAGTCACAAGAAAAGGAAGCAAACCAAAGTGTTGGTGAGCTGAAACACGATCTGAAGATAAAAAATGAGATGGAAAGAGCAAACTCTTGATAGCAAGAGCCCATCTCCTTGAAGGAAATGCAAGACTAGTGCTTACTGTGCCAAACAGGATTAGATTTTATTTTAAAACGTGCGTGCCGCAGGCATTGCCCTCCACATACAAACGCAACGCTGCCCTGGGCTACAAGACTCGATTCAAGCCACTGCGCCATCAGGCCACAGCCACCATCTCCCCTCGCCACCAGCCCCTGCTGAACTGAGGAATACGGGGGTTAAAAACCAGACCGCCACACAAACCCCGTGGTTTGAGCCCCCGCATACGCGAGGGGTTGGGTTGGGGGCTTTGCTTTGAAGAATAAAGCCTCACACGAAAGGGTCAACCGCCCTTCCTGCAGCCCCTCGTCCCCGCGCGGGGAGGCCGCCGAGCCCCCCCGCCCCGCCGGCAGCCCCCGCCCCGCCTCACCGGTCGGGCGGGCGGCGGCGAAGAGCAGCGCCCAGTACCGCTGGAAGGCCGCCTCCAGCACGGCGCAGCCCGGCCCCACGGCGGAGCCGGCGGCGTAGGTGAAGCGGAAGCGGCGGGGAGGCAGCGGGCAGCGGCCGCCGCCCGGCGGGGAGCGCTGGGCCTGGGGCTGCGGCCACACGGCGCCCACCGGCTCCAGCCCCGCCACCAGCAGCAGCGGCGGCAGCAGCCGCAGCAGCGCCCGCCCCGCCGCCATGTCGCGCCCCGCAGGCTGAGGGAGGGGGCGGCGCCGCCCGCCGCGGGAGGGACGCCCGCGAAATGGCAGCTCGGCCCCGCGGGGCCGGGCCGGGCCCGGGCTGCCGGACCCGCCTCCCGCCATCGGGCCACCCGCGCCCTCACAGCGCCCTGCGGCGGGGCGGCGCCCCCGCCCTCAGCGCCAGGCCTTTGCCCCAGCAGGCGCTTTTTTACTTTTAAAGAAACCCACGAAACCCTCAAGCTTCCCGTCGAGGGTCATTTCTTCCCCAGCACTCAAAACTTAGAGCCTCTCCGCCGCGCTCCCTGACCCCAGAGGATGCCCTTGGGGACTCTCGGCGGCCTGATTTGGGGTTTGAGGAGAAGATCAATGATTCGAAACACGTATTTCACCTGCACCACTTTCCAGCTGCGCGACTGCACATGCACACGCTTTGGAAACACCTTGGGTTTTGACATCTTACGTTGGTGCCGTGCATTTTTATGAATAATGCTGGCTGTAAATCAGCCCTTGCACAGGTTTCCAGGGGTATTATATTGGTGGTGGGTGAAATACTGGTTGAATTGTACAAAACGAGGGCTTTATCCCACAGTGGAGCCTAACAGTGAAGTGTTGCAGAGACGCCTTTCACACAGGGCTTGGCTTTTTCAAGGAAACCCTCAACCTCAGATGAACCCTTTATTTTGCCTCCTCCCTCCCAGCTCTGCACTGCTCTGCAATCCCCAAGGCAAATAAAGATCCTTAAGCCCAAGTCTTACCCATCTCACTGCCAGCATAACCCTACCACCTCCTATACAGGAACCAACTCCAAATTATTAAAAAACTGCAGTCCCAACCCTCCTGAACAAGCAGTGAAGCCACCAGAAAACTCCAAGCTATCAGGAGTGCTGGGAGACAGGCCACAGGTGGGAGCAAGCAGGAAATTAAATAAATGCCATGGGAAAAAGCATTACAAGGGAGATGGCCCCCTCCCACTAGCACAAGATGAAAAACTACTTTGCGTGAGCAGGACACAGCCACGGAAAGGTCTGGTGGGGAATTTAAGGGGTTGTCCCTCACGTGAGCAGTGTAGAGAGAACCACGGTCAACAGAAAAAAAGCTTTTTACAGAAAAACCCTCAAGGAACTTGCTGTCCATGGTTACAAAAGCACCAGCACAAAGTTGGGGACTGATGGTGAAAGGAGAAGAGCTGGGAGGACATGGGGGAGTTTCAGCGGGGCTGGAGAGGAGGGTTGGAGCGAGGAGCTCACCAGGTTTGAGGGAGTCTGTGAGGTACCAGTGAACGTTTTGGGTGGATCATGGAGGTGGAGAAGTCATGGGGATGCCAGGCAGCAGGAAGGGATCACAGTTACGTCTGGGTCTAAACGGGATTGCGGGAATTTTGTGAGATTGGTGAAAACTGGTAGGGGATCTCAAGTGGGGGAAGGCAGAGAGGGGGCTAAAGGTCACATGTAGATAAGAGAGCTGCGCTCCATCAGGAATGGTGTTGCCATGAGCTTAACACCTCCACAGCACTGCATCCTTCTTCTACAACCCCGTAGAACAGCGAAGGCCACCCATTGGCCTGAGGGAAGGTGAGCCAGGAACCGAGGACAGGCACAGCATGGGCTAGGCAACAACCTCCCCAGCTGGGTGCAGCCCCACAGCCAGGCGAGCAGAGGCATGGTAGCAGCAGCAGTGGGGCCCATCGATAGGGCCACCGTCTAGGTGTGACCTGGCAAAAGCAAGGCACCGAGATAAGTTCAGGATCCATCTGGGAAAGCCTAGGAGCAGATGCACCTACAGGAGAGCTCAGAAAAACAGTGGTTGCCCAGAACTCAGCTTAAATGGAGCTCCTGGAGCAGCGGGTCACGGGTAGAGGTCCCAGACAAGGCTGACTGGGGCAATTAAAGACTGTTGGTGGCTTCAGGTTCCTGACAATCCTCACCTGTCCCTCGATTTTGCTACGGAGAGGTGGCGGGACACCAGTTCAGCACAATGGCACATGCCAGGCTGCTTCCTCATGAATCTTCCAGCTCCAGCACCATTGCTCCAGGATGTTGGCCCTTCTCTATCTCCATCCCCATCACACAGCAAGAAGGGACATGGAGAAGAACAGCTATATTCCAACCTTTGTTGGACCTCTGGGAAAATGGCCCCTGTCATCCTTTGTGGCCAGGTTTCCCTTCACTTGTCTCGAGGCTGTTGCTGGTCTGCATGAAGTCTCCTCAGTCTTGAGGGGGGTTTGTTGCTTTCCCAGTGCAAACCTCCAAAGCACCAGCTGTTGCCACCACTCTTCAGACAACACTGATGATTCCACTACCTCTGGTCTTTTCCTCAAGTGGTTTCACTTGAAAAATTAAAATTGCAGGGGAAGAAATAAAACAACCAAGGCAGTTTGTTGCTGTTTTGCATCAGGCAATGTCAGCAGCATCGGCAGGGCTGTGCTTCCCAGCGTGTGAGACTGAATTGCAAAGGTGTCCTGGCCTGAAGTGAATCCTTATTTCAGTCTGGGGAGGGTGGCCTGTTCGCCACACTTATGTAAAGCATTGTGATCATAGCTTTCAGTTAAAATATTCAAGCCTTTCTATAGATTCTGTTGTTGTTGCTATTTTAAGGGACCTGATGTCTCTGGGGGATGACTCAGAGAAGTTCATCTGTAGCTGGCCAGCATTAATCTAGACTAACAGTCTGATTCGGGAATGCATCTTTACGTAAGAAAACTGCTTAAGCACGTGTTTAACTTTGGAACTTGGCTAAAAGAGACCGGTTTACATGCTGCCCTGCATCGGGCATGGAGC
Source organism: Athene noctua (assembly GCF_965140245.1). NCBI lineage: Eukaryota > Metazoa > Chordata > Aves > Strigiformes > Strigidae > Athene > Athene noctua. The sequence continues at coordinate 22,744,161 of NC_134049.1, read as the reverse complement.
AGCAGTAGCCAGAAGTTGCTGATGCTCTTCAGTAGCTCTTCAATAGACCAGTTCATGGTCTCGGAGCATATCTCCAGGGTGATATGTTCATCTGAGAAGGTTGGTCTCTCCAGGCTAGTTCAACAAAGAACAAGCAGGAAGTAAACAGGAAGACACAAGATTCAGAGCTTACCTGTCCGACTCCGCACCTCCGCTTGCCCTAACCCAGGCCACCCGCACCACAGCAGGGATGTACCGGCTCAAAGGCACTTTAATGTCAGTGCACGGGGCTAAGCTGGGGGCTGAGGTCATCGCACAGCCCCAGCTAGGTGAGACTCATTGTGGAGGTACCTGCAAACACCTCATCACTTCTTTCACTGCAGGAGCTGGAAGCCCAAGTTGCTGGGGGACTCTGCAGAAAACTCTGCTGCACCAGGACTCTGCTGGATTACCTGCTTACAACCAATAATGAATTTGGTAGAAATCCAAATTCATTGTTCTGACATAAATTGTTATAAAACCTGGCTGGTGTCACACTTGGGTTTTTCTGGCTGGTTCGCCTTTGGGGCATGAAGGTAGCCTTTGGTCTGTCAGTGCAGTTCCTTGTTCCACAGCATTTTTTTAAGGTATAAACCTATTTATTATGCTGCCTAATTCCCTGTAACGTTGGCTGCTTCTGCATTTAATTAGGAGGGTGTTTTGCATACAGATTCCTCTGCTGGTGAGAAGCATATGAGCCGATGAAAGGTGGACGGAGGAAGCCATTCATGAAAACCTTCACAGAGTGTGAGGTTTCTGTTTGCTTTACTCTTCGAGCCAAACACTGTCTAAGCACACTCATTCCTGAATGAACCCAGCTTCCAGGTCAATGGACCTGTTAGTGGTATGTCTGGAAGAAGGCTTTGGAAAACACAGATCATCTTCTGGAAACACCTGCAACTGCCTCTAGACCTCTGACTTGAATTTTGACATCTCAGAGGCTTTCTGGGCAAACTTACTCTCTGCATTTGCTTGTTTACCCCCCCTTCATCCTTGGTAAAATAATTATGGTATTTGGATTGCAATCATGAGGGTTGCAGCCATGCGTTTGTTGACGTGACCTTATTCGTTGTGGTGGTCCAGGGAGAGTAAGAGTCAGTGTGTGCCAGATCTCTGCAGGTGTGGACTCTCCTGTTGCACATCTTCATATCTCAGGGATGATAGTGCTTAGTGTGGTGTCATGCAGGCGGTGGCAGGGAGCAAGCCATCTCCACAAGTTGATGCTGCTCTATCTGCTGTTCCAGCTCATAGCTGCTCTGCAGATGGAGTGTATGCTGCACTGAGGTGGGATGATAAGGACACGTTTACTCCTTCAGGATGACATGGCTCTTCTCAGAGTGACTCCCCTGAAGTTTGCTGTGGACATGGGCACACCAAGCAGCAATGGCAGGCCACCAGCCTTGCTGTGTTGTGACCTGAGCTGGGGCTTTCTACCAATATCAAACTGAGTGTCATAGGAGAGCGGGTGAGTCTCCCAGCCTCTCCCCCCTCTGCCAGAGATACCTGTCTCCCAGGGAGCGATGGTGGGGAAGCAGTGTCCCTCTGAGCCCCTGCGCTGCAGACTGTGAGCTGGAGAGGATGAGGTACCAGCACCCGTTTCATCAAGCAGAGGGGTTCTCACATCTAAACACCCAGCAGGAGCCAGAAGACGATTGTTGGAGCTTCGTCACATGCACAAAGAAGATCCTAAATAAGAGGTGACCCTAAATCCACGTCCAGGGTATTTTCACTAGCCAAATCCTTCACTTACAGCTCAGCCCATGAGGAACATCCATGCTTCTGGGGGCTGAAGCAGGCTGGTGTATGGCAGGCTGCTTTCAGAGCCACAAGCACGTATCCCAGTGCTTTTCAAAGCACAAGATGACTCATTTTCATATCTCTACATTTCCACCTTGACCACCGCGTGTCACACTAGATGCTGCCATCGAACAGTTTAGCAGATGCATGTGGTAAATGAATTTCTCAGCACAGATGGAGTTGAGCAGAAGGGACCTCTTCAGATGGGAGAGCACATGTAAGGGGAGCGAGGCCTGGGAGATTCAGAGCGAGCAGGCAGGAGTGGGTCCTAGTGAAGAGGAATATTTCAACAATTCCAAAGTTAAAAGAAGAGTTTTAGTCAAAAAGCTTGAGGTGAGATGTGTTAATCAGTCTGGAGGATTTGGATTCCTGACTCAGGCTCAGCCTGGTGGTATTTGCGCTATTGATATTATTTGCAAAGCCCTTTTTCCTCTGGATTATCTCCAGCTCGCACAGCTTTGGGGTGTCTGAACAATTGGCAGTGATCTGAGGGGTATCTCAGCCCATGCTCACGGTCAAGGTTGTTAATGGGCATATAGGCAGCCAAAATCAGACCCAAGGCATGGAGAAATCTCCTGGATTTCCCTTTACCCAGTGCAGGAGCTCCATGTGTCTCTGGTGATGGAGGAGAAGGGCTTTTTCCAGAAATCCCTCCTGGATCAAGGAGCAGTGGAGCAGGAGGGAGGCTGGGTGAGATGGGAGTCTTACCCCAAATCTGCAAGTGAGCCTCCCAGGGCAGGAGCCCGGGGGTGGTTGTGGCGTGGGGCATCAGCACTTTCACAGCATTTTGGTATCGTGAAACGGGGCTTGTCACGGGGAGATGCTGCGAGTTATTGCGGAGGCTGAATATTTGTGGCTGCCGTCCCTGGCTGCTCTCAATCACGGCCGTGTGGCTGAGCTGGAATCAATCAGAGCCCGTGGATGTGCAGTGACAAACTCCTCGTGCACAGAGGCCCTGCTCTGTAAATCCCATAAGCATGTGCTTAACTTCATGGAGCAAGGTGATTGCAATGCAATATTTTATTCTTGTCAGCTTCAGCATTAACAGTCACTAGAATCACTTGGGTAATTAAGCTCTTGCAAGAATAAAATGAAAAAGCGCCAGGTGCCTATGGAGAACTAAATCATTTTTCAAAGTGGGTAGAAGAGCAGTTCTCAGCTTTCCACGGTAGCTGGTCCGAAAATCCCCAGAGGCAGCGCAGATCCCCTCAGGATGAGCTGGAAGCAGCAGCCCTCCTTTTAGCAGGTAACTTTTGCCAACCGTTATCTACAAGGAGCTGGTGGGTGCCTACATGGTTGGGTCAGAAACTTTGTAATGAAAGGCAGACCTTTTGCAAAAGGCATGGCTAAAATTTCATACGAAAGAGTATTTTTGAGAAGCATTTGTGTTTTAACCAGCAGAGAAGTGCTGATCCCTGTCTTACTGTGGGAAAAGGGAAGGCTGGGACCGGAGGAGAACTGCTTTCCCATGTCTGCGGGGGGCACGAGGAAGATCCCGTCAGTGTTTATGTATGATTATGACTGGGATTATACCAGAAAGAGAAACGGTCGGGTGCCCAAGGAGCTTTAAATGTGTTTCTAAATGGCTGTGCTCCGCGCTGCTGAAGGATGGCTCTTCCCCCCGGGTTCTGAGGGCGTTAGCTTGGTGTGTAACGGCTCATCTCGCCCGGCGCCGCGCCGAGGCTCCGGGAGCGCTGCAGCCTCGGCAGGGGCCAGGAGAGGGCAGCGGGGAGGCGCTCGGATCCCCGCGGCGGGGATGCTGGGGGGTGCCCGGGGAACGGCCGGTCCCTGCCCGTACCCCGGCACCGCCACAGCCAGCCCGGGGCCGGCGGGGGGTTCCCGGGCAGCCCGAGAGGAAAGACTCGTTACCAAACACAGTGATAAGCTCGTCCCGGAGGGGAAGGTCAGCTCGGCGAAGGGCTGGAGCCGGTTTTGCGGCCAAGCGCAGGCTCTGGGAAGCTGCAAAGCTCCGATAAAGCAAAACCCCGCTGGCTGGTCAACGCCTTTCTCGGCTCCGTGGGGTCCGGTGGGCAGATGTGCAGCCCCACGCCGGGTCATGGCGAGGAGCTGGGCAGGGCTTTGAGCACACAGCCCCAGGGGGTGACACACAGTCCCCGTCCGGGACAAAGCATCGGGCCTGGCGTGACCAGCTGAGCCCCCGAGGCTTGACGTGTGAGGTGGGACCAGCCTGGCAAGTGTCCAGCTGGTAAGTCCAGAGCTGAACAAAGCCGGGGCTATTTATACTTATGTAGGGCAGGATGATTAATGCCCGGGCCTTTGCCATTCCAAATAAGTAGGGTAATTAGGGGACTGGTTTTATTTACTAGGTAGCTTGGCATGAGGCAACATGTGTGCCCAGCCTACACCCCCCTGTGCTGCTCCTGACCCAGACAGAGCAGAGCTCGGGGGTCACAGGCTATTCCCGCCTGCACGATGGGGACGGCTTTGCACAACGACAGTTTGGGAAGGACATCGGGAAGTCACAACTGTCGTGAGCTCGATGGAAGTGCCTGTAGTGCTCCAAAACACCCAGAGCTGATTTTCAGATCTGCTTGTATGTCTGAAGATGCAGACTGGCACCCAGCGAGGTTTCTAGAGACATCTACCCAGGACATGGGACACTTAATCTGCTTGGATCCTCAAGGGCACCTGCCTGCGTCACCCTGAGCTTAAACCCCTGTCACTGCAGCCATCATTACGCTTCCTGTGCTCCAGCAGAAAATAAACGCCCTTTTGGAGGTGGCTACTAATTTTCTGCCTGTTTCACGAGGTATTTGTATTGAAACAGGGGCAGGAAGCAGGACCCTGCCATGCTGGGTGCTGCACAAACACAAAGCGCTGTGGTGACTCCTGCCCCAAAGAGCTGATGAAACTCGTGACACCTACACCACATACCGCCAGGCTGAGTCTCCCCCACCTTCCAGGTGCAGGGGTCATCTGGGCGGAGTGGGTGAATAATGTCACCACATCAGAACGGCCCCACTTCACCCAGGGAAGAAGTGATTCCCTGGGACGCAAGGAAGTGGAAGATTAGTGCCTTGGTGTAGAAGAAGTTGCCCTGGAGCTCTCTGGGGGCTATGCTGGCTTCTTGCATCTGCTGTGAACAGCAGCAGATGGTTTGGTAGCAGCTGGTTCTCCTCTGGGCCAGGCTGCTGCCTTGTTTCCAAGCCAGCCGGAGTCCCTTGCACTCCCCAAACAGCTGCAAACAATAAGCCTGGCTCACCTTCCGTGTACCAGGCCAAGCGTGGCTGATACTGGAAGCAGATCTGCCCTGGCCATGCTGCAAAGACAGCACAGAAAGCTGAGGCAAAGGGTGCTCAACCCCTGCAGCACTCTGACATCCACCCTGCCCTTCGCTGGCGGCTTAGCGCCCAAGCGACAGGCCCCGGCAGGGATGAGGCCGCCTGGGAACGGTGCTGGCCCCGCATTCCTCATCTGCCCGGAGTGCTTGCCAACGCCAGCTTGGTCCCAGCTGCCTGCAGGAGGGAAAAAGATCCATCTGTGGTCCAGCAATAAAGACACTCGTGTATCCTTCCCCTCTGAAAAATGACAAATTAACAGAGAACAGAGGGAATCGAGCCTGGCACCGCTGTGAAAAACGGTATTACTATTATCTCTGCTGACCAGAAAGCTGAGCTGGAGTACGGAGATGCCACCCGGCATGGCAGGGGTGGCAGGCATACATTTATCCCATGGTTTCACATGACCTTATGCCTGGTCTCAGTGCAATTTTATTCTGATTCTTGAAACAGAACAACCTATTTTCCCTCACATTTCCCTCACAAGTTGCTCCTCGCCGGCGCTGCACCGCTCTTTACGTAATGGCAGCGCTGAGGGCCTTCCTCTTGCGCTCGGCTGACAGAACACCTCAGGAAGGCCCCGCGCCCCCACCTCCACCACACGTGCCCGCCACCCCGCGGCGCCCAGACGCGGGCCGGTAGCGAGGGAAGCCGGTAACCGGCACCCCGCCTTCCCGCTCCGCCCGCCGCACTCAGCATGGCGCCGCGCCACACTCAAGATGGCGCCGGCGGGGGGCGGGCTGAGGGGTGTGTGGGGGGTGTGGCGCGCACTGAAGATGGCTCCCGGCGCGGCGGAGGGGAGATGGCGGCCGCCGCGCAGGCGCGGCGCCGTGCGTCACGCGGCGCGGCGTGACGTGCCGTGCGTGCGCGGCGCGCGGTGACGGAGCGGGTCGGCCGCGTCCCTTTGTTGGCGGCGGTTGAGGCGCGGCGGGGCCGGGGCCAGCGCCGGAGGTGGGGGGGCGGCGGCGGGCGCCAGCCAGGCCGGCGGGGTGGGGGGGGCCGCGGGAGCCGCCGCCGTTTCTTCACCGCCTCGCCATGGACTCGGACGAGGGTTACAACTACGAGTTCGACGAGGACGAGGAGTGCAGCGAGGACAGCGGCGCGGAGGAGGACGAGGAGGACGAGGAGGAGGACGAGCCCGACGATAACCTGGACCTGGGCGAGGTGGAGCTGGTGGAGCCCGGGCTGCGCGTAGGCGGAGAGCGCGACGGGCTGTTAGGCAGTGAAACGGGAGGGCTGGGCCCCGGCGGTGGTGGTGGTGGAGGCGGCCTGGGCGGCGGGCCGGGCCCCGGAGGCGGCGGCGGGCCCGAGCAGGAGGAGGATTATCGCTACGAGGTGCTGACGGCCGAGCAGATCCTGCAGCACATGGTGGAGTGCATCCGCGAGGTCAACGAGGTTATTCAGGTGCGACCCCCGGGAGCGGGATCGGGGTGGGGGGAAACGACCAGGAGGGGGAGGCGGGGCGGGCCGCGCCGCCAACGGCCCTCGCCTGAGAGGCGGCGGGCCTGGCCCTCCCGCGTCCCAGATCCCCCTCACAGGCGCCGGGGGAGTCCCTACCCCACTCCCCGAGGGTAGAAGGGGGCACCTCGGCACCCCCTTCCTCTGGGCGGGCGGCTCGGGGCAGGCCAGGAGCTCGCCTTCTGCCGTGGAGGCGTCGGGAACGAGGCCCTTGGCATTAAAAAGGCTCCTCTTTCTTTGTGTGGTTTCCAGGCGGTGGGCTGCAATGTACATTTTGCTTTTCTCGCCCCCCTCCGCCTTCACGCTGGCTGGGGGCTTTTAGCCCCTACAGTTCCTTCAGTGAGCCGGTGAGTCGATGGCAAGCTCTGGAATTTGAGGACAGGCAGCCAGGAACCGCTCTGGTTTTGTTGCCTGCTCCCTTCCCCCCTGCCACATTCAAACACGCTCCTGCTCATGGGATTGAACCTTGTCGTGTTTATTTCCAGCATAAGCTAGGAGGGAGATGAGCAATCATTTCCAAACGGTAATTTTTTCACCCCGTTTTTAAGCACGCTGCTTTAAAATTAAAATCGAGTTCAAAATAACATACACTGTCTTCAGGTGAAATATCTAAGTCATATCTGTTGGTTCTTGAGGTACTGGAAGAAAAATTCAAGCCACTGAAGCTGTCTGGTATCCCTTTGTAAATGCTTATGCCAAGGTTTTGCTCCAGCTCACCATAAAGTTTCTGATGCTGTTCACTTTTTCTGCAGGTGACCAGAGTGCGTGGGTTTTCTTTTGTTCCCGTTTATTCGATATTCAGAGTTAGAGCGAGTAAATAGAAAATGCATCTCCTTTTCTAATATGCAAACAGGAATAATGTGAGAAAGTGAAATCTATGGATATTCAGTATTTAAGGATACAGTGCCCAGAAATCAGTTATTTTGCTAGTTGTATATACTTCCAGTGTTGGTAAATCCGTTTAAATATGAGATGCTTCAATGAATGCTTTTGCCCAACTATTCTGTGCTCTACAATGGCTCTAAATAGCAGCTTTAAAATGTTGCTTTATGTGCTATAAATTCACTGTAGTTTATATGTAGCTTGATGCAAACCACTGTATGAGTATTTGCGTACTAAATTAGTAAATGGCATTTCTTAAGTCAAATTAAAGTTTATAACTTTAATAATAGTACTGTGCATGTAAAGCTGAATAAAGGAGTCTGTCTAGATTAGCTGATTAGCCTGCAGTTAAGGAAGATCTCATGGTTAGGTATGGATGTTTCTTTGCTACCAGTTATTGATCCTAATATAGGGAGGGAAACAAATGGCAAGTAGACATGCAAACAACTTAAAGTTTTTACTCTTTGAAATAGTAATTAAAATGGCGAGTGTATTTAATGACTAAGGCTATGAGAATCATGACCCATGCTGATTGTATTGAACAGATTCTATCATTTGTATTATCTTTGCATAAGCAAAGTGGTGGAAAAGTTCCTGCCAGTGAGGAGTAATGAGTATTCCTGCTTGTGCCTTTTCCAGACCCGGCCAACGTGGTGGACTTGCCTACATGTTCTTCATGAACTGATTTCTTAGAGAAGGTCCTGATTTCTGGTCTGTGGGGTTTTTTTTTCCCACTCTTACGCTGCTTTTGAGCTGTATGACTTGTGTGCTTCACCTCAGAGTTGCAGAACTAGTGGAGAGAAGTCAGTATAGGTAGAGACAGCCTCCTGCTGCTCCAGTACCCGGGGTGGTGGTGGGAGGCCTGACCCTGCGATGGACTTGGCTGCCTTGGGCTCTGTAGTTCTGCCTTGCAAACTGCCTACACAGAGCCACAGTGGCGGCTGCTTATGCTTTAGTTATTTGTGTTAGGTTTGCAGTAGTTATTCTCGGTTTAACAGAGCAGAGTGCAGAAAGCCAGTTTGTTTAGAATGTCATGGGTAAACTTTTAAGCCCTGGAATGTATCAGAAGAGGGTAGAAAAAACATTCAGTTGCTCTGAATGACTTTTAAATGCCAGCTTAGTGCCATTAGATTTCTAGTCTGTTCAGAGGTAAGTGAACCAAATTCAGTTGATGCTTCAGTATTTGCTCATCCTCTCTTCTGTTGCTGGTGGTGAAATCTTCCAAGGCTCTGTTCTGTTTATTTCCTTGCTTTTGGCGCCCAACCAGGATTGCTGCTGCTGCTTTTCTGGTTCAGTAAACCTTTTCTGGAGTCACATTGGCTCAGGATCCTTCTGCGGATCCTCGGTTGCAGTGCTGTGATTCACTTGTTCCAGTCGAGTACTGGATGGCTGTGGTCTCTGTATCTACGTTGGCTTCTTGATATCAAGTGATCACGGTTGCAGTTATGTTTTGTAGAGCCTGGGAACTTACTTATTTGGGTGGGGATGTAATGCAGAGGTGTCCCATACCTGGAAACTTCAGCTGCAGGTCTTGTGCCCTCTAATCAGTGAAGGTGCTGGTTTCTTCTGATCAGGAGTAAGGTATAAATAGGATTTTGTTTTTCAGTTGATCATCTTTGCAGCTGCAGTGGAAGGAAAAGGTATCAGTGAGCCATAAAGTATCTGCAAGGGGGTATCTGAGCCATGGTAGGTATAACTGTCTGTATTTAAGAGCCTTTATTAGCTGATAGTACTAATAGTTGGAGGGACTGAATTAAATATATTCTCTCATACATTTAGTAATTTCCAAATACAAGCTGTATAAGAAAAACACGAACTTCTCAGGACAAGCATTTGATTTGATGAAGACTTTGCAGAAGTAAAAGTTAATTTTTGATAAACTTACTGGTTACAGAGGCTGTAATTCACACCGTAGTGTGTAATGGGCTCTTGAAGATGACTGCTGGTGCCAAGCTGTTGGCCTTCTAAGACCACTGAAATTGCAGTGAACTAGGGAGGTTTCAGAATGACTCAAATATTCAGAATACTTTGCATTTGCTCTTTCTTGTCTGAACGTAAGTGGGATTTCAGGTGCTTAATGATGATTTTTGCACAGTATTTGGCAGTTATGCTTATGATCTGATTTGACTCCATGTGTCGCACAACAGGAATTCCCCTTCCTCTCCAAGTGCAAAAATGGGGGTATGAATAAGCCCCTTAACCTTGTGCTGTCGATTGGCTGAGACTTTTAAACCCCACCTCAGATCAGAATGTCACTTTCATTATATCACTATGATTACATGGAGTAGAGAGTCATTTGACATGTTATTTTGAATTTTAGTTGTCAAAGTAAACAGGTGGATTTCTGGTGGTTTTCCAGCCGCTGGCAGAACAGCTTACCTAACAACTGCAAAAACCCAGACATAGAGGTGGTGTTGAAGAAAAGGCTTTCTCCTCTTAAAGGTGTTTTCCCTCAGTTGAACGTCTTCCTCACATTCTTCCTCTCTGAACTTCTATCCAAATAATTTGCTGCCACTGTTAATGTCTTTTTATATATCAGACTGCTATTTCCATCTTTGCTCTAGATTTTCTGAAAATAAACTTGAAGAATGTTTAGAATAGCATGTTTATATCTACTCTGAATAGAGCACATGATGATCTGTTCTCTGTAGTCTTCCTCGGCCCAGTGTCTCCTTGCCTAGTTGCAAGCTTGTGCAATTTCAGTATTTCTCAGGTGGTTTGTATCCCCATTTTGGTCACCTTTATTCTGGAGCATTCCAATGACATCATTGTGATGTCACTGACCATATTCTTTCTTGATGGACTTGGTAATGGTGAGGTTTTGAAAATACTGTGATGAAGCTCCAAGGTGGCTGATATTTAAAACAAAGGGCAGAAAAGGGAATTGAGCCTCTTCTCTTTTTTTTTTTTTTTTTTTTTTCCTCACCTCACAGCAGGGAGCAGGATCCTGGATGTGGCCGGTTGTGGTGCCTGACCCTCCGTGTGATTGTGAGCATGTCAAGCTTGAAACCTGGGCTTTCTCTGGGAGGAGGTGGCATCGCTGAATCCAACAAAAGTTAGCCTAGCTGAAAAGTACCTTTTCATTTTACTATAGGCTTTAAAATAAGGTTCTTCAGAACAGGTAATGTGTAACATCAGAGCATTTGTAACAAATTCTGGTTTCTCATTTACGACGAAGCTGGATGAGTTCTTTGGAAGTAAGGTCAGGTCCCTACTGGATAAAAGCATTGCCATTAAAAGAAGCCAAAACCTCAGGGCACTCCTAAGTTACAAAGCCATGTTTGTTAAATTTGTTCCAGAAGGGCTTTTTCGAGAGGCCAGCAGAGTTGAGGCGGTGCAGATATCCCCCAGAATGCTGCAGCCCTGTGGTTAAATAGAGCTCTGTTACGGCAAGTGCGAACCCATTGTTGCTTGGCAAAAGGGGTCTTGTTAAACAGTGGCTTTGCTTGCTTGGACAAACAGTACTGATTTGCAATTGTAACTTATGAAATTTCCCTGATGCCGGTGTAATTCAGTGCTGTGGGCAGTACATTCCAAATATGTTGTCCAAAATAGGCATGACTTGCCAGTGAGCAACAGAAATCGCTGCTGTTGCACAGGGTCGTGCTTAAAACTGTATTTAATGTTAGAGATGACATCTTGAAAACTCGGGAGCACTTGAAGCTTCTTGACAAGCATTAGGTAGGAGTCTGTGGGTGGAAGCTCTTCAGGCTGATGCTGCTTGCGTTTGGGTCCCTTGCGCTGCCTGCACAAGGTGAATTTGCAAGCCTCTAACTTCTCTTATTGTGCGGTTAGTTATTTGATAATAAAATTCTTTTGGGGGTCCTAAATGTTATGATGCTGGAAGGAAATACTTTGTTAAACTCCATGTTTCTGTCACGTGGCATTTATAAGGTGTTTCATTATAGTAGGAATGCATTTAATATTTCCAAGGAATGGAGTAAACTTCATTGTGACAAAGAGTTCTGGAGATCTGGCTGCAGAGGTTTTGAAAATGACATGGTATCTGTTTTCTGGCTGTCAAGACATGTAATTCTGAATAGAATTTTTTTTTTAGAATTACTTTACATTTCAGCATTACCAGGTAGAAAAGTCTTGTGTTATCTGTTAAGTGTCCAGAGTAATTTAAACTTTGTACTTAAATGACCCATTTGCTTAGTGCTTTAGATTTGTTTCTCTTAGGCCAAATGTCAATCTCATGGCTGACCGTGAGTAAAAAATTAGATGCTGGTTTCTTTTGTTTCAGTGTAATTTTGCAAACATCACAACAAGGCAGCCTTCTCTCAGGGACATTGTAGATGCAGAAGGGGACTGGCAGGTACTGGGGATGTTTAAAAAGTGAAACCGAGAACGCTCCTTGTTTTTAGCTTCTTTGAAACATTTGTTTCTAAAAGCAAAAAACCAAATAGTAAATACAGTTATTGCTATTCCCTGTGGGTTTAACTTTAGTGAGCAGGACTGTACTTGCCATGCAAAGTAGAAGTGCTATTTCTACTATAAACTGGTGTGCCACAGAGAAGTCGTAATTGAGACTGCAGTGTTCCTGGTCCTTGATGTGAAACAATAGGTATTTTAGAGTGTTAAAGAAAAACTAAAAATGAAACTGTAGCTTATACTTTTTTACTTAACACCAAGCTCAAACGCCTTACTTTTACCCTTGCATGACTTAAAGTTCATAATAGGAAATAAAACCCAAATCTCTAATGCTCTTTATGTTCCTGTGATGTTATATGAAAGTGTAGGTCAGACATGTATCTATTAAAATATTTCACTTTTTGCTTAGTGCTGTTTGGCAAGCAACATTAAGTTTAGGAGCATGGTGCACAGAATTTCAGTTTGACAGTCTCTGCTTCTTGTGATTAAAACTGAGACCGGAAGGCTTCAACATTTGTTTGAAGTGATGCAGTTAACTCATCGGTTCAAAGTAGCTCCCTGTACAGCACCTCCCCAAGTGTCCTTGGCACCTGTTGAGTTATTTTTAATTTCCTGTTTTGAAAAATAATATCTTCCCTGCTTAGGAAAGTCCTTTTTGAATGGTTGGTAAGTGGGGAAAGAGTCTGGAATTTATCATGAGAGCTGTGGTGGCTTTTTTTTTTTCCCCACGGGAGATAACTGTGAAGGCTGACAGGCCTCTCTGTGTAGTTCAGTCCATAACTTACCTGTTCAGGGTCATGCTTCCAGTCCTCTGGACTTCTGAAGTATAGAGGAATCTGAAAATATTGCAAGGGATGTTTTCTTTTGTTTGTGGCTGGCTATGCTGTATTATTGGCAGCTGTAAAGAGCATTTGGAGGCTTTTGCGTGTATACAAGCATATAATGCTGCTAAATTTCATAAAGTCATTCAGTAGCTTCAGCAATTGCAAGAAAATTGCAGCCTCGCTTATTGTAACACACACACAGAGGGTTCGTAGCTACTCAGGAATGCCAAATGGTGCATTTGAGTGCCGCCCAGAATACAGATGCTGGGTGTTTGAGTGAAGACTGCTGAGCCCGTGTAAGATATCGGTGCAGAAGGCTCCAGCATGATGAGGAAGTGACCAGCTCTGCATGAGCTGGAGGAAAAAAAAAAACAAACCAGAAAAAGGCTTTTAAATTTGATAATGAAAATTCTGATAATATTTAAATATCTTCACCATCCCAGGTGTTTGCTGCCGGGAGTGTTGAAAACCTTGAGTTGTCTGGCCTGTATTTGATTTCTTAGCTTGCTTTTAGGTTTTGATCTTGAGCTGTGATGGAAATACTGTTAAAATGAATGTTTTGAGAACTGCTTCCTCAGTAGTTGAGTTTCACATGTAACTTAGTTTGGTAGTGCTTGTACTTCACAAGTTGATGCCTTTTTAGAATTTGAAATGTCTGTATAACTACACTCTTCCAAAAGAGGTCCCTTGTTTACATGGCATAGCAATGCTGAGTAATTATTTTTGGTATTCAGAGTAGTTCACTGTGGTGAGTGAACCACTGTGTATCTGTAACGCTCAAATACGACTATCTGCATTAAGTCTTTTGCCTGGTTTTAGAGACCGAGTGAGAACTTTTGCCAAATGTCAGGAATAATTTCAGATGCAAAGTCTTATGTAGATAACTTTAAACAGTATCTAAGTTACTTGGAACAAGCTAATAAGCCATTTAAATACTTTTTAAAAAAGTGTGCTTCTTCCCGTTGTAGTTTAGCTGCCTGCTTCTGGATGTGTTGGCTTGCCTTGTGCAAGTGTCTTGGCAGTTGTGGTGCATCTGGCATTGCTGGTGGTCTTGCCAGCTCTTTTGGGCAGCATTTTAGAGCTGGTGGGGCACCTAGCTGGTAGGCATTGCCACTGCCTAGTAATGAAGAAAAAAAACATCTCTGAAAGAACTGGTTGAGGGACGTGTGAACCCCTTTGGTGTCCTTGTGTTGGAGAAGCGTGGAGCCCAGACTGCTTCTCTGTGACCGAGTTAGGGTGCATGCCTCTCCTTGTTGCCAGGCTCTGGCATGTCTGTGTGACAGCAGAAGGTTGTAGTCCTCTGCAGATATGTTGGGGAGGGGAACTCCTCCTGCTGCTGGTGACAGGGGAACAATTGGGAGCCCTGTGAGCAGGTGGTTCTTGACCATAATCTAAGAGTAACTGGACCTATGTACCACCTACTTAAAACTCAGCTTCGTGGCCTTCTCCTGAGCTACTGATGGTTTCTAGGTGGTGGTCACTTACTCATGCTGGCACATTAAGTTCCTTCCTACCAACCTTTTCTAAAGCATTCTTGGTTTTGTATCTTCTTCAGTTAAAACTTTTTACATCCCAGAGCACCATGTGGCACCTCTCATTTCCAGGGACAAGCAGTGCAAGGATCCTGTCTTGGCCATCTGCTTCAAAAATCAGGTCTTCTGGGAAAGCACTTGTGGCTGAAATGTAAAGTGGTGAAAGAGAAAAGGCCTTTCTTATGATTCACTCGATTTTCTGCTTGACTTCCTGGTCTGAGGCACCCTCCATGTTCTGGGACACCATGAACATGCCTTTTCCTCTGGGGAGGGTACATTTTAATTCACAAAAGATCAAGCTTTGATTGCTTTGTGATTTGAGGAATCTGGGAGCTGGAGGGAGATAATCCTCAACGTTGGAAATTAAAAGCTTGGATATTTGCTTATTGCCTTTACAGCCCTTCAGAAAGATTGTCTGTGCTTGATGGAGTAATGCTTTGTGTGTTATTTCACCAGATGAGGGATGCAGACACTGAACTCTGTTTTCCAGTTGATAAAATAGGATGCTCAGAAGGATTCTGCTTGGGTACTGTTAAAATCCTCTTGGAGAACGCACATTAAAATCACAGAACCAGAAGAATACGTATAATTGCACCTGAAAATAGTCAAATGACAAAATAATGTGACTTCTTGGGGTGTTAGTTCAATATATATAATATATTTAAAAAAAAAAAATTAACATTTGCCTACTCCTGTTAAGGAGAAAGTATGAAGAGACTTTTTTCCAAGATAAAGAAATTAAAATTTTAAGAGATTCTGAAGGCTTCTGCTTCCTGTGTGGTATTAGTAAGCTAGGTCAATCTCTGAAGGAGTGTGTGTGAGCTATGTGAGTGTACTACCCTGGCAAAGTGTATGTGACCCGTTTATATTGGCAAAACTTTTTCAGAGCCACAGAGGAAGTAGCTGGTATTTGAACAACCCTATTATACAAAAATCACAGCAGGACATACTTGATTTTTACCATTCCTATGCCACTTCAATGTGTGTGTGTAAGCTGATGGAATAGTTACTGCATAGTGAAGTTCTTCACGCTGGGTAACTTCCTTTTAGGTTTTTCTTTGGTTTTCTGAGCTAAGGTAATATGGGCTGTTGGTAGGGCTCCCATTGCTGCTTGGCTTGAAAAACCAGCAAACTCAAACTGTTTTGGTGCTTGGAGCTTCTTTGGGTATCCAATACTCATCCCAGGCAGTGCTTTTGGAGATGCAGGGTTGTATGGACTTGCACCTGCAGCCTGAAGTAGGGACACGGCTACATGTATGTTGCTCTTGGCTTAGGCAGTTCCTGTTCCCTCACTGCATGGGTACAGCTCTTTTCAGGGCCAAATAATGGATGGGATCAGTGAACTCTGATTAAACGTGCCTCCTCTCTACTCTTACCAGTCAGCCCACTGTTTGACCCTGAGAGCAGTTGCTTTGCTCCGTTTGCCAGAAGTGATGGTGGTTGAATTGTTGAACTCTGTACTGTCAGCAAAAGAAATGCACGTGTATCTACACCTGAAGACAACATTTCTGTGGCCTGTTTTGGGTGCACGTATAACTAGTGGTGCGTATTTAACTTTTGAAAGAGCTCCAGATAGTTTTTCAAAACTTAGATCCTCTCTGCAGCTGATAAGTTTGGATTGTGTGTGTTCTTGTGTAACAAAATACAAATGCAATCAGCATTCCTTTGTCTGACAGAGAAATACAGAGAGGGATTAGGGGAAAACAGGAGAATTCACATGAGTAAACAGTCTCCCTTGCAGTGAGCTTTCCTGTGTGGGAAGAATAATTTAAGAATAAGTTAACTCCTAAATAATCTACATCCTAGTCAGGCTCAGGGATCTGAGTAATAGGGAGGTAGAAGAAATGGCCTGGAAAGAGTAGTTAAGGACCTCTTCTGGGAAGAGGGGAGAATGTGTGGGAGAGCCATATCTCGGGTGGGGGGGAGTGTGTGTGTGACCTCCCAAGGCCTCACCTACTTCAGAGTAGATGCTCAGAAGTGACAGAACTTTGCTGATTAGTGTATCTTAAAACTAGGCTGAATAGCAACTTTTTAATAAAAAAAAGACAGGAAGAATAACACTTCCAACACTTGGTTAGCAGCTTCATTTCTCTTCTGGGAGCTCTGACAAGCTCTCAGTGAAAAGAGTCAGTGAAGAATGAGGCTTCACATTCTGGTTTCCTCTTCACCTGAATAAGTGATCCAAATAGGTGCTGTGAATGTCAAGGTTGATTTTGTGTGAAGTGGAAGGTCTTTGGGGTATAATCACACCTAGTATGCATACACAAAAATAAAGTAACAATTTCTGAGTACTAAGAAGATTCGGTGAACAAATGTATCCAACATACATTGAGTGTAAGCCTTTTGGTCATCGCAGAAGTACTACTATCTGAGCAAATTGAGGTGATAATTCTTTGATTTATACATATTTTATATATGCATTAGCGTGGTCTGTAATAGCTGTTCTCTTTATTTTACTTGGTAAAATGATGAGTTTGAAACTTCCTTCTTTGTATTATTAAGAGAGCTGAAACTAATACTTGAAAAAGTACTTTGCTGTATTTTTTTGTTGGATGATGACAGTTGATAGTAAATGCAAGTGTAGTTCTATATGACAGCAAGGATCAAGTATAACATGATAAAGGTCTTGGACGATTGTGGTTTAGAAATGTAAGATACTTTGCCTTCAGTTGGGAATTCTGTATTGAGATACTGGAAATGGGTTCGAAGATTGTATAGAAACTGTTATGATGCTTGAGAAACTGGTAAAACGCTTCTTGGGCTGGCTTTATTAATTTCAGGATTTGTGATCTACTTTGTGCCATTACTGTTTGGGAGCTACCTTCCCATTTCTGATACTTATTTTTGAGCTGGCGTGATAGCTTCTAGGAGGGGACCATAGTGCAAAGACTTGGAGTTGTCTGTAGGGATGCCTGGGATGACTGATGCTGAAACTGTCTGGAGGGAAGGTGCTTGGAGATGTTTGGGATCTCTCTCATACTCATGTACCACGGTGTAATTCCCCTGACTGGTATCCTGCTATCACTTGCCAGGGTGTCTGCAGGCGGGCAGTGCTGTGATTTGGAAGAGGCTGGGTGCCAGCCTTTTCAGTACACTTAATTATCTGCTGCTCATTAGCGTAATTATTCATATTGCTAGCCTTCACATCAGTTATAAAGCAGAACTGATTGTGTGGGATTTTTCTCTTGCAGAAGCCCAGGGTCTGATGATAGATAATAGTATTTTAACAGAAAAGGAACAAGGGATATCCTTGTCAGTGCACAGTCCATCTAATACAAAAGTGCAGATCCAGGTTAGTTTCCTCTTCCCTGCTGAAAGGGAGGTGCTCCAGGTGCTTTGGAGGGTCTGCACATACTTGCTGGTTTAAATTAACTGTTTTAGATACACTTCTGATTAAACGACTGCCAGTTTGTGCAGAGGTAAGTCTTCAAAGCCCTTAAAAGAGAAAATGGTGAAAAAGTTGGAGTTTTCCTGTTCTCCCCCACTGCTGTACGACTTGTTTTCTTATTCCTGTATTGAATCCCAACAGAGTATATTTTTTCTGTTAACTCAAGGGAGCTCAGGTAGTTGGTTAAAAATACCTGCAGCAGTTAGAGGCTGCTCTTACAACTTTAGGTGTATCTTGTTAAAGGATGGGAATGAGAATGAACAAGAGAATTGCTAAACTCTTCATGTCTCCAGAATATTTCTTCAAAGGTGGCTTCTGCAGAGCCCTTGGAGGAAAAAGTTTTGGGGTGTAAACAGGCAAAATTACTTCTTGTAGCGGAAATCCCAGCTCAAAAAAATACAGTGTTGCCAGGGCTCTGTTTTGTTGGCTGTAAAACTAAGTAAGACTAAATGAGCAGAGTATGGTAAATAAACTGCAAAGTCATCGTTAAAAAATGGTTTGAGCTAGAAGGGGCTTGTTGGGAAAAGAATGCTGGCAGATTTTCCTAGTGCAGATGCAGATTCTGCCAGCAGAAAAAAGTGCTTTTGCAGGTATAGCTGCTTTTGTGCAGGGAAGTGATAAAAGCTATAACCACATCTGCTTTGGGGCTTTTGCCAATGTAAAGATGTTGCCAAAGATTACATCCCCAGGACACTGCTGCATTGGCAATGGTTTCCTGGGCCTGTATAGTTTGAGTGTTAAGATGACTAAATTCTTTTCTTGCTTGATTGAAAGTTGTAGACTAAGTCATAGGCATCACTGGATTTACTGCCTATTTGTCAAGGTGACATCGTGTGTACAAAACATATTTTGCCAGTGAATACTTCAAAGGGTTAAGCTCTTCCTGTTTTGTATTGCATTGCAATTTGGCAAGACATCTTGTCTTTCTGCTGAATGATGCAGAGGTGATACATGGGCAAGGTTTGCTGTTGGAAAATGAGAAGGTGGCGGTAAGAACTGGGATCCCGGTGTGGAGCTGGATAGCTGAAAGGGAGTGCGTGTTAAATCTGTGCTGAGTGGTGACTGACTGCTGTAGTACAGCGAGGTGCAGCCCAGCACTTCTGATAGCCAGGTGTGCGGGACTGTAAACAAGTGTAGGGCCTTTGTGCAGTGATGGGGAGATGAAGTCAGCTTAAGGGAGGTGTGGTTTTTTTTTTTTCCTCTCCTAAAGTACTATAGAGTGTGTTGCTGCTTTGAGTGGGTAAAACTTCCTCTCTGTCCAAAATTTCCTCTCTGAAGCATGTCAGAGCTTGTAAAGTTTGTAAAAGTGGGTGCTGTTGCTTTGAGGATGGGACAAAAACAGAAGCAATAAGGGACAGAGAAGTGAAGAGAAATACCTAGGGCTTGGATGCTCACCAAACTGAGGCCTGGAGGAGAAAGATAAGATGGAAGAATGTTAAGGATTTTTTTTCTCCATAAAAATTCTCTAAACTGCCTTGTAAAGTGCCTCTGGCTAAAAATTCTTCAGCTAAGCCTGTGTTTCTCATCAGTTCCATTGTCTCTGAAGGGGTGAAGAGTTGCAGGCTGCTGGTGATGGTGTATCGAAATATATTTGAGCTAACCTGGCCATTGCCACGAGAGAAGTTTTTAAGTGAGATGGCTTTTGTTTAGTTGCCATGGTAGATCTTTAACTTACTGATTTTTGTGGGTGCTACTTAATTGTGCTTATGGAAGGAATTACCATGCCTTACCATTTTCTTCTCCCTGTCTCTATATCTGTTGGAAAATGTTAATGATAATGTTCTGAAGTGGAATTAAGGATTCAGGACACAGGCTGCACAGGCATGTTATGAAGATTTTTGCGTGGTGAGTATTTCTTCCCAAGTACCTACGAGTCTGAGAGCTCTGACTTCTGCTGCACAAGGTAGCCTGTCCTTCTGCTTTCATTCTTGTCAGAAGAGGAGAATGCTGTGTAATCAAGCCCCGCAATAACTGCTGGGTGAGAAGAACCATGTGTTTGTGCTGGCAGTGCACTTCGGGGTAAAGTGCTGCTCTCAGTCAGAGGTTATCCTGGAAACAACTGATTTTGAGGAATCCACTCAATGGTAGTTGTCTTGAGGTGATGTACAGTTCGGCTTGATTATATCTTTCTTTTGTGATAAGCAACTCGTCTGTCTGTGCATGAGGATACTGTGATAGAATAGATGTTCTCCATTACTGCCCAGTAACAAAAGCAGGTGAGACAGGTCACCCAACAACTTGAGATTTAACCAGCATTTGAGAAGCATGTTTATGCTGGGCATTCTTGGGGTCTGATCCTCTGCTTGCACTTTCTAAAGAGAGGGCACCCTTTCTTTAGTCATATCTGGAAGGAACTTTTGAGACCAGGAGAAAGGCAATTTGGGAGACTTTTGCAGAGAACTTATAAAATTTAATCCAGGTGATCAATTGGTTGTTTTCTTGGCACACATTTGACACTACAGACAGACCTGCTATGGAAAAAGAACACGTTATTGGGAATTTACCCTTCTCAAGTATTGCTGTGATGTTGGGTGTCAGAAAAATATTCTTACCCTCACAGTCTGTCTCATCTACACACTTCAAGTATGTAATGGTTTTATTATTTGTTCAAGTTACCCTAGAAGAAAATAGTCTTTTGACATCACAAAATGCTTACAGGATACACTTCTAGGAAGGACTTTGCAGGTGTGTTTTTTTTAAGTGAAATAGACATTTTTCGGTCAGGTACTGTTCTGTTACAGCAGATCTTTGAAGCATGATAGCAAATCCTCCGAAATGAAGCTGTGGTTTGGCCTTTTTGCAAAGGACATGCAGTATGTTGTTGTATGTTTTTCTGTAAGACACTTTCTGTAAAAACATCAGCAGAAAAGCACATTCTCAAGACAGTTCTGTGTGGCTTGTGCAGTACAGATTTCTTAAGGCCAAGTACAACTTCTGAGACCTTCACAGGTCTTCGAATAGCATCCTCCTAAGACTTACTGCCCATCCAGTGCCTTTGAACATGCTTAAAGCAGCAAAAGTGAAGTTCTGCTATCTTAAGGGCATGTAAAATCCGTGAAGTCCCAGCTACTGCTGACCAGTAAGCCGCTCACTGGCCAGGGTTGAAATGACCTGTTCTTGATGTTCTGTGACTGCTAGAAACAGGAGCTAGCAGAGACAGCGGTTCTGCTGCCTGATGGGGAGGAACAGTGGCAGTTTTCAACAGACAGACTGACCAAGCCTGTGAAATGGGTACAGTCCTGTGCGTGAGTCTGGCTCTGCACCAGAACTTGGCAATGCAGAATGCTGACTATGGTGAAAGAATGAAATTAATTTAACTAATATGTATTTGAGTGAGGAAAAAGCAGGGGACACTTTTTTTTTGAGACACGTTAAGATTTCTACAAAGTGATTTAAAGGAAAATGCAATGGTACAGTTCCTCTTTCAGCTTTATTCCTTTACTCTCTGTTTCTGCCTGCAAACAGGACAGTTTCTGTAGCTCACATTGGCAGACCTGTACTTTCCCAGAAATACACAGTTCATTCAGATGTTGAGTCACTGAAGACAGCATTCCTCTGAAACCCAAATGTGGTGCTTTGGGTTGTTTTCCTTTTATCAACTTGATGGGTAGCTGACCTGACATATGCCATTTCTAGTCTTTCCAACATTGACCAATAAAAGACCTTAAAAAAAAAAAGTGTATTTCTGTCTTGCCAGGCTCGTGATGTGGTTATGTTGAGGACACATCTTTGTAGACATGGATACTAAACTGTGGGAATACTGCCAAAATCTTATGTTTGGTAGGCCCACTGAATATAGCCCCTAGACACTGTAATTGTGATACAAACAAGGCTAGATCCTGCTCTTAGTAGCTGGACTGTACTCCTGAGCAGCCACTTACCTCAAGATCTGTCTTGCAAATGGAGAAAGCTTTTGGAAGAAAGATGTTGCATTTTTCTTCAAGATGAGAAGCTTTCTGCATTATGCTTTCTGAGATGTAAACTGAAGTTGCAGGTGGGATAATGGAGGAGAAAAGTGGGACTTCTGGCTGTAACTTGCATCAAACCCCAATATGTTTTAAGGTCTTTGGGACAAGAAGATTTGGAGAGTCTGTTGAGATGGGGAAGACTCAACTTTGCTGTGCCAAACATATGGCTCTCAGCAGGCTGATTTCAGAAACAAATTTCTTGGAAGCAAGTCCCTGTTGTCTGAGTTTTGCCAACGCGGTTGTCTGGCCACACAGTGATCCTGCTCAGGGTTAAAATAAACCAGTGACCCCCTAAACATGGGTCAGTTCCTCTATCTGGTTCACTTGTAGTTGTGCAAGCAGTTGGACTCCCATCGCAGGGTGGTCAGTAGCAGGCTCAGTAGCCAGTGATTGCATGAGATGGTGTTGCTGCTGAAATACTTTCTGAGCTCTTTCTTCTTGTTCTGGTTATGATGGGATGCAGCTTTTTTGGAGTAGGCTCTGAAGAGAACGTTTTACTGCCCTGCCAAGTTACTGCCCTATTTCAAAGTAAAATAATAATCCAAGTTACTGTATACAAGATAAAGTAACAGCTATAGAGCTGGTGCACAGCTAAGCCATTCTGGGTTTCTGGAGTCTTCCTTGGTGTCTCTCGAGTCTTGTGCAAGAGATGTCATACCTGGTTCTGACCAACTTGTGCTCTTGGGCTAAGCTGAGGTATTTTGGTATGTGTTGTCCAGTCATTAAACTCCTCCTTCATTCAGTGTCATTGTTTCTTTGTGTGGCAAAATGTGTTATTGCATTCCTCTTGAACAAACATAGTATATTTTCCTCAAGCCTGGCATTAGTGAGTTGTTATATAGGTTTCAGACAAGAATTGAAACCATACCCATGTGTCTTTTCTAGTCTTGTAGAGACTTGGTCTGAGAGACCGTGCAGGATTGAAAGTATCACTTCTGCCATTGAGGATGCTTGCAATCTGGAGAAAACCAACCTTTTCTTGTTTGATGGAGCTGTGTCTGATTGTAGTACATATAGAGGAACAGTACAGTAACTGGCGGGTCAAAATGAAGTGTAGTGGGGTGAGAACTTTTATAGGGTTGGAGCATGTACAGTAGAAGGGGAAAAATGGAGCCTGGGGGTCTGGAAGAGCAGTGGTGTATGACATCAAGAGGGAAGGGGGCTGAAATATGCTTTGTCAACACCATTTCTGTAAGTAGTATTCTATGGATGAGCAGGGAAGGTGACTACATATTGTTTGTGACTCGGACACAGAGGTCTGTTACTGCTTTTTCTAAAGAACCGTCTGTTTCATTGATTTCTCATCCTACCAGAAGCATTGTGAGGCACTGGATGTTGGCTGAAGGTTTGGCATGAGGGGGAGATTGGTGATTACTTGGGACCTGGGCTCTACCTGGGTGAACTTGCAGGTCCTTTACATTCAGGGTAGCCAGAATCTTTGGGGGCTTTTAGTATCACCTTGTCCACAGCCTAGCTGCAGTGCTGTGTGCTGTTTTCTTCCTCCGCAATGGGACATATTAAGGAGCTACTGAAATAGTAAACTAGAAGAATTATATGGAAATGATGCCATCACCTTCTCCTACTCTTTTAAGGCAAGTCTTTGCAAATTCACGAGTGGGAGGCAATGGGTTGAATAAACCCATTCTGAAACGTACTCTGGCACCCATGTGCTCCCACTTCAGTTCTCTCTCAGTACGTCAGCTATAGTCGCTCAGCAGCAACTCTGGAAACTATAGCTGTAGCTCATGTTGGTGATACAAATTTGCTGAGCTTTTGCTCGTATGTTGGGATTTCTTGCAGTGGGAGACACTAGGAGGAGAGAAATACTTTGGATGGTACTGCCTTTAGCAGTGAAACAACAGTACTCCTTAATCTAAAAGAATTGAAAGTGAGAAGTGCATTGTGAAAGCTTGTACGTTTGGAGACCTCTTGTTCCATAGTCCCTAACAAGTGTACAGTGGCATAACTTGCTCAGATTCACAGGACTTCTGTATCTGTAGTTTTTTGCTCTTTACAGGGTTGGTTTTATACTTCAGAACTGCAGCAGAAGGAAGCAGAAGCCAAAATATTCTTCAAATATATTAAACAAGGGTTAACATGTATCCTGTTGTCAAACCACAGATCTCCTGGTATGGAAACAAGTGCTGAAATACTGGAAAATACCTTTCCTGATTGGAAAATACCTGCTCCTGTGTAATTTTTAATTTGTGTTGAGTTGGTGGTGGAGTTTCTGTGGTCATCTGAGAGCCAGCACTGCCCAGCGCACTTGAGCAGCATGACAAATCATAGAATCGTATCACAGAATGGTTTGGGTTGGAAGGGACCTTAAAGATCATCCAGTTCCACACCCCTGCCATGGGCAGGGACACCTTCCACCAACCCAGGTTGCCCAAAGCCCCGTCCAGCCTGGCCTTGAACCCTGCCAGGGAGGGGGCAGCCACAGCTCCTCTGGGCAACCTGTGTCAGTGTCTCACCACCCTCACAGTCAAGAATTTCTTATATTTAATCTAAATCTTACCTCTTTCAGTATGAAGCCATTAACCCTTGTCCTGTCACTACATGCCCTTGTAAAAAGTCCTTCCACATCTTTCCTGTAGCCCCTTTAAGTACAGGAAGTCCTGGGAGGCTGCTCTAAGGTCTCCCTGGAGCCTTCTCTTCTCCAGCTGAACACCCCAACTCTCTCAGCCTGTCTCCATAAGGGGGGGTGCTCCAGCCCCCTCGAGCATCCTTGTGGCCTCCTCTGGACTTGCTCAAGCAGGTCCATGTCTTTATTACACTGGGGGCCCCAGAGCTGGACCCAGCACTGCAGGGGGGTCTCACCAGAGCAGAGGGGGAGAATCCTCTGTACCTGCTGCCCACACTGCTCTGGGTGCAGCCCAGGGTACCGTTGGCTTTCTGGGCTGTGAGTGCATGTTGCTGACTCACAGTCAGTTTTCTACCCACTGATTTCCCCCAAGTCCTTCTCCTTGGGGCTGCTCTCAAGCCACTCATGGCCCAGCCTGGATTTGTGCTTGGGATTGCCCCGACCCATGGGCAGGACCTTGCACTTGGCCTTGCTGAACTCCATGAGGTTTGCACGTCCCACCTCTCCAGCCTGCCCAGGTCCCTCTGGATGGATCCCTTCCCTCCAGCGTGTCACCCCACCACACAGCTCGGTGTGATCGTTGAACTTGCTGAGGGTGCACTCAACCCCCTGTCCATGTCACCAGAAAGATGTTAAACAGTGCTGGTCCCAACCCTGACCCCTGAGGATGCCACCTGTCACTGCTCTCCACTTGGACATCGAGCCACTGACCACAACTCTTTGAGTGAAACTGTCCAGCCAGTTCCTTACCCACTGAGTGGCCCATCCATCAAATCCATGTCTCTCCAGTTTAGAGACAAAGGTATTGCATGGGACAGTGTCAGAAGCTTTCCACAAGTCCAGGTAGATGATATGAGTTGCTCTTCCCTTGTCCACCAACACTGTAACCCTGTTGTAGAAGGCCACCAGACTTGTCAGGCAGGATTTGCCCTTAGTGAAGCCATGTTGGCTGTCACCAGTCACCTCCTTATTTTCTGTACCTTAGCATAGTTTCCAGGAGGATCCACTTCATGATCTTCTGGGCACAGAGGTGAGACTGGCTGTAGTTGCCCAAGTCTTCCTTTTTTCCCCTTTCTAAAAATGGGGGTTATATTTCCCCTTTTCCAGTCAGCGCAAACTTCACTGTACTGCTCTGACTTCTCAAATATGGTGGATAGTGGCTCAGCCACTTCATCTACCAGTTCCCTCAGGACTTGTGGATGCATCTCATCAGGTCCTTCTCTTTAATCCCAACCTGTAAGCCCTCGGTCGGCTTCTCACCCATCTCCAGGCAGAGCTCCCTGCACTCCAGCTGGTCACTGACACAGAGTGTGACCCCTACTCCAACTCTCCCCTGTGTGTCCTTCCACCCCAACACTCCAACCGTAGGAGCTGTCCCACCACATCTCCGTGATGCCAGTGAGATTGTAGCCCTGCAGGTGTGTGCATGTCTCTACCTCCTCGTGTTTATGCTATGTGCATTTGCACAGAGGCATTTAGGTTGGGCTCTGATGGAGCTGACTCTCTGGCTGGAATTCCTTTGTGCTGCTCCTCAGGTGCTCTCCTGCTGCCCTGGGACCCCTCTCTGGGCATCTATTGCTGCCACTGGCATAAAGCTGGTAGCAGTGGGATGGGTTGTGGTTCCCCTCCCCCATCCACCCCCCATCCATCTGATCATCTTTTTTTTTTTAGAAGCATTACAGTGTGAATTCAGTTTTTGCATTTCCAAATTTGCTACTTCGTCTGGAGTTGCTGGTTTAGTATTTTTTTCTGATTTTAAAAGCTTTGTTAGACAATGGGTCTTTGTTGCGGCTCCTAATCATTAACCTGAAAACTTTCCAGAAGGCTTAGAGAAAATGTGAAGCAGCTGACTGCTTCGTTTCTGTCTCTTGAACCAATTAACTGAAGTAATAGAGTTTTCCCCAAAGTTGCTTTTTTATTATCTTCCTCTGCTAAAAGAGTGTATGCTCATCAAAGCTAGAAACAAGCAGTAAAGTGCATATAGGTTACTACAAACTGAGATCATAATATCAAGCTGCCATTTGATGCCATCATGTAATGGCACTAATTCAGTAATTCTGTAGAATGTAATTTCCAAAATTAAGAGATGATGTGTGAAGGGAAGTTAATGAGATGAAGAAAGATGTAGGAAGCTAAGGAGATGATCACCATCGAAGCTGAAACTTATGTATGTGTTAATGGGAAGTTACAGTGAGGTGGTAAATGCCAGCTGGAGGACAGCAGTTGACAGCAGAGACTGGCAGTGTGGCGGGGAAATAGCCTGAATTCATGTGGAGTTGCTTGGAAATGCCAGTAGAAGGAAATAGGTAATTTTGGGGGGTGATTCAGAGGTGGGTGATTTGAAAAAGTAACTTAGTGGGGCTGTAGAATACAAAGACATTGGTGAGTGCATGAATTTTGTTGTTATTATTTATAACAGGTGTGCGGAAGATGAGAAGTATCTCAAATCCACCGGTGTGTTGTACTGGCCCCATAAACCGTGAGATGGCTAATGGCAGAAACTGTGGTGTGATTCTCCGCTGAGCCTCAGGGGATGGCAGAGGAGGAGAATATGGATGGGTAGTGGCAGCCTGATGTGTTCAGCTGCTGTCCTCATCTTCTCACAGCAGCCCTCTTATGTTCTGTCTGTAATAGAGCCAGGGAATATTACATTACGTGAAAGTTTTCCAGTAGTTTCTCCGAGTGTTCAGTTGTTGTTGGTTAAAAACTAGCAGGTTTGAAGATAACCCTTTTCAGGAGATCACATCCTGGAAGTGCTCAGCACTTAGATGTCATCTTCTATGCTCAGTTCCCAGGAATTTTATTACGCTGCTAGAAACAAGTTTTGTGCTTGTAAGTCTGTCTCCTGAAAGAGTAGATGTGAATGGACTTTCACAAATGAAGGTGTCTCAGTGCACTTGCAAAATAATGCAAACCTTGCAATGACAGTCTTACTGTAATGTGATTCAGGCAAAAAGCTTATTTAAAACACTTTCTAATCTCTGTGTTTCTGTCTAAGGTTACCTGTATGGGCCTGGAAAAGATGCAAGTGAAGAGCAGTGGTGTTCAGAGAGAGTAGGTGACCTAGTTATTGCAGAATTTCAGGCTGGTGTCCGCTTTGTTATTACTTGATGAAGGAAGCAGTTGTATGGTGCTCGATCTGTTGTGTTGGTTGCCCTTGTTCTGTGCTGTGGGTGGAGAAAGGGTCCTTCAGAAAGGACTGTCAGTGTGAAAACCTGTTGGGTTTTGAAGTAATTGAAGACTTATGGGGGGGTTTCTGCTCCTGCTTGGTGGTGGCTTTTAATGCAATTGAGTATTGCCCGTTTGTATTGGTCTTGAGGCTGCCTGCACCCCACCTCCATGACCTAGTCATCTGGAGATCACTGGGGAAAAACATGTGACATATCTGATGATGCTGGTCTGCAGACCATCAGTGAGAGCTACACCTGAGGCAAGCAAAAAGTCTCTTAATTTACCAAGAAATATTTTAAGCCTTCTCATGGTGAGGTTGCTCTTATTCTAACTGCTAACATAAAGTGTAACATTTTGGTTATTTTCTTAATGCCTCCTTCCATGGCACAGTGTGCATGGTGACAAGCTTTGAGATGCTGCCTGATCCTGCACGTGTTTGGAGGGCATTTAGAATTTCCCCTTGGTGCTCTACTATTGGGGTTTTGACTGATTAAATACAGTGGGGGGGTGACACGCTGTCCCTAGATGCCACTTTACTGGAGCAGATGTTCATGCTGCTTGGTTTGTCAGGCGTTAGCTTCTATGCTGGTCTTTAGACAGCCCTTTGCTCCTCCACCAGTGTGTGCGATACGTCACCACCCAGCAAAACTCTTACTCTTTGTCAACTGATGTGAAACTAGTTGGTTTCCTTCTGCTGGGGAATTTAAATATGGTCTTGTGTCACGCACCTGTAGAATATATCTGTGGATGTTGCTGAGGTTTGAACCATTTACAGATGTCTGAGGCTTGGGCAAAGCCAGTGTTTCTGGAGTGTCTGTTTTCATTCACGAGTGAGGATTGTGTAGAAAACTGAACTGGAAGTGGTATCAAACTGGAATCGTTGTACCGAGTGTGGAAAAGCCTCTGCTATTGGGATATAGATGCTGCAGTTGGGATGAAAACTGTTGAAATGCAAAAGCTGCCATGTTTAGAAAACCAGCCATGAAACAGAGAGAAACAAAATAATTTATCAATACCATGTCTCAACGAGGTTGGAAAGGATTTTGCTGGATAACTGAGCTCGAGTCTTCTTAAATGTTTTTTGTCTGCAGTGAATGCTGAAATTGAAACAGGAACTTACTCCTATTGTGTGATGAGAAGCTGAACTCTAAAATATGCTTTTCTTGGTAATAACTGCAAGAATTAACTGCGCAGCTCATCTTGATGGATGAAAACGTGAATGGATCAAGTACTGCAAACGACATCCAGCAAATTATACTGCTTTGAAATTCTGATTTAAGCTAATGTCCTAATAATCTTTAATTTATAATTCATTTATGCATTTAAGTGTATCCAGGTTCCTCTTTCCAATTTATACTTTCTCATTTTGACAGGAAAAAGAATTCAACTCAGATATTAGTGACCAAGCTTGCAGTTCAATGAAATTCTATTAAATTAAGGGGTTTCATTTCAAATAATAATAATGCTTCTTTGGAGAAGTCCAGACCTTTGCAGGGTTTCCCATCCCTGTATCTCCCATTTGCATTGGCGTGCCCAGGCATGGCAACATTGATAATGACAGTAAGTGTAAATACTTCCAGTGAAAAGCAGTGAAGTGGGATCTGTTTGAAGCACTTTTGGGACTTGGCTGCTTTGTTAGCCTAAAAAAACAAAAAACAAAACAAAACAAAAACAACAAAAAAAAAAACCACTGCTGAAGGACTGACTGTGTTTCTCTTTGGGCAGAGCTTTATTATGAATGTTTTGTTAGCGAGATAGTTATGGCAGGGAGTCTTTTAAAGTGCCCTGAGAATTTCAACAAAATGGCTGCTTTCCTCGGGTTTCGTTCCTATCTGGATATCAACAGGCTTGCTGCCCTGAGCTCTAGGCAATCTTCCTCGGCTTCAACATGTAAAATTTAATAGGTGGCTGTTGCAAATTAGATCTGCTGTTTCAGCTTTCATCAAACCATGGTTTGGAGGAGAACGGAGTGTTTGAACGTGTTTGCTTTTCCCATGCTTGCTGTCTGTTTCTGGCTGCTTTACTTATTAAAATTTTTCTTTGTAAACAGAAAATACCCTTTGTAAAAGCGCGCTTCTCCCTGCCGCAGCTTCAAGCCTGCGTAGTAATCCCCTGTCTGAGCGTCATCGTTAGCTTGGTCATAACTAACCTTTGTGGTGTAAGTCATAGGCAGTAATCCTGTGTGCCAAATGAGAAGCCCATCCAGTTTCAGAACAGAAACTGTAGTACCAGTACTGTGTAATCTAGTGTTGTTTAAATACTCTGTTAATTTTCACAGTGTTAGAGTGAGTGTCCAGAGTGATTGCTGGTAGAGGGCTGTAGCAGAACTAGTGTCAAAACAGGGGTTGAAGCATCAAATTATTTTGGTGGCGTTTTATCCCCATATGACCAAGTTACAGCACATAGCTGCTCTGCAGCAGCTAACCTCTTGTTGTGATAGATGCTGTGATTTATTCCTCCAAAGCTGCTCCCAGGTAATGGCGAGGTAAGTGTGTGCATGCAAGCAATTAATGTGGAGCAGCTGTTACCCGGTACCTTGTTGGTGTGCCTTGCCTTAAATTAGAACAGTCCTTAATGCCAGAGGTTTCTGCATTTGTATTTAACTGTGGTTTACATTATGCAAACCAAGCCTCTTAGCACTGCCCCCCTCCCTGTCTTCAGTCCTCCCTGTGTAATGCCGGCTCAGGTTGTATTGCTGTCCCCACTGCGTATGAACAAGGGCACAGTTGTCTTAATCCTTCTTATGTATCTGTGAAACAACTAGTTAAGGTTTAAATACTAGATCTTGGATGTGGCAAGCAGAGAAAGCAGACAGCCCAGCTATTTCTGGTAGGAGCTTGTCATGCTGCTGGTGTTTCCTTTTTTTTTTTTGGTAAATTAACATGATGAACAAATACTGCTGTAGCTAGAGGAAGCTAAAGCCCAAGAAGCCAGTAAAAGCTACCCCTCACATAGTATTTGTGTTATAATACACCAAGCCAACAGTGCTGGTCTCTGCAGTATAATCTGAAATAACATGCTGTTTCATACACTGCCATCACAGTGGGAAAACAACTTTCTTTTTGTGATGCTGGGATACCTGGGGGGGACTGATCTAGGGAAACTTGTTCTGGAAAGCTGCAGTGCCACTTTGGGAAAATGGAGAAGCTGCAGATGAAATGAGACTCTCTTGTTCTTCATGACCACGTGTCCTTTGGTGAGCAGTTATTTGCTGGATTTGCCTTGTCACACTTGATAATCACTGCAGACCACTTGAGTTCCTTATCAATATGGCATAACTTATTCTTCAGTGCAGGGGGAACCTGTCTGTCTTCTTTAAAAAGAAAAGTCAGCCAGAGACCACTACCTCAGTTGCATCTTAGCCTATTAAGTGATTAATAGGTATTCTCAGAACCCTTAATACAGTGGCCAAGTGGGCTGCTGTAGCAGAAGGTAGACGACTTTAGGCTAATTTAAAGCTGTCTTAATGCTCTTGCTTGAGAAATAAATAAAATACTGTTTCTTTGTACCTCTGGCAGATCTCTGGGGCTGAGTGAAGAATCCTTGTATTTGAAAAGAGCTTCATGCTTTACTGTCTGAAACTCATTTGTAACTCTAGAGCACAGCAGTGCTGAGGGGCTCCAGTAATGTGCTTTATAAATGTAAGAGTGCTGGAAGGATTACACAGAGAAACCTACACCTGCTATCTGACTGATACATTTAGCAAGAGATTTCCTGGTTTGAGGCAAGACTTGTCGTGGACCATGGAAATCTTTTTAAAAGTAAAAGTTGTACTGACTATAGGAGCTGGTATCATAACCAGGATTATCTAGAGATAGATCAGTTTGTTTACTAAAGTATATTTTTGTTCTTGATTAAGATGCTCTAGGAAGCATGTTTAAGTGAGCTATTAACAGCTCCTTTAGGTACTGCTACATAATACAGATAGTATTACAGAAAAAGGTTTTCTGGAGACCCAAATACAAAGTAATCTAGAAAGATCAAAAACTAAAGCTGTGAAAGAGGCTGCAGTCCTCCTCCCTGAAGCTGGAGTAGCCTTTTGGTGAAGAGACCCTTAAATTCCCATACAGCTGCTTGGTCGCAGGAATGACTTGAAACAGTTCAACTGCTTTTTCCCCTCTGTCTGCAGTGCTGGCACAGGGTCTGTGCTGATGCGTGCTGGGCTGGATCAGGAACTGATGATACTGAAAAGCCTTTTCTTGATTCCCCCTCCCCCCCCTTCTTCTTTAAATGGGGTTCCATGCTGGTGTAGCATGATTCCCATGTGCTATAGCAGCTTGAGCAGTGTTAACCATGCAGAGCACTTGTTAGCCTTGCTGCCAGGGCAAAAGGTGAGGATGCGGCTTCCTAGGAGGTACAAAGTGTTCAAAGACCATCCATCCTGTTGCCTGAAGAGCCTCTCACCCTTGCCTCAGGGTATATGTACTCAGAGTATCTGCCCTTGCATTTGCAGGGCAAGGTGTATCAGCTTGCTTCTTTGGCTGAGAGCTACAAAGAGAGGGGAAAACAACTCCACCAGAGCAGCAAGCTAGTCTGGATTGTCCCAGAGCTGCACTGTCACTACTTTGACACAAGGAAATGGGTAAATCTGCCCAAAAGTGGGCTCGCCCCCTTAGCAGGCAGCTGCAGCACTGCAATCTTGTGTGCTGAAGGTTGGGGTGCTGTCTCACTGCTTGGCAGTGACCAGTCACGCGTGGTTGTCAGCCAAGCACCTCGTTGTGTTATTACAGTTAGTAGCTTGGATCTATATCTCTGGGAGACTTGTTCAAAGAAGGACTGGGGCTGCATTTTTACAATACAGAGTGTTTGGCAACACTGGTTTCTAGTTTTTCTGCACCATACCATGTGGCAGATTTGCCTTCCCAGTTGTTTATGGGGCTCCACACAGACCGGATCAGGGATCTGGTCTACCCTTCCTAAAGCTGCTTTTATTCACATGAGCTTTTTAAGTGGGAAAAATTTCTTAGTTTGGCTTTAAACAAGCTGTGCTGGCATTAATAAGAGTAAGAACACACTGCAGAGGGAGAGGAGTGTCACTTTTTATAGTATAAACCACAAGACTAGTTCTTTGTGCTTAGATTTTGACCCTAGGGCTTTATTTCAGTGAATGTTTTGTTGGTGTTGCTGCAGAAAGATGCTGCACTGCTTGTCCCCTCCTGCCCTTTCCCTTGTGCTAATGCAGCTGTTTGTGTGGTCAGGCAATCAGATTGGGGAACTGATTCAGTGAAAAAACAACTTAAAGGAAAAAAAAGAGAAAATACCCATTTCTAAGCCAGTAATTTGCAGTGTTGCAGTATAAGGTGGCTGTACTAGGACTGGTGAGCCCAGGACATGCAAGTGTGCAGTTGAGGGTAAGGATGGGGTGGGATCGCTGCTTTGGGTGGCAGCACTGGCTTTTGGCAGCTTCAAGTTGTAGCTCTAGCCTGCGGGCTCAGAAAATCACATTGCTAGTTTATGTCCTACTTTTCAACAGCTTCAGAGTGTCCATTGAAAATTTGCCCTAAGGCAAGCTTCCATTTTGGTGTCAAATGGCAAAATACACTTAGCCGCTCTCAGGATGCTCGCTGTTGCCTCTGCTGCATGTAAATGGTCCTCGAACTGAGCTGAGGTAGTTTGGATTTAGGTAGCTAAAACATGGTTCTGGGGTGTAACAGAAGCCATATGATTTGTTATGTTTCTCATATGACCAAAGCTTGGCTGATGAAACAGATTAAATTGGAAGAAAAACTTGTGTACAAGTGAAAACCAGCTTTTATTTCTGGTTTTATTTGACCTTTCTAGGTGATATCTTTCCATAGCTGTATAATTACATAGTATTTTCTGTATCTTGGGGTGCTCTGGGAACATCCGGAGATTTCAAAGGGCATCGTCATCTTACACTGGTAGCTGTTTACTTTCTGGGAGAGTTTTCAGCTCAGGTATTTTGGTGGTTGGAGTTGGGACAAATAAGGAATATTCTTGTTTTGCAAATAGTGTGGAAGCTTGTGGCAAAAATGGATAGGATGGATGGCAATTAGCCATCCCTGTACTTTATGAACATCCTGGGTTTATGTTGTGTAAACATGCTGGACGTGGAGATGTTGGCACATGGGCATCTTGTGGTAGCAGTAACTAACCTGTTCCTTAAGGTTTTGACCGTATTCCCATTTTATGTAGTCTTTTTGCTTTATAGAGGCTTTTTTTTAAATTTTTCTGTCAAGTTGAACTGTTTCCCGGTATATGTTAGTTAACATGTATTGTCTGCATAGATTATGTTAACAAACACGCCAATTTCTCCATTTGCTTATTCAAAACTCTCCTTGGTGTTCTCATAAAAATATACCAACTGGGTCAAACAATTAATTATTTATTTTTCTTTTCTTTCTCTAGAATCCAGCGACTATCACTCGAATACTGCTTAGCCATTTCAACTGGGATAAAGAGAAGCTGATGGAGAGGTAAGCAGCCATCTTAGCATGCAGTCACATTTCTCTTCAGACCTGCAAGAAATGTTTATTATCAGATTAATGTGAGAATGGATGAATGCACAGTATGTGGCACGAGACTCTCTTGTGTAAGCTCTAAACGTTCCCTCTTTAACAGTCCTTGCCAGGGAGTGACTTCTTGTTTTAATATTATTAATACCTAGTATACTTCAGGGAAGTTTTAGAAGTTCACTGACTGTTGGAGGAAGGACTGCCTTCCAGTTTGAAAACACCACAGGCGCAGCGTTTTCACAGGCTCTGGAAAAGGCAAGCAGGAACAGGTTCCTGTTATCATGCAGCTGTTTTGGACTTGGGTTTATTTGCTCTTGCATGTCGTGCTAGCATGCGTATTCCTGACATGTTTATTTATTAGTCTTGCTGAGACTAAATTGTTCTTGACTGATAAAGGGTGCTGGTAAAGTGCATCTGTGTTATCTTCATCTTTGCAGCTCTAGGTTTTTTTTAGTATGTGTGTAAGCAATGGCTTGAATTTTGCCTCTCCCTCCCCCTTAGAGCAGAGCATTTTATGGTTATTTCTCTTTGATTCCCAGCTCTTGTAGAATGTTGCTGGTAAAGGTACTTTTTATAGTTTATTATTGTACAGTGGAGGTCAAATCCAGCTACAGTGCTAATGCATTTGTTTCTTTTCAATGCCAATGTTGCTGTTGAAGAGAGCGTGAGGGAGCTGGA
Organism: Athene noctua; assembly: GCF_965140245.1. NCBI lineage: Eukaryota > Metazoa > Chordata > Aves > Strigiformes > Strigidae > Athene > Athene noctua. Next base: position 22,709,712 of record NC_134049.1, on the reverse strand, counting down.
GAATTCAGTTTACTTGTAGAAGCTGAGGGGAGAATTAGTGTGGACCAGAAGGAGCCCCAATAGCAGTACAGGGACTTACTGGTTGTTAGGGTCTTTACTGGTCTTAACAAGTGTTGAGACAGAAATGGGTGAGTGGGGAGTGAGGGTAGAAGGACTCAGGGTCTGGTAGGATTTTTTGTTTCACTTTCTTTCAATTACCATTTCCTTTGCCTGATGATCAGGGAATGAGAAGATAGGATGCTTTGTGGTCTGCAGAAAGCAGAAGCAATTATTGGTAGTACTGTTGAATTCATAAATGCCACTTAACAGTCTGTAGGTGCTATGTGCTTGGCCCATGCAGTTTGGTACTCTCACGCAGGGTGCAAGTGTGGAAGAGCAACAGATTTTCAGTCAGCTAATAGATAGATTTGGAGTTTAAACATTTCTGCTGTCCTGGAATAATGGATTTAGGACATATTTAGCCCCCTTTGTGTAACGTTTTCAGTTAGTGATGTGCTCAGGTATCTCTCAGGTTTTGTTTGGCCTAGATTTTTTTTTGAAGTGATTGTATTTTTTTAAAGCTTTCTAGCCTTGCCTTTATTTTCCTGAGGTTGATCTCTTAGTTAATGTTGGAAGTATGAGAGCTTTGTGTTACAAATATAGTCACATTAAAGCTATTTAAATCTGACTACAGCTGTTAAGCATTCTGATTTAGTCCCTTTTCTATAGTGTGTGTCACTTCTTTGTATTTGAGTTTCTTGTGCTGGTTCTTCAGGTCAGGCTAAAGCTCACTCTCCTTGGCTACCTACATCTCACTTTGAGATATCTCTACGTAAGTGTACTGAAATGTAACCCCTCTATTCCATAGGATTTTTTCCCCTTCTTACTGAAATCTTGTTTGTTAAGGCTGCTATCAATAAAAAATAAAGGTGTTTTCAAAGGGGGGAGTGTCAGCCACTTGTATGTGAGGTATTATTGTAAGGGTTTAACAGTTTCCAACCAAAACATTTTAAGTATGTGTAAATATTTAGAAAGTCCACAGGTAAACATTTACTCTTGGTACATATTCATTAAAATAGTTATCTTAATTCTATAGGATTACCCCTGTGAGTAATGCAATACATGACCCTTGCTTATGAAGACCTGTTGCACACTAGTCACGGTTTTGGTGCTGATTGGTGTCCCGATGTATTAGAAAAACACTTAAAACATTTTCTCTCAAGTAGCTGGTGCTGCTTTCTGTCACTTCTTCACCAAACAGCTTCCATGGAGCCCTTTGCAGCCTTCTGCTGATGGTCAGCTGTGTTAAAGCAGGAGTGGGAGGCTGAGGAAGAGTCTGGGAGCTGGCTCATGGTGTTCAAGGTTTTGCAATTGCTGTGGTAGTAGGCGAAGGCAAGGGTGGGGGGCAGGTGGTCACTTCAGTAGCTAGGGTGCAACACAATCAGTTTGAAATATCAGTGGAGCTGGAAATAATGCCATGAGCTAGCCACACGTCACATCTTTTTGCTGAAATGGAGGTGGGTCTCATTTAGACAAACATGACAAGCCTGATTAAGCCCAAATTTAGATGTGGTTATTCTTCTGAAAAGGAGATCACTTTTGAGACTTGTTTGGCTTTGTGTGTGCCCAGCAAATCTTACTGCATCATTGTGCTAGTACAAATAAGCTGAAAAACTCTGGGAAGCATTTGTGGCGAGGTAGAGAGGCATGCTTTAATTAGGCAAAAAAATAAATTCAAACACTAATTTATTTTTTAAATGGAAAACTACCCAAATTTACATTTTACTTGAATGTACTTCAGACTCAAAAAAAAAAAAAAAGTCTTGTGTCTGAAATCTCCAGCTTGCTAATGGCTAAACTTGCATGCTGGCTTGCCTGTTAGTGTGCGCTCATTGCTGTGCGGGCTAAACCCAGGCAGAGCGTGACCCCGGGCTGGAGCATCTGCTCGTGCTGGGGAGCCAGCAGGTAACTGCTGCTATTGCACTTCTCACGGGCGCCAAGCAAAAGTGCTTACAACAAGTGAATCCACCATGTTCTGCAACAGTGTTGGAGACTTATATAGATTTTAATTTGGGGGGGGGGGGGGGCACTCTTACTTTAAACAGTTGAACTGGTACAAATTTGGCTTCTTTTACTCCTAATAACCATTAGCAAGGCTTCCCAGGAAATTCCTGTTGTTGCCTGCAGTCTCAGTGGATTTAATGCCTGTGACGATGTAATGTTTGGGTGCACTTTTTGGGGCTTGATTTCACACCAAGTCAGAGCTTGAACTCACTTGCTTAATGGTGTATGTTTACAGCACCTAGCCAGTGTCTGTTTTACCTTAGTTCATCGTGAGTCAGCATGACGTAACAGGCAGCCTTATCAAACTTTGCCTGTAGTAAAGCAGATAAACGAAATGGCTTTTTTGGTGAGTGTGGTGAGGTCTGAGCTCGTGAGATGAAAATGTCTGTGTTTTGAAACATGAAAACCTCTTCATTGCTTTATTGTATTGTTCTGTGTATTTTTAATAAGCAGATTATTATTGTCTATGCCAGCTTTGTCATGGAGTAATTGCATGGTGTTATTAAAAGGGCAGATATGTTACAGGTATTTATTCCACTTACAGTGAAGTAATAGCCACAATTGAAAAACTGCCCTATCCCACTGGTGAATCACTAATTACTTGACTGTGTCCAAAAGCAAAATTGGTGTTTTGGGGTAGATTTCTTTGTAGGATGGAATTGGGTAGCAGAGGAAGTACTCGAGTTCAACTTTTTGTGTGCTGCACATATTTTGGACAGTAAAGATGTTAAATACTGTGTTCTCCTCTGTCTCACAAGCTTGGTTAATAGAGACAGGAGACTAGCAGGTGCAGATTGATCAGGTAACCTCAGAAATAAGTGAAGGAAGTGCTTTAGTTTATAACTTTATCTGGATTACCTTCCAATTTTATTATGGCTGGATAGTGTCCATCCCTCCTGAGGGGAATTTTGGGGATGAACCTCCTCATGATGAAGAGACTAAAATGCAACTCTCCTGTTTTATGTGCCTTTCCCCTGGTCTATCTCCCCACCCCCCCCCACCCCCCACCCCCCCCAAAAAAAAAAAAAAAAAAAAAAAGTGTTTCAAGGTGTAGTCAAAGAGTCAAAGGCCCAACTTAATCCCTGGAGGTACAGACACAGGTTTTGCAGTCCCTCATCAGTGCTTATCTTGGTGGCCGCATGTCTCTGTTCCCTTTGAGCAGAGGACAGATGCCAGGATGGCCCTGGTGGCTTGGCTGCTAGCCCAGATTGCCGCTTCCCCTTGCATTCAGGGTTTGACTCTTCTCTGTAGGTACCTGGCCGTCTGCTTTCATTTGGGCAAATAAGTACTTCACACTATTCAGTAGAGGCTGAACAGGTGAAAAATTGTGTATGGCAGGCATTTTGGTATGAAGATATCTTTTACTGTGAGTATACTTATTCTCTAATGTTCACAATGTATCACTGAGGTAAATATCCCCAAAGTGTGTACTGGAAGCATTTTCTTTGAGTGAAAAGGCTTTTTATCTTTGATACTCCCTTGGATAGGATTTTATTATGTCTAGAAAATTGTGATTAGGCAGTTACCAATAGCAGGAGGAAATTTTGAGGAAATAAAAGAAGCTGACAGCTTGATCCCTCTGCCAAAAAGGCTTGATAACTATTATGGACTTGGTAAGCCTTGGAAAAATTATAGAAAAACTTGAAAACAATTCACTGGTGTGTCTGTTCATTTTAAAGTAGCAGAGAAAACAGCTTTGTGATAAAGAGAGTGAATTCTGAAAAACTAATAGAACCAGTTGTTGAAATCAGCTATATTCAGTAAAGAGCCTGATGTTGGTTGGTTAGACCATAACATTTCTCAAGTATCAGAAGTGCTAGAATTACTGAATACCTCATTGCAAAGGGAGAAGAGGGCAGGGGATTGAAAAGGCAGTTAAAGGTGCTGTGCTCCTTCCTCAGATGAAACTAAGGACCGAGCTGCCAAGAAGCAACCCTTTCAGTAATGAGAATTTGAGAAAAATCAAAAATCCTGGAGTTGTGAAGGAAGTGAGGAGGGGATTAAAGGACTTGGCCCATGTTTCACAGCAGAGATGATAGCATGCAACTATATTATGTAAAATACGGGGCATACATTGGGTTTAACTCTTAGTATGGTGTGTGTAGAGTTAATTCGCTCAAGAGGGAAGTAGGAGACTAGATGGAACCTGTTAGTAAGTCCCTTATCAGTTAATTTTGTGATGAATGTTTGTTAGTGTTAATGAATGACTTGGCACAAATCTGTTTGGAGGCATTTGGTTTGGAGGAGGATCCAGCTGTCATACTGGGAAAAAAAACAGACAGCTGGGAAGATCCTAGCAGTGAAAGTTGTACAAAGTGTCACGATAGGTCTCCCCAACATAGAGATGGAAAAGAATAGGGGTTTTCTAGTAGAGAGTAAAATGGAGCTGCTGATGTGACGGAGTTCTGGAGAAAGGTAGACGTTGTTTGGTATGCATTAGATGAGCAGCAGAAATACAGGTGAAGTTGTGTGAGATCACGGTGAAATCTTAACTGGGATTGCATTTGTTTTGGCCTCAAGGAGGGTGAATGGAAATCAAAACCAGTGGTTGAGAAGGTTTGCTGGGACAGGGAAGTAGAGAAATGTCATGTGAGAAACCTACCTGCTTTGGTGAGAGGTTGTTATAGCTCCTTCGACCAAAGGACATGGGAAGGGCAAAGGGAGATCTGCTTAAATGGACGGTCCATGTTGATGCTTGAACAAGTGGAAAAAAGGCATGGTAATTGGAATTAAGATTTGTTCCTAAACATTGAAGGAACTGGAACAAGCTTCGTGACTGGGCCCTCAGTGTATTTGCATAAGGACTGGTAGTCTGGAGTATCCATTGGAACTCTGTATTATTGGGGAGACCTAGGTTTTCCTCTGCATTTTGTGGAGTTCTTATTTTCTTATTTCCCAGTGACAGCATGATTTTGAGTGAGACACATATGTGCAAATAGTTCTGGAAATTACTTGCTTGGTGCACCCTGGCACAGCAAAGCAAGCAACTAGATTAAAAGAAAACAGCATGGGGAAGGAGGAGTACCTAGTACCCTGTTTCTCCTAACACTGGTGACGTTCACAAATGGTAATCCTAAAGAGCAGAGTGAATATTGTAAGAATTAAGAGTGCAGCAGAGTTAAAAGGTAAAATTTAGCCTTTTTTTCTTAGATTTATGTTTTCTCCCGCCTTTGCATGGCCCTGGCTGAGTCTCTCAGCTGCCTCATTTTCGTCTCCTGTGGAAGCGTAGGAGAGACCAGGCACTTAACACAGAAATTACTTGATATGGGCTGTGGCTATTGTACCAAAATACAAGCACCTGCATGCCTTGCAGTGTATTGGTGCTTTGGAAATATTTAAATTGGCTAAAGACTCTGATTTGTGCATCTTACTTGAGTTACCTTTATCCCTAGCCTTTAGCCCTGAGAATCAAACTATGTCAAATCACTTATTTTTCTATCTGTTACTGGGACACTACTGAAAGCCTCAAAGGAAATGGTTGTTCTGAATTAGTTACCCATTGATATTTAGAGGGAATTGGTAATTCAGGTGAAAAGTTGTTGGTGACTTTCTGTCTGTGTGTCTTGGCATAAGGCAGGGGTGTCATGGCTCAGAAGAGTAGGTTTTGCAGAGATTTTGTAAAAATAAAACTGTCTGGTGCAAGTGTAAAGTCAAGTTCCTGATGTGGACATGCACCCTTAAAGAGCCCACCATTACAAATATCTCTGGTATTTCCATAAGCATTTAGCTAACCACAAATGCCAGTATTAAAGTTGCATCATAGCATTTGTCTTCAAAACTATTTTCTTTGCAAACATCACACCCAGCTGTTTGTCTGCTCTTCTCAAATGGAGGGTGTCTTACACTGATCATGCTGCATGTAAGAACAGTTGGAAAGCTGGAGTCCTTTTGTGGAGTTAATATTTATCCATGACTCTTTAATAAACAAATACTGCCTATAATGGGACTGCACTGAATTCACTTGCTAAAATTTTCTAGATATAAGTAATCCTGAAGGCAAACAAAACTTGGTTGAGTTAAATCCCTGAGCTAACACTGAAGAACAGTGGCAAAGCCTCGTGTGTGCTACAGTGCCAGAATTCACCACTACCTTCAAAATTCAGTGTCTTGAAAATTAAGATATAAAGTGTGTGAACTGCATCAAGAAACATACGAACCAGCAGTGAGATTAACCCTTTTAATTGTAAGTAAAGTCTGGTTGGTAGGTGGTGCTGCAAGCGAGCTGCTCTGGATTTGGAACTCTTTGGGAATACTGTGGGATAAGATGACCTAGCCAGAGGCATTTTGATCAGGTGTTATATACCAGGCCTAATCCCACATTTTTCAGACACACCTAGTAACTTCTTTCCCCAGCATAAAGCCTCGATTCTGTCTGTTGGTAGACAGCAGATTCTTTTTTTGGTATGGTTTGTGATGAGTTAAGACTCGTTTAACTGAAGTCTTGCCTGTCTGCTTAGCTATGGGGACTACAGTTGTCTGTCTGTAGTCATGGGGGCAGTCCTAGATAGGTGTCACCTTATTTGGATTTAACTTGATAATGATGATGGGAGGGAATGATTTGTTTGCTGGATTTGAATGGGGGATATACATGTAGGTAAGGTTAGCTGGTTAAGGGTCAGATTTGATCTTTGCAGCTGCTGCAGGGTGGAGAAGGGTATGTGGTGTCTTGATACTGGGAAGAGGCTGACCTGCCTACTACTGATTCTTTCAGAGCTAGTCCTTCTCACCAAGTTAAAGAGCTTTCTGTAAGCCTGTAAACCAAACCAGTATGTTTTTTCCTTAAGGGAATAGAAAATAGAAAGTATTCTTTTGTCTCCCCTCAAACAATTTTGCATCCTCCTTTCTATGAGATGGAAGCATAGTAAACCTGGAATTGTATTTTCTTAGGACGTTGTTAAAATAGGTCAGCTGGAGACAGAAGGTACTCAAATGGCTAGGATTTTGGCCTGAGATACGAACAGTGCAGGCTTTGGACATGGACAAGGTATTTAGTGTGAAATTGGAGACTAGCCTAGCTGGAGATCACAGTCCAGACCTAGCAGCCGTTCCCAAACTCTGGAGATGACCAAAATGTGTGAAAGGCAGTCCTGCAGTTGCCTTAGTTGGAGTTGGTGACCCTGCATAAGTGTTTGATCAGCTGAACCAGGTGTCTGACTCTACTGACGCATTTCTTCTTAGATCAGAGAAGGAAGTGCCAAAACTGAAGTCAAGACCTCTTTGGGGCTCACAATGTAGACTGCGTACACGGAGGAAAACATGAAGTACAGTAACTAGGGACCTGTTGAATCACAAACTGTGATTGATTGCTGCTTCCTGCCTCCCCTTTAATGTTTTAGTGATTAGAATATTAGGAAAAAATGGATGGCTTATGCTGAAAAGAGAATTGATGGAACTTTGGGGCATCAAACCTGTGCCTGGTGTCCTGATGCCTGGACTGTGAAGTAGGATGCTCTTGCTCTACTTTCCTGTCCTGGAGTTTTAATGCAAAGCAATCACTGTGGAGAATCATGAATTACTTGAAATGCATCTGAAGAATTGAAGGCACCTGAATTTTCAAGAGTGTCCAATCCAAGCCAGAATCTCTGAAGTGATGTCATTGATTAATATCCACCTCTCCGGTCAGGGCTGTGTTGTGTTCTGTTAATGAAGAGTTTGTTAAAAGTAGTTGGTGTGTTGAGGTTTTTTTAAATATTAAAACCAACTTTGAACATTTAACTCCCAAATAAAATTTGAGAAAAGACTTATGGGGAGGGTAGGTAAATTTTCATCCTCTTGTATGCATTATGCAGGTACTTCGATGGCAACTTGGAGAAGCTCTTTGCAGAGTGTCACGTAATTAATCCAAGTAAAAAGTCTCGAACGCGCCAGATGAACACAAGGTCGTCAGCCCAGGATATGCCTTGTCAGATCTGCTATCTGAACTACCCAAACTCGGTGAGTACCTGGCAACCAAGGTGGTATCTGACCAGTAACTCCCCAAACTTTGCTGTCTGAAACTTAACATTTTTGGGCAAAAGTCTGTAAGGATTTCTCCAAGAGTATTTTAAAAAAGTCTTTGAAATGAAACTGAGATTTCACTTTTTTAAATTGAATCATCTAATCTGTACTATATATATTAAAAAACAGTGTTCAAGATTGTTTCTTAATGCAATTAACCTTAAGTTGTGAGTGCTGCAGCTGAGCCAAGTAATGCAGTGGGGGACCACGGAGTTATGTAGTGCTTTGTGTTCTCTTTAATTCTTACTGTGTGCTTCGACAAACTTATTTTCCTTAAACAAACCTCAAACAGTATTAGTTTCCCTAAAGAGGGATTGCATTTCAAATGAAACTATTATCCCTTCTGCGAAAACCTGAGGGTGCTGGGGTCTGGGAAGCAGAATAGTAAAGTTGTTCAGAAGGAAGCAAGCATAGATCAAGTGATTTTTTACAAAGGTCAGATACTGATTTAGACATGCAAATAAATGATACATGAAAGAAAAAATATGTGGAAAGCATGACGAGCAAAGTGATTTACTTAAATAGAATGACAAGACCGGAAATAGCTTATAAAAGTAGTAAATAATGATGCAAAGTAGTCAAGCTAGAAAGCCTAGAATAAAACTGAGTAGGAGTTAGAGGTAGAAGTTGTGCTGTTTGGAGAACACAACCAATGTGGATATCTTTGGATCTTTATAACGTTTGTGCAAACCTTCTTAATTGGAGATGATTAGGTAAATTGCTTGCTGGGGCTCTAAATTAGTCTTTTTTAAAAATCGGTTTTGTGTTAAAATTGGTGATGGTGGTTCTTTTTTTGTAGCTATTGACAAATACTAAACTTTCCCAGACACTCATCAGAGGTCCAGGCTTCTGCTGTGTTCTGGACAAGCTTGCTGTGACTTTCCAGGGGCAGGACATAAAGGTGGGAGATCCTGGAAGAGAATGAGATGAGCGGAAAAGCTCAAATATGAAAGTTAATCCGTGGCTTTGCCAAAAGGCAGGGTGCTGACGCATGTGAGAAATTCTTCCTTGATTGGAACCTGTCGTTCCTGATGGAGCTGTCCTGACCCTCCAAAACACTGTAATGTCTGCCTGACCTGTAAGGAGCAGAGCAGCCACGAGGGTTCCACTCTTGCTCTGAGTGTGTTTTACGAGCCTCCTTTTCAGCAGGAATGGAAACCATTATGAGCTTTGGGGTTTGAGTAGCCTTGAATAAAGTACCCTTGCTGGTGTAGGCTGGGTGCAAGCCTTTGCCTTGCTTTGGAGCAGGCAGAGCAGAGCAAAGCCCAGTTTCAGGCTGCTGAGATTCTCAGCGTTAATATCACTATTGCTCATGAGCCAGTAACCACAAGACTTCGTGGATCTCCTTTTAAGCTTTGTGTGCACTGACTTCCTTTTTAGAGAATAACTGCAAAGGAGAATTGTTGCTTGCTTTGTGTTGAGGTGCCTTGAAAAGAAAGACAAGCTTGAGAAATTTGTTTGGCCCTCTACCTTATGCTAAAATCATGTTGTTTAATCACTGTAGACTTTCCATGTTTAGGTAGTAAGGAAAAAAAATTTGATTTTAGGCTATGCAACATTTTTAATGAAAATAGGAGAAGCATTGAGGGGGAAAAATGGGAGGAGACATCTTTAGCATCTTAATGTCCGTCTCCAGAAAAGGTCCTCTTGGAAACTTCAAATTTAGATTTCATGTTCTTAATATATTATTCTTCCCTTTTTAATGTAGTTGCTGTGCTGGGTGGTAACAATTGTGTGCCCAGTGCTCACAATTGATAGGCCTTTCCTCTGACTTGGTAGGGGGGAAATGACATGTGCTGCCTGGGAAGCAGCTTTCTGGCTGCTGGAAAGAGCTGCACAAAGCACACTAATACTTCCTGGTTTTGTAGTTTGAATAGCACATTAAAAATAGTAGTGGCCCTGTTGTTAGAAGAGCAGTTTCTTAGCTGGAGCAGGCGGATGTCACTGGTGAACAGGGGTATCCCTGTATTGTTGGTGTTGATTAAGTCAGGAGACAGCAGAGGGGAACCTCTGTTTCTTTGTCATACATAAGAGTTGGAGCATATAGGAAAACTAATAATTACTATTTATGCGGTAAAAGGCTGTAGTCTGTCTAAAGTGACTGTAAGCCATCTGGTTTAAAATCTGTCTTGAATCTGTTCTGGTCAATGTGAATTATAAAGTTATGTTCAATGACTAACCTAAAATCTCAGCTTTTAAATCCTCTTGCAATGGTCAGCTTTTTCTTTTTCCCCGCAGACAAAGCTGTATTTTCTCTTCCGAGAACCCTTTTCAGCCTATAGAAAGCTGAGAGTTTGGAGTTGTGCCTGTTAAATTTTACAATGTATAGCTGTTATAAGAATGTAAGAGTCTTGAATATTCAGCTGCTCATGGGGTCATTGCAAGTGGTATTTGTCTGCCTTTTACAGCACATATAAAGGAAATACAAAGTCTTTATCGTTCTTCAGTCGTCTCCAAAGAACTGTGATGGGAAGTTTTGGGAAGCACCTGCAAAAGGACGTGTTTGATGCTCTCATGGCAGCCTGCACCCTGTTGGTTTGAAAACCTAAGGGGGGATGTTTTAGTCCCTCTGTATCCCCATGAACCAGTGTCAAGTCCCAGTAGTTATTTTGGGCAAAACCCTTACTGGTGACAACAGGAATCAAGAGGGTCATGGCTTTGCCTACCTCTTCTCTTGCATCTCACCCTTCAGGTCCCATCTGAGCGAGGCTGCTGGGGTGGGGGTGTCTGGGGAACTCTGTGCTGTTGTCCAAACCATGTGTTTGTTCCAAGGACACACAGATGACTTAGTCTGTTGGTGCTGTCATCATTACCAAAGTAAAGAAAGCCTGAGCGAGGCTGTCACGGTAAACACATCTTGGAGCAGTTGATCCCATCTTTGATCAGTTTCATGCTACCAGAAGAGCAGGGACAGGTATTGAAGGGCAGCGTGTTGCTGCTAGCACTTGGCTTCGCCAGAGATGTAGGTGATGGGTACAGATAGGGTGAAAGTAGAGCTGTCCCTTGTGATAACATGTTGTTTCAGAAGTCTTACCCGTTGCACTTGATGGTTTTATGTCGACCTTTTTCCCTGCTCCCTTGACATCTGCTGTCAGCTTAGCCAAAAATAATTGGGAACTCCCTCAAAGTAAAGAAATGAGTTGGAAGATACTCTGAATTCTTTGCAGCCTGGGAGGTAGTGTGGTGGCTGCCTTCTGTGTGGGCATTTAGCAAATCTTTCACTGGCTGAAATAAGTGAAGTGGGTCTTAAATGAAGATGTACTTACCTTACCTACGTTCTGTAGTGCTTCCCTGTGTTTGCTTGCTGCAGGAGCATTTAGGTTTATTAAGGAATGATCTCCTTGTCAATGCTTCATTCCAGTCACATTTGGAGGAGCCATAATTCTAGGAAAAGTCAGTGCTGTCTTCAGGCTGTGTGCTATTGGCATCCTGAGGGTTACAGATGTTGGGGCTTTTCTATCATAACCCTGCATCTCCAGGGAGTGTCACTTGGCCACAGTAGAATCTGCGGAGGTATCTTGTTAACTGGCCCAGTAATGGTTCAGAAATTGGAAGGTATTTTTTTGGAAGGTGTACCTCATGGCCGTCAGTCGCCTGTCTCCTTGAGCCATGGTGCTGACAGGACACACTGCTTTGATTTTTTTTTTTTTTTTTGTTTTTTTTTTTTTTTTTTTTTGTTTTTGTTTTTGTTTTGTTCCAAACAAAGCAAAGGTTTGGGTGGTATCTCTGTTCTTACATGGAGTAAAGTGAGATGCTCAGCTTGCTTCTCTCTTGACTGGTCAGGTCAGATTTAACCCATCTTGCTGGTGGTGGTGGTAAGTGCTCTGGCAGGGCTGTGGGAATGGCAGACAGTTGGGCTCACTGGCTGCAGCATCACAGCGCATTTCCAAGCCTCAGGTTCAAACCTGTGCCCTCATTGACAGCAGGAGTGCCAGACGAGTGTGAATCACAAAATGGTGAGCCCGTGGGAAGAACATGCTAAAAAAGCACCTTCCCTGCACAATCCCAGTGCTGTAGCATTGGAAAATGAGTGTAACCTAGCTAATATATCTGTGTCGGATGAACAAAATGGTCGATGTGGTGGCTGTAATCTTGAGTCTTGAGGAGACAGTTTGGAAGAACATTATTTTCTTAAAATGGACTCCCTCCTTTTCTTATTTAACAGCATCCTGCTGCTGTTTTGGGCTGTTCTGCAGAGGATACTAGGTTTCTTTAATTTGTGGAGTTTCATACAAGTTGGTGGTATCGCAGGGTGGAGCTCTTTTTTTTTATCTTGCTGTCTGAGCATAAGATGGTCTGAAAAGCAAACCCATCAAATAGTAATCTGCACAGTGGTATGGGTGAACTGTTTTAAATATAGTTTGTCCTTGCCCCTGGCTCTGGATATAAAATAAATTTAAGATGACCTGAGAAAAGTAACTTAATTTCAGTCTTTCCTCAGCAGTGTTTGCTTCTTCACCCCTTGTGTAACTATTCAGTCCCAGATGGTATCTTGACGTACTCTGTGTAGATGATGCATACACAGATGAAGTTGTCCTTGTTGCTGTCTGCAACAGCTAATCATTATTGAATTTTATTTAGTAATTTACACCTGCCAATTAGAATCTTTAGTGTCTTTATCTAATGAGCATCTGGGTTTCAGGGAGAAGTTTACCAAGCAAGTTGGCAAACTGTGCATATGCCTTAAAAGTGTAAGTGCACACAATTCTTTCTATTTCTGTGGTTTAGTGCTCACCCAGTAATGCAGACTGCTTGCTGATCACTTACTGTTTCCTATACAAGAGGGAGCTAAATTAATGCCTGTGCATAGCTGTTGTGCATATTCTGGGACTTCTGGGCAGCACCCACACGTGGTAGCAAGCCAAGTGGAAAAGCAGGAGGAAAGAAGACTATATCATCTTATAACTGTGACCTGTTTGGTGGTGTTGCATTTATTTTACTCATTTGCAAGAGTAAAACAGGGGAGCCGTGCTATGCTCTGTATATTACTCCTAAAACAAGGATCATTTTAAATGAGCAGGCAGGATGGAAATGTCAGCCACACCTTTCCTTGCTGCTAGGGTTGGGGATTAAAATCTGTCTTTGAAAGCGTGACTAAAGCTGCATTGGCAATGTTCTATACTGGTGATGATGCAAAATAAATAGTAGCGTCTCGAGTTTGGTGTGGGGGATGAGCGATGTGATAAACTGCACAGCACCAAGAAGGGCTAAATGATCGAGTGAATCCATATGATAAAATGATCCAATGTCTTGTTCTTTGTTGTTGCAGTACTTTACTGGCCTAGAGTGTGGACACAAGTTCTGTATGCAGTGCTGGAGTGAATATTTAACTACCAAAATAATGGAGGAAGGCATGGGACAGGTAAAATATCAGCTCACCTACTTCATGACTGACTTCTGGAAATTCTGTGTATTGGAGAGGAGAAGTGAAGAAAGGGAAGAATTCTTCCCCACTAAAGTTTAAAAAACTGCAAAATAACAACAAAGAAAACCCAACCCCCAAAGCATTGGGGGCTGCAGTCTTTGCCACGGGTGAAGCTGGGGGGAGCTACGTGGAGTTAGTGCAGCGTCTTTGCTCTGCGTGGGAGGAATCATGCTGTGCACAGTGGCACATCTGGGATGGGATGATAGAGCCAATGTACTATTTTTGCTATGGATTGTAGTGAAGTCTGTTGCCTTGGAATTCTTTGTGATGAAAAAATAGGATAAACACTGTTCCTTTTATGACCTTTTTGGTTTTTTCAGACCATTTCATGCCCTGCTCATGGCTGTGATATCTTAGTTGATGACAATACAGTTATGTAAGTATGATGAGTTGCTACCTCTTTGGCTTTTCTCTCTTTTTTTCATTTTATGTTACTTATGTACTATTCAGATGTACTGGCTTATAGAAAACTGCATAAAGGCTTTAAGGCAGCAGAGAGGTTGGTCTTGTACTGTCTATTTGGATACCAGTATGCCTCTCAACTTCCTGTTTAGCTCTGAAAAACCCATGTCACAGTACTTGGAGGAAAGATTCCTTGACCAATTTGGTCAGGATGACAGTAGAATAAACACCAGGCAGTCCTTCCAAACCCTATTTAACTGCTTTGTGCATTGTGTTTCCTTTGATTTATGTAGGAATTTGGGACTTCCTACTTAGGTCAACCCACTGGTTCACCAAGTCCTATAGCTATGGTTAATATGTGAGTCAGACGAAAGAAGTCCTGTGTACAGTCTGATGTAGGGTGTGTTTTATGCCTTCTGATAGGAAGCAGTTGACTCTCAAACATAAGACTTGACTAAGCTGGTATGTCAGCCTGTGTCACTTTGCTTATTAAGTTGTCCGGCTGTAAGATGACTGCTTGTACATGGTGGAGCAGTGAATTCCATGGGCTTCCTTCTCTCTTATATTGGGAGATGTTATTGCATGAGTAATATCCTTCATAATTCTGAACCTTGATTAAATTCATTTTAATTTTCATGCTAAAAAGTGTCTAAATAGAAGCTTATTCTGTTACCTTTTTCCTTCCTTCCTGAAGTCTGACTCACTCTTTGATATTAATTTGCTGTTTTTTATATCAGTTGCTTTCAGACTAGCGATTTCCCATATCCCTCTGCATTGCTGGCTCTATGTTAGTCATGAAGTGTAGGCTGGGTAGAAGTGGAAGTAGCTGAAATGTTTTCATGCCCTGTTGAGGGGTGGTTTATAGAGTTCAGTGGGTGGAAGCTGAACTGAAGTTGGCATAACATCTTGAGTGTCTTGATTGAGATTTTTGTTTACTGAAGTCTGAACTCAACTTGTGGTGGTGTGCACTCTTAGCAGGAAATTTCTTGAGTTTGTTCTTGATTGCAGCAGTTCAAAGAAGCTGTTCAAATAGTGCATGTAAAGTAGACTGGCTGAAATCATTGGAGGCTGTGATGGTAGAGTAGCAAGGAAAGGATGGAAGAAGAGGAGAACAGCGCTGGCTTTTGTTGCTGTGGCTTCTGTTGCTATTGTTTGATATTAGTAGTAGGTCTGACTATCTTTGTTTCACTTTGTGGCTTTTATAGCTTGGAAAACTATGACACTGGGGTGAATCTGTGCAGTCTTCAACTCCTGCCATGTGCTGTGGGATTCCCCCTTGTGTAGAAATGACAGAGATATCTGTGGCCTATGATAGCAAAATGGCATCTGGGTGGTAAAGCGAACAAGCTCCCTTTGTGTAATAAAATTATGAATGTTTTGTGAAGGTAAAAATCTACCTTTCCCTGATCTTATGTGGACGCCTGGAATGTCTGGGAGCGGGAGGTGCAGTTTTTTGCAAAAGCCTAATGCTTTCCTTTAAAAGCAAAAATGGACAACTGTGGCAATCCTATGAAATGACATGAATAAAAATGTAAGTAATACCAACTGGAATCTGCAACCCCTCCCATGTCCTTAATTACTCTCCTTTTGGGTCTTTTCCTTTTTATAGAGTCTACAGCTCTAGGTTTCCAGGATATAGGAACCTGAGATTAATGTGCAGTGTATATAGACACCAGTTTCTTTATCCATCAGAAAATCAAAGTAGATAGATAGGTTGTTATTAATTTGCACCCTTCTCATTACTTGCTCTCAGCAAAGTAGTTTGTCTCCAAATTGAATTATCTCTGTACGAGTCAAAATGTAGCAATTCAGATGACTTTCATGGATTTATGAGTATTTAGCTACCTTATTGTCCATTTTCCTTGTTACTGTTGAGCTTAAGTAGGAAGGTTGAAGAGAGGGTCCCCTTCAGTTCTTTCAAGACCATCAAACTGGCTGAAGGTAATCTGTTTCTATCCCTTGTTCACCCTTGCTAATGCTGCTGGTAATTGCTTTAACCTACATGTGAAGTTGTTGAATTAATTAATAAGCAAGGTAGGTTGCCTTTATTAATGGCATGTCTGATGGCCACTGCTCTTGGGTGCAGCAGTCTTGTAGTAACCTCTCAAAATCAACCCACTTGGTGGGAATGGATGGATTTTGGGTACCCGTATGGAACTCTCATGGAGTGCTGCCTCATTTTTAATCTTCCTTTGCATAATTGCAAATACCGCTGCTGCTGCATCATGTCAGAATGTGCTACGGGTCTCTAAGTAATTCCTGTGGGAGGGTGTTTGACCTCTCACATCATGTGGATTTTGCTGATTCCACCCATTGGTGTCTTTGAGGAGTTTGCAATATCAAAATGGAACAAAAGTGTAAAATTTGTGGTCTGATAAAGGATTGCTGACATCTTTGGATGAATTCTGGAGACTGTATTTCTGAACTGAGCTGCCAGAAGAGATCAAGGGTTAAGATTTTTTTGCAAGCAGTTTGCTGTTCCAACTTGGCTTCTTCAGTGAGGTTGCTTCTTTTATAGCTTGGATCACAGAGGAATGTACCCCGAAGTATGGTTTATGGGCCCTGGGAATGGGTTTAATCTCTTAATTTGTCTAGTTTCATTTATTGTTTGTCAAAAACCAGTAACATTCCAAGAAAAGTTCTTGAAGGTCCTGATCTGAGTGGTGCTGTGGAAGTGCTGTTGAACCTAGAGCAGGCGAGGTTGCTATCGGAGTGATTAGAGGCAGTGTGGTAAGCAAAAGACGGAAGATTGCATATTCAGTGTGCTCTGGTTAGTTATGGCATTACTCTTTATTTAAATTCCAGTTCCTGATATATACCTAGAATACAATAAATATTTCAAGGGATATTTATTATGTTTAGAAGCCTAGATATGGAGTAAGAAAGTGAAATTTATAATTCATGTTATGAGTTCAAATTGTTTTTTCGTTCTTCAGTAAGTTTCACTCCCAAAATTGCAGGCTTGCCATGGACATGGGCCTGATGAGATGCTTTGTCAGCTGATTTGTTTTATTTTAGCACTGGGAATTTGGCTGCCACGTGCTATGTTTATGTAATAACTAGCATGTCCTTTGGTGAGGAGCTCCCCGGACTGCTAAGGGCTAGGGTTTACGCAACATCGCATCGTCACATGCGCTGGTCTTTAATGAATGTTGGCATGATAACATGCAGGAGTACACCTGATTCTGGCTGCACCCTGAAATGGATAATCTATTAATTTCAATATTTATACATGATATGGCCTGTATAAAGCTATTTTGTGGTATGATTTAAAACAGAAATACTGCAAAGTGCGTATTAGTCCAGATTTATATTTTTATATATGCAGAAGACATTTCAGACATAACTGAAAGAGGTATACACAAGCACTCAGCAATACATAATGAAATTATTTTGTATGTTTCTATGCTGGGCAGTCTGCAAATACCAGCTGGGTCGGTGTGTCCAGAAGGAAAGTGGTCACCATGCTTTTAAAGGATTTGTATCTGTCTAGTTTTCTTCTGCTCTCCTGCTTCTGAGCTGACTGACTTTAAATTAAAGTCAATGTTGTGTACACAGTCTATGATGTTGAATTTAAATCAACTTTGGTTTTATGGTAAATAGATTAAAACAACATTAACTTTTAAACTGAAGCTGTAGCATTCAACTTACTCAGATAATGTTAGGTCTACCAAAGTTATAAACTGCACAACAGTTGTTCTGGAGTTTTTTTAAGGGGTTTACTACAAAATGTGCATGTTTAATGTAAATTAACTAATGAAATTGTTTGCTTTATTTGTTGGACTCTTCAGGAAAGTGTTTTTAAATAAAAATCCCCACACCAGTTTCAGTTCTTTCGAACTACATGAGCTTTCTATATAATTCTGAAGCTAATATCAGAAGTTAAATACTATATTTGTAGTTTTCATAATATAATAAATGATCTAACATAAATGGAGAACAAGTAAAAAAAAGTATCTGCAAGTGTTGAAGGAGGAATCAAACCCATTTGTCTATCTTAACTTACTGGTTATGTTTGGAAAAAAATAATTTTTCTACTGCAATAACTTTTCTGTATTTCTTTTCACAGGCGTCTGATCACAGATTCTAAGGTTAAATTAAAGTACCAGCATTTAATAACCAATAGTTTTGTAGAGGTGAGTTTTTTTATTAGAAATTTTTAATGGCTTCTACATTGGTTTTGTCTCACATATGTACCAAACCAGGGAAGTGAGGCTTGTTTTGTAACTGTAGAGCAGGGTTTTTTGCTTAGTCTCTAATCAAGTGTGACTACAAGTTGGAGGCTTTGAAGGGATTTTTTTACAGTCCGTTTAGTTACAGGTATAGATGTAGTAAAAATAGTAATAAAAATCTGCAGAACAAAAAACCTAGAGATAGAGCAAGCAGTTGTAGGTAAAGAGAATGCAAGAGCTGTTCAATATATAAGTTCTGAGGAGCACTTAATATTTATAGTTCTTGACTGTTATTTGAGATACTTTGGATTGAAAACCAGGGAATCTTGTAAACAAGAACATGCCTTAAACATTTGCCATTTGAAGTGAAGCTGCAAAATACTAATAGCTTTGCCACTTCAAAATTGAAATAAACTTGGAGAAAGGTGCTTCGGAAGATTATTATACTGTCCTGATTTCCCAGTTGTATGTGTTCAGATTCACTGTATAGCCCAGCATGTAATTTGTTAACTGGGATCAAGCTTTCAGTTCTTGTTTGAAATGTAGATGTATGCAGTGGGTTGTTTTTGGGTTTTTATGTGGGTTTTTTGGTGGTTTTTATATTTATTTTTTTTTCTTTTTAAATGCAATGATGGAGCTAAGCATGCATTGCAGACTGAAACACTGACAAAAGTAGCAGTGGAGACCTGTATTTGGCTGCAGTACAGCAGGAACAGGCGATGAGATGGTGTTCAAGGAGTATTAGAAAGTGGTGCTTGTAAAAAGCTACGGTGTGTTGTTTGTAAAGCAGTTTCAGAAAGGCTGTTGCAGTGGTGGAACAGAGATGGGAGTTGCAAACAACTTGACCGATTCTTTCTTCCGTAGAAAGCCTTATAGCTTCATATTCTTTAAGTATTTTCTCTCTGTGGGCTATGAGGTCAGCAGAAGCGTTTATGCTCCTCATTTTTCAGAAGAGGCCATTTGACAGTGAAGAGTTGACTTTATCATATTCCTGCTTTCTTTTAGTAGAAATAAAGTAAATGCTTAGATTGAGGAGAGAGCACTCTTACTGCAGAGGACTGGTAAGACAGGAAGGAATGTGACTGAAGATCATGGTTGAAAGAATAAAAAAGGGATAAAGGGCAGGTAGCATCCTTGTGCAGCATCCTTTTTCTAGTATGTTGGTTTTTTTTGCTTTATTTCTTAGTGTAATCGACTGTTAAAATGGTGTCCTGCCCCAGATTGCCACCACGTTGTTAAAGTCCAATATCCTGATGCTAAACCCGTTCGCTGCAAATGTGGACGTCAGTTTTGGTAAGAACTATTAGGGGAAAGATGCTGATACTGCTTTTTACTTACTACCTTGAGAGTCTTTAGCATGTATTCTGTAAGTCTTTATACTGGGATGTGGTTTAGAGGTTGGGAGAAGCATGGGGTAGGCTTCAAGTGGGAAGCTGGTTGCCAAGCCCATTCCTACGTAGTTGTTGCTCTCTCTGTCTTGCCCTTCCTTTGACATTGACTGATCCAGCGTTCACTGAGATGACCTTCAGTTGAGTGGTTTCAGATTAGGTGAGCTTCTTGACTGCAGGCACTGTAGAGAATCAAAACGTATTGAGAGCTATACTGCTCTGAAAGGGCCATGTGGGGATTTGAGCCTTGGAGGGGTTTTTGACATGTATAATTTTTCCTTAGGACTGGCTTTGGTCTTTCAGCAGAACAACCCAGAAGAAAAATTCCAGGTGTTAACCTAGTTAAAGAAAAGTATAATCATCTGCCCTATTTGATTATTTTCCCCCTTCTTTTACTTGCAGCTTTAACTGTGGTGAGAACTGGCATGATCCTGTTAAATGCAAGGTGAGCTCATCAAAGTTGTTTCCTAAACGCATGACCTGAAAAAGTTTAAAGTCAATTTATGTGCAAGACTTAAAAATGAAGCACAAGCTTTGAGGCTGTTGACATCAAGAAGCATAGTAGTTCACCTGCTTAGATGATAATGTGAGAAGAATTGGTGAAATAGTACTGGATGCCTTCAGGATGCCTCAAAGTTGGACTTGTGAAGGAACAGTGCCTCAGCCAGATGGCGAAATGCCTGGAGGAGGAGACTGTTACAGCTGTGACCCTCTGAAGAGGAATGAAGGTGCTTCAGGAGTGAACGCTTCACTTGACAAGCATTCCTGTACTAGGCGTTTCTGTAGGTGTTTGGTGCTTTGTCAAGCTTGCGATTTGTCATACTAAAGGAATTAATTTGGTCCTGGGACCTGCTGCTCTGCAGCAAACTCTAGAACTGTTCATGGAGCTGTTGAATGCTGTAATGAAGCCTGGGGTCCTGTGGCCTGTGCAGAGCTTGGGGACAGCCATGTTTCCTGCCTTGGGGACAGAGCAGTCTGCATTCCTAGTGATAAATGCAGAAAAAAAACTTTCTTAGGGAGAGGGGAGGGAAACCTCACTGAAGGTTTAGCACGGTTTAGCCTTTTCAGGCTAGATGTGGTCAGTTTATTATCTAACAAGTGGAAACAAGCTTTTGCTTTTGTTACTTGTATTCATTTGATAAAGCCATTTGCAAGCCTAAAGAAAAACCTGACTAGATGTGAAGCTGGTCATTACAGAGGGTCTGACTGCAGTTTTGGCACATCACTGTTACAATGTCTATATTATTTTGGAATCCCATGTGAAGTTTGTGTTGATTGAACCGAGAACTTAAGAACTGTAAACTCATTGCTGAAGTGTTCGTGCTGAGTGATCGTGCTCGCTGGATCAGGATGGTGCTGCAGGAAATGTCTGCAACTTAAATTAGTTGTTTGCACTGCTTTCCAACACCAACACCCCCCAGCCCCATATTCCTGTGAGGTTGTGTGTATCTTACCTTAATGTAAGCAGCTGTCTTGGGAACATTTACAATTCCTCTATTTAAATATAACTCCTGTTTCTTAATTTTTCTAACAGTGGTTAAAGAAATGGATTAAAAAGTGTGATGATGACAGTGAAACTTCTAATTGGATTGCAGCAAACACAAAGGTGAGGGGTTTTCTCATTTTTTATAGACTTACCAGGTTAAAAAGACAGCCCAATTTCTTTCTACTAGGATTATTTTTCTGTTGCATGTCGTTAGTTAAGAGCAAGCCTTAAAATCCACAGTACACTGAAGTACCCTTGTTTGAAGAGCAGAGAGGTGTTAATGCCTTCGGTCAGGTGAGTTTCTTTGGGTTAAGTGGATTTGCTCTTGGAAGAAAGAGTTAATTGGAGACTCAAAGGATGCTCAGGTTTTAAATCTGGGCTCCTGTCTGGCACTGATGACTTCCCTAAGCAAATCTGTGCCTCACTCCAAGTGTGTGAAACATGTTAACACCACCCGTGGCTTGATTTGGCTGTGATAATTTACATCTGCCTTTAAATCCCCTGGGTTGGCCTCTTGAGGAGTTGTTCATTTCCGCTGGGCAGGATTCCAGATAGAGACTGGCAGAACAGCTGTTAAGATTTTATTATGTAAATGTCTTCGTTTTAGCTAGACCAACTTTGCCTGAAACTTCAGCATTTGTTCAGTTTGGGATAAATTAAAACAGAGGTTGGCATGGTGGCAAGAAAACAAAAGCAGCAGATGCCACGGAGGGGGAGTTAGGACCAGACCTGGGTCTCATGACTGCTGAGCCAGGAGGGTGGAAGAAGGTGGGGAGGGTGTGAGGAAATGGCTGCTTTGTTTTCTTAGCTCTGTTGTGTAACTGGTTAATGGTATTGTTTGCAGCAGTGGCTGCTTCTTTCTGGGGCTGGCTGTGTGTTTTTCATTGAACTGGAATGTTGCATTATGGTGAAAGCAGAAACACCCATGAAGCTGAAATGCATAGTTAAAATCAGGCTGAAATTGGGCAGTCTCAGCTGCTTCTTCCTTATTTGTGGGCCGAGGCTTGTGTGGTCCCTGCTTGGAGGCTGAAAATTGCTCAATAAAGTGAAATTGGCTTTCTCTAGGGTGGGTGTGTTCAGAGATGCATTGTGGCTCAAGAACTGAACCAGATTTGTTACAAGTTTGCTTGGTCTTCAGGTATTGCTTGTATTAAACCTGAGGAAGAGTAGCTGAATAGCTTGGAAAGGGCCGAGTGTAAGCACATGCAAAGCAGCTTTTAGCCTTGGGTATCAAATATTTGGGATGTCAGAATGGCCACAGCCCTATTTTGCCTGTGACAAAGCCCTCAGGAGCAGATGAGGAGCTGCTTCTGCCCTTTGGGGGTGTGATCTTGGTGATGGCCTTCGGGCTGCCCATCTCCTACCCGCCTCTCCTTTGGCATGTGCTGCTAAAGACCGGGATCTGAGCTCTCCTCACTGGCTTTTGTTAGGATCAAATGTTAAACTTTTCCTTAATGGATTCTGTGCCCATTGAAAAGGCTGAAATGGTGTAATCCTGTGTATGTAGAAGAAACATAAATAATGTGCCACCACCAATGCTGGCTACTGGAAATAGGAAGCTACTTGTTTCCTTTTCAGACAGGAAAGCTTCTGCAGCTTGCTTGCCCAAAGACTTAAGCATAGACAGAATTGTTGTGAAGAGCGAAATTACTTTTTTTTTTTAACCAGGATCTAGACTTTAGCAGGTAGGAGCCATGCTAGTCATTGGCCTCGTGTTTAAAGCATAGCTCAGAATGTCAGAAATAGTATTAAATGGCTGGAGTAAGAAGATTTTTTTTTTTTTTTTTTTGGGTTGGAAACACCCATCCAGAGGACGGTGAGGAGGTGAAATGAATATGGCCAAGCAAATGAATATGGCCAAGCCATGCTGGCATCAGCCCAGCTTATCTGTTAGTTCCTGTAGTCTGGTGTCAGCAGCAGAAGAGCCGTTGTCCTTGAACATCACTGTCTAAGCTACTTCCTCTAATACCATACGAGACGCTCCTACAGCAAGAAAATACTTTGGAACCCAGGCTGTACAGCAGTAACAGGAAGAAAAATAACATCAGGGTAATTACACCAGACACTTGAGCAAGCCAACTGTCCTGGAGTCTTATGGTATCCATATCAGTTGAATTAACTGAAGGACAATATCACAATTCTTCTCTCCCCAAACTGTCGCTAGATTCAATTGAAGGGAAAGTTGGCAGGAAATGTAACCTACCCCTCATAATGATCTCTGCCTTCTTGTGGGCAGCAAGATGTGGAAGGTGGTAATTTCACACTGCTGTAATGATGAAGTGTGAGCAATCCTGGCTGCTGGAACATGTGCAACCGGAGCTTCACAGCCTCCGGAGAACCGGATCGGCCCAGAGCTGTGGGGCTCCCAGCCACCACCACCTCTTGTCTGATTTGCCTGTTGGCCCTTGGCCAAAGGCACGGAGAAACCCAAGTGCCTGTCTGACAGTGACACAGTCCTGCTGCTGTTCAGAGAGGAACCAAGGAAATTCTGTTCCTGCTGTAGCATAAAGATGTAGTGATACACTTGGAAAGGATTGCACAGCTGGAGTGCGCACACATCTGCCCTTACTCTCTGTACTATTTCTAGCAGGAAAAGAGGGCAGCCGTGTTTGGGGAGGGCTGTCTTGTGCCTTCACAGCTGTTCGTTTCAGCGACTGCAAGTCAGAGCCTGAATTCTGTGTCAAATTTCTTCATTTTGAAGAGCAGAGAAGGGAATTGGATCAGGTACCATCAGATGCAAAGCTCCCTATTTTCAGTGGGAAAAATGCTCCAAGTAATTAAATTGCTACTATGGTCTCCAGTGTTGTTTCTAGCTTTTGAAAAGTGCTTTCTTGAGTCCTCCAAGCGTGATGCTGAGCTGCAGTCCTGTCCCATGTGGTCTACGTTCAGGGAAGGAAACTTCCTGTCTTAACAAGATGAAGGTACAAGGGAAAAATACCATACCTCCTGGAACGTGGGCTTGGAAACTGGATAATCCTTCGCAACAGGAGAATGAGATACATTTGTTCCAGCTTGTCCTGGGAGACAGAATAGGAAAGGAAAATGAGGCAATTGTTATATGAGAGAATAGAAACGTGAAACCCAGCTGAATTTGTTTCTGTTCACAAATTGGAGTGATGTGATGTGTGTTTTTGATGAATTATATAGAATGGTCTGAATGAAAAATGAGATTTGAGTAGCAAATTCTGGGGTTTCCTATATAATTTTTTTAAAAAATTTTGCATTCATTTATTTGCACTTACGAGACCTGCACTAAATTCTTTCTACTTATACAAACGATACAGCCCTTGCAGCAGAGTGCGCTGGAGTAGATGGCCTTTTAGTTAAACTAAGCTACTTTCATACGAGTTCAGCTTAACTAAATTAATTTAAATTTGAGATAAAGTAATACAAGTTCCTTATCAAGCCCTTCATTCTCAGCCTTCTTGTGGAGAAGGGTTGAATAGTCCAAGGTTTTGCACACTTCTTTTTTCAGTTTGTTGTACAAACTTCGTTCCTAAGTAGTCCCTTTCTTGAATTAAACGAGGCAGGTTTCCGGTGTTGCAAATAAAGAAGTAATACAGAACCATTACTCTTGTTAAGTGGGCATTCAAAGGAGTAAGAGATATAGAAAATTTGGATTTGTGCATTTATTGTGGGCTCTTAAGGTGTATCAGGACTGTCTGAAAGGATCCTAAAAGGAATAGAGGGAAAACTGGTTTCAGACCTGACTTCCAGTGATGTTAATCTTTCTGCATCTTAGAATGGTAAAGAACAACAGATGCTAACGGTGCTGATCTTCACCCAAGGCACTCTTGGGGGTTTTCTGTTGAAGTTAAATTGGTGTTAATGAAAGTTGTTCATCTGATACTAAAAATGCCCCTGCCTTACTGCTTTTGGCTCCTGGCATGTCACCATCTCGTTATCTTCTGGGCTAGACCGGGCTTGAATGCCTGATGTATAAACCAGGCAGATTTTCTTCCTCCAAAAAAGCTACTGGCCGTTTTTCTCCTCTAAGCAAGATAAAATGGCACAAACCCAGTTCTGTTCCTTTTCAGGTCACTTTTTAATGTCTGAACATGTGCTCCCTCTGTACTTTCTGGAAGTCCTACATTTGTTCTAACGCGTGGAGATTCTGGCAGCCTGCTAGATCCTCCCCGAGCCCTAGCATCGAACTTTGCTCTTTCATTTCTCACCAGCGCGGTTTCGTGCCAGAGCTGTGAACAGCATCTTTCCTAAGATGTCAAAGTGCCATCTCTTCCTCTCAGATGAGCAAGTGTTTAAAATACCCTGCTTTGCTCAATGACTCTAGGTGTTGTCATGGTGTACTATTTTGCACTAACCATAATTAAGTTCAGTGTTCTCGGATTTTGTTGAAATGCATTTAGAAATCCCTGTGGTGTTTGAGGAATTTTTTTTTTTTTTTTTAATAGCATGAGTTTATGGGTGAAAGCGTCACTGTGAACGTGGCTGGGAGGCTGATGTACACCAGTTGCCTCCAGGAGTTCCCAGAGAGGACTAATCTGTTTCACCTGCCCTGAAATATGAAATATGCTTCTAGTTAGCCTCCTGTTCATAAAACAGCAGCTGAGGTTTATGGTGTTTTATGTACACGCAGCCTTTTACGACAAAGTAGGGATTGTTCTCCTTTGCCAGGTTTGCCCAGGCTTTTGTTTCGAAGTGCAGTGTGTAAGCACAACACAGAATTGTTTAGAGTGGAACAATGTTAATGAGGTCACTTCTGCATTGTGGCATGACAGATAACGTGCAGAATAATCTACCAGTTTAGTAATTTGATTTGCTGGTTATTATGTTGTTGCGTAGCCGTAATTCTAAATAAGATCTTCCTTCCCTATCCTCCTTAATCTATAAATCTCTCCCACTCATTGCGTTGGTGGCTTGAGTAGTTGCTGCTTTTTTCTTTCTGCTGGTGTTCAGCATTTCTTTAGTATGTTCTTTTCATGGCTTTTCCTTAATTTTTAATAATACTCCACCTCTACAGTTTTACACAACTTCATAGATCTGTATAGCTTACTGTGAATCTGTTTTCCCTGTGCTTTGTTTGACAGGCATATAAAGGCTTTAAAATGATGGCATTCCCTGTAATAAAAGGGCTGTAATTAGGGTCTTTTTGTTCTAATTTGCATCACAGGGCTAGAAGCCCTAAGCACCATGTGGTATTGAGACGCTGAAGAGCTTGGTCTCATTCTCAAAGACAGGAGAGCAGAATTTCAGTGCTCCTAACTGAGCCTAGCTGCAGATGAAGGTAGCCCCACATCCTTGTGGAGTGGACATGCCCCACTGCACTTCTCCCAGCTTGGTAGGTTAGCTGGGAACTGTTTCACTCTTCTTCCAGTTGTGGGATTTTCCTAAGCAGGAGTGATTGCTGCAGCTGCTTGGATTAGCTGTGTCTTCCATCACGGCACACAGATGTCGGCGTCTCATCAGATGAGAGGCATTTGGAAGAAACTGCATCACTCTGCAACCACCATCTTCTCTTGAAAAACCACTCGTCATTGTGTGCCCCAGGGCAGCATTTGAGTGACAGGGGAGCTGTGTCGTGATGTGTCAGGGGTGCAGTGCCTCTGTTCATACGTGTTAGCACAGTGCACTCTGATTGATGAGCATGTTGAGCAGCAGTTGTGGAGGATATTGATGGGATAAACCTAAATTTGGGTCCCGCGGTGTTGGTGCAGGATTGGAAGAGGGAGGAAAGCTGCCTGGAAAAAGAAAATAGATACTGCTCTGGGTACAGTGCTCAAGGGAGAGACCATTTCTGACTGAAGTTCACAGAACTGCATTGACTAATTGAGAACGAACTTACCCGCCTGAGTACCCATCCTGTGGACACCCAAGAAGACATGTTAATGTTGTCCCCCCAAGAGGATCAGCAAGGGAGCTACTGTGCTTCATTCCCTCTGTAGTACAGTTACTCTGTTTGCAGGTTAAACACAGGTGATGGGGAGGAAGACAGGTCTGAAAAAATCCCCATATGTGCTTGCTTGCTGCTGGAACCCATCAGAGTTAACAACCAGCCCAAAAAAACACTGGACCAAAGCAAATAAGCAGTGAGCTAGCATGTAGTGTGCTGACAGAGCATGAGGATGAGAGGAGAGGTGCAACTGCATAAAGAAACATTCATTGGAACTACTGGAGTAGTTCACCAAATCTGGGGAATCTTTTTATTTACACGACAAACCTGGTGTCCTGGTTTAAACCCAGCTGGCTGGTGGCCAAGCACCATGCAGCCACTTGCTCACCCTCCCCTGCCTGGAGGCTGGGGGAGTAAATTGAAGGGGTAAAGGTTGAGATCTCAGTCATAGGTTGAGATAAAACAATTTAATAGTTGTAGTAAAATAAAACAATAACAGAAAGTACACATGGGTAATGTGCATTGTGATTGCTCACCACCTGCTGACTGATACCCAGCCTGTTCCCAGCTAGTGATCCCAAAAGTATGAAGATCCTGCAATTGCAATCCTGGAAGCGAGAGAGAACCCGTCTCCTTTATATACTGAGCATGACATTACATGATACGGAATATTTATTGGTTAATCTGGGTCTGATTCTCTGGCCATGCTTCCTCCCAGCTTCTTGTACACCTGTGCACGGGCAGGACATGGGGAGTTGGGAAGTCCTTGATCTCTTAGCAACAGCAGAAAACATCAGTGTTTTATCAGCATTCTTCTCATACCAAATCCTGTACTGAATCCAAACCACAGTACTATTCTAGCTACTAAGATGAAAAATTATCCCAGCTGAAACCTGGCCTACTGGGTATAAACTGAGCATTGTTGTCTTACTCTGGCCAAGGCCTGGTTGTGACCTGTCGGTGGGATGGGAATGCTGCCTCTTCCCAGCTGAACAGGAGGGCAGTACTCCCCAAATGAGTGCTGTAATAGCATCTCCTTTCAAAGGAATGGCTCAGGAAAACCTTGTTGGTTGTGTGGGATGTTGCCTGTTTCTGTCCAGTCCTTAATCCTTTCCCTTCAGGATCAGGACATAGGACCAAAGCAGGACTTTGAAGAGGAAGAAATGATGGCAGTACTCAAGTGGAATGCTCTGCAAGTTGCTGGGGAGGCCAGAATCATGAAATTATTTAGGTTGGAAAGGAATGTAGTGTTGTGCAGCCCTGCAGCTCCAAGCAACGATAGCCTCAAAGTTAGGGAAAGCTGCTGTAACGAGCCTTGTTTTCCATTAGTGCTCAGGTCTGCAAAGTTAGAATCATCGGGAAACAAAAGTAACTGAAAGCAGTTTAATAGTAATGTTGGCCTGAAAGAAGTTGCAGTCCCTCATGTCTTCCCCCTCGTCTCTTTTCCCTTGTAACCCGCTTTGCCTTACTGCAGACCTCCCGCTGTGCCACGGGAAGCACCACGTCTGACATCTGGAGACCACATTGGTCTTCCTCACCTCCTGAGCAATCTTCTGAGTACTTGGTCTGCAAATTCTCTTGTCTCTTACAATACAAATAGGCAAACTCATATGAAAATGTAGTAGTAGTTGGGACACTTGGAGTGAGTGTACAAGAACGTGTTGGATTGTGTCCTATATAAAAGTAGCAGTTACAGACTGATTCAACATGTTAAGTTCTTCCTTTATTGAGAATTCATCTGAATGCCAGAATAGGAAATAGTTGCTCTGGTTAATAAGCAGTAAAGATGTGTTCCTAACTGAGGAGGGGATTTTACATGCTTCTGACCCAAAAGCTGCAGCTGATTTTACATGAGTGTGGATTACTTGTTTGGATGTGTTATTGCCTGCCAGATAAAACTGGCTCCTGCAAAAACTTCATAAATGCTGGTGTGGTTGTGTGATGAGCTGGACTGAGGAACTGATCCAGGCTAAAATGTTTTTTAGTTTTATTTTGGGTTTTTTCCTCTGTACTTGATGCTTGACTTTAACCTGGTGTGTTCCCTGGCCCAGCTTTTGTGCAGCTGTATTGTGTCCTGGCACAAGAGAAGTGTCACAGAGATAGGAACGAGTGGCAGAAGAGAGTTGAACTTGCTTCCTTTGCTCCTAGAGGCAGCTTAGTATATTCTTGCAACCTTGGTTTTGTGTACTCATTGGGATAGTACAGAAATAATCTTTTATGCTCTACGTGAGTTGAATATCATTTTAGGAAGCGGCCATATGCTGCTGATACATGAGAATGATATTGGTGTTATAAAAAAACAACCTATTCCCCAAAGATTTCCTGGTGCAGTGCTGCTCTTTGATATCCTCATATTTGTCAAAGACCTCACACCTGAAAGGGAAAAGCCCCATGTGGGCTTTTGTAGAAAAGTCTTCAGTGAGGTGTCACATGAAGGGGGGAAAAAAGGGACCTGATGGGAAATGTGGCAATGCCCCAGGAGGAGAAGTGTCTTTTTAGCTGACAGGAGCTTCTTTGAAGCATGCTAGATTCTTGCTGCATGTTTTCAGATATTTTTTGGATGGCATTTTACAACTGCAGGTGTCTTGGATTGATAACAGCATGATACCAGCTCACTGTTAGGCTTTTTCAGTTTGAGTGCTGAAGTGGACCAAACACTTGATGGTAAGGAAAGCCAGATGCCTTCCCCTGGGCTGTTACAGACCATCACTACTGCTGTGATTTTGGAGAAGGTCATGAAATTACCCATCCAGTGTTCCACTATGACAGCAGCACAGATAAAACGTGTTATTCCTTGGGGTTTTTGCTATCTAGCTGCTCCAACTTTGGAAATACTTTAGGGCCTGACTCGGAAGAGGGTCTCCATGATCAAAGGGAAGCAGTAAACCATGTATTTCACTTGATGTGCTGTCTCTTACTGCCATGGGAACCCTTCTAACTTGTCAGGGCTGTTGTGGGCTCTGTGCTCTCCCTGCTAATGGTGCTCTCTGTCTGGTGAACAGGAATGCCCGAAATGCCACGTCACCATTGAGAAGGATGGGGGCTGCAACCACATGGTCTGTCGGAACCAGAACTGCAAAGCCGAGTTCTGCTGGGTGTGCCTGGGCCCCTGGGAGCCCCATGGATCTGCCTGGTGAGTTCAGGAGCGTGCCTTGCTGGAAGGTGAAGAAGCCGTGATGCAAACGGCATTGATTTGGACTGAAATCTGTGGAATCGATGTCCCTGTTACAGGTACAACTGTAATCGCTACAATGAGGATGATGCAAAGGCAGCAAGGGATGCACAGGAGGTGAGTCCATAACCTTTGGTGGTAAGGGAGCTCACCAACCCTGGGGCGTGCTTTCTGTAAACCTATAAATCAGTTCTGAAGAATTTCCTGGATTTGGGCACAAATTCGAAAGACAGTTAAGTTTCCCTGCAGCTTTTGGACTCTTGCTTTGTGCCAGAAAAAAAATGTTCAAAGCCACTTTAACCCAATTTGAAGAACATGTTAACTCAGTTGTTATCTGTCATGCTGCCTTGCCTGTTTTATAGCAGCTCTTCACTTGAAGTCATCATAATGCCATGGGTCTGGGACAACAAGCTTCACAGCCTTTGTAAAATGCTCTTTGCTGCAAAGTTTTTAATGTGAATCCTGAGGTGTTTAAACACAGCAGACCTTTTGAATGTAAATAAAATAGACTGCTGTCATTCCAGTAGCTATATTTGGAGGCTTGACATAGAAGAAATTGCGGGTGAAGTTGCAGCTACATTAAGCTGTTTTGTGAATATGAGAAAACCCTTCTTAATGAGGAGGGATTGCATGCTGTGTGCTGCAGCTTGTGGAACTCCATTTCCTGCATCTCCGTCAAAGTGCTGTTATAGCCAAGAACCAAACTATTTCCTGCAGATAGGAATGACTTTGGCTGATACGTGCTACCTTTGTGCTTCCACAACATACAAGTTTAACCATGGCCATGTTGTCATTTTTTTACAGTTGATCTCAGTGAGAAGAAAATAAGGTTAATGGCTGTGTATTGAGTCATCTTGGTTCTCTTCTGCTACTTAGCACATGGTGTCTTTTCCTGCTTTATAATGTGTGGCCTAGGCAACCCAAGGTTGCCCTCTTTAACACAAGCACAGTAATTATTTAATTAGAATTGCTTGTTAGCAAAAAATTTAAAAAAACACCCCCTGCTTCTTACTTGTTTGTCATGACACTGGAAGCATTTAAGTCCTGTAACTTGAATTCAGAGGCTGAAATTCAAAGCTTACCAGGCTTTAGCAATGCAATTCTAATTACTTCCAAGGTTGGGAGTGAGGATGTCACAGCTGTGCTAGGAAGTCCCCTGCATGACAGCGAACTGCCGTGGGTCTGGCCTCTTATTTTCACACAATGTCAGGGTTAACAGTGCCACCCAAAGTGGCACCATCAAAGTCTGGCCAGTGGGAGAGGAGAGGAAACACCCTTGGAAAGGAAGCTTGTTCTCAGGATCAGGAAGAGCCTCATGAAGGCTTTACTTCTCCTGTAGCCATTACTTTGTTTTAACTATTTGTTTTCTTTTTCCCTAATGGGAATTAACACAGCGATCCAGAGCAGCCCTGCAGAGGTACCTGTTCTACTGCAACCGCTATATGAACCACATGCAGAGCCTGCGCTTTGAGCACAAGCTCTATGCTCAGGTGAAGCAGAAAATGGAGGAGATGCAGCAGCACAACATGTCGTGGATCGAGGTGCAGTTCCTGAAGAAAGCAGTCGACGTCCTCTGCCAGTGTCGTGCCACACTCATGTACACTTACGTCTTTGCCTTCTACCTCAAAAAGAATAATCAGTCCATTATCTTTGAGGTAGGAGAAAACATGGCTGTCAGGAGTTCAGCTCACAAAGCTAAGCAAAATAGAGATTTAATGCTTGGAGAAGCTCTTATTCCCAGTTTTACTAAGTGCATCTGTCTTAATAGTTGTGCAATAGTTAGAGGGCCTACTGGGCCTCATGTAGCATTGTCTGCTGGAGGAAAAAGTTACAAAGTGCTGCCCTCTAAAACAAGAAAGGGAGCAATGTTCTGTCTTGAACTGGCAAAGAAGGCCTTAAACCTTAAATCTGGCATTTTCACTTTCCCTGGTGTGGCTTTTTTCCAAGGGCACTACCATTAAAATTGCACTGCCGTTAAAATTGTCCAGTCTGCTTCACAAGCAACGCTGTATTGACTGGTGATGATTTAGAACAGTCCTTTGCTGGTCTTTGTGCAGAACTGAAGCAGAATGCTTCCCTGCTGCATGCTCAGCAAAGGGTGCACAGAACTACTGAGCAGTAGCGAAAGCTGTGCTCTGATGCTGCTGTGCACGTACCAGGGGTCAGTAAAGGCTCTGCCAATGCTGTTAAAAAAAAAAAAAAAAAGAGACAAGGGGCAGAATGGGAGATGAACTGCCTTTTACCACACTGTACCACTAGTAAGGAAAGGATTTTTTTTAGGCTTGCCAAAATATTGCAGATTGAGGGAGATGTAAGACTTGCAGGTAGATTCTCTTCTGATCAAATGAAGAAATTTCAGCTTTTTCAATCTTGATGCTTAGAGCAGATTACTAGAGGGTCACACAGTGCATATCTAATCCTGTTTTTTATTTCAGCACCGATTTCAGTTGAAGAAAAAATATCTTGCTCCTTTCCCCCCAAATATTCCTTTTTTCTTTTTGCTTCTTTCTTTGTCTTTGCAGAATAACCAAGCAGACTTAGAGAATGCTACAGAGGTGCTTTCTGGGTACCTTGAGAGAGATATATCCCAAGATTCGCTGCAAGACATAAAGCAGAAAGTACAGGATAAGTACAGGTTTGTTTTTATATAATTCTCCATCTCAGAGCTGCCCGAGTACCTGTATTGCCATCCTGTGTGACAAGTAATGGCATGTGTACTTTGCCAAGCTACAGTTTTCTCCAGAGTCGTGTCCCTGGGAAGCTGTTTGCTCTTGGCCTTCTGCCATACATTGTGATGATCAGCTGGTCCCTGGGCATCTGGGAACAGCAGCCGCGGTGTCCTGCGCCAGCCCCTGACGACATCAGCGGTGAAGCCCTCACACATATGCTGGCAGCATGTTTTTGTGCCCCTGATGGGACCAGCCCTCGGGGGGAGGTGGCACCCTGCAGGGAGAGGCTCCCGACTCTGCCTTGCATCTGCTCTGCTGAGCAGTAGCTAGAAGATTCAATCCAGTAATGAGAAAATCTTGTGGCCAAAAGCAATGGCTGTTCCTGCACGGAAGGAGCACGTGGGAATGGCCAGGACCGAGGTGGGACCTGCATAGTGAAGGCCAAAGAACAGGGTGTGGCTTTGTTGTTCCAAGCTGACAGCTTTGGTCCAGGATGTTTCCATAAGTGAGCAATCAGCTCTTTTATTTATCTGTTGGCTCCATTTGTGCAAAAAATGGGTGTAGTAAAGCTGTCCTTGAAGAAGGGAGAGAGCAACCTGCCCAGGCAGGGAGGAGAGCCGAAGGACCAGGGTCCAGGTGACATAAATGCCAGTGCTTTTTACAGTCCCAGGGGAATGGCTTCTGCACAGTGGAAAAATACAAAGCTGTAAATGCGGATGAGTCACAGGATTATGGCTTGCATTTTTGAGGCATTTTGCCAAAGTTACCGAATTTGTTATGCCTAGCTTGGAGCGGGGGGAGCCGAGGTAGGGTGAGCAGGGACTCTGGGTAGTGGAAGTAGCCATTAAGCTTTGGTGGGCCTGTGGCCTGTTCTGGCGTAGTCTGGCAGCACGGCTAGGGCTGAACAAGATTTGCCAGACCTTCTCTTTTGAGACATTTTGTAACTTACCCTTTAAGACCACCTTTAAGTTGGTATCTTGGCTCAAGCTGCCTGTTCACTTAAGCCCTCTGCAATTGGATGCTCTTCTAGGGATGGTAACAGCTATCCAGAAGAAATTAAAACCTAATATAGCCTCAATTGCCTGGAAACATAGTATCCCAAACCTGCCTTCATGTTTCTGGGAAGAAAGTATGCATCTGTCAAGCCCACACAGGTCCCTAATTAACTAGTTCAGTCATGTCTTAAGTCCTGCACGGTGCTCTTTGTGTACTGGTTCCAGCGTACTGATGCAAGACTGGGGCCAAGGATGTTATCAAGGTGGGTTTAAAGAGCTCTGGGAAATTGCAAGAACTGACCTCCTAGCTAATTCGGTTTCAGCTGTTTTGATCTCTTAATTTGCAAAGACATTTCTAGAAAACAGGATTAAACCCCCACCACCAGCAGCAAAATAACTGAAGCTGGAAAAGCAGGAACTGTGAATGTTTGCTATCACATGCTTCAGAAAATCAATGGGACTTTGTGTACGATGATTTCTGTTGCAACAGCTGATAGCAATGAGAAGAGCCAGAACAGTTTTATTCAGATAAATCTGTTGGTCTGATCAGACACTGAGTGGTAGCAGCATAAGGGCTGCGGGTTAAGGTGAGGGGTTTCTGCCTACGTGTTGGCATGCCTTGTGATCCAGGGTAGCTTTCTGCTCGGGCCTCCTGCTGGGACACTCCTCCTGTGCACCTCGCTTTAGTGAGCAGAGGGATGTTTGGCCACTGCTGAGCAAGCCAGGTTCCCAGCTGCCAGAGCCCCTCGGACGCCGTCCTGGCTGATGCACGTGCCTGGAAACTGAACCGCAGAAATCCCAGCAGGAACCAGTAACTCAGCAGTCAGCTCCCGGGTTCCTGTTTCTCACGTTGCAGCGCACCACTGCAGGCTGGGTGCTGCTGAACCATGGACTGGCAGCACAGCTGCACCTGGCGCCTTGGGAGCTCTTAGGCTTGTCCCTCCTGTGCCTAAAGATGATGTAGACTTCAGCATTGCCGCTGGAAGGGGTTTAATCCAGAAATGCCTGCTGCTTATTTATAAGTTGCTCTTGGAACCTGAATACTTTAAATGTTTCTCTGCTTTTTATCTTTTTAGTTGGGTAACGCACCCGAAATGAACATGGCATCATTTGATATGTTCCTATGATATCACTTTTCCTCAGTATCATTGATCCTGGTAGGACTGTGCCTAACTCTGGGATCAGTTTTATTTGCAGCTTTGTCTGTTTAAATGAGTGTAGGTGGGAAGATTCTGCAGGGCGTAGTGCCCCTCTGAGACCTAGGAGTTGCAATGCCATGTAAAACTTGCACTCCAACCAGACCACTAACCCTTTCTTGTAGCCAGCATGACCACTTCCATCTCCACTGGGATTTTGGAGGGGAATAAAGCTGGGTCAGCACTCCTGAGGCTTTGCCCAGCTAGCGCCTGGATTTTTGTTGTCCTGATACGGCTCAGAGTAGGCACCAGCCTGTGTTTGAGGAGAGCTCCATCCCATTTCGGGTGTCACTGCTGACCCGTGCTCTGGCTTTTGCAAACTGCAGCCGCTGCTTCTTCCTTTTTCAGTTATTAATGGAGGTTTCTCAGCTGTAGGGGCTTTGGGGATACTTTTGCATGGGAAACTCTAAATTTGCATGCTGTTTTTTCAGCCGGGGACCTGGAGTTGAGTGACTGGAGTAACTGAAGTCTTAATTAGAGCTGTTAACAGGCTACAAAGTCCCTTCTCGGGGGATCTCCTCTTTCGGAAGCGAGGCTTAATGTAGGTTTGCGTTGCGCGGTGCTGGGGATGAGCTGTGGTTCCTAACCTGCCTTTTCTGTGCTGTTCCTCTTTGGTGCAGATACTGCGAGAGTCGACGAAGGGTTTTGTTGCAGCACGTGCATGAAGGCTACGAGAAGGACCTGTGGGAGTACATTGAGGACTGAGACTGGCCCCGCATTAAACGAACTCTGAAACCTTTACCATCTAGAGTGCTCATGCGATTCAAATCAAACACACACAAGGCGCTACCTACGCCTGTTACACCGCTGGTCTGTAGTACCGGGATTCTGTTTTGTTAACAGAAAATTTAAGTAAATTATATTGTAATAAAAAAAACAAAACAAAAACAAAGGTAGATAAACCATTGTACAACAGTATTCTAGGCGGCCAATAAGTGTGACAGACGCACTAAAAAAAAAAAACCCTCCAACTTTAACTTGTAACGTAGCTTCATTCTCCAAGCCGACTCCTTTTTCTTTTCTATCTTTCTTTTCCTGTGTGTAGTACAGATAAAATTTAAACCAGTTTCTTGACACTGCTTTTCATGTCCAAACCAGCCATTTTGATGTACTTTGGTAAGGGGGGATGGCTCTCCCACCCCCCTCCTCCTCTCTGACACCCAGGTACACGGATGAATGTCGATTGGCTCATTGTAAAGATGATTCTTGGGGAGGGGAGGAGGGGGGGTACACAGCAAGGAAAAAAAAAAAAACCTTTGTATATGACTTTTAAAACAAAAAGAGGACAACACAGTATTTTTCAAAGTTGTATATAGCGCATATGCATGGACAAAGAGCAAGCGTGGCACGTGTTTGCATAATGTTTAATTACAAAAAAATATTTATTCTTTAAAAATCTTCAAGATTATGTCTATTTGCTGTGCATTTTCTTTCAGTTTGATTTTTTGTTTTGTTTTGTTTTCCCTGGGATGGGGTGGGGGAAACGTGTGCTGGTGTAGTGAATAATTTTTTTTTTTTTAAGGCTTTTACCAGAGAAGTTGGGTTTCTCCGCTTCCTGCAGTGTTCCTTTACATCCACAGCCTCCACGGTTTGTGTGTTTATCCATTGCTGGCGACAGACCCGTCCCCTCGCGCGCAGCTCCTGACGCTCCGTAACCCCGTGTGCATTGCCTTAGTGACCAGTGCACACTGTGATTCAGGATGCTTTGCCTTTTTTTTTTTTTTTTTTTTTTTTTTTTCCCCCTGGATTGATAACTGCCCAAATCCAACTCTGCTGTTCCCATCCATGTACACAGGACATGCGCTCTGAACCCAGAGGATGGGGGTGTGGGGGTGTGTGTGTGTGTGTATTTAGTTTTATTTTTACTTCTGAGGCAGGAAAAGGAGAGGGGTATTTTACACCACTTCTCAAAAGACTTATGGCAAGATTTCAGCTGTGGATCTCCTCCCTCCCCCTTTAATCTGTCAAATGGACCGTTCCTTGCTGTTTAAGTTTCACTTACATTATAACAAGTCGTAACATTGAAAAGGAAAGATGATGGAATTGTCTTTGTGTTTGTTTTGGGCTCAGTTACTGGGCATACTGTCCTGGCAAATATTTAACACTCCATCTAGTGCAGTAGAAGTTGAAATCAGTGGGGTATTTTTCAGTTACAAGGGGAAAGAACTAATAAGTTAGCTACTGAGTCCATTTTTATGATTTCTGTAACAAGAGCTATGTTAAAGTAAACAATTGGTGGTGGTTTTATTAAATTTACTCCTGTATAGGAATTCCTTCTGTGGTATTTTTCGCCAGGCTAGTGTCCTCAAAGTTTTCTGCCAATCTGCCAGCTTCAAGGGGGAATCAAGTTGGAAAGGGGTGAATTTAAAAAGGCAGATCACAGGCAGGTCTTTAATACGAAGTGTTTCCAGCAGCCACCCGAGTCACTTTGGCTCCCTCACAGATCAGTACCAACACTTCCAGGGATGTAGTTTTGTCTCTCTGTGCTTGTTTTCCCCTTCAGCTCTCCCTACAATGGCTTATTTGCCTCTGGGAATCACATGTGAGAGTATCTGCACCGCAGCTGGTTCCCCTCTTAGTTTTTCTGCCACTGCCCTGTGAGGGGTGGGATGGAGCAAGGCTGCAGCCTGTCAGTCTCTACCTGCAGGTGCTGGCTACTTTGGCACACAGAAATTCCCTGTATTCAAACGGTTCTGGAAGCCATCTGCTCTGCTGGAGCATTGGTGGGCTGGGCAGCTGGAAGTGTTAAGTCTACCTGGCATTGGGTTTTTACTCCATGTTTCCCAAACTGAATATACAAAGGATGTAACCCGAAGGAAACCTGGTCTGTGGTGTCTTCAATTTCGATGGCTGTTGGCAAACCTTAATAGTGATAATTAAGACCCTGTTCTGTGGGAGCAATCTGCTGCTGTTCCTCTCCAGCTTTCAAGCACTCCCACAGGAATTGCCAGTCTGTAACAACGCCGTCGCTGCTCACGCTGCTGTGGTGGGCAGCTCTGCAGCCTCTTCCGTGGAAAATACAAAGAAGAAAACCCCCCCCATCCCTGCCTCCACCTTCCTGCTGGTCTGTAGCTCTTTAAGGGGGTTTAGGGGAGCCCAGCCTGCGTGAGGAGAGAGCCGAGGCCTCGGGCCCCTCAGCTGGGGCCTCCCTCCATCCCGGCCTTGTTCCATCTCACACTGCGGGGGAACCGAACACGCCCTTCCTAATAAACTTATATTTTTTAGTTTCAGTAGTTACTTTGGTGTTTTTCATGGGCGGACGGGCCGGGGCTGAGTCCGGCAGAGCCCCGGGTCCTCCCGCCGCCACCGCCGCCTTCCCGTCGGGCGCCGCGCGGCGCGGCTCTAGGGCTGTCCCGGAAGTGCTTCCGGGTCGGCCGGTAACCCTGGTAACGGGCGCTGCTTCCCGCTGCGGAGCCATGGCGGAGCCGCAGGCCGCACCGGTGAGGGGCCGCCAGTGCCCGCCCGGCCCCCGGGAGCGCGGCGGGGGGCGGGGGGCCTGGGGAGGCGGGGGGAGGCCGGGGCGGCGGCGGGAGGTGCTTTTAAGAGCGAGTTTTGAAGCTTCGCACACTTGGCAGTGAAAACATAACGGCAGTTCTGATTTTCATCGGCGTCTAGTGAAACCTAAACCTTCCTCGACGTCCATCACAGATCACTCTTCCCTCCTGCAAAATTGCCCTCGAGCAGGCTGCGTCGTGCAACCTGATTTCTTATTGTTAGGTGCTCGTAAGGAAAATAAATGGACTTGGAATAAGGCAAAGAAGAATCCTCTTATGGATAGATATCAGATTAAAAGGTGAAGAGCAGAAAGAAGGAATAAATGCTCCTTTTTTTGTGGTGGAGGGTGGTCATTAATGAAGACCTGCAGGGATCTGTTCCAGGCCTGTGTTGTTCCGTGTATGTAGAAATAATCTGAACAAAAGGATGGCTAGAAAATTATTAAGGTGAGGAGGAAATATGAGAAACTACAGGAAAGACTTTACAGTGCTGAGTGATAGGACTTAGAATTGGAATGATGTGTACCGATCAAAAAAAAATTGCAAATATAAAGAAAAGGGCCTTTGTGCTGATTATTGCTGCTTAGGAACGAGTGCTTGGAGTTGGATAATTCTGTGAACATATCAACTCAGCTTTTCACAACAGGAATCAGAAAAGTGAATAAAATGTTAGAAATTATTAAGAAACAAACCTGGTAAAAGCCTTTTCTGTGTACATCTGGGTTATTTTCCATGTCTCGGATACTGTACTTAGGATCTCTGATCTTCCCCGTCTCCAGCAGAAGAGTGTGGAGCTAGAAGATGTTTCCAAACCATTACAAGGAACAAGGGCAGACTGAATTACCACTTCAAAAAGTTGTTTATTAAGGAGAGGGAGATGCAACGCTTATAAAAATATATAAAATCCTGTGTTATGTCTGGGGAAGAAGAGCGAGTAATGTCTTTTCCCCAAGAAACTGGAAGTCAGAAGAAAAACTGCTTCCCTGTGTAATCATGTTTCTCTTCTGTGAAGGCTTGTTTTTTGATGCAAAGTAAGAAAAAAGTATAGAATGCATTTATTTTCCACGGACGCAGTACATGCTTGTCTGTGAGCTCTGGGCAGTATTTGCAGGTTGGGGTTTGTTGCCCACCCTGTGATGGGACCCACTGCGCTCATGCACCTGCTGATGGTTCCCCTGGAACGACTCTGTTCTAATGAACTTTATAAATGTTTTATAATAAATGTTTTTGGCGTTTTCCTGTGTGATCTCTAATTAGCATCTTAAATGCTTGAGTTTTGTTGTTTTACAAGATAACAATCACTTTCTAGAATCCTAATAAATAGCACTGAGCCTATGGAACAGGAATGTACTGTAAAACGAGTGGGTTTATTTAATCTACATGGTGAACAGAAATCTCTACCTAGCTGTGGCCAGGGAAGAGCAGTGCTTGGCAGGGCAGAGTTTGTCTAGCAGCA
Source organism: Athene noctua (assembly GCF_965140245.1). Classification (NCBI taxonomy): domain Eukaryota; kingdom Metazoa; phylum Chordata; class Aves; order Strigiformes; family Strigidae; genus Athene; species Athene noctua. The sequence continues at coordinate 22,669,966 of NC_134049.1, read as the reverse complement.
GTGATGCTATTTTTATGCCCTCTTTTGGGATTTGCCAGTTGTCCTTTCTGTTTATTTTCTGGAACAGATCTTCAAGAAGCCTTGCCTGGTGTATTTAATATTCCTCTTTCCTGTCTTTTCAGGTTTCTTCATTGCCAGCAGCTACAGAACATCCAAAATCCCTTACTAAAAAAGGTTTGTTTGAAGATATGATTGTATTTCTTGGGCACGTTGATTTTAAGATTTCTTTTATAGTGTGTGCAGCTGTCTGGTAAGAAATAAGCGTCCACTGGGAAAAGACAAGACTTATCTAGATTATAAACTGCTGAGGACAAGTACGTTTTTCTAGGGTCTGTATGATCACTAGCTCAGTGCTGTTGCTGGCTGACTTACTGTACCTACAGCCTGTATCATGTGTGCTTGTAATCTAAGAGACTGTTGGTTTTATTGTGTACATACTTGTTGGGCTGCTAATGAGTTTGGTGTTCATTTATCTTCTTAAATAATACGAGGGGTTTGTTCATTTTAGGTTCTTTAGAATAATGTCATGCTGTAGAAATGATCTTGGGAAACTAACATTGTGCCTTGTTGACTTTTCATGTTGCATTTTCTAAATTTTGAAGTAGAAGGGATGTGCAAGTGAGATCAAAGCTGTCAGGTTGTAACTGGTTTTAATTATTGGTTGGTTGGTTTGGTTTTTTTTACATACTGAGAGTTAATTAACTCAGTCTGAACTGTTGTTTTGAAATCTTGATTGAATTTGAACTGGAACAGGAACAATTTCAGTTATCGGTTCAAAATGTTTGACTAAAGTCTGATATTTTCTGAGGGGTCTGGTAGAGCCTGCAGCATATTTTGATGTCGCAGCCTCTGCTCTCCCCTCTTCCCTCACTCTTGTGATGTGACTTGTCCCGGCACACTCAGCGAGTGTTTCCTTCTCTGTGGTGCTGATCTGTGCTCACCTTCCTAGTATGGATCCATTCACTTTAGAGACTTTTGTGCCTACCTAAGGTGAGGTTTGGGGGTTTTTTTTTGGATTTTCCTTTCTTAAGTGCCCATCAATTCAGATTATAATTAAGAGTGAACTCTGCAGTGTTGCTAGAGCCCCAATATACTTACAGTGTCGGTCAGGAGGAGTCCTCCTTTTCCCTTACCTTTTAATTCAGGGAAGCTCAGTTGGAGCACTGTACTTGGGCCATTTTCTACCCCAAATGTGTGATGTGCCTGTCAGAGTACACTTCAGGAGGAAATCTTTGATATTTCTAAATTCCTTCTGATGGAGACTGCCTTGGTGATAATGCTGGCATTAAAAAGGAGCTTGTTTGGCAACTGAGTACTACGTCATAGTTTCTGCCTAAAGATGAAGTTCTTCATCTTGCACCTAGGCTTTGGGAAGCTGGAAGAGCCACTTTGCTTTTCTTTTGGGGAGGTCAGGCTAATATCATGTAGTCCCGATTCCTGGCAGCAGAATTCCAGCACTTGAGCAGAACATGGCTGTCCTGGAGATGGTGCTTGATGTTTCACTAGTCCTACAGCTGTTGGCTTGTCCAATCCAAGGCTCTTTTGTACATTGCCCAGAGCTGAAAGGAAGACATTGCTATTGCTTCAGGCCTGTGTGCAAGTAAAAATGAAACTAAAATTTACTTGTATCTTGACTGTCAACTCTTTTAGAGCAAGGATTACTGTTACTTTGAACCAATTAGCATGGCTTTCATGGAGGCACTGCTTCACTCCTTAGTGAGATGGTTCATCTCCATCCTTTTCTATAAAGATTATGACTCTGATCTCCTCCTCATCCTCAGTAACACCCACTTTGTTCTGCCTCGTCGAGCAAGTCCTGTCTCTGATATTTGCAGTTTTTACAGGACAGTGTACGTTTGTAGTTCTCTAAATAAAACATCTGTAGAGGGACCAGGCTGATGGTGTTTGCCAAGAGGTGGACTATCACTCCCCAGCACTCTCTCCTGGCAGGCTGAGGTCTATTAAATCAACTCTGCATAATTCATGAGCGACCGGAATAGCTGAAAAAGAAAGATGGGGCCATCAGTCTTACAAAGAAGCTGTGAAGGTGTGCTGGATAGAAGCTGTCCTGCCTCTGTCAGCTTGCTTCTTAAACTGTCTGTCAAGTGCCTTCCTGCTTTTAAGTGTGCCCAATTTAATATTGATTATTTGGGAGAATGAACTGTGGCAGCTGCAGCTTTCTTAATGGGATTGCTTCTGCAGATCCCGCCTGCTGTTTGATAAAGAGCTGCTTGTTTGTGGCTGCCGAGGAGGAGTTTTCTCTGCTGCTCAGCATTTCACATTAACAACCCTGTGTGCTGGTTTCAGCCCTGCCGGGACCGGAGAGCACGTTGCAGTTGCCTCTCCCCCACCCTCAGCCGGTCGGGCTGGAAGTTAAGCACAGACCCTGGGCTAAAATAAGAAGAAATTTAATACAACAGTGTGATAAAACAATCTGAACAACAACAGTGGCAATGATAACAACAATAAAAAGCAGTAACAATGAACAAGACAAAAGATATACAGAGAAATACCGCAAAATGGTCAGGGAACAAGCCCGCTGCGTGTGTGTGCACAACCCCAAAACCAAAAGCGAAAATAAAAAGGCTCCTCCCCCGGACCTGATGTCAGCATGGTATGAATAACCCGGCTGGAGATCCCTTCCCCCTCTCTCTCTGCTGGGGAAACTTGACCCTATCCTAGCTGAAGCAGGACACCCTGAAACCAAGCTGGATGCTTCTTTAAAAAGAGCCACCAATGTTCCTTCAGGTTTTAAGGCTGCAAGTCCGAGGATGGGCAAAGGCTGTGCGAAAGAATTGGTCTGTCTCCATCAACAGCCAATGCTCCTTCCACCTCCTTCCTTCATTTGGCATTGGTGCTCGCCCAGCTGCATACCAGAGGGGAGAAAGTAGTAAATGAAATCTACTTACTCGTGGCTCTGGATTTCCCTTTGATACCAATACGACCCTTGACTTTTATCTATGGTGAAGAAAAAAGATAATCTAGCCTGTGACTTTTGTCATTTTGTTTTCTGTCTCTTAAGGTAAATGGAGGCATCTCCAGTACCTGGCACCTCAGGTCATTCTGAAATGAAATGCCTTGGAAGCCTTCGTGCTTTGCCATTTAGGATTTGACTGTGTTGCCTTTAGTGCAGTGGCAAAAGCTGATTTGAGCTGCCCGATCGTTAATCTTTAGGAAATGAGGGCAGCAAAAAGATTTGTAATAGGGAGTGATATAACAGTGTCCTTTGTGTGGGGGTGTGATGTCGGGGGCACGTAAGAGAGAAGGGGAAATAACGAAGGTGATGTTGTATATGCTATTGTGGAGTCTGGCAGGAAGGAATAGCATCTTTTTCCCATGACAGGTTTGGGGTTTTTTCTAATAGGGTTTTTGCAGAACATCTTAATGGAGTATCTCATCCTATTTTAGTTTGGCTGAGGAGAATTATGGTGAATTTGAAGGAGCCAGGCAAATCTACATAAGTTCTGTTTGAATAGAAGAGTGTTGCTAAACTTATTTTAAACTGACATTTTTAAACACTGAATGGTGACTTTCTGTTGCAGCAACTTGCCTTTTGATATTTGCATTGTATTTTCAAGTGGGATGCAAGAGAGATATTGTAACGAACATTAACGCAAGCTGGTCTATGAAATACAGAGACCATATGGTGTAATATGGTCTCCTGTGAACAGTTCGGTGTGGATAAAATTTGTGCCCAAATAAAGCATGTATTATAATAACTAAATAATGTTGTTGTACACGAATGAAGTAGAGTATGACCAAGTCATTGCTGAAGTCCTAACTTTAATCATCACAGTGCCAGGATTCAAATTGTAACAGCTTGCCTGTGTTTGTACTGAGTAGAAATAAGGTAGTAAATGTATGTTTCTGCAAATGTGATCTCAGATTTGCAAAAAATCATTTGAATGACAAACCACACATGTGGGTTTTGTTGCTTAGCCAGAAGAACACCAGAAAACTGCATTTTCAGTCCAAGCTGTGGTGCAGATGATAATATGTTGAATAGTGTTAAACTGTACATCCCAAGAGTCGAGCAGCTTCCCCTCACTGTCGGGTTGCCTTCCTCCTATGGATGCTCCTTTGATCCTGTCTGTGAGATAAGAAAAAATGGAAACCTAGAACTAGTGTTTAGCAACCTGATTTTATGGCTGATAAACAAGAATAACTTTGAAGCAAGAGGCAGAATTTGCTCTTGAATTAGTTGCTGTCAAGGTTGACCTGTCATGTGGCTTTTAGGTTGCAAAAGCCTGAAAGGTTGGGATTTAAGAGAGTCTGTCTTGCAGGCAGGTCAGCCCAAAGGGAAGACAGTGAGATTCAACAAGCATATAAAGGGTCTGGAGCAGATTGGGGGGGGGGGGGGGGGGAAGGCGTCGTACACAACAATCAGGTTAGAAATATCTAACATCTACATCTAGCAATCTAAATTAAAGGGACCAGTGGAAGGCAAGCTCCTCGGAGTATCTTGTAGCTACACTTGGTGACAATCATTACTCAGCAGCTGACACTTTAGTAGCTAAAACCATTCATTATTTTGTCCTTTACCCCCCGTGGGGAGAGCTGCTCTGAAAATCAATTCCCTTTGTTGCTACATCAAGATCCATAACTCTTCCCATGTTGATATTTTGTCCCCAAGCAATTGATGGTAGAATAAAGGGAGCTCTGTTCCTTGAAGCGATGTAGAGTTAATATCAGCCTGCTGAGATGGCATTTTAATCTCCCTGCTGCATTTTAAATTAATCAGATATTTTCCTAAATGCTTTACTGGTTTTAAACTGAGATAGGCTGACTCCCATCTTTCCACTTTCCTTTTGCCACACAGGCAAATCAATTCATTTTATAGTATCTGATAGTACTCTAGCAGAGAAGCACTTTAACCAGCTTGTATTGTTGATTTTTATGGAATATAACTTGAATTTATTTCCCTTTATCCTGGAAAAAAAATTTAGAAAGGAAATTCTGGGTTCATGTTAGTCTAATAACAGGTCAGAGGTTAATGGAACAATTTTAAATGCATTTGGATTTCTACACAAATATTAGACCTCAGATTTTCTGAGATACAGTGATGGCTTTTTAATAACAGGGTAGAATCCTAAATATGTATATACTATAATAAATACACTGAAGCAAAATAAAGTAGATTTCACTTGAGTTACTGGGAAGAACTTGGGCTAGAAATCCATTAGACTCTGAATTGTTACCAACCACCTTTATGTTTACCCAAGGAAGGGTCAGGTAGATAATTTTCAAAGCTAAAATCTTCCTCTTGTAAATTTAAAAAATATTAACAGGAATTAAGTGTTCTCCCCAGTCCTGGGCACTGGGATATTGTTTCGGGTGCTTTCTAGGTGTGTTTTTTTCTAGGGTTTGAAGCAAGGAATTCTGCCTTGGATTAACTGTGACCTTTGGCAAAGCACTTTGACTTTTGTTTCTTTCCATTTATCAACCACAAGATTGGTCTAATATTCAATGACAGCTTTTGGATGCTGCAGGCTTTCAGTTAACAAAACATCTGGAGACGTTAAATGAAAAATATTGTATAAATGGATATATTGCAATGCACTACTTGGCCTGTTGGAGTGCTGCTGAAGATGGCACTGAAAGGTGCAGGCGAGATGCGTGGGAGAAATTTTAGAGTAGTCTGTGGTCAGGTCAGCCTGTTAGGCATTTTAACATGCTCAACGCTTCACTTTAGAGCACTTCTATAAAGTAAACCAGGTGTCTGGAGGTTTCAAGGTTTGTGAGTCTTCATCTTTTTTTTAAGTTGAGTTCGACTTCTGTCTTATATAATTACAAGCATAACTAGCAGAAATATCTTGTAAGGCCATTGTGGGTCATTGAAAGGGAGGAAATGAAGTTCTCTCCACTTTAAATTACATTCTCCATTTCAGAGACAAAGTAAGTTGCTGACCCAAGATTAAAACAGCTGATGAAGTAGATTTATCAGTGATAAACACACAAGTGCTCGGTGTCCCTGTGCAAAGTTTGATTAGATTGGCTATTGCAGATAAATTCAGTAATAGAAACAAGGAAGTGTGTAATGTAAATGTGTGTTTTAAAGCTGTGGTTGTATCCTGCCTAAACTCTGCAGTAATGAGGGTGATGTTCTTTGTAGCTCAAAGTTACCACACTTTTACCACACAGAAACCTGAGGCTTGGATAGATAACATCGACACAGTATTTTGCATCTTACCGGGGTAGTTTCTTTTGTTTAATTGAATTTTGAAATTTCTCAAGTAGCGTGTGTTATTCTCGTCCAGCTAAATCCCATGTCACTATTTAGCTCAAATACTGGTAGTGCCATCCTTTTCATGTGGGTGCTCATCTTTGAAGCCAAGGGTAGTCAGTGGGTTCTAATAAAAAATAATTGCACATGCTGATTTGATGGGCAGTAAAGTTCACTTTTTCTGATACTGATTTTGGTTAGGAAGTGCTCATGACAATAAGCAGTCTCAAAATGTGACTGTTAGATAATAAATAACTTTCAGATTATGCAGAAGTAGATCAATCTCTCAGGGTGATTCCTGCTCACACAGATGAACCAGTGGTGATCCCTCCTGCTCCTGCAGGTATTTTAAGGGATCCTGTAAGTATTTTAATGGCTGAAGCACTCTGAAGAACAGGAACTTTTTAGTACCCTGAGGAGTTGATTCTGTGCACTGATCACTTCTGAATTCCTGATACATTTTCTTAAATCAATATAAATCCGTTCTTTGAGCCAGCTTCAAAGCTGTCTTTGAACTTGTAAGAGGGAAGCTGCCTGAGAAATCCAGATAAAAACAACCCCCTTGAGTTAAATTAATTAATACTTTAAAGTGTGTCAAAAAGAAAAGACATTAGTGGAAATCTCATGATTGTGGGGGAGCAAATGCAGTTCCCGTGTATGTACCTGCCAATTGGTTTCCATTTGGCTATGTGCAAGTCAAGGTTTTTTAGTCTGTTTGAACCTACAACCTTGTGGGAAGAATAACATAGATTAGTTGGTAATTACATCATTGTTTTAGATAAGAATTTGATTTTTTTCATCTCTTCACAATAGGTGGGTAGTAGTGCTGTGTGTATTTTGTTCAGGATCTGATACAGCTGTTAGTTTTGAGTGGTGAGATTAAAAAATGAGTTATCATTTTGGGTTAATTAAATGGTATAGTATACTTCATCCTCTTCTCCCCAGAATAGCAGCCCAGTAAGCCCTGCACCACAAAGAACTGGTAGTATTTACGTTTGAATGTGCTAGCACAGCTCTGCCCTCTTGTGTGTGTACCTTAATATCCGTGATTACAGGAACAGGGAATCCTTTGCAGGCAGCATAGCAGGTGTGTTTTTCTGACAAGACTGCTATCTGTAAAATTTTAGTGCTAACTTTTAAATGAGAAGATTCATAGTTTCAGTTCTAGCTTTACGTCTTTTGGCAGTTGACAACCTACTTCATTTCCTCTCTGTAAAGAGGAAAATCTGTATCTGCTTGTTAAGCCTCTTGCAAACCTAATTAGGCAATGAAAAGTGCCATAAAAATGCCACCTCTTGTAGAATTCTGGCAATTGTAATCTGAGTGTCTTTAGATAATTTGATAATTAAGAAATTTATTACACTGGGTTAGAATCAGGAAGAGGGTGAAGTACAATAGCTCTGCTTTAGAGGATCTAACTACAACTACAACATATTACTTTAGGATCACATTTAAATTGGTAAATTTATTTTTTGAAGTTCCCTTGAAAGTGCTAGACAAGTTTCTTTTTTCAACTTCATGTTTGTCTGTTGGTGTGCTGCTTACAGATAAAATGGCATCTCCTATTGCGAATTTAAAAATAATTTAGTAAAAATAGTAAGTGACAAATTTAGGAAGGGTGAGATTCATCTTTCTGACTGGAGATATCTCTGATGTAGAACAAGTCTCAGCAGATCACCAGTGCTCTGCATTTAGTCAGTGCAAAGCCCATCTGATGCCATCTGACCTCTCCCAGCCACCTTTTTGGGATACAGTGAATCGCTCCCTGAGGATGTGTATTCCTCTCTTTACTTCAAAGACAGCCCAAGGCAAGTAACTCAGATGTCTTAATTTTCAGACACTTAAGTTAAAGGAGATGCATCCCACTCAAGAATGTCAGAAGTAATGTTGTCTGTGCAACTTGAATTTGAGCCTTGGAGTCTTGAGTGAAATATACATTGGCCTTAGTGCAGCTCTCCAACATCATCCATTACACAGGAATGATGGGACTTACTGGAAAAGGAACAGGTCACTGAAGGCTTTTTAAATAAAAGATATCTTCGTTATTCAGTGCATAGCCAGTTGTCGTGTTAATCTTCATCTATCAAGTCCCATAGATAAATTCCCTCATGCTGCAAGGTATTTCTGTGTCCTACTTAAACGCTGTATTATATGTTAAAGAAATTTTGTGTTTCCCAGTGCTTGAGGTCTTGCAGTTTCAGAGTTAACGAGCACAGAGACTGCAACAGTTCCATGGCCTGAGCGGGGCTGCTGCCCATCCCACTTGCTGGAGTGAGCGCTGGCTGGGAGATACCGGCTCTCAAACTGGACAGCCAGAAACCGTGGATGGGCATGGAGTGGCTGCCTTCAGGAAGCCTGGTTGGGTGATTTTTCCAGATTTGTAACAGAAATCAGAGTGAGGTTTTTTTTGTCTCGTGAGCAGTTTTACGGCATCTTAACAAAGAGTGTGTTCATTCACTCCTTCCAGGGTCTGTCCCCTTTGCTGCAGACATTTTAAGATGTATAACAGATGCTGCAGAAGTCCTGTGATCTAGTCATGGTTTTATTAATATTTCTCAACAGTTTGTTCACTGTCTGACCTTGATTCATTTTTATATTTGTCATCATTAGGAGGCAAGGCACCCAGTGAAAATACTGGTGTGTTCCTTTAATTGTGGATGTGCTTGTGTAATCAAAGACTGTATCGTTAAGATATTTGTGCAGTAGGGAAGAGTGAAGGCTGCACAGGCAAATATTCATACTAGAACAGACACCCAACCATGGAAAACTTCATCCTGAGGCAACAAGTCTGGAAGAAGTTTTCATATTCAAAAAGTAGGGTCTTGTAGTAGGGAGTGCTGAAACATTTGCAAGACCAACTTCTATATTTTTTTAATATATATATTCTTCTAATATCATATGCTTCTAATATAATGTTCTTCTTTGGCAGTGGATGAAATGAGGATGGGTTCTAGATGTTACTCCCTGTTAAGTGGGAAGTTTCAGAGACTGTCAGGGCTGAGTTGTGGTCTTCTCCCTGTTATAATTTTATTTTGATTTTCAAGAGGAAAGCTTTTTTTTACAAATGCCCTATAATGATTTTAGTTTCAATTTATGGGTAAAATACCTCATGCTGTAGACAGAAAAAGACTAAGCATAAGAATTTAAGCCAAAGGAAGGATTAGACTGGAAATCCCAAAACTACTGTGCTCCTGATACTGGAATTAATGAGAAGCTGGTTACCCAGGTTATTTTGGGAATGCCTGCAGCCAGTGTTGCTTCGTTTGCGGGGGAAATGTCTTCCATCCCTGCTTTGCTGTGGGAGGAGACAGTGAGGAGTCACCAGTTAATACCTCAGACCTCCTGTGCTATTTATAAGCCATTTTATTCAGAAGCCTTCTGTGATGGTGTACTCTATCTCCCTTATTTAGGAACAGCATTAGCAAATAGACACTCAGAGGGAGCTCAGCCTCCTTCTTGCCTACAAGAGCACAAGGCATCAAGCAGAAAAAAAATGGTTTAAATGGAGAAAATAACAGTTGGGGTGCTATGCCAGGTGTTGGATCCTTGAGTATCTCCAAGCGTAGTGTCTGCATCCTCAGGGATGTGAGAACTGTTGTGCGAATCAGCCTATTTTTTTTTCTAGATTAGCTTATGTTTAAAAGCAAAAATAGCAAAAGCTCTTTCAGATCGTTCTTCTGTTCGGAGCACGTGTCTCTGCTCAGCAGTCAGTGCTGATGGTCAAAATTGGCTCACGCAGAGGAAACAAGACTTTCAGTTTTGATTTTTTAAGCAGATGAAGAAGATTATACTTTTTCAAATTCCTTTTTAAAGTACTCATTTGTTATGAATTTTCACCCCAGTGTTGTTTGAATCGTATTTTAGACTTGAATAAAGCAATATTATTCCTGAATAAAATTTTTTGTGTAATAATGATCAGGCTAATGTACTTGTGCTAATGTATGTAGTTCCCCGTTCTCTTGTCAAATGGAGCCAGGATTGCCGAGTGGTATCTTGCCATTACTGCTAATGGAGATTTCCCAGTAACCAGACTGGTTCTGCCACTGGGACCCTTGCTGTGGTGCTGGGAAGTCCAGGGGGTGTCACAAGTGTGGATTTATTTATAGACCTTCCCACTTTACCATAAGGTTAAACTTGAGCAGCACATGATAGAAGACATTTATGTTGAATAATCAGCATAGGAATTTGTCTTTTAAATAAAAACATTTTTATTTGGAGTAACTCAGAACTTTAAATGCCTTAAATCAGAAAACCCACTGAAGTCTAAGCTAACAACTCTTTAAGATTTATGCAGTGTAAACTACCAATAGAAAATTCCCTTTTTTTTTTTTCTTCACCCTAGTATATAAATCAGCTTTAAGCTACAATTTTCATCTCTTCCATATAGCTTTGGCTAATTTTCCTGCAGGGGGAGGTGTAGAGTCAGAAATGTTGCTTTTTTTGTTTAAACCTGCTGCTGTTTTTCAGCCTCTTTCCAGTTTTCTCTGTGCGTTGTGGAGCTATTAATACTTGATAGTAAGATCACAGCTATGAATTATGGCTTTCTTGTGAGGACCAGAATTGTATATGATGTTTTATTAACCCCAGCTGATGGTAAATAACGAGGAGCCATATGGGTTTATTGTTTGATTTAAAGGTGTTCCAGCAGCAATTTGCAAAAGGGAAAACAGGGAGAAGGGGATAAAACAGAAAGAATGCCTACAACAGAGGGCTCTCTCCTTTTTCTGTTGTTTATATCCATTTTACAGGTATTTCTGTGCACAAACACCTATATTCTCACATATGTATGCATGTACAACCTCCTCTGGGTGGTGGTTTTTAGAGTAATTTTTCATCATTACTGAGTTTTAAATACATTATGTCTCCATTTTCAAACTCCAAGGATGTATCTGGGTATCAGAAGACCGATGTTCCTGTACTAGTTTTCTTTCAGCTCTGTAAAGTATTTATATTGCTACAGTCTCAATAAAAGCCTTTGAGTGTCTGAGTAAGGAAAAGGATTTCTTGTTACATTTGTCTGTGCACCAGCCTAGCTAGGAATTTGTGGGATGCTGCTCTGATATCAAGGCAGTCTGTTATTTTTAAATCTAAAAACCTTGATATTAGAACTTAAAAATGCTCCCTATCTGTTATTCATACCTTATTTTGGAAAATAAAATTCCCTGGCAGTGGTACATTGTTTTATAGTAGTTGAGTTTGTGCTTTATTATTTTAATATTATTTTTGTTTAGCAGGCGCTCATTCCCTCTCTGTCACCAGTTTTACAAACAATAGCATAATTCCTCGCACTAGCAGCTTGTGGAGCTCAAGGCAAAAAGGAGATAGCACAGCTGGTTTCATCCTTGCCTTTCCCTCCCTATCAATGTTTATTTAACACAGCTGTGGGAGCACCGAGCTTCATTTTGGGCTGTGACCGCAGCTATGCCCAACAGTAAACCTTTCCCGAGCTCTGCAAGTGGAAATAATTGTAACCCTGGCAATAATGTCAGCAAATGGCTTCAGGAAACTGAGCTGGGAATTGAGGGATGGGCTGGATGTTGGTTCTGAAAGACTGTCATGTGTTGCCTCTCAGATTTGGACGCTCTCCTGCGGTGGGAAGTGAATTGTCTTTATGCTGTTGTGAGTTTGCTGTTAAGCCGATGACTGGAATTACTTTAAAATGGGAAATTAATCTCAAATGGAAAAGATCAATGCTGCTTTTGAGTGTTAGAGTGAGCCTTGCCCAATGATGGGAGATGATAACCTCGCTTCCTTCACCACAGCAAAGCTTCCTGCTTTGATTTCTTCAGAGCAAGATGCCCTTTATCAAATTCTGCTTTGGTGCAACTCTCTTAATAGCAAAATTTTACAACAGAGACTTGAGTCATTGCCTCTGTGTTTATTAATTTTGAAAATACCCATGTGCCTGAATGCTGTTGTGCAACATGCAGTTTTTAATTTGAATCTGGAAAGGGGCAGTTGAGTCAGGATCCAGATTAGGTCTTTTCAATAATCTTACCATATATGTGGTACCTGCCACAAGGGATCCAGGTAATAGCTCATGAGGCTACTGCAGAATTAAAAAAAGTTTAAAATAATTATTTATCTGAAGATTTTCTGTCCTCTCCTTGTGCTATGTTATGTGTGGTTTAGGATATTATGGATTTTGGTCTGGTAACAGGTTCTTCTTTGTGTCTTCTTGAGTCTTTTGTTTCTCTGCTTCTCCTCCAGGCTCTTCTTGCTGCTCTGGCTCAGTTTGCTGCAGGTTGGATTGCAAAGATGGAGGGATGGGGAGTGACCTGGGCTCAGACTCTTTTCAATAAAACGGAGTGAAAGAAAGGCTGGTCTCTGATCTGTTTTCTTTAGTCTGATGAGACTAAAATGCGTTCTTGAGCTCCTTCTCCACCTCAGAGAGCTGTAGCTGATCTGTGCTTTTCACAGGAAGGGTGCTGTGGTGCTCCAGGCAGCTGACAGTCTGCACACTGGAGAAAATAAGGTGAAAAGCTGCCTTATGGCTACAGTTGTGCAGTTATGTAGAAATCCACTTTACTCTGCCTGTGCCCACAACAAAAGTGGTCTCTGCACCTGGCAATTTCTTTAAAAGGATGGCTGGTGCTTTACCAGTTGTTTCCCCCATGAAATCTGATAGGGGCCTTCTGGGGCTTTTTTTTCCTTCTCTATACAGCAATTTCAAAACCTTTTTATTAAATCTAAACCCCACTGTTTGATAGTTCATATCTAAGCTATAATTACCCAATATGAAGATGCAAGCACAAAGTAATTTCCTAGGGAGGTTTACACAAAAGGGAGTAACTCTGATTTTTGTTTTTGTTTGTTTTTTTTTTTCCCGGTCCTTTGAGGAAAATCTGTAAGAGGATGAATAAAGCAAAGAGTGATGATAGTGCAGCACAGATACAAACCTGATGATCTTACTCTGATTCTGTCGGGGTTTCCACTCCAGTGGCTTCCTTAAAGGAGCATTGTCAGAAAGAAAAATCGCATTGCTAGAAGTGGGTTGTGCAATCAATCACTGGCCACCGAGAAAGTGGGGGATCAGATGGATTCCCTTTTGAATTCAATCAAAACACACTTCAAAGAAACTAGCATGTCTCTTGGCTGAGGTATTTAATCATATATTTGGTGCTTGGCTCCCTGTCACAGTTGCTTAATGAGACTAGACTTTTGTAATCCCAGAAAAGAAAGGCCAAAAGATAATTACACAAGTTATAAACTCTTCACTGTAGATACCAAGGTTTTGGATAATTGCATTTTCTTGGACTGGCCCTTGAGCAGATTGATTTACAGAAAATAATGGCTTTTTTTTTTTTTCATTGCTAGAATGGTATAAACTGCTATTGTCTGACCTGTAGTCCCTGCATCCCTGCAGTGACTGGATTTTTGCAAGGGTTCTGCGAAAGGTGACAAAGAAAAGCGTGTCTTCATATGATCCACAGCAGTTACATATGAGAAACTTCTGAAGGTCCATATATTGAAGAAGGTGGAAAATTGCAGTGTAGACAGCCTGAGGAACTTGATGAATGTGCTCAGCTCCTCCTGGCAAGGCCAAATTCAGCAGCCTTTGTGCAGAAACCTTCTGAGTGACTGGTTGCGGCAGTATGTGTTCCCAGCTCTAATTAGTGTGAGATTGCAAACCATCATATGCCATATGGAGCCTCCAGTGTTCCCAATCATCCTTGTACTTGAGAAGACTGTGGTGTGCTGCCGGTGCTTCTTTCTGTTCTTCTGCCCCTCATAGCAGCCCCCATGGCCAGATCCAGCCATACATCACTCTTCAGGCCAATGCAGCAAGAGCTGAGCGACACACATCATCTGTGTGTGGGGTTTTTTTAGGTATTCTGCAGGTAATTATTAAACTTGGAAAAAATACACGGTTAGGACCAGCAATGATTGAATTGTGTCCTTTCAGAAAGGCACAGAATGTTTTCTTCTCTTTCTCTGGAGCTAGAGTCCCAGATAGCCAGGGATTTGTATTTTCCTTCAGAAAAAGGCAGTGACCCTTCGCACTGGGGTAGCCTTTAGCAGCAGGATGGGGGAACAAACCTGAGGGAGATGAATGCACCAGAAGTAGGTATCTCACCACTTTTGTGATGCAGATTTAAGATGGTTGTGGCTCTGGAGAGATGTATAAATATTTTGCATTACTTCTTTCTGCATCTGAATATAGACTCTGGTACTAATCCTTTACTTCCCACAGCCCTTTCTGGGGGATCAGACATGTTCCTATGTCAAATTTATTAATTTTCTCACAATTTCTATGTCCTTCCTCTCTTCTTAGTCCTCTGTGGGATCCACACCAGATCTGGTTCATGGTGTTTATGTTGGATTTCTTCAGAGAAGGGATCAAACTGTTCACATTTACTTTCTGGAGTAGACTCAGTGCATCAGCTTTCTGCTATGAAACTTTGTTTTGTATCCAGATGTAAGATTCACTTATATCTATGAATTAATCTAGTCATCTTTTTGAAAGAAATCAGAATTGTTTGCTTTTTTTTCAGTTTGCTTGTCTTAGGGAAAAAGAAAAGAAAAAAGGAGAGCAATGTCCCCTCAGTCATGTTTGTTGCTACTTCCAAATGAGTTTTAGGAGTGTAAAAACTTCATGTGTTTTCCCAATTCCATAGTTATCCTTAGCTCAGTGTATCGCTGAGGGAAGCAAAACTGTTTTATCTCCGCAGATGTGAACACTGTTCACTTCTGTGTCTCATGGTGTGTTTTGATTTCTCCGTTTTCTCTCCAGCTCAGCTCTTTTAGGTAACTCCTCTGGGTTTTTGCAGTCTTGGACCCAGAAGGCAGGTGGTGTCTGTTTTACCCTTTTCTTTTGCAGCCTGATTCTCTGCTCAGCACTCACTCTGATGTTCAGCATTTCTTCCTTCCCAACCCTGTTCTCAGCAGGCGTTTCCGTCGCGTGGGAGTGGAGTATAATGTCCCTCTGGTCTTAAAAGTGTGAAAAAGCTTTTTCCTTCAGGAATTAAAACAACTGATCTCCCATCCGCTCACTGTCTTCTTAGCTTAGCCCCAAACATTTGTGTAGGCTCTAACATAATTTAGCCTTTCCCATCTCAGCTGGTAACACACCCCAGCCAGCTAGCTTTAACATTTAATAGGAATATTTCTTTTTAACCTCCCACTGCAGATGGTAGGAGAGACCAGGTGGGGTACGTCTGGAGTGTCTTCTGATTAATCCCTATTTAAGGCAGTTTTCATTGTATATAATAATGCAGGATTTTGTAATTTTGAGCTGTATTAGTAGTCACAAAATGGCAAAGTATACTTGAGTTTTGACCATAATTGAAATCTTTATGGTTAAATAAAGTTTGCAATGTCTGTTCTTAAATCCATGCTTACGAAAGAAGGTAAGAAGTGCCTGGGTGTATCAGACGTGTCTGGGTCTGTATTTTGTATCGGATAATGGCACCAGGAGACACTATTGCAGGAAGAGCATGCAAGTCTGGCAGCTTTCCGCAGCACATTTCTAGCATCCCCAAGTGCTGTGTTTCTTGGAAAAGAAAGTCCTGTCAAACTCTGGCACCATTAATAACTTACACTAGGAAGTCATTGCAAATCTATTAATGAATTAGGTAGCCCCTCAGCAGGCTTCAGACCAGCAGCCCTCCAGACTGCTTATGAAATAGCGTTTTTTCCATCAATTTGTACCTATTTAGGCAGCCTCTAAAGTCTTCCCTTCATGGTTTCACTGTAAGAAGGATGAATGCAAAACATGAAGTCATCAGAAATCAATTAATCTGATCTGGGAACACACATATTAAAAGGTCTTGCTTACAAAGATCCAGGTATTACACAGCAGAGTACAATTTCCGAACATTTGGATCCCTGATCTGTGCATTTCTGTTAAGCTTAGCTTATTTAGATTACTTTTTTGTTTGGACTGTGATTTTTTTCTATTTGTTTTTAGGGTAATTGAGCCTTCTTTATAAGGTATTTGACTTTAAATTGCTGGTGTGCACACTTAAATCTCAGCTCTAGTATAAATCTGGCTGAATATTCTGGAAAATCTGAAAAAAGCCCAACAACAAAACCAGAATGGCTTTACAAAATTTTTTCCACCTTCAAGAGCTGAAGAAATTCTAGTTGTTTTTAAGTGCTCTCAGTGATACTAGACTTGGTGTGAATTGTGGGGGAGAGCCTGGTATGCTTGCGAGCGAGATGTGTTTGCTACTAGCCGCAGGTGCAGCCCCTGCGTGATTAAATTCTAGGAGATAATAACACTTTGCACCAATAACGTCTCCTGACATGATTCAGTCCTTCCGACTGCAGAGTTTCTTCTTTCTTACATCTGATCACGACCCATGTTGCCGGCTGGCAGGGGGGACTGCAGACCACTTCAAAGAACGCCTTCTGCTCTGGGTGCTGGAAGCTTGAGCCTGGATCTCCAGCAGTGGTGTGGGTCCGTGCCGTGCTCCGCGGGGCAGGGGGAAGGTGGCCTGGTGCTGGATCGCCCTCGCCATTGCCCCAGCTCCGGCGACAGTCCTTGCCTTGATTTGCTTCTGCACTTCTGTCATAATATTGACTTGCAAACAGACAGCTTTTTTGCCAGTTGCTATGGTTACCTCTCAGCTCCCCCATCTGAACTGTAGAAACGAGTAACAAGCAATACATTTCAAGCCTTAATGAAATGCACAGCAGTGTGTTAAACTTTTAAACCCAACATGAATATCACTAAGCAACATCCATTCGTGATTTGCCATAATTACTGCTGCAAGCTCCTTACGATTGAAATGCTGGAGCACAAGTCTTTCTCCTCTGCTGCATCAAATACTTTTTTCGGCCAGTAGCTTCACAGTTTCTGAGACTTGTGATGTTTCATAGTCCCTTCACAGTTTCAAAGAACTAAGTTTGACCTCTTTAAATTATTCATACCTTCAGATAGGCGACATCTCCAAAATCTCCTTTTGTGTGTATCGCCCGTTTCCTTCTCATTCACTCCCAGAAATTTATTTTAAAGGCCTTTGATTCTTCTGCCCTAGTTCCAAAATGCGAATCCAACTAATTTCCTCCAAGATGCTTCATGCATATTTGGAAGAACCAATTCCACCAAACCAGCATTAATGTTGAATTAAAATGTGTGTGTAGTTGGTGCTTGGAGCTGTTTGCTCCAGTAGCAGCACCAGAAGCCTTTTGAGGTGATAGTTTTCTTCTAAGAGGTTGTATTTAGTGTCTATCTTGTACAATACCTTTTATCTATCAATTTGAGAAGTAAAATAAAACTGGACACTGTTCATATGTCCACACTCCAGGTTTCAAGTCAAATGATTAATTGCACCACCTGGTGCAATTGCAGTTCTTGAATTAGTTGTATCGTGCTTGCCGATCGGGTGGTTCAGAATAGCTCTCACACTGTGGCCAGGTTCTCTGTTGATCAGTCTGATTTCCTGTATTTTGTTAATATTTTACATTTACAGCACCAGAGTTGCCAATCCTAGAGAGGAAGAACTGGTTGATCTATCTCCTTTATGTTCGCAGAGACTACGACGAATGTAAGGTAAGAGCTGCTTTTGGGACTTTGCATTAGAAAGTATTTTACTGATGTTATGAAACAATAATTTTCATACCCCTTTCCAAACAACCCTCTTTCCTCACTTTGTTTGGAATAAGGAGACCATTAAAATAATGTTCTCAAATCCTTGGCTACCTTCAGGATCCATGTATGCAGTTCTCTGGAGTAGTCTGTGAGCTCAGTATGTCTTTGGGAGTGGAAAAATTGAAAGAACTGCAAACCTCTCTTGTTCCCAGTGATGAATAGGGTCTTCCAAACTGGTAATAATGCAGTTCCATAGTTCAGGTCTCTCGATGGTACTACAGAGACACTGTGAAAAAAACTTCAGTTGAGTAAAACATTACGACCAAATCTGAAAAAAAAAAAAAGATCTTGGTTACCTTTGAACAAACTTCTTTCCTTTTACACATGATACATTGCACCCTTTAATTTCTCCTTGGTTTGGTGGGTAGCTTGGAAGTGGTTGTTTGTTTGTGATTATTATGGTAAGTGAACTAAGGAATAACAAATTATTATTAAACAGTGCATTTTGCTGATAAAATAAACACAAACTGTTGAAGATGATGTGCCAGTGGGCAGGAGGAGTGGAATAAGAGTTGCCTGTTTCTGTCACGGACAAAGAAGATCTGAAAAGACACTTTCGCTTCTGGAACACCAGGCTTGGTCAGGACTTGTCTCTCTCTGCTGTAGAGCTCCTGGGGGTGCTTAGGAAAGGGGCAGGCTGGAGGAAATTAATTTAGCTCTTAATTAACAGAGCTGGAGGGTTGTATCATCAGAAGAGCAATTTCCTCTCAGATCTTGGTTTAAATAAACAAAAGTTGGACTAGTGATCTAAATAGAAAATTGTTTCCCTTTTTTGTTGATCTGACTGCATTTTTTTGGTTTCTGATTGCATACATTTACTGTTTCTGTGATGTGATGTGAAATCACAGAATGCAGAAAACATGTACGGCTCAGGAAAACAGAGAAAATAGCCAAGTGGGTGATATAATTGCAACATTGACTCCTCGATGTCTTCATCAGTCATGGAAGTATGGGGAAAAAAATCGGGAGAAGGCAGCTAATACTCTTTTGCTTGGCGGGCCAGCTTTGCAGTAGCAAAGCCTTTTCTCAGGGCTCACAAAGCAGGGTTTTTGCAGTAAAGTTGGAAGAGTTTGGCACCAGACCACAGTAGGTTAAATGATCTTCCATCCTTTCACCCAGGTGTGATGGATGTGTGCTCCAGGCCTGGGTTTGCCCCAGGAAGATAAGAACCTCAGCATGCTGGGATGCTCCTTGGTCACTGAGGAGCGATAAGCATGTCCAAAAGGCAATTCAGATCTTAGGCGGGGCCAGCTGCCTGCTGGCAGCCTGTCTCTCACGGCTGGTTTAGGTGAGGTTACAGATCTAACCTGGATGCTCCAGGTACTTGCCCTTATACATGGTAAGCATAGACATTCCCAAACATGCTATTTGGGGCTAATACCTTCAAAAAAGAAAGAGGCATTGACAGTATCTCCAGTGGCTTAAATGGCTGTTAACTCCTTGATTTTAATATAGTTTGGGCATTTGTTAAAGCCCATTAATTTTGAGACTCAGGTGAGAAACAAGTGACCTGTGATGCTATTAGTTTTGGTCTGAAACTTGCTAGACCCCGTTTCCCACTCAGTGCTTTGAAATGCTTCCTCTTTAACACAGTTTTAAAAACTCCCATATTTTTCGATGACTTAAAAGGCCAAGAAAAAACTGTTTGTTTACCAACACTGGCTCTCCAAAGTGAAGGCATTAAATTGATTTTAACCCTTACAGTGCCACTCCTGCGTCTATTTTGGTGTTGCCAAGCTTTTGACAAATTTTGCTGCTCATTACAGGAGAGATTAATAATGATGGCTGTTTGATTCTCCTTTCCTACCCAGCAAGATGCAAGGCAGACATCCCCCAGAGCCTGCGGCTGCACCATCCCCTGCGATCGCAGGGGCAGAGAGAAGTGGGGGGAGAGGAGGGACAGGCCCTGCTAAGCAGCAATCAGCACTCAGCTCTCGCCCTTCACATGCAAAGCTAATAAACTCTTTTCTGCTTGCAGCATCAACTCCAGCCCTGCCCCCTAACCGTTTTTCACAACAGAAATCTTCTGCTTCTGTTATGTGTGAGGAAGGAATTATTAAAATTACCAGATGCTTTTAATTAATTAAAATAGCTCATGCTGCTTGGTCTCCTGCCAGTATGTCTAAATTCTGTCGGCGAGTTAAATAAACTTGTGAGGAAAAACTGGGATTACAGATCGTATTTCTCAAGGCCTTTTGCTATGGGATTTTTTTAGGGTTTATAGAATTAATCAGATCTCTCTAAAAGATAGCTCTCTATTGCCCTCTCTTGCTCTAAGGAACTGGTTTTATGTAGGTGGAGCAACATAGAGTATCTGTATTCAGATCCTTGGTTATCTCAGAGTTGAATGTCCTGTAATAATGTACTTTGTAAGGAGTAAAATATAGAGATATTAGCAGATACAGATGAAGGGAAGAGCAGCCTAGACTTTTTCTTCCTTTTCCTTCCTTTCTTTAGTTTTCTTTTTATGAGCGAGGATTCTTAATAATAACCCTCCTTTCCTTCACTCCACTTTCCTTCTGTGTGCTGTATCTGAGGTTCAGTTCTCTTCCTTGTTTTCAGAGCCTTCACTTATATTTGTCTCAGAGGCAGGAGATGCTGGTACTGCTCATACACTTGACAGAAGTGCCAGATAAGCACCAGGTTATTGCTAGCCAGAAATCTTTGCTTTGTCTCTTCCACTTCCGAGCAAAAGAGGAGTCTCAGAGCAGAAATGATGCTCTTGGTTCATAGCCAAGTGCTCATCCTCCCAAAGGTCATTCTTTTTGACCAGTTTTATAATTTTGGATCACATATGATTATGGAATATAGCCAGACTGCACCCGCACCCTGAACTGTCAGCTGTACCAATGCAGCCAGCAATAATTTACATTTTCATCAGGTTTTTTTCCCCTTCCTTTTCCCATGTAGTCGTCATTTGTTCATTTGGCTTTCATTGATTCAGGTGCAGTTGCTCCAATTCAATTTATTTCTTCACAAATGGCCTAGAGTAGATACCCTTATCAGCAGAGGATGCTTTCAGAGATTCCTTGTGGCATTTTCCCTAGGTAATATCTAATTATCTTTGGTAATAGGAATGAACAGAGAAGTACTAAAAGGGCTACAGTATTCCTGGAACAATACTCTTCACACATGGTGACGAGCTTGCACTCTTCTGTGCGCTCATCATTGTTCCAGCCTCAGTCCAGTGCCTTTGTTATACATGAGGTCGTGGTTTCTGTAACTGAAACCAACTCTCTGTCATTAGCTATGTTAAAATGATGGTAGTTTACAACTTCTGTAGGATTTTAATATAGTATATTGCAGCATCTAGCTACAGATTTTGTATTAATATTGACTTTTCCAAGCACAACTTCTGATTAAATGAATTTTGTAGTTCTCATGTCTTGTGTGATGTCACTGTTATCGTCATATAAGAACTGTGTCCATCAACATGTTGCACGATGTTTAAATTCACGTTGTTTTAGGGCGTTCCGCAATAAGCACAGATAAAGCACAGCTATATGTAGCACATACAAAAAATTCTCCAAATCAAGGTTGCAGAATGTATTTGGTCAGTCAGAAACCAATTTTCGTTTATAGAGATTGCTTTTATTGAAAGATTTGAAGGGTTTATATTCTTCTGAAAGCTGCCATGCTGCAGTTTAGTAAGGGGGTAATAGTGAACCAGGTAACAGGCTTTTTGATGAGAGTGACTGCGTTTGGTGTGTACTCTCTGCTCTTTGTCATTTCAGGCAGTCATCAAAGAGCAGCTCCAGGAGTCTCATGGGCTGTGCGAATATGCAGTTTATGTTCAAGGTATGTTTCAGGAGGCCTCCAAAAGTCTTAATTTTGCTAAAGCAAGTTACTTCTGATGTGAGATACAGTGAACAGTAAGAAGGGGAACAGGTGATAGAAGCATATAAAATTCATATGTAAAAAATATTTAGCTTTTTTTTCTGCTTGTTGAGTCTAGTTTTTAAGTTTGGGATCTTCACATGAAATGGGTGGATTAGATTTTCTGTTTTCTCCGTATCGATGAGTCTGTCATCAATCCTCCTTGGCCAATGGGCTCTTGGCCTTCCATGTGTTGGTGTGCGCTTGGGTTGTGTGTTTGATTGTATTACAGATGCATGTTTTCTGTTACAGTTACCTGCCTCAGGTGATTGTTGTCTTACTGTTTGCTTTAAGGATGGTATTCCTCTTCCTGTTTTGCCTTCTGTCCCCTAAAAAATGTGCCCCAAAACTTGGTGTGACAATTCAAAGTGCTGTGGTGGGGGTCAGCTGAAATTTGTTGGCCAAGGACATACTGCAGCTGGTTGAGGAGAGGAGAAATCCAGACTGCATCTTAACGAGCAATTGGCCAGGGTTTAAAGCTGCCTTTGTTCTGAAAAACAGAAACTTTTCCAGGCATGCACGAGTCCTTTGCATGCGTTGTCATTCTGCCCTCAGACGCGGCTTCCGCCTGAGGTTGCTGCAGGAGCGGGAGACCACATGAGCTTTGTTACTGTGCTCCCCCTTCTTTCCCTGCTGTCAGAGAGGCACATTTTCCCTGCAGATAATGGACTAATTTGCCTGGTATATTTTGTTTTACAGCTTTGATATTTCGCTTGGAGGGGAAAATTCAAGAATCTCTTGAACTTTTTCAGACATGTTCTATTCTGAACCCTCGAAGCGCTGACAACCTCAAGCAGGTGGCACGATCTCTGTGAGTGGTGTTTTATTGTTTCTCTTTGATGTGCCACCCAGGACCTTCCATGTTTTGTTTTTCTCCCAGGCATCAATTGAAATCCTAGGCTGCTTAATTCCAAACATGCTTCCTCCTTATCAACACTTGAGTTGGCTTCCAGAAGCATGGGTTACCCTGGAAAGCAGAATCACTGTTATCTGCCTGGCTGCTATTGTATTTTCTTTTGTGTGTGTGTGTGCTTTAAGCAAGAGAGGTAACATACTGATTTCTAAGTCCAGAGCTAAGGGTGCTGACCAGAGCTGTGTAAACGTGCCCTGCAGACCCCTTTCAGTCTCTGAATGTCTGGTTAGATCACCTGTCTTTTTCCTCTGAGACAAAGGCAGACTGCAGAGCCTATGAATTCATTCCGTGCATCTCCAGTAACGTCAGGGAGTGCCTCAGCATCTCACAGGATTGATGTCCTTGGCCCTGAAAGGGAGCAGTGCTCAAATTCTAATATTGCTGAGATTGTAAACTTCTCAGGGCTGCTCATGCAGGTCTCTGGAGAACTACCAAGTAGCATCATTTCTCACTGGCAAAGGTGATAGTGGTTTCACAGTAGGGTTTCAAAGCAAGAAAAATTCTAAATTGAAATGCTTTCGCAGGTTTCTTTTGGGGAAGCACAAGGCAGCCATTGAAGTGTACAATGAAGCAGCTAAACTTGATGAAAAAGACTGGGTAAGTGTTTCAGTGAGTTGCAGATTATTGTAGTATGCAGATGTTTCTGCAGTTTTATGAAGACAGCTGGAAACTTGTTCCAAGCAGAGGTGAGCTCACGCTGCCTGCAGTCTGAGCAGCTGAGGAGCTGCAGGGCTGAGAGGCATTGCCTTTTAGCACAGGCTCACAAGCACGGATGAGCCTGTGCAGCGTCTGCTTTGCATCACAGGAGCAAGGCATCATTTCTGTGTGCAAAATCCCACACCTTGTCTTGAGGCACAGAGAATCGAGCAACATGTTTGAGCTTTGCAAAGTATCGGTATTAACATATGTACATGAAGGAAAGTATGGGAAATAGCTACCTGTTTGGAAACCCTAGCTACATTAAAACTTGCTTGAGTACTTGGGAAACCTTTTCTAATGCAAAACACCATTGAAAAAGATTACCCTCAAACTGGCTGAGAGGGTTACTTGTTACCTACAAACGTAGGCTGATAGCTACAGGAGCAATAATTAAATTAGCTCTTCTATATAAGACGTCAAAAAGCGAAGGAAGAGTGTTGCAAAAGGGAAACGTGTGACAGTGGGTGAGAGGAGAGAGGACTTGGCTTGCAATTAGTTGTGGGCAGCCTTCTGCCAGTGACTCTTTTACCTGCGGAAGTGTTGTTTCTAAGATAGACTTGCTACATGTCATCTCATTCCCTAAGACATCAGGCACTCACTGCCTTTAGCCATACTTTTGACACTCAGTATGTCTAAAATTCAGGCTTGATACAAGAATACGTTTGATATTACTCAATTTATCCTGTCCCAGACAACTCAGAAACCTTTTATACTGTGGGTATTCTTTCAAGTCTGCATTCTCTTAGCTAACCAAGCTACATGCAGTATGTGCTTGGCATGCCTGTAACCCTATTTACAACCACAGCAGGCAAACTTCAGTGGGTATTTTGATTAGTTATTTCACATACCTGGCTCAGAACTAGAAGTAGAGCCAGCCTGTGCTCTTCCCTTGCACTGCCTCATTCTGCAAGCTGCAGTAACCGCAAGTTACTGATTCATTACTGTTCTCCACAGCTGGAGAGACTGTGTGGAAGAAAATATCTTTCTAAGAGGGTTAATGGGGAGATAAGAGAGTTTACTTTTAAAGGTCAAGGCTGTCTAAACTGATGAAGCAGTGAAATGCTCACCAGAATAGAAATGAGGAACTGGTGGACTTTGTTTTTCAGCTCCCCAAGATGTGCCAGGGTGAGGAAGGTAGCAAGTAGCTTGTCTGTTAAACTGTTGGTGATGAATTAGAGGCATGATTGTTCCCTACAGTGTCACCAGAGTGTTTAGGATCCCTAAGTGATCTTCCTAGTCTGTTGCAAAATTGTTTAAGATGCTAGAGGGATATCAGCCCTTCTGGTGCTTGATTTCTGTTTTGGGAAATGAGGCGCATCTTCAAATTTTGTCCAGCTGGGTGCAGTGTTGTGCATATCCTAATGACTGTAGAGCTAGGTTGAGCGCCACCCATAAGGGCACCTTACTACGTTCAGAGAAATTGTGGGGAACTGAGTCACATTTCAGTGATGAAGCTAGTCTGCTCCTTGTTCTCTGAGGAGACCATTGTCATTTCTGTGGTTTTTGTCTCGGTGGCCTGTAGTCTTTTGTGTATAATCACACTTAAGCTCTATAGGTTCCTGAAGTATTGGAAATTTGTTGGTTTACTTGATCTACAAAGCAAGAAGGGTGTGGGCAGGCACAAGGGTCTTCCCATCCAGGTCAGTGGTGACTGTTATCACTGGCAGGTTATGTAGTGTGTATTTCATACTTCATGCTGGTTGGGTTTTGTTTGTGGTTTGTTTTTTTCCCTACAGGAGATCAGCCACAACCTGGGCGTGTGCTACATGTACCTGAAACACTTCAACAAGGTAATGCAAATGCTTGTCTTATCTACCTGACAAACGGGAAGCAGAGTTCACAGAAATTTCACTTTCTTTGGTAGTTGGAAGTGGATCATTTGCAGTGATAGGTATCAAGGAAGTTTTTTGCTTCAGCATTTGTTTCAGGGAGAAAAAGTCTGTGAGCTGTGTCTGTTTTTATTTGCATATTGAATTACTTTGAGTCAGCTGCAAGTTAGTGAGGTTGGGTAAGAGTGAAATGGAGGTTAGCCTTGTTGCAGGTCAGGAAGCTTTTTCTGAACTAGGATTTTTCAGAAAGCATTTCTGGTTTTAAAGGGAATGTTTGAGAAACCTCAGAGAGCTACCTCAAACTAGACAGAAAAGCAGCTGTGCTCCAACAAGAGCTGCTTCTGTTTCCCAGCCTTTTAAAACCAGGACCATAAATACTGCTGGTTTTGTGAGGAGCAGCAATCCATGGAGCATGCCAGTTCCATCTTCTTGAAGAAAGAGAAGTGTGATGGTAAAGACCCAAACCATTTCCCTAGCATACAGCTCAAACTGCTGCACCTCGTGCAGAGAGTTTCTGAAGAAAACTTGTTGCCCCTTGGGTCTGGCAGGATTCAGAGAGAACAGTTATGGGGTTGGTTTCCTGGAGGTGCAGCAGAAACCTTTTTACTTCTATGGAAAGGATTTATCCCTGTGTCTGAAGCTCCTTTTGCACCAAGCCTGGAGCAAAAGTCCCAAAAGAGCATAGCTGCAGTGTGGCCAGCACTAACTTTATTAGCTCTGTACTTAATAAAGAACTTACTGGAAGCTTGAAACGGAGTTTTTTTCCCAGGTCTGAGCACACCATTCCCAGCTCCTCTCTTCTTAACCCTTCCCTAGGTGCTCGTGGTGAGCTCTGAGCTATCTCTGATCCTGTGGGAATCAGGGATTACTTTGTAAGGGAAAAAACAGCATTTAGAAACCTTTTGTTCCTAATTTGGCCCAACTGCTCTCTGCCGCTCTTTCTGGTGGAGTGCTGTGGCCCTTGCAGCAAACCCTTGCTGCATTCTCTGAGGCATCACTGTAGAGCAAGAAACTCTGGAATACAGGTTCATACTTGGGATTTGTTGTCTGCACTAACACTTTCCAAACTGGGACCTGCTGACATCTCATCTGAGATGTACCGGTCACCCTGGGCAACAAAACTTCCATGAGGACATCTACAATATAATGAAGCCTTTGGGGACAACTGTCTCTTCAGTAGTTGCTGGTAACAAACACGCTGTATTGCAGAGTTCCATTACTGTGTCAGCATTTCTCTTTCTAATATATCACCTGTTCAGAGACAGCAAACATATTTTGCTGTGCTGCTGGCTAGGCCTGAGGAGGTAAGAGGAAGACGTGCTTCAAAGTGTCTCCTGTTGGAGGGGATCGGTGTGTGCCTGACAAGAGCTGGTACACTCCCCTTGTTTACTTGTCAATCCATGCTCATTGCTGGAAATAAGCATTTTAGTGAAGAATAAACTGTCATGTTCCTGCTAACCTAACAAATCTGGAGATTCCCTCAAACCAAACGAATTCAAATACAGCAACAGGCCCATGCTCTTCTCCTCCTTGGGAGGTCATTGCCTCTTGTCTTGGCTTGAAGCATGCTGCGTTGCCTTTTTCTGTCCCTAAAAACATGTGGCTCCTGATGCAGGACTTGTTTCAACAATTAACTGGGCTGGGTTTTGCTAACAGGGTTCTGAGCTAAGGGTGTGTAGACTGTTTTCTTTCACCAGCTGCTGGGGATTGCTTTTGGGCTATTGCTTCACTGAGGTCTCTGTAATCACTTTTTTTTTTTTTTTTAAATCCTCTGTGGTTGTGTGTTTAGGCACGAGACCAGCTAAACAATGCCCTGGAGCTCAACAGACATGATCTGACTTACATGATGCTGGGGAAAATTCATCTATTGGAGGGGGAGACGGATAAAGCCATTGAAATCTATAAGAAAGCCGTAGAGTAAGAATATATCCTTTTTTCTATCTGTCCATGTCCCATTCTCTGCCAGGAGCAATTTGATTGGTGTCCCAGATCTGAATTGAGGACATGATTAAAAAGCTAATGGTAATTATAGTGTCTCTGTGCAAAGCTGGCACTTTCAAGCTCTTCAGCTGTCTCTGCTCTCAGTTGTAGTCCTCCTCCTGCTGACACTTTGTCGGGGAAGAAGGTAGATGTTTGAAGGTCTGCCAAAAAAAGTGGAAAAACAAATGGACAGAGATGCCTGTGAGCAAACCTATCCAAAGCTGACTTCATAAATCCCAAAGGTTTATCTACCAAAAAGATCTAACCCCGGGTGTCTCTCTAACCCTGATCATCTGTCAAAAATCAGTTGCTGGGTTTCACATACTGTTTTCACTTGGAGTGATTTGTGTTTGAAAGCATGTGAGTAGGCAGACCAGAGATGGGTTGGTGCACAGTGAGTTTCTCCCACCCTGTCACTGTTTCTCAGTACTGATCTATCTTGTTTTAGGGCATTCCTGATTTACCAGTGCTTTTAAAATGTAGTTCTGTAATGGAGGCAAACACCAAAGAAAAGCAAGAGCATTTTGGAAGCCACTGGAGGATCTGCATTTTGTACTGGTTCTTTTCACATGCCGTTTCCTTACATGTTTGCTTTTGGCTGCTGTCTGATAGTATATTGGGTTGGACTAATCTAGAATGTTTATTATGTAAATAATCTTTGCTAAGCATCTTACCGGGTTTACATATCAATGTCTGTGCTCCCCTGCCCTC
Organism: Athene noctua; assembly: GCF_965140245.1. Lineage (NCBI taxonomy): Eukaryota > Metazoa > Chordata > Aves > Strigiformes > Strigidae > Athene > Athene noctua. The sequence goes on along the minus strand of NC_134049.1, from coordinate 22,642,139 downwards.
CCTTCTTCCTCCCTCCTGGTTGTGTTTTTTAGTTCTCATCTGCCCATTACATTTTGCCTGCTGTTACCAGGATAGTCTGTCCTTGCTCTGTGTTTATATACCATCAGGCACAGGTGGTTTTGTTCTGGCTGAGGTTTAAAGGTGCCAGTGTGAGCGTGCATATTAGATTTCTCAAGTCTTGATAGCAGGGAATTGAAAATTTACTTCTGTTAAGGTGAGTGAGGCCACAAATGCAGTATCTCTGCTTTTTCTTTTTTGTTGTTGTCTTAATCCTATTTATGTCTTCAAAAGCTGCTGGGAATTGGAATGCTTTTAAAAGGGTTCATAACATTACTGTGTGGACCTCATGCTAGCAGTGAAGGATTGGGAGTCGCATACAATAATTGAAAGCCCTTGAGACATATTTTTTCAAGTTCCTCTGTGCTGAATGGAAGCACTTGAAAGCCCTTGGGACATATTTTTTCAAGTTCCCCTGTGCTGCATGGAGTGGTGTATGGCCAGGGATACATTAACAGGTAGTGTCTGCCTGAGCACACTGGTCTGTGGGCTGCAGTGTGGCACAAACCCATGGTGAGCAGTCCACAGCTGGTCTGTGAAACTAGGTTTGTAATCTTTTCATAGGGTGAATTAAAAGTCTGATGATAAGTGTGTGTAGGATCCATCAGAAATGCTGGGGATTGCCAGTCCTACATGGCCCAAGAGGCTTGGGATGGATTTACAGGGTGGTTTATGGGAGATGATGGAAAATCCCATTTTGTATTTCCAGGTCACCGATGCAGACTCACTTTGAAGCTTAACAAAACCACATTATCTTATTATGCATCCAGATCTATTCACAGAGCTATGCTGACTTCCCATTTTATCTGGAAGACATTTTGAAAGCTTAGGTGTTATATTGTTCAAAGAAAGTCCCTGTGATGGCAGTTCTTGTATTTGCTAGTTTATTTCCTAGAGCGAACTAAGAACAGTTAATTTCCTAGAGTAATACTAGTAAAATGTAGCATCATAATTCCATGTCCTGTTTTTACTTTGTTTTAGAAGGGCTAATAAGAAATACAGCTCTCTGGCTTTTATATTACAGGTTTTCTCCAGAAAACACAGACCTCCTTACAACATTGGGGTTACTTTACTTGCAGGTACTGAAGACTGTTAGCTATGACATGAACTTAATTATTTTCAACATGATCAAGATTTTTTTTTTTTAGAGTTAATTTCTATCCACCTTCCTGTGACTTGCACATGTTTCTCTAAAGGCTGCATTTAACATGACAGAGCTTGCTTCTCTGTATCTTCTTTTTTCCTTTTGCTGCTAAAAGCAAGTTGATTTCCTGGACCTGAGCCAGAGCAGGAGTTCTGTTTGGCAGCCGCCCTAATTCTGTTATAAATCCTCCAAGTATAACAAAACATGACTAGTTATTACCTTGTTTCTGGAGCAGGAGTCTAGCAAGTTATTCTCCTACAAAAGCAGCCATGAAATTGTTAGTGTTAATGCACCATAGAAGAAAATCGGAATCAATTAAAATAACAAAGACACGCTTATCTTTAAATATGACTTTAAAATGTATGGGAAGGACTGTCTGATTATTTCAAAAATAAGCTTCCCAAAGAGTGAGCAAGCAAAGAAGAATAAGCAGTAGTTCCTGAAAGGATTGGTGGGCTAGAAAACTTGCACCAAGTGCCAGTTTGGAAGGATCCTGAAGCATTTCCCTAATCGTTTAGATGCTTGGGATTAAAATGTAGATCTTGAAAAAAATTGCCATGCTGTAGAGGTAGGAAAATTCAATAGGACCCTTGGACGTCTTAAGTGGGTGTGTGGATTTAGAAGGGAGTATGATGTGGGAGGGGGGATCTGTAAGACAGAAGTAGTGCGAGTATAACATTCACCCTGTGAGTTTAGCCCCTGGGTCTCTGTCCTGTGATTCATTTGTTCAGTTTATCATGTCTCTGGATACGTACTCACCTTCAGGAGTTTAAAAGATGCTTCTGCAGCTTTCCCACTTGCTATTAATTACAGAAGGTGCTGGGCTCTGATTCATCAGTATACTTGCCAAAGTGACAGATGGGCTTCTCATCAGTTTTTGTGATCAAAAGAGGACACCAGTATCCAGAATTTCATCCTGTTAGAACCGGTACAATTCTGGCACAGCTCAATTGAAAATGATGGGATTTAAGTGATTCTAAGCAGTCATGTGCTTATATATGGACACAGTCATGCCCCCTGACACATGCAGGCCATTAGAAGACAAGGAAAGACTTTCTCATGTGAAAAGAGTGCCCTGGGGAGTGAGGAAGTTGTGGTGAGGGAATCAAGGATGTGCAGAGTAGCAGTTTGTAGCCTCTTTTCTGGAAGATAGGAAGGAGCAGAGGACTGTCAATCCAGAGCTCACTCCTGTGTAGAAAAGTCAGAGCACAAACCATATGGAAACCTTTGTTTTGGTCAGAACAGTGAATCCAGCCCAGCAAAATAAATTTTTAGAACCTGTTTTATAAATTATCAAACAAGAATATGTGTGTGTAATGGGAACACTGTAAAATTCACTTTTCTGAATATTTGACTGAGCCAGAAATTGTAGTGCCCAAAAAGCATGTGTTGACCTTCTTAACCCCCCCTTATTCCTGAATTTCTGATGCTTGTTTACCTCTTTTCTCAGCTTGGGGATTATCAGAAGGCTTTTGAACACCTTGGAAACGCACTTACTTACGACCCAGGCAACTACAAGGTATCATAAGGAGTGGAAACGAACCGGCTGAATGATGATGAGACAGACACCTCTTAAAGCTAATTCCAGTATCAGAGCTTTGCCATCTGTGTCCGGGGTATATCCAGCCTGGAGAGGCTGAAAAGGATCATGCCCAGAAAGCTTTCTCTGAAATACATTTCTGGGACCTTTCCCTGGGGAGAGAGTTGGATATGTGTGGAGGTGGGGAAAGGGGAGGAGGCAGAATATGGGACGTTAAATTGATCCCTTCGGTTTTTAATCTGAAGTTGCACCAAAACCAGGTGGCATTAACAAATGGCATTTACTTTGAAAGGAGGGTCATCTAGACATTGTTTCAGAAATCCCAAGGGCTGTGCCCGGGTCCCTCTGACTCCTAGGCACGGAGCACAGGTACAAGTGATCGTGCATTCTATTATTCTCCCATCTGCTAATAACCCTCTCTGTGCTTCCAGCTGTTGTACACAAATGTGACCTTTCCTTGGCTCTGGTCTGAAAAGCCGAGCTTGGCATATGGATTTCATTCCTGATTGTGAAATTGCTTCCCTTTTTAGGCATGTTACTTCATTCCTCTCTGCCTCTTTTTTCCTTCAGTACAATGTTGACGATGTAGATTATTGAAATGTGTAGTTGACAAATTATGTATGAATGCAAGCCGAATATTATTGTGAAAACGTCTTTACACATACAAATTTTACGTGTCACTGTGAAATATTATAAAGGACTTAACTAGTGTGGTTTAAATATAGTATGTTGTAATCACTTGCTTTTTTTTTCCCCTATGCATATTTCCACTAATTTGCAGTATCAACCAGTCGGTGTGAACTAGGCTAGCTTTGCTGCATATGTCTTGCTTGAGTACGTTTTACTCTTCACTTAACTTGCACCAGAACTATTTCTATCTGTGCTTGTTGGTAGAAAGAATCTATTAGTATACAGATCTTCTCAGAGACTCAGACTCTAGGAGATACTATTGTCACCCCAAAACATATCCTAAACACTTGTCACGTTACAATATTTCCAAGACGGTTATGATCAAGATAGTGCAGGAAGACGTGGACCTGAGTCCATTCTTTACCCTGTCTGCTGCTATATGTTGGGAGATTCTAGAGTTCCCATCTGCTCCTCACTGTTGATCTTGGCAGCCCCTAGAAGAAAACACCTGAAAAAGTTAAATGGTTGCTGTTGAGATGGCTTTAGTTAATTCATGTTGTCTTGTCTTCTTGCTATATTTGGGAAAATGCAGTTCCTCAGCTGGTCACTCTTGTCTTCTCTCAAAGGCTACCTTGGCAGCTGGCAGCATGATGCAGGCCCATGGAGATTTTGACGTTGCCCTCTCCAAGTACAGGGTGGTGGCCAGCACGGCGCCTGAAAGCCCCCCGCTGTGGAACAACATTGGGATGTGCTTCTTCGGGAAGAAGAAATATGTAGCAGTAAGTCCCTGGTTTTCTTTCTTTTTTTCATCTGTAGCTGACTTCATGCAAGATCAAGATTCCTCTTGTGGCAGAGACAGGAGGTTTGTTCTGGGTGAGCTATGTTACAACAGCACATTTATCCCTTTTTTGAAGGCTATCAGTTGCCTGAAGCGGGCAAACTACTTGGCTCCCTTTGACTGGAAGATTTTATACAATTTGGGGTTAGTTCACCTCACAATGCAGCAGTATGCATCTGCTTTCCACTTCCTCAGTGCTGCCATCAACTTCCAGCCCAAGATGGGAGAGCTCTATATGCTCCTTGCAGGTAGGCAATGCTCCGTGATCCAGCACCACTGTATATCCAGCTGAGGGCATGCAACATTATAGAGACGGAAGGTTTGGGCTGAAGTAAAAAAATATTGGATAAAGGCTATACAAAGAAGCTGTTCCCCAGGAGGGCACTGACACGTATGAAGTCTGAATAGTCTGTTCTCTCTCTGGTGAATAGGAAGGTTAAATTGCAGTCAGATCCAGATTAAACATTAGAAAAAAGGTTCTACATGTAAGAGTGTGGGTTTGGGTTGCCTAAGCAGTTCGCGTGGATTTCCAGCACTGGACATTTTTGGGATCAAGCGAGACAACTATTTGTCAGAAGTGACATTAGTAGGGTTAATCCTGGCAGCAGTCCAGACAACCCTGCCAGCACTTATTTATTTTACGATGTAATGTCATTCAGAATTGTCCTAAAAATGAAGTCCTTGTGAAGCATCAACTTGTGTGTGTACATTTTGCTTTGGTACAGTTGCTCTGACAAACCTTGAAGACATTGAGAATGCAAAACGTTCCTATGAGCAAGCTGTGGCACTGGACAAGTAAGTCTTAATCATAGCTGTCAGCTTTTTCATTGCGTTGCTTTGCCTCTCTGCACCTGGTTTCCTTTGCATGCGTTGTCCCTTGGTCTACTTTGACCCTAAATGGTTTGCAGTAGGGAAACATTTTTATTCTTGCAGCTGTGCAAGTGACAGCTTAAAAACCTTTCTCTTTTTTTAAAAAAAACCCACTGTTGTTTTTTTTTTTTTTTTTTTTTCAAATTCAAGACAGCTCTGAGAAACGAAAGGGACATTTTGTTTCAGACCAACCCAGAGGTGGTTTTTATTTTGCTGTTTAGTTTGTGAGTCAGTGGTGATGACTTTGGATTCCAGTCCTCCTTTCAGTGAATATTTCTACACAGTGGAGCAGATTCAATAGAAATAAAACAGTCATCCCAGAATATTTTATAACCCAAAGTTCGAGCACTGTGCAGAGCAGTGAGAAGCCTGGGATAAAGCCTGTTCTGAATTGGGCAGCGGGAAGTTTTTAGCAGGGAGAATGTGGGCAAGAAGTTAGTAAAAGCATGTAAAAGGGCTGCACTGTAGTCTTTTCTCCTCCATTTTGTTAACAATGTCTGTGTTTGCAATCTAGCTCTTAAAATTAGAGCAGTTGGTTTCAGAAATGTTGATTAAACACCTTGCAGTGTTTAATAATTTCAGGCAGAACAGATTTGTCTGAAATTTATTAATAGTTTTGTCTCTCTCCCCAGTTTACTGTGAATGTTTGCATACTTACAGCAACCAGCACCGTGCTCCTGAGCCCAGGAGTCTGTGTGCCTGCGAGGGAGCTGTGGCAAAAGCGCTCGCTCATCTGCAGTGGCCACCACAAGGTGGCATGAGAAGATACCGGTTCCTTCTCCTCCATCCTCTCTAACCGAAGTGCACTGGCCAGGCTTAATTTGGGGGATTCTGGAAGTTCCTAAGCCCATTATAAAGGGCAGCAGGTTTCAAAAAGTAGTGTTTGACACTGTAGGGCAGTTGTCTTTGTGAAGAGGTGCTGTAAACGCTCTCAGATGTTCCTGGGAGCTGCGTGGCTTGCAAGCGTGCCAGGGCTCTTGAATCAGTTAGCACACATCTGGCACTGAAGTTCTTCAAGCTTATGCATCAACAGAATTACAACGCAGGTTTAAACACTACTTCCACGTCTGTATCAAACATCAGTAGGTCTTTGCAGCCTTCTTAGAGGAACCAAACCTGTGCAAACGATGGTCAAAGGTTTGTAAACACGTTGCTGTGTGAGAGTGTTGTGTACACCTCGGTCATTCCTACCAACATTGCTAAGTCCAGTCAGCTCCTTTGCCTGGCTTTCCTAACCAGCCTTCCATGCCTAACAAAGCAGTACAGGACCTTAAAGATTGCTTAGTCATGAGTTTGTGTGTTTGGTCAAAGAGGAGGGATAGAAATGTAGCTCTACAACTTTGCTCAAGTATTTGGCACTACAGCGATGCTACAGCTGTATAGTCTTACCGGGAAAATAAAACCTCACCAAAGCAAAACTGAATGCCAACTGCCAGGGACTGCTGGGAGGAATATCCAGACTTTGTTAGGCTTGTTCAGCTGACGTGCTGTATATTTTACACAGTTACTGTGTGGCTGAATCCATGTCCCCACAGGCTCTCTTTGCTGGCATATTATGAACTGTTTGGCTGGGATGAAGAGAGCCGTGTTTGTTTCCATTGCCATAAATACTTTTACAGCAGCGCTGTGACATTTGGCCTGGGTGCTGTTCTGAGGCCTGAAATGGAGAGCATCTTGGAAAAATCTTTAAAAAAAAGTGTTTCTTCTTAGTACTGGTTCTAGCTCATAGCAGTCCTTTCTTTCTGTGGTTATTTAGCCATTGATTTTTTTCTAAATGTCATACTGCTTCTCAGCTCTTGAAGTGAATTGGCCTCATAAGGTTCAATTACTTTGAAATTGGATGTTCCCAGATCTGTCTGATCTCTTCAGTGTTTTGTTGTGTAGGTTTGGGGTTTTGTATTTTCTTTTTTGGCTTTTTTTTTTTGGGTGGGAGGGGGAAAAGAGATGGGGGTTTGATTATTTATTTTTTCATGCATTACTTCCTTTGGTTTGACAAAGACCATGAGGGGGGGGTGTTTTGTGGTGGGGTCGGTGTTCCAGTTTCTCAGTTAAAGGAGAACCAATGGTTATAAATGCTATCAGATTTCTTCTAATAGTCTTCTTTCTTGCAGTGCTGTCATGTAACTTACCAAGGATGGATAGTCACGGCCCACAGATGACACTTTCTATTTATTGATCAGTGCTAGCAGGAGCCTTTCTTTCTGCACTTTTCACAAAGGATGCTCTCTCTGTCTTGGCCCCCCAGGCGCTGGTGCTAGAGTCCTTGGATGGCTCCAGTTATCCCTGCCACACTCCAGGAGAGGGCACCAGTCCCTCGCTCACATTTATTGAGCAAACTACAAAACGTCTTTCACTGATCTGTGTGCAGTGATAAATGTATGCGGCTCCTCTGCAGGGAGCTGCGGTTACAGTGCTCTGCCGTGCACCCCTCGACAGCGTGTCCCCTGTGCTGGGCAGGTGCAACCTCTGCTCTTCCAGGTCTCATCCTGCAGCCTAAATGAGCTGAGTGTCTGCATGAGATCCCGTGCTGGGGCTGGTGACCCTCTTGCATTTCGTTTCTTTGTCAGATAATACGTATGCATTTTGCTTCTCCAAAAGAAGGGTGGAATTCAGACTGCTAAAGAATGGTCAGAGCAGTTTATGAGTGTGGCTTGTCAGGCAATGAGGGAAGGATCAGTTATCCGAGAGCTTCACTCACCAATCACAGAGCCAAGGGAGTCAGCTCAGTCTTTCCCTCTGGTTTAGTTTGCTCACACTCCTGGCTATGCCAGAAGAAAAGTTGCTGTTCGGGGCTAACGTACCCTAGTGAAGAAAATGGATACTGTGGAAAATGAGAATATATGGAGCAATTCTGCCTTTTTGAAATCTTCATGTGCGGTTCTGCATCAGGAAGGGAGGCAGGACTGTGCAGGGTAACACTGTTCTCTGTGGTGCTGGTCTCCTCTTCCAGTCCTTCGTTAATAGGTATCACCTGCTGTTTCTCTGTAAGAGTCCATACAATTAGGTGTGTGTTTACTGGGTGAAAGAGAGGAGAGGTGAGGAAAATGAAATGTAAAGAGCATGTTCTGTAGCATGTTGGGTTGTAAAATACGATCACCAAGCCTGAGTCTGTTCCACTGCCCTGTCCTGTGACAAGCTGCTCTCCTACAAACTGGAAGAGCTGGGAGAGCCTGAGATAAGTCAGAGCAGAGATCAGCTCTTGCCGTATGATGAAAGCCTCCATCACTGCTCTACCTGCCCCCAGCAGCAAGGGGCTGGGAGACCAGGCACTGACTAAAGACGGTCCTGAGATGGTCCCCAAGTGCAAAGAATTGCCTGTTGCAGGGGGTGATGCCATCAGTGAGGTTTTCTGTATTGTCACTGACACTGGGAGACTTGGCTGAGCCCAGACACCGGGTCTCTCACCAAGCATGTGGGACACAATCGTGTTCCCAAAGGGCTCTGGCTGTGCAGCCCCATATCTGCTTGGGGGTCAGACTACCCCATGGCTTGGCTGTGCCAGACAATCAGGTGTCTCTGGCTTTGCTGCCTGGGCACTTCTTAGTGTTATTCAAGTCAGGATAATTGTTCCCACGGTGAATGTGCTGCGTCCTGTGTGTTTGCTGCAGGTGCAACCCTCTTGTCAACCTGAACTATGCTGTGCTGCTGTATAACCAGGGCGACAAGAAGGGAGCCCTCTGCCAGTACCAGGAGATGGAGAGGAAGGTCAATGCAATGAAGGAGAGCAGTACTCTCGACTTTGACCCTGAGGTATGTGCCTGACAGCTGTCAGTGGAAACTAAGTAGCCATGCTAAGACTGGCAACAAACAAGGAGGAAATTTGACTTTGGAGTCCAATTATTAGAAAGATTCTGCCTACGAGATTTTCCAAGTAGAGCGGCCGCCTGCTGAGAGCTGCTTGCTTCATTTCTGCTCTTTGAAGCCCAGTTCTTCAATCAATACACAGCAAGACAAGATTCCCTCTTAATTAAGGGAATGAATTAGCAGATATGTTTCCCCCGAGCACCAAGGCACTAGCCAGCTCTGCACAGCTCTCGTTTCTGGAGGGTTTTTTGGTGGTGTTGACTTAATTGTTGTCTGAAGTGTTCTTGTTTACAATGGCCTTCTCTTTTTGCTTCTTGAGAAGATGGTGGAGGTTGCCCAGAAGATGGGAGCTGCCCTGCAGGTGGGGGAGAGCCTGGTCTGGACTAAGCCTTCTAAAGAGTCTAAATCCAAGCAGAGAGCTGCTCTGTCAGGGAAATCCTCCAGCACTCAGCAGCCTTTGGGCTCTAACCAGGCCCTGGGTCAAGCCATGTCTTCAGCTGCAGGGTATGGGAAGACCATGCAGCTTCCCCCAGGTACCTCTCTTTTGCTTCTCTTTAAAGTAGAACTGTGGGAGGGGAGAAGAGAAATCTCTCTGAGTTACAGCATGTGTTTAGGAAGGTATTGACTTGCTTACACAGCAGTGATGTCCATACTTGGTAATAACTTTCCCAGATTGCTGAGTGAAGGAAGATACTTTCTGTGGTGCATTGTACTGTTCTACTTTTGCAGAGGTGTGGAAAGCCAGTAGTTTCCCTGCCTGTCTGAGCCACGATGGGCAAAACTGCATTAGCATGGGATTGAGATTCTGCTCCGGAAAGCAGGTGGTTTCAGAAACCAGATCTCTTGTCTTCCTTTGGAAGAGCCCAGGAGCTGACATGCACAGATGGGGGAAATGATGGACAATTTTCTGAAGCGCTTTATCATTTCTGTTACAAAGCTAACTGCAACTGATTGCTTTGAAGCTGTCCATCCCAGTTCCTCCTTGCAAATGTTGCTGAATTACCTTTCAGTGTGGGCCACTGGACTGAGGGTTGCTCAGGAGATGGCATCAGCCTCAGAGGGCTTACACCCATACCTGTACGTGCTGCTTCTTGCTGGGGCTGGGTAGGAGCATCTCCTGAGCTGCCGTTCATAGCCTGACCTCCTCTCACCCCTTGGCTTTCGAGGAGGAATGCACTAGAGGTGTTGCTCATCGTGGTGATTTTCTGTCACTCTTGGTCTTGTTGCCTGCAGACTGAACCAAGAGAGAGGTTGTGCAACCCAGGCCTCTTTCTTTGGCACCCTCAAGGACCTGTTCCATTTCTCATGCATGGAATAAACTTTCCATGCAGGAAAGACTTATCCAGAAAAGCTGAAAAATTAAACAGGAGTTTAGGGTTTACCTGAAGGACTTTATTATCCATATCAAAGAAGGGAGCTGGTTCATAATAGCAGTTGTTAAATCTAAGTGTAGAAACAACTTCAGCATGGAAATGTCCTGGTTTGATTTTATTCTGTAAGTAGCTACTTTAACTCCCTGGAAACTTTCCCCGAGTTTGCTAAAACTCTGAACTGAAAATGATACTGTGATTTTGGCTCCAGCTTGAGTATAAACCAGCTTCACTGGAACTGTTTTCCCTTCCAAAGCATGAGTTAATTCCTGAGTTTGTACTGACTGCTCACAGCAGCCCAGCTAAATGAGATACTGTACCTTAGCTTCCCTTCAGCAGAACTCTGGGTACTGTAAGGTCTCTGGCTGGATAACTCACAAAAGAGCTGAGTGTTACTGATGAGCTAACGCTAGACAGAAGAAATCTGAGAGTAATTAACAGCTGTGATTATTCTGCATCTCCACACTGCCTGGAAGGGCAAAAATAGACAAAACACACACACTTGTACAGTAACTGTAACTGTGTTCTCTCTCCAGGTGCTGGAGCATCAGCTCCACTTGCAAAGCCTCCCTCACTGCCTCTGGAACCAGAACCAAGCTCAGACATGAGCCCTGAGAAGCCCTCAGCACCTGCAGGGGCTGAGGAAGAGAGGAAAGAAAAGCGGAAGAGCCGGCAGGCAGCGGACTAGGACAGACTCTGGTCAGGACAGAGTGCAGGAGCATCTCCAGAGCTGCCTGCTGGCCTGTGGGGAAAAGGACCTGCCATTTCCCCCGGCCCATGGTGGCTTCACCCCACTGTCAGTTAGTCTAAATGCAGCTGTTTTCTGTTAATGATTTTAGCACACAGTCTCTACGTTGTCCCAAGGAGATGTTGCAGCAATCAGGAGAGGTTTCTGCATAGCTGCTGTTAGTGTGGTCGCAGCTTACTACCAGCGACAGGAGCATGGAGACCCACCTCCCCACAGGGCTGGCAGTCCTCCGTGCTTGGGCGTGAGTCCTCCGGAAGGATGCTGAGGCACCCAGTATGTTTAGAAAAGCCAGCAGCAGTGACTTAGCATCCCGGACCCCAAAGAGGATCAAACCCTTCCAGTGGCTGAACCTGTAAGCAGCTGAGGAAGCCCTACACAGGCTGTAAGAGCAGCATAAGGCGCTCGGAGAGGGGGCGAAGGTGGCACAGTTCACCAGGGCAAGTGCAGAGCAGTAAGCCAGGCTGGGGACTTAGCACAGCCTGGCTTACTGTGAGACAGGGGTTGTCGCTCCCTGTTTCACAAGGGCAAGACTTTGTAAATGCTTTCTCGAGGCTGAAAAAAGGAAGCTGAAACAGCTGGGAGCTGGTATTCCTGAGCAGGGCCATGTGATGGTCACCAGGCACGAGAGGCACTTTGAGGCCTGCACTGTCCTTAGCACTGGCCGTGGTGGAGCACGGGGGAGCTGCGTAGCAGAGGCCAGCTGGTTTGTCTGGGGCCATCGTGCCATTAACACGCAGCCCAGTGCGGATGGATGATCAAGGCAGACCTGCTGGGCTAATGGCACCTTTTCTTTAGGGCTATTCACCTTCTGATCCCAGGATCACTCTTTGTATTTCACAGAATCATCAGGGTTGGAAAAGCCCTTGCAGCTCCTCCAGTCCAACCATGACCCTCCCCCTGACCGTTCCCAACTCCCCCAGATCCCTCAGCGCTGGGTCAGCCTGACTCTTCAACCCCTCCAGGGATCCCGGGGACTCCCCCCTGCCCTGGGCAGCCCATTCCAACGCCCAACAGCCCCTTCTGCACAGAAATCCTTCCTCAGAGCCAGCCTGACCCTGCCCTGGGCAGCTTGAGGCCATTCCCTCGGGGCCTGGCGCTGGGGCCTTGGCTCCAGAGACTCATCCCCCCTTTCTGCCCCCTCCTGGCAGGGAGTTGCAGAGGGCCAGGAGGTCTCCCCTCAGCCTCCTCTTCTCCAGACTGAACCCCCCCAGCTCCCCCAGCCGCTCCCCAGCAGACCTGTGCTCCAGACCCTGCCCCAGCTCCGTTGCCCTTCTCTGGCCACGCTCGAGTCATTCAATGGCCTGTTTGGGGTGAGGGGCCCAAAACTGAACCCAGGAATTTTCTTGAATGCAACTTGGTTTTAAGCATAAGCTTCCATGTGGTAGCTAAGAAAGTTGCAGAGCTGTCCCACAGGACAGCAAGTGCTCAGAGGCTGGCTGTTCTGGAAGCAGGGTAGGTGCATCAGCAAAGAAGTCTGCCGAATTCCTAATTGTCTGCTGAGAAACGAGGTAAATGAGCTCTGTTCATGTGACTGGAGCTTTTCCTTGAGAATCTCTATTGCCCAGCACGGGGTGGAAAGATCGGTTTGCAGGAAAAGAACAGGCCTTTTCAGAAAAGACAAGCTGGTCAGCCTCAGTGCTAAATTTAAATTGTTGTAGTATGACCACAGCCATGCTCTGAATGCTTCAGCTCCAGCTCCTTACAGCTGCATTTTTGGAGAAACTGTTTATGGTAGCTGCAAGGTGGCAAAGCAGCCCACTGGTGAGCAGAGCAAGGAATTTTAATGCCCACATGATCCTGGAGATGCTTTGTAAATGTTTCTATTCTTGAACAGCATCTTAAGTCTTCCTTTTCTCTGCTACCATCAGTTTGGTTCCTCTGGGATTTATCCAGAGCTCAAAACAGCAGCTTTTGGGAACTAAAGGTGCAACATCATCCTTTACATAAAGAACCAGTAACAAGGTTAAGTATCATTTTTCTCCTGCTCCCTTCTGTGCTGAGAAGTACCTCAAGTTAACGTGGCCATGAGGCGTTCGATCAGAGTTTTCCACACAGAATGTGAAGCGCTTCCTCAGTAGAACCGAAGCTTCAGGGTTCGGTGTAGTTGCTGGTTAAGCCACCCAGCTTTTTAAAATGTATTTCCGGCTTTTAGTTCTGCAGTGTTGCGTGGTATCACTCCATAATTATCAAGTCCAAGGGAGGAAGGTTAATAATGGAAACTTCTCTGTCTCATGAACGCAAAAGCAGCGTGACCAAAGCTCTGGCTACATGAACATCCTTCAGTTGTGCTTCGTGGTTAGCTGCTCTTATCCAAAATGACATTAATGCATCCTTAAAGCACATCCAGAAACTGAAGTGCTGTCCTACTCCTGGGGGGACACTGAATGAGTAGGAACCCTTCACTTTCTCCTGTTCTGACTGCCAGAACTGCTTGCTTAACTCAAATGTGGCTTTTTTTTTTTCCTCCAGCTGTCCTCTAGTGCTGGGGTTTGTATTGATACAGCTTCAGGACAGCACTCCTGTAAGGATTCCCTTACACTAGGAGTTGAAGGAAACGGGGGCTCTTTTGTGGAGCACTGGCAAATTTAAACAAACCAGACAAGAAGCAATGTGCATCAGGTACAGTGTGGTGATTTTTATTCACATTAAACTTTTTACACTGAATGTTACTGCAGCGTAACAGAGTACCTGTGAAGAAGAGGTTAAGATCACAGCTCAAGGGTAGGCAGGGTATGGGAACTGCACCTCACCCCCAAAAGTGGAGTTTGACAGTTTTTTCCAACTGCAGTTGATTGCTGTTATCTTTTAATTTCGTCAGGAAAGCTTTCAAGCCCCAAGCGCAGGGAAGAGTGCCCAGAACAGTGTGGTTACAGGTAGGTGAGCACCAGCATCGCTCCTGCAGGAAGGTTTTCCCTCCATCTGCTAATGACCCTGTGTTTTAATTTTGCTAGCTGCCTTCCCCTGCCTTCTGCTTGTTGTAAAAAAAAAAACCACCCCTGTAACGTTATCAGACTTGTCTGCTGTACTCACAGATGGGGAGCAGCCCCTGTCCCACTGCTGTTCTCAAGAGCCCACCTCAGACCCAAAGATCTCTCTCCTCTCACCCAGTCTCACTGGTGCGACCTGTTTCTTTCTTGGCTGTTAGGATGCTTTCATAGGGTAAATGTTACACATAATAATGTTATATGTAATAATAAATGTTAATACGTAGGGTATACTTCATTTGGAGGTACTGTAAAGGTATTTAAAATAAATACATATTTTGTGAAAAGCTTATGCAGATGATTCACCAATTCTCCTGTGAAAAGGAGTGGTAGCATTTTGTTACTTTCTGGACTTGAACAGAGCAGAAGGGTGCTTCATGTCTAAGGAAGAAAAAAAATCTGTAATTACAGTTGGATAATAAATAGAACTGCAATTCCCGGTCCTGTACCCTCTCCTCCCCATGGGTACTGTGATGATGGCACTTGCATCCAGTAAATTCATAGTATCTTTATGGAGAGCTTTTTTTTATGCTATCTAATGATGAGAATGAGACTGGACTGTTCTTTCAGCTGGAATTAAGCAAGGGATTTTTCAGGACTGTACTAAGTCATTTAGGGATTTTGGAAATCACACCTTATGTTCCAAAACCTGTTTCTGGCATCAGCCATAATTCTAATCCTCTCCTTCCCCCTCCATAATTGAAATTTTAAGATGGAAAAGAATAGAGTTTAATTTCTAGGGAAGTAGAAACCATCCGCTTTAGGATGGTTTTTCCCCTCTTTTATAGAAAGGGGTATCATCAACCAGGTTAAATAATACAGCTTACAAGTTAGACTGCAGCTTGACTTCCTCACAGGAAGGAAACTAGAAGTCACTCAGACAGCAATGCTTGGGCAGCAGGACCTTGTTTCAGCCAAGCCTAAGGATCTGTCTGTCCAGCAACGTGTATTCAACCAGAAACCTGGGTTTTTGGGTCCCCGAGACAACTGGATGCTGATTTCTGATACAGGCAGCATTAGTGTCCTTGCCCTGCTCCTGTGTACAATCTCGTGTGCCCAACCGTGGTCACTGACCAGCAGCGTTGAGCAAGGGGGAACTTGGGTCCTACTCAACGTCCTGTTCTTGCCTAAGAGGCAGACTTCCCCCGTGATAAAGGGGTTTCAGCTGGCGAAGCCTCTTCTACAGAGACAGACAAGCCTCAGTGCTGCATGAAGAAAACCAAACTTTACTAAGATAATAAGCTCCACACAGAGATGCACTACAAAAAAAAGAGCACCTATTACAAGTAGTTTATCTGCCAAGACTGTTTTATATAATAGAAAACACAGTTCTGCTACAAGGAAAGCTTCACCACTCTCTCAAACCAAGCTGCACAAAGCAATCAGTCGTTTTTAATGAAAGACACAGGTGAGACTTGAACCCAGTTTTACCCAGGCTGCACTAAGGAGCAGCTTTCCTGAGAAATTCACAGGGGAGGTTTTCAGGTTTTTTTTTTTTCTCCCCACTTGCATTTTAATGAGATCATTCCCCCTTAGCTGCCAGCATTTGTATTCTTCAGCTGCTATGAGATCTTCTCAGCCAAGGCTGGTACCAGGCTCAGCTTTCAGAGTGCAGGGACCTGTTTGGAACAGGGGCCTTTCCCACGGTCCGGCGCAGAAGGCAACGGCCACGCACGCTATTTCCAACCTGCACTGTTGTTTTCCTTTGCTGAGAGAACATCCTCCCACAAGAGTCTGGATCAGTAACTCCCTGAGAATTCAGCCTAGTTGGCGCTTAGGATCCACCTGAGATACTGTACAAGAAACTGCTCCATCTGTTACAGAAGAGAACTTTGTCTGACACCTCTGAACAGACAAGAGAACAATAATTTCTGGCTCTAAGATCAAGTTTTAGTGAAGGGTTTAATCAGACCCAGTATTGCTCAGGCAGAGAGGAGCGATGAGAGCAGGCCAAGGGATATGCTACACAAAAGAAAGTCTTGCAAATAGGTTTCCTTTGCCCCTTATCACTCAAACTTTAAAAACAAAGAGCAAAGACAACATTTAATATTCTCATTTCTCTCTCTAGTACCTCAGTAGTGCTTGAATGAGGAATGCGAGACCGTCTTTGTTGGGGCGTCTGTTCTAGCTGGTTCTAACCAATGAGTCTCTACACATAGAATTTTTTTTTAAACATGAGACTACCGCTTTGGTATGATCACAGGTTTAAAACTTAACTCTATGCTTTTACCAAAACATTAATTGTACAAGAGAAGAGCAAAATTAATATGGCTTAAAACAAACTTTCACATTCAAATACTGATTTAATGCAGGACATAGGAACAATCCAACTAAAGCCATAAAAATATAAATTCATTACTCCCCTCCATTTTTCTACTGTTCTTCCAAATGTTCTCAAAGACTTGATGAGTCTCCTTACACCAGAAATAGGAAGGCAGCACACTGTGTGACAGTACTTGACAGCGCTGCTTCAGAACAGATTGCTCCAAGCAAGGGTATCAGCAGCCAGTGCCAGATAGCAACGCAGAGACAGTTTAGCTGCTCCCTCCTTGATGACAGCATCGGTTTTCACCCTAAGCTGCAAACTCCAAAAAAGTGCCCAATAGCACAGAGATTTAAACAACTTTTAGGATAACTGGAAAGAGTTATGTTGCCTTGTACAATTCTTGCAAAAACTGTCCAAGTATTCATTTTAACCTTTTTCACAGGATGTGGTTGGAAAGGTCACCCTGTGGCACACAGTTCCTGATAATCCAGTACATCATTACAGAACCACAACAACAAAAAAGCCAACCATAAGTAGCATCAATGGATTTCACAGTTTAAAAAACAATCTGGTTTTTATTTCTAACCTTTGTTGGGAGGCGTACTGCAGAGGGGGCTACAAAAAGCAACCCCTACCTTAGACTAACTAGTCTTAAACGAACTTGGGCAGAGGAGAACTGATAGCAAATACATAAAATACAAACACACGCTGACGGTTCTCCATCAGGCTTTGGAAATGGACCGAGTACAGGCTTTGCATTCCAGTAGCTGAGAAGCAACATCTAACGTGGGTCAAAGCAGCTGATAAGAGTCTTTGCTAAAGGCAATGCTCAAAGGCTAGAGAAGAAAATTTCAGCACCAGTTCTGTAAAAAGAAACCCATGGAAAAAAAAAAAACAACTTAACTGGATCTCCTATCACAGCAGCAGATAACCAAGAAACACAGGAGTAAAGAAAATCCTTAGCAATGCTGAGAAACTCCCCTGGAGAGGAAAAAAAGAAAAGTGAAGAGCCTTTAAGCTGGAAGGAGCTGGATTTGAGATTGGGTCTTGCCCAGCTAGGTAGGCATCGCACATCATGGGCACAGCAGCAGAGGAACATACCCTTTCAATGTCTGCCTGGGATTCACTATCTCAGATAACCCACCGCTTCACCTTCCGTAGGCAGCGTACACAGAAGAGATGAGGCACTGCTCATTTTTGATCAAGGGCAAGCCAAAAAACCAAACCCAACATGGCTGCACTGGCTGCAGGCACACAGAAGTGGAAGTATCAATGTGCACAGGTTTTATCATCTCGTGAGCCACCAGCTTACTGTCACAGTGATGAGCTCATCTACTGCCTCTTCAGCAAACTACGTGTGAATAAACATTTCCAGTGGAAACGTTCAGGAGTACGAGGCTAGCTGAGGTTTGAGTCATCCATCCCTGGATTTCAAGGTATGACTAACACACGAGAAGAAACGGAATTTGCAGAGACAGGATTAGGGGAAAGCCGAGGCCATTTCAAGCCTGGGTTTGAAGCTGTGGTATTTCTGCGACTTCTCTCTTTCTTCATGGTGAAGAGAGATCTGGATTTTTATAATCCATGAAATAAATTAATCTAAAAATCTCTCACCTACCAAGGACTTTTGTATTTTACAAAAAAAACCCAACCAAACCAAACAAAACCCACAATCAACAGAAATTTCAGTAGGTTTTTTTCCCCTGTACAGGCCAAAAAGGCCCCACTAGCTATTTCCATTTCTGTTGTTCAGCAAGGTCTGGTAAAGATAAAGCAGCTTTTCTTTGTTGTCACTGTTGTAGCTGTGCAGAGGTGTTAAGACAGCCTATACGCACACGAGAAGGACTGCAAGAGCCTCAGCAACCCTGTCTAAGTTAGGCAGGCAGAGGGAAGTTAAGCACATCATGCTCACAGCACATGAAGCACGAAGTGAAGGCAGGCTGCTGGGTCCCACCATTCAGTTTAGGTTTTTATTACCATATAGATTGTTTCAAAACTTGATCAGGGATACCAACAGCATATCTAATTATGATTAACAGGTCACGCTTGTTAAGAATTAGCCTTGGTAAGTGAACGTGGTGACCAGGTGAGCTCTGTATGGCTGCTCAAAGCAGATCTATAGCTAGAGCAGCAGTTTAGCCATCATCAGCTACTGGCATTTGAGAAGTGAGTCACGGTGCCAGGCATACAGCACACCGGTAACAGGCCAAAGAAGAAACATTACCTGGTGAGAAAGAACAGGAAGGAGGAGTTAATAATTAAGCGTTTAGCTTTTAGGCCCAGATGAATTCTAAACAATAACCCCCTTTTCCATACTTGTTTACAGCAGTTATTTATTCAAAGTAGCATTAAAAAAAAAAGAGGTAATTTAGGCCTGTAACACTCCTGTTAAATGCAAGCATAACTTAACTCTTGGACAAGCTCTGTTAGTGCAGTTATGTGATTTTACATGGCCATAAGGCAATGCCAGTCCAATCAGCCTCGCATCCCTGCAAACATTTTTGGAAGAGGGAAGTGAAATACAGCAGCAGGACAGTTGCCACTGACAGCTTGTGTGTATTTAGTTTTGTTTTGTTTCCAACTCGAGCATCCACACAGCTTGGCCCGGTGTCAGGAAAACAGGACCAGGCGTAAGCAAAGGATCAGTTCTCCCGCTGGCAGGACGCATGGCCTTTGGTGGTCCGAGGGGTGGTGTGCCAGAAGGTTACGATCAGAAGTTGCAAAATAACCTTGCTAATGGCCTCAGAGTTTTTAAACAGCTGAAAGGAGAATTTTTAAATGTATTTTTTCTGTAGGAAGACTAAACTACCATTTATCAACAATAATAAAAAAAATCTGGATAGAAATACTTCCAGTCTTAAAAACATCCTGCACCGAGATAAAATGCTGAGACTCAACAGAAGATGGGGATGGGATAAGCTGCAGGAAGACCCAGCACTGACTGCATTTCTCCACTACAACACAGAAGACTGCTCAGAGAGAAAGCAAAAGTTAAATATACAGTGATAGACAGCATTGTGTGTAAAGTCAGTACAAGTTACAACAGCTGTCAATTTTTATCTTTCCAGTGCATTCACAATGGCATTTTCCAACAGAACATCACTGACAGCATATGACAGCGTTACTGAAACGGATCACTCCAGCCTAAGTGACACAGACTCTTCTCCCTTCCATTCAGACACAAAGACTGACCTAAAGCAACCTCCTACAAATCCTGGTACAGCGCAGGCTCACAGAGACATGCTGACTGCATTTAATCCAGTTATACTGAAAAAAACATGCATGATAGCAGTGCAAATACACTTGGACTTCTTGGAAGTAGAGACAAAACCATGCTGGAAAGAGACAAAAAAATGCTGGTGCTATGCAATCTATAATGTGCTACTATGAAGAGGGAAAAACCATAAGCAAGTATTTAACAAGGACACATGACTGCACTTTTTTAATTTCAAAGGCTGTCCAGAGAACAGAAACCATCAGTGACCTAGTCAAACAAAAGAAAAAAAAACAGCATCAAACCCTAAAAAGCCCTCCTCACTTCAGTCTTACCTGGAAAACGCTGTGGCAGCTTTTGAGCCTCCAAAAGGACCTTCCCTAATGTACTGGCCCTTCTGAATGGAGGGCAGGGAAACTGCACAACCATTCTCAAACAGAAAATTAGTCTCCAGGACTCAACAGCTTTCCTGTAAAATAACAGATATAAGCACCTGCTGTTAGCAAAGAACACCAGCTGTGAGCCCCCCTGGCTGGAACTCGGGGTATTTAGTGTACAGTGAACACAGGTAACGTTTTTGTGGTTACCTCCCTCCCCAAATATAAACCCTGATTATTTTCTAGTTGCCCCAAAACTAAGCACAGGTTACCAGGGCTCAGCTGAATACCTCTAGACACAGAAACAACAGATACCCAAAATAATTTACGCAGCCTTGAGTCAGGTTTTCTCTGTGATTTCAGGAGGAGGTACCATGTGCATCACATTTTGGGACTCGGCTCCCTCCGATGCTGGGGGACACCGAGGCTGAGAGGTAATTTATCAGTAAAAGATTTCATCATCACACCAAGCAAGCGGAAGGTTTGCTCTTGCCACGTAGCAATGTGCTGAGAAGAGATAATGCAAGGGCCTTTTATTTTTAATTGATCAGAGACAAGCCAGGGCCGAGCACTGCGGTGCTCTCCCTGGGATCCACAGGCAGGAAGCTCTCCTGGCTGCTGAACTTTCCAGCACTAACAGACAAGACCCCTTCAGAGTTACAAACAGCAAACCTAGCCCAAACGGGGATATTAATACTTGTTTCTCTCCCCGCATGCTTAAGACAAAGCAAAGCCAACTTTCACATTGAATACTAAAACGTCTGCACCCAAACGTGAAGCGTTCGAGTCACTGCCAAGTGACTGGAATGTATCTGACAGTTTATACCTGGAATTATTCTTTGGCTCTTTTTCAGTTATACCCAGAAAACACACCACACCCTGATTCTGTTCCTATACCACCACTGGCTGAAATCCTAATCCATGGTTCTTCAGACACCGTACAGTACTGGAGAAAAAGGAGCGTTTTAGTTTGCTATTGAGGATATACTTCTGAGTACAGCAGTCCTTCAGCTGAAATAGCATCCCCAAGTCCCACGGTCCGGACAGGATCTTTACAGACCAGAACAGGAGTGAAGTGGAACGAGATGCCTTCTCTGTGCCAGTGCACCACTGGCTCGTCTGGATTTAAAGAGATTTTGGAAGGTGCCTCTATCTGGGAGGTCACAAACTCCAAAGGAGCTTTAAGAAAGACTTTGCTGGTATCGATGGTTTCGGTCGCGCAGGCCTGAGTCCCGGCCGCTCGAGCACCGGCAGCCACAGCCGCAACCTGGTTGCCCCAGTACCCATCCACCGTGACCAGGATGTGATAGGCCAGGGTGTGGAAGTGGACGCGTGTCAGGTCAGAGGCCCGCTCCGCCGTCTTCCCGTGCTCCTTCAGGATCCAGAAGAGGATGTCGCTGACAACACCCACGTCGGGAACTCCGCTCCAGGAAGCGAGGGCGGCATGGGGACCAGAGGCAGACTGCGTGAGGAACAGCAGCTCCTGCTCGTTCAGCCCAATGGAGTTCACCAGGGGAAAGACCTGCTAACAGGAACACAGAAACAACAGTTTTTCCTTCAGGGAGAGAATCAGACTTTGGTCTTCCTCATTCAGGGTACTGTTCTTACAGTACGGTGTTACTGGCCCTGTGGCCAGTGCACTCAGCAGAAGGGAGCAGCCAGTTTCCTGGAGAGATGCAGCCCCAGGTCACTGCATGAGCTTCCCCATTCTACAAGTCTGCAAGAATTACTTAGCCAAGAAAACATTTCACTCCAAAAGGTGAATGCTTATTTTGCGCAATTAGTTTTCTAGACATACACTTTGACAATAAAGAGTAAGAAAACATCAAATCCACATGAAACGCTCAGAACACTGAGATTAGAGCTGTGTCAAGCTAAACAAGGAACCATCACGATCTGCAGGAAAGAAATTCTGCAAAGAAATCAAGGGTTTTTTTAAAATTATAAACTAAGCTCAAATTCAAATCCGTTTTTTTTTTTTCCTAGAAATCCGCAAGCCTGCTAAATCCAAACCAGCCAAAGTTACTTGCATCTGTGGAGTTGTAAGTATTCTCCTGGGTCACCCGCCCCTGACTGCAAAGAATCTGCATATCGGAGCACAGAGCCAACTGTGTTGCACAGTATTTTTACTGAATACAGTTGCTGAATAAACTCAGATCTGCAAAAAATCTTTACTCCTTGCTGAAAACTGTCTGAGGGCACAGAAAGATACCTCTTAAATGAAACTTCCCAGAGAGACCTTTCTGAAAGGAATGCTCTGAGCTAAAGAAAACAAATCTGTCCTCTGCTAAGCCACAAGTCGTTACAGTTCTCATTTGCTGCACAGAGGAGACTCTGCTAAGCTCAGCAGTGAAAACAGAAGCGTTCAGATGCAACAGCAGACATTAAACCCATGTTCTCAATTCATCTTCAAATGGATAGCTCTAATTTTAAGTCTTCACTTCCATATTCATCTACCAGTCTGTGCATTCTGATACTGAAGAAAAAGAAAGAGTGTGTCCTTCCATTTTCATTACCTGATGTATAATGTTGCTCATAAAATCTTGGTCAGTCATACTGGCCAACTCCAGATGTATGGGAATGTCGGTAGGGATATCAGAGATGGAGGCCACAGCCTACAGGGGTACAGAAAAATAAAACAACCCTAAAACACATATTCATAAAGAACAAAGGAGGTTTGGCTCAGAGATATACACTCTTTACTCTTCTTGTGTATGGATTTAAACACAATTCCAAATGAGATGTCTGACAAATGCCAGAATGTACTGCTAAGGGGAAGAAATACAAACAACTTTAGTTTTCAGAATCCCAGAGCAGGAAAACTGTATCTAACCCTAATATGCACCCAGCGCAGCACTTCTCTAATGGACTAATTCAGAAACCTCACAAATGTGAAGCAGATGTAGAACAGCTGATCCTAGAACAGAATAATAAAAAAAAGCAGCCTAGTGCATTGCATCAGAAAGGGCACTCAGCTGTAAGACAGGCAATGACCTGCAAATAAAAAAAAACAACTTAGTGTAGCTCCTTTGGGCTCAGATGAGAAAGCTGCCTCTTAGATTATAACACAGGTGCTGCTTAAAGAATGCAAGTCTTGATTATAACCTTGTTTATCTTAGTATCTGGGATAGAAAAAGTGTAATTTAGCCACTAGATAAGCTCCCGGAACCATGTCAAGGTACTCCAGCCAGCCAACCAGACCATACCTTTTTTTCCCTAGACAACCCACTGAATCTATGAAACATCAGTGTTAGAGGATTAGCCTTTTGCCATTCCTACAGTTCACATTCTTCTTTTAGTATGCAATACTGAAAGGATTTGTGGGAGATCTGAAGACACAGCCTATTTACAAGTTTAAACCTGGGAAACCAAGACTTTGCCATGAAGCCTTTACTGGAACGGAAATTAAGGAGACATTGCTATTCAAGTATCTTACCTCCATAAGCCGTCTCTGTCGCATCTCCTTGCTCTGGCCTTCCATCATGTGAAGTCCAGAAAGTACCACAAGATCTGGCTGAAATTCATCCAAGCTGGACACAAACACTTCCAGCATATTTAAGGCGCCATTTGACAGGTCATGGGAGAAGATGAAGCGGTTGGCATTGGGTGCTCTCACTTGTCCCCACTCTTCACCTAGGGTGAAACAAATAGAAGCAAGTTAACTCAGACGAGAAGCAAATCAAACTGTGTATCTGGAGATTGTTTTGGATTCCTGCTGGAACCCAAAGGCACAATTTCACAATGTGACTGTGCCCAATTAACAGCTACTGCCAGCCAGATGAGAAATCTTGCTCTTTTTCTCATTCATCCTCTTCGTTCACTCCCTCTGCCTCATTTAGATGCTTGTCTGATCAGAAGGAAAATTCAATACTTGTTTGGTTTTGCAAGCTTTGTGATGTTTTAATCAGTTGTATTAGTTTAGCATGCAATTAGGTGAGTGTCACAGCCAGCTCAAGCCAAACGTTTGGAGCGTCCAGGCTATGCAAAGAGAGGGGAGACCTTCCCCTTCTGGCAGCCACCAGCTGTTAGCTCAACTATTATGAGGATACACCCTAAAAATCTCTCATGGCTCTTACTGTTCCTGACTGCACAGCTCCCAGGAATGATCTGCAGAACAGAGCTGCATCTGTACTGTATGTGCAAACTATTTTATTCCTGGATAAGATCACAAATTAAAGGGGCTCCACCTCCAGGACACCGAGCTATGAGAAAACAGCATAACGAGAGCGTGCCTAGAGAGGATACAAATTACAGAAGCCACAGTCCAACTGGCCAGCCCTCTGCCAGCTCTCCCCATCTGTACACGCATCTTTGTTCAGGCAGCAGGCAGCTCCTGTGCCAGTTATGGTAACTGGACAGAAAGACATGGAATAAATAAACACAGGTCACAAAGGGCAGCTTGAAAAGAAAGCCACAAGAAGTGTTGAGGCTATTATAGGCAGAATCTCCACCTTAGAACCAGCCTGCAGACTTCTTCACTTGGCTCTCCCAGACTGTATACTGGTTACACTATGGAGAATATGACCGGCATTTGTGGAAAAGCCACTAAACCAGCATCAACAGCAGTCAGTGCTGCCTTCTCTTAAAAAAAGTCTCATGACAAAGTTCTGTCCAGAACAAAGATTCCCAGAGTTGCATCAGGAGGGCAGTTCTCACCCGAGAACAAAGATGCTGAGAAAAGGAGACATCATATACTGACATATCTAACTGGGATGCTTCCAGGAGCAAGAAGACTAAGATTTACTTAACAATTAGTGTATTTTCCATTGGCTACCGCGCTAGGGCATTTGTCAGTTACAGTAACCTTGTTTCAGCCAGGAGTCCATCACAGTGGATGCTTTGGCTGCTGCTCCACATTAGTTTTGCTGCAGAAAAAGTTTAATTAAGGTGGTTCTTGCCTTCCCTCCTTGCCAAATACTCCCTCTTCTGTAACACCAATGTAACTCTCTGAAGCTAGATTTGGAGACAGGACGAGTGAAATGATTCCAGTTGAGAACAGCAAGAAAATAGGTGCAGATTTGGTTTAGCCATCTTTAGGGTTACCCTGAATTTCATCTGCATGTGGTTAAATAGTACCTTTTTTTGTTTTCAGAGAACGTTACTTGCCTATTTTAGCATTCATACAGCTTTATAATTACACCCATCAGGTCCGCTTAGGCTATGCATTACAACAAAATGAAAAGTCCACTCGGTTTCTATAGGCTACAGCGTACAAGAACACAGAACCAAAGGGATGGCTAGGCAGCACGAGTCAGTATTTACAGTAACTGCATCACAAAGGGAGAAAGCTTCAGAAGACTTTTAGAAGTCTGTTCACCTACCACAGCTCCCTGAAGTGCATGGAATTACAGATTAGCCCAGTGACAGCTGCCAATACTGATAATTTACACAGTCCTTCTGGAATTAACTGATTCAAAAACCAAGAGCTTTACAGCCAGGAATATCTTAGTGATGCTTGGGCTTCCCATGTAACATTCAGCCTTTGGCAAGGTACCTGCTTGATACTCCAAGATAAGATGGAATTCATCTCTTTCTTGCATGGATTCAGGTGGCACAACCACATTGTCATCAAGTAGTTCATGGAGTTTAGGACCAACTGGGCCACAAAGGAGGATCTAGAAAACAAGAAAAAATGAAGGTTTCCCTGCCATGTCATTTGCTACCATTTCAGTGCATTTAAGCATCACCTAGACAATTGATATAAAAAAATATTAATAAAATTTTTTAAAATCAGCTATGCTTTTCAACTTGTAAGGCCAACCATATGTTCCACCATAATCTAAGAAATAACTGCAAGATCCCCCAAATCTACAGGGAAATTATGTGAATTTCATTAAAGAGAAGCGAATAGCAAGAAATTTTTGGAACGCATACCTTCAGGTCTGGATTGGTGGCGAGCTTCTGACCAATGAGAGCAGCATTTCCTCCTACATAAAGCTGTAAAACAGAGGCAGGTATGGGCATTCCCTTGCTTCAAAAGCTTTATACATGCTTAGTCTTCAGTACAGGCTAGAGATTTTAGCATTTTAGAAAAGGGTCTGGCAGTACAGAAGTTAATAACGCTTATCAGGGCTGAAGGCAAAACTATTTTACAATTCTCTGAGATCTCAACAAGCTCAGTGTTCTCTGACTTTTTAAAATCTAAATATTCGCCTTCAGGTAACAGCCCTGAAAAATCAATTAATTCATAACACAAACAGCCCCTACTTCTGTGCAACTTCTCTCTGGCAGTTGGTAACGTGGTTTTTTAGCACAGCTGACAAACAGTCATATAAAAACTTGCTCCAGTTTGAAGTCAAGGTTAAACCTGCTACCTGTGCCCACATGAAGTGGGCGGAAGCGTGAAAGTTTCTTCAGGTAAGAAAGGTCAAACTTTCAAGTAAGAAAACTCTTGTGAGCTCTGAAACCGAAAAATAGATTGTCGTGAGGGTTGCAGGCACTCAGAGGTGACAGAAAACAGGTTATAGAAGGATACAGCTAATAATCAGGTGATTGCAGAAGGCCAGTGTAGCAAACATGGTGAGAAATAAGTCAACACAGGAGAGTCTTGACCAAAAACAGGCATTTAGAGTTCTTCCTCGTTTTCAAAAGCAGCGGGTGAACTGCACAGAAGCAGCAATAAGCAGTCTAGAAATTAGCTCACTGCCAAGCAAGGTATTAATCTAGATTCTGAAGACCCATTATAAATTAGAGCAACAAAACTTTGGTTTTGGAAAGGGAGGCTTCAGAAAAAATACTTCTTTTCATTACTCCTAGAGAGAATTTAAATCCTGTGTTAAGTAGCTGAAGCTGACTGGAGTGTTTACAACTCCTAATGCTTGGATCTATTTCCTCACTACCCTCCTCATTACAAGATGTTAGAGCCTCTTTTACAGCATCAGCCCCATCTGGCTCCCATATAACAGTATCCTTAGAGGCATCTTTGACGTTTCAGTTTTGGGAAAGTAAGCAGGGGACAGACCATTTAAAACCCCACTACTTGCAGCAGGTGCAGAGAAGTTACAAACACACTCAAGCTATACCATAAGTTTCTTTCCTAAACGATTTGCACTCTCACTAGACAGAGACCAAGAGTCAACAATGATGCAGAAAATAAGTAACATACTTCTTAAAGCTGATCTTCAGGGGGAGGACATACCTGCGCACCAGGGTACTCAGAGGCTGTCTGTGCAATGTGATGGAAAGACTCGGCGTCGCTGAAGAAGCGCTCGGCAGCTGCCCCTTTTTCCATGAAGTGAGCAAACGCCTCTTTCAGGTCCTGTCTGGAGTTCAAGACCGCATGATTTTTCCCATCCCCAGGTTCAAGACCGAGCGCCTCTAACAACTTCACACCGGACAGAACCACGTCTACACAGGCGTTGACGCTGGAAGAGAGAAGGAAAATGCATACTGGGAAACCCAGGCGTACCTCAGGGCACTTGAGAAACAATACGATGAGATCACTTCCCAGCCAGCGATGCTTGCTGCTCGCAGCTCTCATGCTAAGGGGGAAAACAACCAACCAAATGAAAAAAAAACACAGAGGCATATGAATTTCCTGAAATTCTCTACTAAAGCGTTCTGCTTTTGACATGCTTTTATTGTGCTCCAGCACTGCAGAGGACAGAGGGATTTCTAACATTCTGCTGTTAGAAAGCTGTGTGGTCCAAAGGTGGCTGCCTATGTTGCAGTACATGTTGTACCTCCTTTGCTGCCTTAGGCTTGCTCAAAAAGGAATAGGCACAATAAGAATAGCAGTTTTAATTTTTAATTCTTAAATAAGCTTTTAAAAAATACATATGATGGATTTAAAATGTACATGCAATTCAAAAATTCAAAAAACTGTTAAAAACAAAGCTAGAAGTATCGAAGTCTACTAGATCAGCCTCCCGAGTTTCAACTACTTGAATAATGACCAAAACCACCCACCCAAACACCCCACACGTAGGCTGGTTCTGCTTCTAGAAACCAAGAGAGCAATTTGCTAGTTGAAATATTTGAAAACTGCAGTTTTGAAAGGACAATCCCAAATTTCCAGAAATAGCACATCACCTTCTCTCAAATAGTGGAAGCAGGAGAAAAATCCTGCAATAGAGAGGAAGTGTTAAGAACCATTTGAGCAGATCTAGACTTTATGTAAAGTCTAACCTGCGGCTGAAATCTTCCAGTCCCATTTCTTATCAACTACCTCAATTTAAACACAGTATAATTTAGGGGAGAGAACAGGAAAGTTTCTGGGCTGGAACAAAGCCCCTAGGAAGAAAGTAAGTTTACGAGCCCTTGCTTCTACTCCCTAGTTTCAGAGAAATACCAATATATACCAAATATTTACTGAGATGATACCAGCAATTACTAAAGCACCTTCTGGAACTGCTGTCAAGTGCAGTTTCTGTTTCTCTGCCCCAAGCTTCCCTGACAGGGATCCACAAGATTTGTAAAACTTGCAGGATCTCTAACTTACTCTGTGCCTACCCAGACGACACTCCAAATGCCAATGCCTTGCTTACATCTCAGTGTGAAACGGGCAGCCATTTAGTATTCCTCCTTGTCAGTGACCTTTCACAAATGATTTGGGCCTCAACACATGAAGGCTGCATCGTACAAAATAAAGGACATTTAAAATCCCCTGAGGTTCTTCAGTACACGAGGTAACCAGCTCAGAAATCCTCTTTATTGTGCATCATCTCGTACGCTACGGAGAGAAAAATCCCCTCACACAGCAGAGAGAAGAAAACCAAGGAAACAATAAGCTCAAGCAGCATTTTAGCCCCAAACTCACTGTGGCAAAAGGTCAGCAATTTTGTATTTTAACGAATCATTAAAGATGCAAGGGGACATAAACCAAGTCACAGTTCTTTTAAGTGAGACACTTCTAATAATCTTCCAACTGTCTTCTCCCTCCCTGGCATTCCTCTGCTAACACACCTCATGCATTTAATAAACTCCCTTAACAGCAGGGGTATGCTACTAATGAACTGCCTTTACTGTTGAACTTTGAGTCTGGTGTGTGTATATATATTTATATATATGTCGCTTTAAACCAAAGAAGAAAGCAAGGAACAAACTGAAGATACCAAGACTCTTTTTCAGCAAAGGCATGGCAAAAGAGAAAACTAAATGAGGCACTGGAAAACCTATTTTGTCATATATTCACTGGAGAAAGTCTGCATCAGCTGTAAGGCAAGAGCAAGACAGACTCCAACTAACACTGAATCAGCAACCCAGCCATTGAGATGGATGGAACTTCTTGCAACATGTTAAGGCCAAATCTTCTAGTGGCAGTCAAGTTATCCTGTCATGTCCTTATATTTAAAAGAAAGTGAGTCAAGCTCTATATATAATGGCAAGATTAATGGTCAGACTTCAAACCAGCTTTCAAGATCAACGTGATATTCCTGAACTTTCCCCTCATCTTCTTTCCAGTTTAAAAAGAGAAAGGGTGTTGGATTTCCCTGTCCATGCACGGGAGTCTTCAAGGTCTCTTGCCTTCTCCTCTCTCTTCCCTCCTTCATCTCTCTCCTTTGCATCTCTGGGTTAGTTCTCCCCTATCAGGAAGGCTTCGCTCACTTCTCTGCTTTATAAACTTGTCTCTCGTACCTATTTATTGCTGGACGATGCTCCCCAATTGCTCTGGGGACAGGCCAGCAGATCCAAATCCCTCATACTCTGTATATAAATTTTTTTTACAGGCAAGCCATCTGGGGATAAAGTCTCCAGAAGACAGGCTTGACAACCAGGTCTGAACGACGCAGTACACTTAAATCACCAATACCTGAGTTTTCTGGACCATTAATCCCCTCAGCTGAGGTCCACCTCTGACTAAGCTACGCAGCGGGCAGGTGCCCACACTCGCCACCAGCTCTCTCAAGGAAATCACAGAATCATCTCAGTTGGGAAAGACCCTGAAGCTCCTCCAGTCCAACCATGAACCTCCCCCTGACCGTTCCCAACTCCACCAGTTCCGTCAGCGCTGGGTCAGCCCGACTCTTCAACCCCTCCAGGGATGGGGACTCCCCCCTGCCCTGGGCAGCCCATTCCAACGCCCAACAGCCCCTTCTGCACAGAAATCCTTCCTCAGAGCCAGCCTGACCCTGCCCTGGGCAGCTTGAGGCCATTCCATCTTGTCCTATCGCTTATTACTTGGTTAAAGAGACTCATTCCCAGTTCTTGCACCCTCTTTCCAGGGAGCTGTGGCAGGTGATGAGGTCTCCCCTCAGCCTCCTTTTCTCTTCCCTGGGAAACTACAGGCCCGGAAAATGAACAGAGAGGTTTAACGAAGAGGCAGGAGTTCAGTGAGCGCCTAGACGCGTTGTCACGAGGTTTCGCAGCACGGCACCACCTCGTGCCCCACGACGAGCCTCCCCTCCTGCTTGCCTGCAGCGCAGGCAGCTGCCCGGCCCAAGGAGCCGAGGCCTCTCCGCAGATCTCTGCCGGGCAGCACCAACCCCGACCCCCGGCAACCCACGGCGCAGCTCTGAGCCTCGCCGTAGCTCGGGGAGGCTGCGCCGAGGGTGCCGGCCGCTGGCGGGAGAGCCCCACCCGGCAGGCGAGGCCCTGCCACATCCGCACGCAGCCGGGGAGCGGAGCTGGGGGACGCGGCCCCGGCCCGGAGGAAGGGGCGCCCGGCCCGCCGCTGCCCGCCCCGCCCCGCCGCGCGCGCGGCCGGCACCTACCCGACGGCGACGCGCGCCCATCCCCGGGCCGGGCGGACGATGGCCGCCTGCCAGGCCGCCACCATGCGGCCCTCGAGGGAGCGGGCGCGGCGCAGCCCCCCCAGCAGCGAGGCGGAGAGGTGCCGCAGCGCCGAGTGGGGCAGCTCGGGGCCCAGGAGGCAGAGGTAGCCCAGCGCCAGGGCCAGCAGGCCCACGCACACCGGCCTCTGCCACATCGCGGCGCGGCCGCTGCGCTCCCCGCCGCGCCGGCCCCTCCTCCCCGCCACGGCTGAGGAGGGACGCGAGCGGCGGGGGCCTCCTTACGCCGCCTCCGTAGCGCCCCGCCCCCGCCGGCCGCCAGCTGTCGTAAAGCCGCTTCGGGAATCGAGGCGGGCCCTGCGCGAACGGCGCGGCCTCTCCCCCAGCGCAACCTACGTACCTCTGGGAGGTACGGCTGCGCCGCCTGCGTAACTCAGCTACGGGAATAAGGTGGCAAGCGGAGGCCGAGCGAGTTCGGCGGCGCCCTGTGAGGGGTGATGGCGCGGGGGGGGGAGCGGCGCTGTCACCGGTATCGCCGTGCCCTGGGGCCTCCGCCGGACAGTGCGGCCCGGCAGAGCCTGGCCGCGGGCAGCGGGGAGCCGGTGCTGGGGCTAGCAGCCCGCAGTGAGCGCTGCCCTGGTGCTGCTTCGGGCTGGGCCTGCCTCGGGGCCTGGCCCTCACCGTGTTACCAGCACGGAGCTGACGCCCCTCTGCGGGCATCGTGCCTGCACGCTCCTGTACGTGGTACCGCTTCACCCTCCCCTCCCTCGGGTTCTTCCTCATGGCGCCCCTTTGCCCTTTGTTGCCCAGCACCTTTGTGGATCTGCACGTGTGTTTCCGCTGTCTGCCCCAAGCAGCCCAGTGCCTGTCACTGGCATCCCCCAGCTCCCCAGCCCTGTCTCACACCAGTGCCTCTGTTTAAACAGCTCATGTCCAGCAAACCAATCACTGACCTGAAGCCAATCACTACCCTAGTGCATATTCTTTCTTCCTCTGTAGCATGGCCTCTGTTCTTGGCCTCTTTTTGTGCCTTCTCCAGGGTGAGTTAACTTCACCAGATCCCTGCTCACACTCCTGAGCCAGCCTGTGCTGGGAGCAGTGGGAGAGAGCATCCTCTGTTTCATCCCATCACAGAGGTGTAGCAAGTCAAAACCGAGGTTTCCCTTTATAATGGAAAGGAGCTTTTCTGGGCTTCTTTAGAAATCATAGAAATGTTAGCTCTAAGACTTATGACAAAATTTGCAAGAGTTTGACAACTGTGCGCCACAGTGCGTTGGCTGAGGCAGCTGATAATTTTCTTATTCAGTTCAGTGTTGTGAGTGATTGTCATCTCCTTTGACAAAACAAACAGTAAAGGAGATGGGATAGTGGAAGGCTTTTTGTCGATTTTTTTGTTTTTAGGCTGCAAGGATTGGTGTTCGGTCAACTTTTCATCTACAGCAGCCGTCATCATGAGTTCAGGGGTCATTTGGCTGCCATCAGGTTCCCTTCCTTTCTAGTCCTTTCAGAAAAGGCTTTCCTCATTTATTTATTATTTTTTGTTCCTGTGAAGTTGCTCCTCAGAGCAAGCCAAGACTGAGGGTGTATAGGTGGGCAGGACAGGCAGACCAGGGGGCTGGAATTGCTAGGGAAGGAAAGAGTGAGGAAAAGCCTCGTCACCTGGCACACACGGGTGGCGTGCAGGGGCACTGACCGGTTTTATGAGCCTAAAGTGTTACGATAATGTAATGATCTTTAAGAACAGAATCTTGAAAACAAACTAGAGGCCTAGCAACCTTCCCTGTTCTTCAAGAAATCCTTCAAACAGTTATTTCTCCTCAAATAACCACCTGCTTAAGTGCCCTGTGAAAGAGTGATTATCTTCATCCTCTCTCAAACCTATGATCAGCCCACCAGAGTTGGTCTGCTAATATGTAATCCCCTTTTTCCTTTGCTCAGGTGGTCTTTGGGTTTTGTCAGTAGGCTTTTTCATTTGAAGAAATTTGCTCTTTTCCCCTTCGGCACTTTTCCTGCTGACGTTTGATCTATATGCGATTATGAAATCTCACTTGCTTCCATACTCTTGAACTCCCTGGGGTATCGGCCTGCGAGGCTCTCGCAGTTATAAACAGCCCTCCAGTTCAAGGAGGCAATGCTACGCTGTGTGCGAACAGAGCAAATACCTGCCAGACCCCCTCGCTGCTCACTACAATCAGGTCTTCACCTGTGGGAGCGTGTGTATTTATAGGCTTGTCACAGAACATCATAATTAGACGTGCCCATAAGGCAGCCACAACCCATAGTGTTGCCACAGCTCGGAGACCCCATTATTAGTACTGTGTCATCAGAGGGTTAGGCTGCAAGCAGATAACCTACCTAATACAGCAATACTTGGGGGAATTAAGCCATGATTCCATTTTGGAGTGATTAGTTTTTCATCTGAAGTTAATGCAGTGTTCTGCATTGTTGCCCTGAAGACTGAAGTTGTCTTTTTTCACTCCCAGAACAGGTACGGTTTCCACATCAACAGAATTGAAGCTGCTCGGGAGGAACCACTGCTATTTGGTCTCCGTAAACTGCTGGTGTTCAATCTCCATGAACAGTTTTGTCGGTGGACTTGAATGAGACTGCAGAGGCAATTGAAAGATTTGTTTTATGATCTTCATTCCTGCCAACAAAAGTAAAAGATTTAGGAAAAGAAAAGAGGTTCCCTCAGAGAACCTGTTTGGTTAAAGAGCTAAACAGTGATTTCTTGGTTGACATTGGTTGTAAGCCAGTGCAGATCTAGATTTGCCTCAAACAGCCAGATTAAACCTGTCATCTAAGAACTGAAGTTCAGCTCCTTATTTTCTTCCCACGAGCCACCCAGCGCTCCACAAATTTTAGTTAAGAGGTAACAGAGAGGGATGCAGGGCTGTTGGATTCATAGGAGTTGACTTGGGCTGAGTAAAAGTTATTAATTAAATACCTTTTTAATTATGGAAATAGCAAGCTGATTGCTTCTGGTTCAGTGCTGTGTGTCATTTCAAAGATAATGATGCACTGATTTAAAGAGTTCTCACTGGAATACTTTTAGTAAAAGCATAGGAAGAGAAAGGTAGGAGTTAGTGATTTTAGAATGGAGTTAAATCAAAACTTGATGTCAACAGTTTTTCTGCGTTTCTTCTCCCTGGTTATATGAAGTCCTTTGTATAAGACATCCTTTTCTTGACACTGTATCATGGTATGAGCTGCTTGTGACTGGGGGGGGAGTCAGTAGAGGGACATCAGTTTTAATCAGTCTTCAGTTATTGGAAAAGGAACTTGTTCCCTTTAGCAAAAAAAAAAGAAAAAAGAAAAAAGGGGAAAAAAAGACTTTGCAGGAGGCAGACAAAAGATGTGTTTTCCTGCTTGTTTGAAAATTAGCTACGGAGAGTTGCACACATGGCAAATGCTCTCAGCAGCCACTCAGCTGACAAACCTTTAAGTGTGAGCTTTTTAATGACCTTACTGAGTTTGCTTTTCTGACCACAGGCTCGGTTTTGAGAAATGGGGGGTTTGCCAGACGCTTGTTAGGCAGGGGGCAAGAGGAAGGGCATGAAGATGGGCAAGGGGAAGAAATAGCAGGAGGGGGTGTGAAATCCAAAGCTTCCAGTTCCCAAAGGAGCTATGAAGACCTCTTTTTTAGTTTGAACTCACAAGCTTAAAGCAATTGTCTTTACTCCTTGTTCTATTGAATTTGCATATTCAAATGAACTCATTCCCTTTGACCTACTTTGGCCAGCTTAAATTGTAGGCCTGTGCACAATGTGGAAAGGGGAGGAGTTTCTCTCAAACTATGAATTCCTTTATTGTTGCTGGGATCGGTCATGCATATCTGTAATCCCTGGGATGAATCTTTAGCTGTAGCTAATAAACATTAGGCAGTACTGGGGGCAGGATTTGCATTGCAGATGCCCACAGTCCCGTTACCTCCTGTCCTGTCCAACACTCCCATTGTATTACTGCTTCTTGCTGTGTTCCCCAGGCTTCATGAAGTCAATTATTCAGGTTTTGTTTGTCCAGTTCACTCATCTATGTGTCATCATGCCTTCTCTGCTGTCAGGCCTCTCCCTGAAATCCCATACCTTCCCGTTCCCTGAAATCCCACATCCTCCTGCCTTTGATTACAGGCCTTATTTAATCTGAATTAGAAACTCTTTACAGTGGGAACTGTATATCAGTCCATATACGTGAAATTAATACACATACACATTTTTGCTGCTTGACCTGTGACGTTTAATGAGAGCCAACAGCAGAGTACATGGGTGTGAGTGGTCGCTACTGGCATGCCTTCGCTGGGGGAGGAGTAGGAAAAAGTGGAAGGTAGGTTTTTTGGATGGATCCGAATAAAGGCCTGGAAAATTCAGCATATGAAAGTTTGTGCTGAGCCATGCAGATGAGCAGAGGAACTCTAATTAAAATACAGACTCTATGTTGTTTTCAGAAACTGGGCAACATTCCTCATCTGAGCTCTGCCAGCATGTCTCAATCCTGGACTTCAGCACCCACTGCTGCTCTGCTCCATAAAACACCCACTCAGCTTGGCCAGCGCATCTCAATCTTGATCTGTAACACCTCGTGCTGTTCCAATTCTGGGCCCTTTTTGAGCAGAAAATGCCATCTCTCTACTAAATTGTGCCAAATTGCTTAGTTTTGGCCACAGAACTCATTTTCACTTGTCACCTAACGGGATACCTAGAGACTTTCATCTAGCACTGTCAGCAACAGAGGAAAAAAGAACATGTGAATAGCCAGCCCCCTGCTAAGTCCCCTAATTATATAGTGATGTGTTAATAACAAACACACTTTCATGTCTTGGCAGTTGCAAAACACTCCTCGGTAGTGCAGTGCTTCAGAAGTAGAATCGCACAGGAAAGATGCAAGTCCCAGTTTAAAATTACTTAATTAGTATCAGCATAGTCTGTACTCAGAGTTTGGAAGAAATGCCTAGTATGAAGCTGTCAGAGGCCAGTTGTTTAGATTTCTGCGGAATCTGAACCACCACATTAGAGAGGTTTGCTGTTGCAGAAGTGAGTGTTTGTGCACAGAGAATCTCTTTTTCCCTCACACCCTGCCTCACGATTATAAATCTGCCTTCCTTGGAGGCCTTGCCATCTTACATTTTTTTGAGAACTCAGCAGTGGAGGGTGGAACAGCTTCCATCTTGGCTGAGACACCAGGGCTGGATCCAAAATTATGTGTTTCTTTCAATTTGAGCCAAATTGCTGGATTTTGCTGAGCTGATCGCTCACACCCGGTGGTGATCAGCCCAGCTTCCAGCAGAACACAGGCTGAACCACCACCACACGTGCTGGTGAACACCCTGAGCAGTCAGGGTTCATGGCAGTGACTGTCTGAGCTCAGGAACAATTGCCTTGTTTCTGGGGCAAATGGTTCAGATCAACAGAGATGGAAGAACTGAAAACTTTGTGGGAAGAAGACAGGTTAGGAAATTATCATCAAGAAGCGAGAAAACTTTGGTATGCCTTGACTGCATTTCCATTCTTGTTCCTGTGAGACTCGAAGTACAGCTGTACCAACTGCAACACTGTCAGGTGCTGAGAGCTGCAGATCAGGCCAGCTAAACCCCTATTTATCTGTCAGGTTTGACCCTGTAAACAGTCGTGTGAGAGTGATTAGATATATTACAGGTGGTGTTGTATCCAGAAGAAAGGATGGCTATGTATCCTGTATGAGCGGTGCATATGGACGGAGCAATGCTTTAAGCACTTTCCTGTATTCTCAACTTCTTTGGCAAGATAGAAAATGAATGACAGATGCCCAATCTTATCTTTGGAAAGGAACTCTGAAAACAAAGCTCTCAAAATATCCTTTAGTCCCCTAAATCTATCCAATTTACATACTCATTGGTGAGTGTGGATTGTATCTTGCAATACACACTGTGGATTATTATGTAGGTTATAATTTCCATTCACATCATTTCAGCATTAACAGCAGTGCTGGTGTCACTGGTAGTGAATGTGCCTTGAAATGTTTGGTGACTGTTGAATCTGACCTCAGTAGGGCACTGCTAAAACGTCATCACTACCTCTTCATATACCTCAAACTAACAAATTGCCAGAATACAACCCCATCAGCAAAATGATATGTCAGAAGCGTGACACTTATCTCTGTTTATCGTTTGGGAAACCTCCTAAAAGCTGGATCTCTGAGAAGCTTTGGATTTGCAGCCCTTTAGGGTGTCATTGAAGCCCTTACTGCAGCAGAAGACTGTGGAATAAAGATTTAGGCAGGCCTGGAGGGACTAGAATGGAGAAGCCAAAGTATTTGCTGTCCTTTAGGTGTGTCTGCCTGAGGTGCTGTACCGGGGGGCCTGTTGAGGGTACTTTGCCAGTGGGCAGGATAGCCTTAGGTCAGATTTCTGCGAGCATGACGGAGGGAAAAGGCATAATCTCAGGCTGAGAGCCACACAGCTTTACCAGCAAAAATACGCTCTTGCTAGCATTGTTGTATGAAAATAGCTGGGTGTTTTTCAGTTTCTTATTCAGCGTGTATTGCATGCATATCTGGGATAGCCACAGCCTGCAGCTTGGGCACAGGATATGTCTCTGTGGGGAGTGGTTCTCTCCCACTGTCTCAGCTGCCATTTTGCCATTCCAATCATAAACACAACTATGCAAGAATTGCGTTGGGTGGGGACGACATGAGGTGATGGTTACATCAGCTACCCTCTGCTCATCCTTGTAGATCCTGCCTTACAGCCTGTCCTTGGGCTGGCCCTTTACCTCACAGAGTCTCCTTAATCAGAACAGCCCCAGGGCCACCTTTGCTCCACCCTCCTGAGCCCAGTCTTTTCCTTAGCACCTTCCAGTAAGACGGGCTCAGACTATGCTGCAACTCAAAGAACAGGAGCTCAAGACTGTAGCAATCAGGTGTATGGTTCTGCTTTCTCACGGGTGGCTGATCTGCTGGCTGATAGGGTGTGCCTGATGCAATATCGTAAGCTAGGCATATTTTAACATGCTAACTGAAACCCCAAATCAGATTTTGAAATAAATTTGTATATTGGTCTACTGAGAGGCAGTTGTTCCAGAATTTCACTGGTGAGACTGCCAAAACTGTTTGTGTATTTTGTAGTTCGTATTGTAAACTACTCGCGTGCATCCCCATGTCATGTATTAATCAACACAACACAGGAATAGTGATGCCTAGCAAAGCTGTCTTCTGTAGTCCTATCTGCAGAGGTTTTAACCACGGAACTTGATTTGACAAAGTTGTCCCTGGTATTTTCCTCCTGTGTGAATGACAGGAGGCATAAGACGTGGAGTATTTGGTATAAAATGAAGCCAGTGGTAGTAGTTGTGGCTGCATATGGAACCAGATTTATCTTAACTGGCAGAAGAGGTTTCTAACCTCTTCCACAAAAAGACAATGAGCAGTGAAGTAGAAACTTCTTTAGAAGAAACATGGCTGAGAAAAGTGATACACAATCAGAACACCCAGAAAACCTTTTGGAAAACAAAGAGGAGGTGGAGAAGCAAGGGGGTGGTGAAACTGACTGTATGGGGAAGGGCTTGAACGGATTAGAGAAAATACCTTATGCTCTGGAAATAAAACTATAAAGCACTGGAAATCACACAAACCCAGAACACGATCTGTCCTGTTATAAATATTATTTGGGGTCTGTTTTAACATGTATAGATACATACAGATTTGGGCTGACCCAGCACTGAGGGATCTGGTGGAGCTGAGAACAGTCAGTGTGAGGTTCATGGTTGGACTGGAGGATCTTCAAGGTCTTTTCCAACCGAGATGATTCTGTGATTCTGTGATACTGCTGAGGCTCTGTGAGTGTGAAGTACCTTTTTCCTTTGTAGCTTTGTGGCACCTGTAAGTCTTGTGAAAGTCTGTAAACCTCTAGGCTAGGCAATGTGTATGACAAGAAGAGGTAGCTAACAAAAAGAGATTGAACTGAAACCCAGGCAGATTCCCAAGGAAAATGCTTTATGGTCATATGGGTGACTCTCAGGCTCCAGAGACTTCCTTTTGAAATTCTACCTATGATTTATGCTGTCTTCATTCTATGAGCTGAGAGATTATGCTTCATTAATGCTGCGGGATTGAATGCTTTCCTGCAGTATCTTCAGGTTAATTTGGGTGATGGGGTGGTTGTTCTCACTGCCTTAGAGCAAAGCACATCTCTCTTGCAGAAGTGGCTGTTCTGCCCATAGCACTGATGGCCCGCAACATAGTGCTCTGGAAGATGAGGAAGATGAGGAAGAAATGGGTTAAAGAGAAGAGGGAAGGCACTAAAAGCCTCTCCCTGATGGACTCGTCCTCTTTCATCTTTACTATAGTAGAAAGCAAACCCATTCTTTTCTACCTCTGTTGCTTTCTGGATTTCAGAAATGATCGCTGTGAAATTTCCCTTCTCAGCAGTGTTCAAGACAGATTATCATGTCACTTTATTCTTTCCTGGTTTGCCTCTAGCTGAAACATCATGTATGCAGAAGATGACCTCAACAGCGAATGACGACTCCATCTGCTGTCTAGAGGAGGTCATTCATCTCTGAAGATGACTTAGACTTTTCAGTAACCTGCTCCTGAGGAAGTCAACTGCTAAATCCTCTTTGACAGAGCACTCACTTTAGCCAAACACAGGCATACAAGGACAATTTTGGTTGGCCATCAGCCTCAAAAACTATACGGTATAAAAAATGTCCAGGGAAGAGCAACAAGGATGATTGTTGGCTTGGACCTGCTCTCGTACAAGGAGAAGTTGAATTAACAGGAACCCTTCAGCCCTGAGCAGAGGTGCTGCAGAGCAATGCCATGGAGGGCTATGAAATCCTCTGCGTCTAGAGGATGACCAGTGAATGATGGCTTGCTCTCCCCTTCCCAGGCGTCACACTCTTCACTGCTGTCAGGGATGAGATAATGGGCCGCGTGGGCCTGTAGTCTGATGTGCCATGACTGTCTTATGTTCTGCTCTGGAGAGGAGAGGTGTTATTGAGCGTGGTTTCTACTTCAAGTGCAGTCCTGAGATGCCAAACAGAGAGGTGTGGGAGGAAACCCTTCCAAAACAGAGCTCCCTTACGGGAAAGGAGCTGATAACTCGATTTAGCACTTAGCTGGCAGCTGAAGGTGAGAAAGACAGGTCTGGGCAGCTGCACAGGACACTCAGCTGGGAAAGGCCAAGCTATGCGCTAAGCACCTGATGACCAGACTTGGAGATTATTAAAGTAGATGAGCCTGACTGAGGCCGTGCTACCAGATGAGGGGCAGGAGCCCGAGGACAGCTGGGTTTTCCGTGGCAGTGCATGTTACTGTCTCGGTCGAGTTCAGCCTGAGACACAGGTGCTGAGATGCTTCTCACTGTTAGGCTCTTGAGCTTTCGGCTGGGCACCCGTCCAGCCATCCGTCACTCCTTGGATCCTGTCCATGGGAAACCAAATGTGATCTGAGGGTTGCCACCGCAGCAGAGATATCAAACAGACACCTGGCATTTAATACAAACTGAGGTAAATTCTGTCTGAAAATAGAACAGGGTTGTGCCTTGACTGCCCGGCAAGTGAGCCTGTGGTGGGGCTTCTGGCTGCTCCCTGAAGGCTGGGGTCATGGCCCTGTAGATCAGTTCCAAACAAAAGGCAGAACCAAATGTTTGGGTGTAACTGTCAAAAAATACATGTGGGGCAGCTCAGAACCTCAGGTAGATTGAAAACCAAGGCAGGGGCTTTTCTTCTTTCCAGCATGATTTGATCACACGAGTAACAGCTGAGTGAGCTCTTCTGTTTTTTGTGGTACGACTGACAGATAATGTAGGGGGAGGCGAGACTGGCTTTGTTTTCAACTGTGAAATCCATGAAAGGATATGTTCTTTGTGAATTAATTATTTTGGGGAAAATGGAGTTTAACTATTTGACAAAAGATTCATTTCCACCCACTTCCCAGCTGGCACTCTAGTGCAGCTTAACCACGGACTGTCAGATCCCCATCAGCCTTCAACATTTCAATGGAAATAGCAGCTTTTGCCTGACAGGACAGTGAGTAACAGCTGTGAGCCCCGTGCTGCTCGTGGCTGACAGGTAAGAGAGTACCAGGGTGAGTACCGGGTTCCACCCTGCTTCAGACCAGGGCTGGTTGGTGCTGCATGTCCTGTTCAGCAGACACTATGAACAGGAGCTAAACTTGAATCCCTCTGAGCAGGGGTTTAGGTTCATTTCCCAGGCCAGCAGAAGCCTTCAGGAATTTTCCCCCTGACCTTTTCGTAAGATGAGGAGAGCGATGCTGTCCTTCACCAATCCAAGGGAAGGATTTCCCATTCAGATTGTTCAGTGTGTCAGTGCTGCTGCAAGCCACGTCAAGGAGTCGGTGTAGTACCCAGTGATGTTCTGCAGACAGGTGCAGAGACGTCTTTGACAGAAGCTGCGGCAGATCATAATCACAAACTCATTAGTCTGCTAACAAGAGCTGGGGGAATAAATCTAAAATGAAATTCTAGTTTGCTGTAATAGCATGCAGCAGACACCTGCTGGCTTCCTGAGGTGGGGACTTGGCCCTGGGAAGGTGTGTGCTGCCTACCCACTGATAATAAGCAGCTCAGAGACCATTTGGATGTGTAAACTCCAGGTTCCTTGCAAACCTTTCCAGTATTTGCAAACCTTCAGTTAGCCCTACCAAAGTGACAACAGTTACGGAGACATTTACATCAATGTGATGGACCTGGCCCACAGCAGGTGCTACCCCTCAATGCACACTACAGCGAGACGAACCGAGAGGTGATGGTGTCGTCTGTGGCCAGTAAATGGAGTGGCAGGAGAGCAATGGCTTTCCTCTTCAGGTCACCACTATCAACGGGGCAAAGATACCTCTAAATAGCACAGGAATGTTTGGCAATTGTGATCTCACATGAAAAGTTCAAACTATATTTCAAGGACAGAAGGTCTTCTAAGAAGAAGGAGATTAAATCCTCAAGGAGAAGTTGTAAAACAGCTCTGTTAGTGCCCCCAGAATGCCTTCTGCTTATTTTGCTGAAATGGCATGCTGCAGCTTATATCTGTATGACAAGAAAAGGACACAAGTGTATACAGTTGGGACCCTGAGCAGCCTTGCAGATCACAAATACAGCAAGGGAACAGTAAAATGAGATCTTTATTCTGAGTAAAAGATAATGCAGAAAAAGAACGCATCAGCCAAACTGTGTGCTCGCTTTGGGTGCAGTTGGGAGGAATCTGAGAACAAACTGTGCAAGACAGATTTACAGTTGCAAATATTTGCTTCTCTGTCAAGACTGAGGAGCACCAGATAAGTTCCACTTACAGCCTACAGGTACTTAAACAAATACGAGGGTACAGCCCCCTGGAAAGACTGACCTGGAAGTTGCAGCAGAAGGCTCTGATGAGGTGGTTTTGAGAGGGGGAAAGAGTTGGAAGGACAAAGCAAGGAAAAGGACCTGTGTTTCTCAGACAAGACTGACATAAGCCCAGTGAATCTGCATCTGTTCATCTCTTCAGCCACCTAAAGCAGAAAATACTTTTTTGAGATTTCTTTTGTCAGTTCTGTGCATTTTATTTTTCATCTGCAATGTCACTCTGGAGGCATAAACTGTAAACTTGAGTACCTGAAAAGCCGGGACTCTGCAAGTATCCTCACGTTCCCGGGATTCACTTATTTGATGGAATAACAGCCGGTCTGTGCTTTGGAGGGAAGCTGTGGGCAGCAGTGGAAGAGGCAGTTTTGGAGCCTATCCAGATCAAAGTGACTGAGTAGGTGGGTGTGCTGGGGTGGCTCAGCTGGGAGAGCTGTCAGGACAGCATCACCACCACCCTCCTGAAGTTAATGCCATGGTAGTGCCAGTCCAGCAGCTGGGATGACCACTGCTCTCTTAAACACCACTGCAGGAGACAAAGCAAGTGTAGGGGAGTCTTTGGGACTGTCACAGGTGGACGTGGCAGCCTGGCACAATGCTTGATGTCGAGGGGCTGTATACAGTCAGCAACAGAGTCACAGGCAGGTGAGCCTTGCCCGTGTCTCCTTTGGGCGATATGGACTTGACCTGTTCCTCAGCCTGGAGCACCAAAAGGGGAATTTACTCACTTTTTGGTATCTATGCACTGCAGCTGATGCTCTCAATGTTACCACTGCCAGCAGTGGCAGAAGAACCAAGACAAAAGGTAAAAGGGCTAAGAAAAACCAAAACCTCCTATCACCGACACACACAGACCACCTGGAACTACCACCAGGAGATCCTGTCAGTTTTTTGTTTTTTGTGGCTAAATTATGAACTTGGAAGCCAGCAGAATCTGTTGAGCAGATAAATTCGTGCTCATACAGCCTAGCAGTAGAGTCATATATTCAACCGAAACCACAAATACATAGACTCCCTTCAAGTGTAAGATGAATGAGTCTCAGAGGACAGTGAAATATGCAGTCTCCTGGGGCTTACGTAGGCTTACGTAGGCTTACCAGCCTGCTGCAGAGCGCGGAACAGAATCCCAGCCCCACTGCAACCCCCTGTCATCACAAGACTGGCTTGGGCTCACCCACACAGCACGCACAAGTGTTCACAACGGCAGGAAGGGAAGGAACAATCTCTCCAAGCCTGGAGAAAATCCCTTTGGTACCAAACCAGCTGAGTTCAGGTGCTGTGCAAAACAAGGCTGGTGTTGCAGGGGATGGCTTTGCTCTGCTGGGTGTGTAACACAACAGATGTGTAAGAAAGCATATAACGTGATGTAAGAGACGTGCTGTTTATTTTTGCTGTTTGAGATGAATGTGGCAGGAAGGAATATTACAAAAAACCATTTTCCAGCAGCAGGTGCTGGCAGATGAGCCCGAGGGCACACCTGGGGAGAGCAGTGTTGGGACACAGCACGGGGCTGCTGCTTCTTGCTCATAGGGAGCCCTGGGCTTCTCATTTTCTTTCAGGCCAAATGAAATGCTCTGGCCAATTAAATTCCCCTTTTATTTCATTTGTGATTTCTTCTGCTGACTTTACTCTAGCAACCATAGGATGGTGCTGAATGTCCCGTGGATGTAGCCAGGTCTG
This sequence comes from Athene noctua, assembly GCF_965140245.1. Lineage (NCBI taxonomy): Eukaryota > Metazoa > Chordata > Aves > Strigiformes > Strigidae > Athene > Athene noctua. The sequence continues at coordinate 22,598,618 of NC_134049.1, read as the reverse complement.
GCTCTGCTGCTGGTGTCTCCTGCAGACCCTTGCACTGAGGAAGGGCAGAAGTGTTTCCCCCTTTCTAGTGTTTTCATGGCAGGCAGGAAACCTTTGCTTCCTGGGGGTGGTGTACCCCATGGAGGAAGGCTAACTTCTCCAACACAGCACTCTCCTGACAGCGTGGGAGCACTCAGCCAGGCCTGGCATCTCAGGCAGTGTTTAATGTACAGCCTTTTCTTTGTGCCTAATGAAGGGGCTGGAGCCCTTTCTGCATCTCCTGGGGATGGGACATGTTGTTTTCACCCACTTGGAAAGTAAAATGACAGCTGTAGATGAGCTCTATATATTCTGTCTATGTAACATATCTATTCATGAAGGTCCTTTATTCATATCCTTGGCTCCCAGCAATAGGAGAAGTAACTTGTCCTTTAAAATAATAATCCCAAGCAAGCTAAGCAAAGTCCCTGCAGGGACAAGACTTGTCATTGCTTTGCCTTTGGCTTTGCAAAAGATCTCTTGTATTTCTTCTCCTGAAGTGTGTTATGCTCCTGTGCTGATGGGCTGAGCGATAAGGTCCCGGGGCAGGTTGGTCTGTGGTGTGGGCACGGAGGTGCCAGGGGCACGGTGCTCAGGGCAGCGTGAGAGAGGAGCCAGGGGCTGAGAGAGGCTTTATAAATCCTCGGTGATGATGGTACAGGAGCAGACCGGTGAGTTCTTCAGGCTGGGCAGTGTGCTGCGGGATGCAGGGACGAGGTGATGAGCGGGGACCGGACTTTGACAGAGGGATAATTACTTTACTCCACGCTCCTCCGCCGGACGCCGAACTCAGGCCCCCAGCAAAGCCTTGGTCTGAAGCGCCCAGCAGCTGACAGAAAGCAGTAGGCAGGCAGAGGTTTCTGCCCTCTGTTGCCGAAATGCCTTGGCTCAAGGTGCGTAGGAACTGCGGCTACTTCGGGCGCTGCCGGGATTAGTCCCCGTGAAACGCCAGCTCCGCACGTGGGGCCATGGCTGCCCGCGCCCTGGCCGGAGGCTGGGACCGCCAGCCTGGCGGGCAGGGCAGCACCCCGAAACCAAGCGGGGTAGCCCGGGCCGTACCCCGGTGCGGGCAGCGGCGGAGCCGGGCGAGCCCGCGGGAGAGGGCGCTGCGCACCCGCGCTGCGCGGCCTGAGGCGCCGCCGGGCCCCCGAGCCGCCGGGCCGCGCTGCAGACAATGCGCCCGGCAACGCGGACAATGACCGGCAGGAAGGGGCGGCGGGGGGTTCACCTCCGAGCCGAGACATTTCATTCCTTTGGAGGGGGGAAAAACGGTGCTGCTGGAAACTTGACGCGAAACAGCCCGCGAGGGGAGGGAACAGAGTCACTGTCTTCTGTGCGGAGCAAGGAGCCTGGGTTTGCCCGATTCCATTTAGCGTGGAGGTCTCTGTGCCTTGAAGGGTGTTTTTGCTGGATTAACATGCTTTCGAGTTCAGCTGCTGCTCACCCCCCACAAAAGGGTGGCGGGTTTTGCTTCATACAATCAGATATTTTTTCCACTTTTTGTTCTGTTTTTATTGTGCCTGCAAATTATCCGGTCCTGAAGGTTGTCAGGAGGAAGGGGCTTTAGAAATGAGCCAAATCTACATTGGGAAAGGTGTATCATGCCACAGGCATTTGTTCTCTTCCCATTTCCATGGAAACATGCTAGCATGGACTTCAGTGGTGTCAGGCAGAGCGGCCTGGCCCTCCAGCCTGGCAGGATCTAGTGGACTCTCTCCAGGAGGAGCTGCTGGCAGCAGCACACAGAAATGTGGCTAGGTCTGGTCAGGTTTGGAGAGACCGGGTACCCTAGTCCTTTAGGAAAACAGCGCTTGATATATGCCGACATAAACATTTGACTCTCAACTTTCCCCTCTTCATCCTACTCTTCCGTATCCCGTAGCCCCGTCCAGTCCTGCTGAGAAAACAGTGTACACCACAGGCTACAATTTTTAATTTCCTGGGGGGTGGAAGGGGTGGAGAGCACATCTTATGGTGTCTGACAGGCTTTTTTGTTCTGCGTCAGTCCTTTTATTAACCCCCTGCTAGATCATTCACTCTCTCTGCTTAGCTGCCCCCGCTGCGTTGGTGATGAGAGTGTTTGTAACAGCAGGTCTGCCTTGGGAGATTATGGGGATCCCGTGGACAGGGAGCCGTGGGTTGGTTGGTGTGTGCACACAGATTGCTAGCTGCAGCTTTGCCTCCATCTGCCCTCTCTGCTAGCCTAGATACCTTTTATTATCCCTGCGGCGACAGCAGTTGCATGTCTGACCCCCCTCCAGCCACCCGGATCTCCCCGTTGGCGGATTTGATGTCCCACCCGTGAAGGCTGTGGCGGGCGGGCTGCGGGAGGCCGGCGGGAGGCAGCCTGTTGCGGACGGATAGGAAGAAGGTTAAGGCATGAGCATCATCTGCCGTCCCACCCTCTCCACCATCCTTCAGCTTCGCCTGGCCTCTCCACCATCCTTCAGCTTCGCCTGGCCCCCCCTTTTATTTATCATACATCTTAGTCAAAAGCAAGTGTTCCCACTCAATAATCTTGTCCGTTTCCCTTTCTGTATTTAGGGCCTCAGGTCCGTAAAACATTTGTCCCAGACATGGGACTGAAGAATTTATGTGAGCAATCTAGATCTCTCTGGGCAGCTGTTTCCTTTTCCTTTTGGATCAGACTGTTGTTGTTGGTTGATTATTCAAACAAATTAATTTCTAATTAGCTGCAATTATTCACTTATTTCCTCCCTGCTTCCCTCCCACATTGCTAGAAATTCAAAAATATCACTCTAACACAGTGTGCCCTCCAATAATTATCCCCTGGGCCAATCCTGAACCTCTCAATCTACGATCAATACTTTCATCTGTCAGCCACAATTAATTAAATGGAATCCCACTTTCAGGGCTTTGATTCATATCACCCCAGAACAGCTTACTGGGTATTATAATCCAGACGTGATTCTAATACTGTCCTCAAGTGAAAGGGAGGGGCTGACGGATACATCAAAACCAACTTCATTAACCAGCCAAGCGATACGGGGACTCGTCATTGTAAGGCAAGTGATAAGTAGGTGGGGCCGTATTCTTCTCTAGAGGCTGCTTCATATGGGGAAAAAACACTGCTGAAATCAAAGATGGGAGCAAGGCTATTATTCTGGGTGAGGAAGGGGAGCAGAGTTAGGCCCAGCATGATCATTTTGTGTGACACCGTCTGCACGGGTGTATGCTGTTCTACAGAGCCTTCTGGTTTTGGCCAGTGGTTGCAATTTAGAATTTGATACGGTTCTGAACAGTAATTCAGTATCCAAAGGCTGTTCTGAGCTTCCTGCCTCAGGTCTGTGGTGGTCCAAGCCAGAACTCCAGAGATACTGTAACAAAGCTCTTAGAAACAGTAAAATTGTTTTACTTGAGAGTCTTCTGATGCTTTTAATAACCCTCTATTCTATACATGCAGAGATAAAAGCAAAGAGGGGTGTCAGGCCAAGCCATGACTGGCAAAGCAGGGACTGGATCCAAGATTCATGTCCCTCTCTTCCTCAAACAGAAAAGGAGGTCACATCTAAAAGGGGTGATTTGAATCTGTTCCAGGTCTTAAACCTGAGAGCCTGTACCCTTTTTGCTGATGCTGACCATGTGTCCCAGCCAGACAGCATCCTCTCCTAGGGCTTCTGCCTTCATATTCTTTTTTAACTCTGATTCACAGCCAGGTTTTCTCTTTTCTGGATGCCTGATCCTTTCACCTTCACCCTCAGGACTTCAGAAGCCTCAGATCCAACATCTAGGATTCTGAGGGCAACTGCTGTTATCCACAAAGGGCAGGCAGCTCAGCAAATCTTCAGGCAATAAGAGACAGTGATTTCCAACTTCAAGCCACCTGGAATAAAGTGGAGCTGATGATGTTGCAAAGAGTCATGACCCCAGGACTGGGAACAGCAAATCTAACTATGTTTGAACTCTCCAGCAGTCCTCAGTGTCCAATTTCATCAGTGCAACTATCTGGGGGTTTCCAGGGCATCTTCCAAATGATAGATGTGTTTTGTTTTCTGCCCTTGTACGACAAATGACTTTAGAGCCGCAGTCAGAGGGGGATAGGCAAATTGTGTAGGTCAGCTCAGGATTTGTGCTGTGTGTGTTAGAGTGTGCTGTGTACAGCACAAGCAGGAGCTTGTTCCCACTGCTGGAAATGTTACACTTGGCCTTCCCAGCAAAATTTACACCTCAGCGGTACGTAACGGGGGGGAGGAAACAGCAGGTATGTAAAACCTTCCACTCTGCCCGTGTCCACACTGAGCAGGGGCTGGAGCCCAGAACCGCAGGAGCGTTGCTTGAGGGAGCTGCAGAGCTGCCCGCAGCCTGGCGAGGCACGCTTCGCACAGCTGCTTCAGTTTGAAAGTTCATTCCGGTTCAGTGAGGCAAGTGGTGCTTTCATGCTTGCTGTCCGCACAGGGTTCTAGTATTTGAGCTGTACCAGCATGCCTGTTTGCATCCAGAAATGATTAGAGCTGGAACATTTTCTAGGCAAATTTTCTAAGTTTGATAGGACATTCAATTTGGGAAGAGAAATGATAGCACACAGTGTGCTGGTTGCTGAGTCTGCCTCACTGACAGAGCTCACTGTGGCTTTGCAGGGAGGAAAAACAAAGATGTGAAACTTGCAAAATAAATCATTGGTTGAGATTTTTGCTGTCTGGCTGTTTCCAAAACCCCATTCTTGCCTTTTGCTGAAGGATCAGAATGATACCCAGGCTGTTTCTTTATCTGCACTTTAAGCTTTGGCTTGTAATTAGCAAAATCTCTGTGATCAGAATGATTTTAGGTACATGCAAGCCAAAAAATGCCAAGATTTCTGCTACCCACCTAAGCAAATTGAGTGGTGGGGTTTGTAATAGAGCAATAGAACACAGTGCCTTTGTGGGTGAAAAGTGTTAGCCTTAGGTTCATTGGAAGACAGAGGAACAAAGGCTGCTTTGCTTTCATCAACCACTTGAGAAGTACAGACCTCCCACCATACTCGTGGGGTGAAAGACTCTGCTGCTGAGTCTTTATTACCAGTAGAAAATGAAAATTATACACAAAATATAGACGAGAAAATTCGTATCTCTGCATTTGAGTGCTGTGCTGGGTATGACATCACTGTTAGCCAATCAGCAAGCTCCCTTTGTGTCTGGCTTTCTAATAAGAGCCACTTCATCAGAGTAATTTGCAATAATAATTTATTCACCTTCTAGGAATGCCACCACCTGACTCTCTTAACAGCCAGAGAGAGCGAGCATGCAAAGGTCTCAAGCCCTAGACGCTATAGCTGTGCCCTGAACAAGTGCATCTCCAGCGCTGACTTGATAAATTGAGTTGTGTTCAAGTTGCAGATAATATAAGTGATCACTCGTGTTAGTTAATAATTACCCTATGGTTGAGCACCCCTAAAGGCGCTCAGTGCTGCAGGCACCCAGAGCAGAAGATGGTCTCTGGGACAGCAGGAAAACGGGCTCTGTTTGGAAGTGTGGCACTGGGGCCACAATTGGGCTCAGCAACCCTGGGCAGGGTGTGATGGGCTCACCTTGCTCCACAGGGGTGTACGGGGACAAGGTGCTGCTTTGAATGGAAACTGGGAAGAATTTGGCCTTTCTGAATTTAGGATTTGCCTGAATGAGGGGCAGGGAACCCCGCACTGGAGGCACAGAGAGAGACAGAGCCACCAAAGTGTTGTGTGCAGTTCAGTTGCCTGGTGCTAAGCAGGGGAGGATCTGAACACACAAGAATGTCATGAGTGTGGCCTCTGGCAGTTGTGTCACTCAGTTCAGCTCAGAGAAACCTTCTTTCCAGGCTGGGATATCTCAAAGCTCATCTGTGCTAAGTCTTACACAGAATGAGTAATAACTCTCTGAACGCATGTGCAAAGGTTCGGGGCCCCAGCATGGAGATGCTGAGGAGTGAGGACAGACCACACTAAAAGGAGAATCACAAGAAAATGTGAGCAAGATTCTGCAGTACTCTTGCTTAGAGCAAGGTCCCCCAGTACTCTAGGGCTGAGTAAGCCTGTTGCACAGGAGACATGGGGGCTGCTTGTCCTGCATTTCTGTAGAAGGAGCTCCACCATGCCAGTACGTTGTGTGGGAGGCTCTTTCAAAGCTATCTTGGCCAGAGCCATGCTGTATAACTGCACGTAGGATGTAGGTTTTGCAGGTGTGAATTCCCCTGATCAGGCTCTGCAGAGACAATGGATTTGGATTTGGATTTGGACTTGGATTTGGAAGCAGAGCACTGAGGCACTGAACAGAGACCAGAACATGAAGACAACCAAAATAAGAGATCACTTCCACCCTAAATAATTTGTTTTATTTTACAGTGAGAGCAAGCAGCAGAGCTGGGAACAGCAAGCAGATGTCCAGAGTCAGCCCAAGAAACTCCAGACAGACACAACCATTAGCACACTGAAAAAAGGTAATGGAGATCTCAATTGAAAATGGAGCTAGGTTAAAAAACCCAACAGTGCCAGAGTGAAGGGGCTATTCTCACAGTGTGCAGGCAACAGCCCTTCTCTCTGGCTGAGTTGTCAGCATTCCTGCATCAGGGTCACCAGAGTGTCTACACAGCCTTTGCAGATTTTGAAATTAAAAACCCCAAATCCGGGTAATTCTGCAAAGCCTTCTGCAAGTGCATTCAAGTAGGCTTTCTGTCAGGGGTTTCTTCAGGAGTTTACCCTCGCCCCATGTGCCACATTGATCTGGGAGAGCAGGACAGCTCCACATGATGAATAACCTCCCTCTCAGCTGTTCCTTAATGAAGTGTTTAGCCAGCAGTCCATCCTGCACTCGTGGGGTCTATTATGATGCAGCTTGGAGGAGCTGCTTGAGGAGGTACAACCTCGTTAGCTTCTTGGAGGGCTGCTGAGGATCAGATTCTGTGCCTGTGTGGCTGCTGGAGCGGTGGGGAGTATGAGGAGCCACAAGCAGTGTAAATGAGGGTTAGGGGTGAATATGAACCCCTGGGGTTCCCAGGTAAATCTGCTCTAAATACGCTCGACTGGGATGTGTTGCCTTCTGTGCGACAGCAAGCCTGAAGGGCCCAAAATGTCTTCAGTAAGAGTGGGAGGCGTGGGACCCCTTTCTGAATCCAGGCTTTCCAGATGTGCCATTCCAGCCCCTCCCCTGAGATATTTCCTTGGGTGTTTCCAAGGCCATCTGTAGCAACCTGGAGACCCCGGCTGCAGCACAGCATGGGCACAGGAGACTGGCAGTGAGGTGTTTCCCTGTTGATGTGCTGTGGGAGACCCTCACACCGGCCAGATCAGCGCTGTGACAGGCAGTCACGCTGATTTGGTGACTAGGGGACTTCTGAATGCTGGAGGTGCCCTTCCAACTGCACAGCAGGCCCTAGCCCCTACTCACATATTGTAAAGCAGCACTGGGGCTTTGGGAACTGTTTTACTGTTTGGATTTCACCCATTTATGAGGTTGGGTTGCATTCATCCTGTCTAAAACAGTGATCCAGGCTGGAGAAGCAAAGCAGAGGTACCTGGGGAGAGAGGAGGGCTGTGGTACTGCACCCAGCTTCTGCCTGTAGGACCCTTTTAAGTGTTGTTTATTGGTTTACTTTGAAACTACATCCTTGGCCTCAAATGAGTGCAATCAAAGGTGACAGAACTCCAGAGCAGAAGAGTTTATAACATATTTTCTAAGAATTGCTTGTCATATCTGAAGGGAAAATGGAAGGGTAACATAAACACACACAAAGCCTGGGGATAATGGCTATTACTGTGCAGAGACAGTGATCTCTGAGTCTGGAGTGATCTGATGAACTCTTGTAGCAGAAATTTGGACAAAGCTGTGTTTTGCAGGCTCAATTCTCTTTGTAAATGAAGCTGCGTAAAAAAAAAATATCTCTGAATTGCTGGGGCAGGTAAGCAGGCGGTCTGGAGAGACCCGGCCACCTTGTCCTGACTGTAACTCTGCATTTCATGGAGCCTGGCTTTCAGCGAACCTCTGCTGCTCATCCCCTGGAACCAGCTCATGTAACTTTGCCTATGGGGTTTGTTCCAGAAAGAGATGTTAGTGCTGCTCACCCCATCATGGCACCGCAGAGGACCTGTCAGTCAGTGAGGAACATTTTCTGAGAAGTTTACATTTAGCAGCTTGCAAGGGAGGGAGAGAGACAGTCACCTTTTGGCATGGTTCATTTATGAAGCAGGGCCATATAATATAGTGCTTCCATAGGGCTTTGTATACCTTAAACCCAAAAGCAGTTTACCTGTGCACATGCAGACAGAAACAGAATAATGTTTAGACCACTTACTTAAGTGTTAAATGTCTCACCTGCTCTTCTCCAATGACTTGGCCAGGCATTTCCAGATTGTAGAACATCTGTCTCGTTATTATCCTCAGATTAGGCAGCAGCAAAGTTGCTTAAACCTGGTTTAAGTGCTAGAATAGGCCCTCTTACTACAGCTGTTCTGTTCTTGTGACCCTTGTCCCACTGGTCTGTTCCCAGCCCTCCTTCCCCTCACTCTGTCTGAGGCTCACTGGATTTGCTAAGAGCCTCTCTGAGGATAGAAATGGATCCTCTTTTTTTTCAGAATCTCTTTGTTGTCTTGGACTCTCAGGGTGACTGCCTAACACCTGCAAAAACCCACATCCCTCTGTAAATGGCATGAATCCCTTCCTGACAAATGAGAGGCCATTGCCAGTGACAAGGTAACCTGGGCATTCTCTGCATGCTACCTTACGCTTTCCAGCCAGCGCTCGCAGGTAAATGGGCGATTTCAAAACGCAGCGTCTGGCCAGCTGGCTCTGTTTTCTGGGGTCAACTGTGACTTTCAGGATCCCACCGCTCCTGCCCCTGCACATCGCAAACACGAGCTCTGTCTCTTCCAGCGCATGGGTAGCAGCTGAGTGATGCTGGGTAGGCTCAGTTTCCCAGCACAACTCCCACCAGCTACAGCTGTGTGGTTGCCTTTTCCACTCTATGGCTACTGACAAGGTGTTTTGCCCTCACTTAGGGTTTGGGGGTGACCTTGTAGCTGTCTCTGGGAGGGCTTCACTGCCCCTCCTTGCAATATAGCTGCCAAAAGCTCAATTGAGAACACAGCCCCTAACCGCTTGAAGGCTTCTCTTCTCCACGGGGAAGCCCTACCCTCCAGCTGAGGGCTCTGCAGCTGCAAGAGCCAGGTCTGGGCCCACACTCGCAAGCAGCTCCAGGGAAACTGAGGCAGAAATTCACCCTCAGAGAACCAGGACCCAGCAGCTTCCCGAGCCCTTTCTAGGTGTCTTATCTGTAGCTGGTACGACACATTAACCCCCAAGGAACAGATCAGCCTTTCTGTCTGCTTACAGAGTAGGACAGGTTTGCCCCTGCACTGATGTACCTAAGGCTGCGCCTGCTCTGCCTGACAATCTTCAAGTACTGCCTGCTCCAACCTTGGCCATTTGCCCAGCCTCCTCTCTTCCTCCTCTGCATTCCCTCTCTGGGTGACCTTATTTACAAATTTTGCATATATAATCTCCTGCTGATGACTGACAGAGTGATTGCTTTTCTCCTAGCCTGTCCTGCACTGTCCAAATTAATTCGCAGTCTGTCTTTCTGACAGCACTTCGTGGACACCCACCTACTGGCTTCAGCTCAACACAATCAAAGCAGATTTTAAAATCTTCTTGTTCTTGCTCTTCCTTGCTACCTTTCTTGATGTCTCTTTCTTATCATCTGCTCAACCCCTTGGTCCTCTTTGACTTGACCTCTTGCTAAATTCCCATATCTGGGCCCTGCTGAAAACTAGCCGGTTCTTCCTGAAGAATATCTCTAAGATCCAACTGTCTACCCAGCTGAAATCCCTTTGGGATGCCCAGGTTTTCTGAGCAATCAGATTTCTACCACACTTATCAGTTCTGTGCAGAGTAGCACACACCCTTGTCATCGAGCTTTTCAGTTGGGAACCTCTGAGAGTGCAATGTTAAAGGGTCCAGCAGAGCGTGTCTCACCGATCCAGTAATCATCTCCCTCACATGAGCGATAAAGTGTGTGTGTCTTCGGCAGACAGTCTGTTCTGGCCTTGCTCCGCCTAACCATCTCATAAAAATTTTCCACTACAGAGATACAGAGTCCTGCCCATCTGCCAGCCATGCCAGTTCCAACATGCCACTGCACGTTTCTCCCAGGTTACTCGCTCTGCAGGGGAGGAGCAACCTGTAAACACTAGCAAAGCATTTTCTCTTTCTTCCAGATCCCTCCTAAAAACTACAATGCCTACCGACAGCAGCGTACTTGATGCCTGCAACTGCTACCCAGCGTCTGCCTTCATGCCTGTTAGTGCTCCTTCGCCTGCGTACAGTGTCTTTGTGGCCTCTAAGCGTGTCCTTGGGATGCACGTACACTTCTGAGCGTGGGACTGTCCCTCTGCAGCATTCCTGCAGCGTGCTCAGCGAGATGAGACCATTATACAGTCTATAATGAGGGAGGAAAGCGTAATCATTTGGAAGCCTAAATTATTAAGTCTGGTCATTTTAGTTTCTGGGAGCAGTGAAAACAAGATTGGTTTCAGGGCTCACAAATCTTCTGTGTAAGCTTCCGTTTCCCAGGCACATTGCTGTTGTGTTGCCTCTGTCAAATGTAGCAACTTTGGCTCTCCTCCCACAGATTATCCGGGCATGTAAATGACCTAAGACAGATACACTGTCATTTTCTCATGCTGTGATTTTACTTACACCCCCCTGTGGTACATGACAATAAAATTACCCCTCTCGTTCCTTTCCCACAGACAATCTTGCAGGCTTGTCAGTCAGCATCACGTGCACAGTCCTCCATCAATTGCTTTTGGGACCTAGGGGGTGGTTTGGGAAAGATCTGTTGTGCTGTAATTCACCCCTGTTTGCCTTTAGGAGAAGGATTCTGGTTTCCATGCTCTTTCCTCCTGTGCTCGCATGGCTCTTTGATCACAATTTGACTCCTCAGGCCTTTAGAATTACAGCTACTTCGTAAGGTTTGCCCATAATCTTAGTGACGTGTTGTTTCCTGTCAAGCTCCAGACTTTACTTGCTCCCAACTCATGATTAATGGCTATTTCTGATGGACTCTCTGATTCTGCTGTTGCTGCAGACCTCCCGTTTCTTACTTGGATTTAAGCGCTATCTGGGTCTAAAATACTCCTCACCTTCTCTGTTGCCGTCATCTGACCATCCACATTTTCACTTTAAAATAAGATTTCAATATTGATCCACTTCTCTCACTCTCATTTTTGTCCCTGCTGACCCTTCTGCACAACACACAACCAGACCTGTGCCAGTGACTGGGGTGGAGAGCCTGCGAGAGCCTGCTGCGCTCACCAGCTCTGGTTAACAAGGTTCCTCTCCTGGGAACACAAGCAACAGAGCTCTGACACGCCAGCAAGGTCTATGTCAAATAAAATCCTTATGCTTTCTCCTCTTCCTCCCCAAAAGACTTTATACATACACTGAAGTGTACACTCTCAGGGCTGAGTTTGAGCTGGTCGAGCCAGGATCAGAATTGCTTCCAGGCAGGAAGCTTTTTAATCAAATGTTCCTCTTCTTCCCGTTTATTATGCAGTGTGTGCTTCTGACACCAGGGGAACCAGGAGCAGGATTTCAGAGTTGGCTGCCATCTGCAAGCCAATGCTTGTGTTCTGCTTCCCTGGGCAGACCCTAATGGGGAGACACCCCCCCCTGCTTTTGAGCAATGCCAGCAGGCTGTGGAACTGCTCCAGGAATCCTTCTCTGTAGGAAAACCGTGCATCGTGCAAGTGATGGGCCTAGTGAGTGGATGTGGATAGCAGCTACTGAGCACTTCAGTCTGTTTCATAGATATGCTAGTTCAGCCTTGAGGAGGGTTTTTTAGAAAAAAGGTAAGCAAGGAGGAGGACAGTGCAAGGGCAGTGATTTCCAGCCCTCGGGCAGTGGATGACTTCTATAAACATAAACTTTTCTCAGTGGGCTCAAAGCCACTGTGCACAGGCCATGTCTAGATCAGGTAAGTTTTTAGAGCCTGAAAGGTCTGAGCATCTAACCTCTGGAGAGAGGGAAGGGAGAGCAGCCAAGGAGGGCTGAGGAGGATAGGTTGCCCAAAGTATTGTTTGAAGAAGTTGGATGTATGCTGACCTGCAGAGGATGGTGAGCATTGTGAAGGACAGGTTTTTACATGCTTTTACTTTGAAGCTCTTTCTCTCAGAATCTACAAGACCTGCTTTATGAATGCTGTGTGACCACTGCATACCCTACCAAGCTCCTAGCAGGCAGAACGACCAGGAGGTCTTGGGAATTGGGCCTAAAAAAAGTAATGGCTTGTAAATTAAAATTACAAGATGATGCACTTCTCAAGAGTGAAGGGCTTAGAGGAGAAGGTGTCCGGCTGTGCAGAAAGCTTCCTCATCATGAGATGCAGTGCTCTTCTTGCACTGCCTGCCCCAGAGATGTGATTGTTCAGGTTTATTTTCCCACCTGGGTGTACAGAGCCAGTGTGAATGCTGGAGCTCGGTGTTCCACTTCCCTCCTGCTCTCTGGCAGAGAGGGAAAAGCACTGAAAGCAGTAACTAAATAACTAAATAACTAACTAAATAAGATTGCTGTCAGCAGCTCTCAGACTGAGAGCTCCAGCCAGTCGCGTTGGTGTGTAAAAGGAGTGATTACTTGTGCTTCGACTTTGGAACCAGAGCATCCAGCTGAGGTCCTTATTCAGGAGCAAACTCACAGACCTTCGCAGGGAGCTGTTGAACTCTCTTCATCCATCCCAGGTCTGGCAGATGGATCAAAGCCCACTCTGCCAGCAGATATCCCCTGCATGCTGAAGAAATGGAGCGCACGTTCATCTTGCTTTTAACATGGTGTTCTGCCTCCACATTCACGAAGGAAATGACTTCCATTTTCTCTGTAATATTTTTTGTACTTTATAATATCAGTAGTGACCTCCTGGTCAGACGTTTCAGGAAATTTAATGACCAGCTGTGAGAAGGGACCCTGGCTTCATCTACCTTCCAGGCTTGCATAAGCTGCCAAACTCATTACTGGCACGTGCAGCAGCACTAATGTTACCTGGGGGTTAGCAAGGCAAAGTTTTCCGAGATACTTCTTCTCCTGCCTGAATTCTGGGCAAATAGGGTTCACAAATCCCTATTTGTACAAGCAGAAAATGTCATTATTCTGTTCAATTATAATCCCAAACTTAAAAATTAATTGAGGCAGGTATTAAATTAAGCAGGTTTTGCTTGAGTAAATATTTTCCATTTTGGAGCCTAATCTATTCACTTAATAATCTAAAGGAATTTTATTAATTTTTTTTTTTTTTTTTGGTTTGCAAAAAAATAATAATGTCTGTTCCATTAGGAGCTGTCGCTGGCTTAAGAGGATTTTACTCCCATTTTATGGTTTGGTTCAAAGAAAATTTATTCTTGCAATAGGTTTAATGATTCTTAGCGAACGTTGTCTTCCCAGCTGCAGTTGGACTGTAATAAAAAAACCTTTGGCTTTTGTTAGACTTGCACATTCTGGCTGCCAATAATGATTAATCTTTCCCCCTACAAGATCATCTTATTACTTGGGTTTGACTTAGGAGCTGCTGTTCCCTCCGGAGCTTGGTAAGGGTTTTCTCCCAGAGCAGCTCTGATGCAGCGCAGGTGTGACCTGCAGTGCCTCCCTTTGTAGTCTGTCTTTGCCCCTTAATTGCTGATCCGTGGCACTCTGCTTTCTAAGCTCCTCTGTACAGGAATGCTATTTTGGGGGATGACGGAGAATTAATTGCAAGAGGAATTCCTGAATGCTTCCATGCACGGGAGGGCCCTCGGCGTCCCCCGGCTGCCCAGCGGGGAGGATTGTCTAGACAGACTGCTTGGAGCGGGGCTGAGGGGGTAGAGGGCAGGCTCCCACTCCTCCCTGACCTTGGGCGAGCCGCAGAGGGCACCGATCCCCACCCAAATAAACAGGCAGTGATCTAGGCCACTGCCACCTCTCAGCTGTGCTTAGCAGCCCTTTCCCTCAGGGCAGCAGCCCCACAGCTCTCGGTGGGTCAGACTGCATCCCAGCCATCCTGGTGTGGAATATCCTCCTCATCTTGTCGAGGTGTTTCTGTGTTGGTCCCCTCTCGATACACAGGGAGGGATGGGAACACACCCCCGAGGTGTGGGAGGAGGCTGAGAGCATAATGCTGGTCTAGGTAGATGTCTGTGAAAGCGTTACAGCGGATGATTTTGGGGCATCGCCAAACATATGGGACTGGAGCTTCATGCTGAGCAAATTTGTGTTTTAATTCATGGCCATCTTGGCAGTGTTGTAATGGTTCATAGTAATAAAAACCCTGGGAACAGGAAGAAAAGAGATGCTTAACCGATTTAAGAGAGACCTTTGCCATTAACAGGACACACATGCTTTCTGATCGGCTTGTTGCATCAGGCATAAGTGAATTTGTGGTAGATGAATTTGCTGTGCTGACTCTTTGCCTTTGCCTGTGGGATCTTTTGGGTGAGATGATCGCACCAGAGATGTTGCATAAAGGAATCTCTTCCCCCTGCCTGTGCTCTGAAAGGCAGCTGATGGTGTGAAGAGAAGTGATCTGCAGTACCCACAATTAAAACCAAGGTGGAAAGCGCACACGACATTTGGGTTAGCATCTGGAGTTCCTTTTAGAAAGCCTTTGCAAACAAACATGAGTGGTCAGGGCTGTTGTTTTACATCCATCAGAGCCCCGCTGCATACTGAAGAAAAGACTCATTTTGGACAATGGTTATTAGCAGTAAGAGCTGCAGAACTGGTGCTAACACGGCCTCGCTCCAAGCACGGACAAAGACAAACTATGTTCAGCATCGTTTCAGAAACCAAGGTTAAGTGTTGGGCTGGTTCAAGCAGGTTTTATGAGCAGCCTTAACATAACAAGCCCATATGGGTGCAAGGGGGGGAGCATAAATGCTTTTTGGAAAGGAGAATTGCTTCACTTTCCAATTTTTAAAGGCTTGTGATAAATCATAGCCTGAACACTCAAAACCAGAAGCTCCAATGGCTTTATTGCCCATTCCACAGTGAAATAATGGGTGTGGAGGTGAGATGGCACTGCTGGGGGAGACACAGCTGGGCATGGGTGCACACTGAGTCACTGGAAGGAAGCCGAAAGATGCTAGCATGAATTTCAAACTGTGCCTACCTACCTCCACAGTGGGTTTCTCGAGGTTTAGGGAGCACTGGGGTATCCCTACAGGTTGATGCTCCTCTGAAAGGACTTGGATCTGAAGGTACTTTGTCGCTGAAACTGAGCCATGTGGGGCCAAGCAAAACTATCTACAAAACTCTGGTCAAATTCAGGAGGTTGTTTCAGCTAGGGAAAACTGTCCAGCATTTGTGTGGGATTAGAGCTTCAGTCCTTTCTGACTTTTTAAAAAACAAAATTACCCAAGTTTTCATTTTGAAGAGCCATTTTGTTCAGAAATTTAGGTGGCTGACATTTTTTTAACTGCACAAAGAAATAGCTTCTGAAACCAAAACCAAAGAAATTTTCTTTTGGGTTGGCCAGTCTGTGCAGTTGGCTCTGAAAAATGTTTTTAGATTTGGGTCTTCTTGCTTCAGCAAAGGAACCTGATAATCTTTTTTTATGGGTTGGCCTGACAATTTTTTGTTTTGTTTTGTTTTGTTTTTTTCCCTGCATTTTTTTCCTTTAGTCCAGTCTTTGAGAAGTCCTCCAGATTTCTCTAACATTCCTGCTGCCTGAGATGTTCAGCTCTGTTGGGAGACCCCTCCATCCTCTTTCTTGTCAGCAAAGGAACACAACTGGGCCCTGGAAGACCGACTGGATGGAGAGCGAAGGCGGGACTGGCTCTGAGAGTGGACCCCTGGCAATGTGGTTGAGTGTAAATGTGGACGAACATCACTTCTCCCCTGCTGATGGCGCAAAGCAGTTTCCTTGCCTCTCTCTGCCCTTCAACACCAAATGGGTGAGTTTGCCTGCTTTCTTTTGTTTTCTAATCATTGTACCTGTATTTCTTTCCAACTACTGGATCAGGGTTGCCATATCATGTGTTGGGAATATGTTTTCACTGTCCTTGCTGTTCCAGCTGGCTGCCCATCCCTATGTGCCCCTCTCTGATGCTATTTCTGGGCTCAGAGCACTTATCACCTCCCTGGAGTGAAATCCATATTTTCTCACGTCCTGCTCAGCCATTCAAGTAACGTAAGGAGCCCCTTCTACTGTGAGCGGGTTTGTGAGTGTGAAATGGACTGATAAAGGCTGTGGTTTACTTTTAACCCTTCTATTTCTTCCACCAAAGCCTTTCATGCCCCGGGTTGAGCCCCCAGGCTGGCTTGGGCAGTCATGCTGGAGCAGCAGCCCACGGATGTCCTGGGGGGATGCGGTAGCTGGGGTCACGGGTGTTTCAGCTGAGCTCCCTTATGCTGTAGTGACGCACTGCTGTGTGCACAGGCACTGCAAAGAGGCTTCCACGGGCAGGAAGCGGGGCAGATTAGAGGGACACGGAGGCTTTTATGTTATGCCAGGACTTCAAAATGTTCTTGCTGGTATTTCTCAGGCCTCATTTTAACCACTCTTAACACATGTATATAATACAGCAGGAGGCTGGCCTCTGTGAGCCACACACTGCGTCTTCATGCGATGAGAGTCACAAGACACTTCACATGCATGGAGGAGCCAAGGGGCTCTGGGGAGGTCAGGGCTGGCTCCTTCAGGTCTGCTTCCTCTAGCAGCAGGGAGTCAGCTCACCCAGCAGCCCCTGGCCAGCCCCGCCACCCCAGGCACCACTCTGGAGCCTGAGGTTGGCTGTCCCTGGTGCAGATGACACGCTGCTTTGCAACCTAGGGATGAGCCACCTCCCTTGGAGTGTGCTCGGAGAGGCAGTGCTGAGGTAGCCAGAGGTCCTGGCAGGCTGGGGGAGTGGGTGGTGCTGGGATTTTGCTGCCTCTTCTTTTCCCTCATACATTTGCACCCTTTCCAGACTTGCGTCAGCTCCACTCCCACAGGAGCACTGGGAAGAACATGCTCCAGCTGCTGTTCCTCCATGGTTTCTCCCCAGCAATGTAAACAGTTTACAGGGGACTTTGTAAACAGCAGCTTTGTTTAGGATACTGTCTGCATTCCCGCCTCAGCGTTTCCTTATTCAGCAGCACAGGGGGAACGCTGACCTGCCGGCTGGAGGCCGGCAACTTGCACTGTTGGAGGGGAAGATGGTGACGACTGAGAGGAAGGAGTTGTGTACACTCCTGCATTCCCTGTGAGCCTGGAGGATTTGGGGGATCACACCAGGGTCACACGCATACACCGTGGCTGCATGGAAATATTTCTGCATCCAGCAGAGAGGAAAGCGGCATGGGATGCAGCTGCTGCTGAGCCCGTGGCAGGACGCTGTTGCGTGAGAGGGCAAAGTGTATGTGAAGGGAGAGCTTGCTTAGGCAGTGCCCAGGGCACGGGGAGATAGATGAGAAATCTTCAAAGCTAGGAGCTTCATTTCAGAAAAGCACTGCCTATTTTGAAAGTCTCAGAAAGTCAGTGACTCCCTGGGGAAGTTGATGGTCCACCCAGGGAAGGGAGGCTGTTAAATCAAACTGGCCTTCATCCTGTGGGAGTAACATCTGAAGGTATCTCTTCTCCCTTCAGAGCTCCTCACGCAGGGGTTCAGCCTGTGCTCATCAGTAGGAGGTCAGCTTCCCTCTGCCACCCCTCGACCTTTGTCAAGGAGCAGAGAATGGAGAGGGCAATTTCTACCTGAGCTTCTGCATCTGCTACAGAAGCTTTGTCAAACTTGAGCTGTACTTAACTCCCAGATAACCATTAAAGCTCAGACACATCCACACTACAGACACAAACAGTTGCAGAAGTGGATGAGGGGAGCTTGAAATGGAGGTTGATATGCCAAAAAGGGGGTCTAGGGGTGGAGTAGCAGCAAACAGAAATGTTTAGAAGCAGTCAGGAGCTGCTGGGTGAGTGAGGGACGTTCCTCACCCCCCCAGATGTCTAGTGCAGCTGTGGGTGAGTTCAGCCTTCCTTCCAGTGAAACGCTGCTTCTGCAGTGTCGCTGTGAGGCAGGTACTCAAACAGGAGGGCACAACTTCAGGAAGCACCTGGTGACGGTCAACAGACCCTATAGAGGAGGGAACAAAGCCTGAATGTTGCAGTACACTTATTGTCTGTTTATTTTTTGATTTTCTGTTGTCATGCTTAAGCCTGAGCAGCTTAAATCTGTGACGAGCCCTCGAGCCACTACTTCTGTACTCAAACATTCCCTGCTGACAGGAGGGATAACTGTGGCAGGCCGGCCTGGCTGCCCTATGCTGGGCTGTCAGGAACTGACAGCAGATTGTTCTGCTGTTTGTTTGCTCCTGTTCCCTGCCAACCACAAGTCTGGGTCTTGAATTTAAACATCCTGAATAGAAAGGACAAGATCTCCAAATGACACCTCTGGTTCATTGCCAGGGAAGTCTTGCATCCAGAAGACACAAACAGCTCGACAAAGCCAAACATGGGGAGAAGCAATCTGACCCCATTTTCCACAGCACTGGCTTCCCAAGTATGTGGCTGCTGGTTGCAATTCAGAGATGGTCTCCACCTCCTCTATTAATATGACCATGTGAGGGGCTAGTGACCCACTCTGACCATGTCCACATGTTCCCCATTATTAGGAAGAAAAGGCCAGCAAGTTCTCCTGCTTCCCTGAGAGGCATGGACGTATGGCACGGACCCAGCCTGGCCCAGGAACAGTCGGGAGGGCTGAATTTTGGACATCTCTAGATGTTTTAAATACCACATAAAAACTCTGTTTTCCTTTGGGGGATGTGGATAGTTGAGTGTTGTCCAGCAGAATCCTGTTGACTTTCTGGTGAGCTTTAACTGTAAATATTTGAACAAAAAATTATCTCATCTTAACTTTAGCAAAATTTAATCCTTCTGTACATAACAAAATCTAGCTTAAGTCACAAGTGAAAATATGAGTGGTAGTTTCAGGTGATTCCCCAGTGGATGTTGGTCCACATCAGTGCTGAAACTAGTGTGTTGCCCATAATGGATGGCAATCTGTTCAGCAGGAAGGGCTGAAAGAGCAGCTGGGATTGCTGGGTAGGATGGAGGTGCACTGGCTGAGTTTAATATGGTCCAGAACATGGAAGCAAGAGGGCTTCAGGTCGTGATGGATGACTGAAATGGAAGGTGGAAGGCACAGGGCTGTCAGGAGAGTTGCTAGTTCTCAAATCTTTCAGTTTCATTGCAGGGTCTGGAGTTTGCCTGTAGTTTGGGACCAGATTTGCTATAAATCTGAAAACTCAAGCAGATTTTCAGCTCAGCTTTAGGTAAAATCCCCCTCTGCTCAGCTCGCTGACCTGCACTGTTCCCTGTTGGAAGGACAGTGGATGTTCCAGGAAGGGCTCGGTTCAATCCTTCCTTCTCTTGGACTCTCACGTTTTTCACGGTGAAGAGGACGCAGGAAGCTCTCTAGGAACCTCGCCTTCCCTCCACCTCCTGTCTGCCTAATTCATTCCTGGAGAACTTTGCCGTGACCTAGGATAGGGTTGCTGAACTCCCAGAGGGCAGAGCTGAGTCTAAGGAAAGGGAGAAGAGTACAAATTACTGAGGAGAGGCTGAGCAGATGTGTGGATGGAGGAACACCACACAGCAGAAGAGGGAAGAACAAAATGGCCTTGGGGGCCATGAGGAGAGAGAGTGCTTCCACAGCCCCAGAAGACCACCCTGGAGATTCAAATACTCCCAAGCAGACCCAAACATGCAATGAGATCCTCATAAAAACATCTTCCTTAAGTAAGAAGTCGGAGCAGGCTAGGGTTCCTCAGAGCCAGCAGCATCAGCGGTGCAGGAGATGAGCAGGGGAAGGGACGACAGGTCAGGAGCGAGGGGCAGAGCCAGCTGCCGGGGCAGCAGGTCAGGACCAGGGCACTGGCAGAAAGTCTCTGTGATTCTGCTCAGAAAATATATTTAAAGCATTGATGTTTCCAAATGAGGAGCTGCAGCTGCCTCCTGCAGCCCTCAATTGCCTTGAAATCCCACCTTCCTTTACAATAAACAGGTGCCTCGCTCAGTTGAGTGGAAACATCTGAAAGCTCCCACCACTCACCCCAGATTCACCCTGCTCGAGACACCCAAGCAGGCAGGTCTGTTCCTTTTGTACCCAGTCCCTCTTCCAAAGGGAGTGAGCGCAGGACGTTGCTGGGCTGCACTCCTGTGTTTTGGCAGGGGCTGAACTGTGTCTGGGAGCCCACTGGGGAGGGAGGTGCCCTTCTGTGGTCCAGCTCAGCCCTGCTCCCTGTTTCAGGCCTTGGCTTCAGCACAGGGACTGGCTCCTGCTGTGTCTAGTGTTCTTGCTGTTCCCTCTGACAGAGGATTTGGCTCCTGAAGCAGCAGAGTGCCCTTAGCACCAAGGCTCAGGCCTTATGATAAGGTGTTGCATGCAGGTCTCGAGGCTACTGGACACATCCTCTACCTCCTTGGGCGCTGCATGGGCTCAGCTGATCTTTTGGTCATCTTTTTTTTTTGAAGGGAGGGCAGCTGGTAGATCTGTGATGCTGCCTGAGCTCAGCAGTGTCACAAACCCACTACTGCTTGTCCCTTCTGCTGTAGGAGTGAGAGAGGCCATGCTAGAGCACCCTGTACAAACTGGCATGAAAGGAGGGATGTACAACCAACTCCTAGTGTTTATTTGTCTTTTTTTGCATACAGATATAGGAAGGGGGCAGGTGAAAGAGGAGGGCAAAGCCTCTGGGGATCCAGGCACCTTCCACCAGAGACGAGGCCCCGCTGCCTGGGTACCCGAGGTGGGCAGAAGGTCCCCATTTCTCCAACCACAGAGGGGGCGAGCAGAGGTTCACAGACCAGGACCAAGCGAGGCTGAAGAGCAGCCCACTGGGTGAGAGCAGTGCCCCCAGCTGTGCGGTACTGCTGCCGGCTGGCAGAGCGCAGGCGCAGGGAGCGCCTCGGCCCCAGCGATGTTTCTTGCCTTGCTGCTCACAGCTAACTGTGCCGATCCTTGTGCCGCCGGGACACCGGCGAGGGAGCGGGTCTTGTGCCCGGAGCAGTGCCTGTGCACTGAGCCCTGCAGGTTTTGCCTTCAGGCCCTGCGACTTCAGCCTGACGAGAGATTATGAAGGTAGGGCGGGGAGCGGGCTTGCAAGATGGCAAGTGCTGTTTAATTGCTTGGGAAGATGACTGTTAATAAACTGGGCATGGTAACACTTCACAGGGGTGGAAAGGGCTGATGAATGTAGAGCCACTCAGCGACCTGTGAGTACCTGAAGTGCTGTTATGTTCACGGAGTGTTTCCAAGTGGGTTTGGTTCTCACTCCCAGCCTGCCCCATGTGAGGGGCTTGGAGCTCATCGTGTGTGTGCAGGCGGGCTGGAGTTGGGGGCTCCAGCAAGCTGTAACAATTCCCATTTAGGTTTGACCTTTTGCTGGATATTAAAGCCTTGCTGTGGTTCAGTGAGATGAACGCTGCAGCAAACACAATTCCTCAAGATGAAATATCTCTCCAGTGGGTAATTCCAGCCTCATTTGAGGGTTGTTGTATTTTTTTTTTCTTTCCCGCTGAATCATTTATTCCTGGTGTCAGGAAGGTGCAGAATGACTTTCCCCACTGGCTTTCAGAGCTTCATTGATTCTTCAACTCCCACTCCTGCAAATCTGCTGGAACAGCAGCCCTTTGCCTCTCCAATTTTCCCAGGAGGGGGTGGGGAAGGGGAGGGTCTCAGGACTGGGGGAGCTCTTCAGTGAACCCATTCACAGTCTGGGGCAGATGCCATCATATTTTAAGCTCTGTAGTCCAGAGGCAGTGTCTTTTGATTTGTAGGTTTTTTGTCTTTAAATGCCTTCTCAGCACTCGGCTGTCTGCATGGTGAAGGGGGAAGCAGGACACATTAAAACTGCTGGTGAACGCAAGTTTTTTGCTGGAAGGATGGGGGGGAGTGGGGCATGATCCCACATCTTGGGTCACCCTGAACACCATTTGGACACTGACACCGGTCACCAAAGACAGGGCAGGTCCCTGCTTGACACAGCAGTTTTCAGAGAAAAATGGGAGCAGGATACATTACAGCAACCCCCCCAGAACACGGCAGTAATGACAGATCAGTGGTAGGAAGGGGAGCAGTGAGCAGGATCATCTGCTACAGTCGGTGTGTATATATGTGTGTGCAGCACCTACGGGAATTCTTGAGATTGTACAGAGCGCCGGAGACCTTTGGCCCTTCCTGCTTTCTGGTTCACTGTTGCAACTTAACTCCTTTGCTCACAACGGGTATGAATCTGGTCCTTTCAGCAAAGGAAAGCAATCTACTCCCAAAATATGTGTAGTGAACAAATTAAATCACTGCTGTCTGCCAGACAGGAGTGACTGAACCCAGGCCTCTGCCTGTCATCATCAATCTATTTGCAGTCCCGTATCTGAGTTCACACTTCATGTTCTGCAGCGCAGCTCCCCTCTCTGGGCTCCTCCGAGACATGGAAATGCTCTTCCCGTGCGGGGGGAGGTGGAAGGAGAAGAGGCAATGGAGGGAGACCTGGAGAAAACGGGGTCCCAGAGCCCCCTAAGAGGTTGGGAACCCAACCCAAGATGTACCATCACATCAGTGTGTGATCCCTTGTGCGTGCAGGAGCTGGCCTGGGCCAGCGTGGCTCTGCGCTTTGGTGGGCGCTGAGGGAGGTGAGGGAGACGGGTGGGTGTGAGACACAGAGCTCCGGCAGAGGAGCAGCTGGAGCCGGGCAGCCGCCGCATGGACCCTGGCCTTTCAGCGGGGCTGAATGGATGCCTTGTGTCCAGCAAAGCTTGTCGCCAGGCGCTTACTACCAAGCTCTATAGCTTTGATTTCAGGAGTTTCAATCAGTCTGACCATGCCCATTAGCGCTCACACGATTCCCCTGCCAAGTAGCTGTAAATGTTGCCATTCGTTCTGTGCTTGGCCCAGTTTCTCCTGTTTATTATCCTAAATATGCCCAGGACATGACCCTGCTCCCCCTCCTCAGCACTCACTCCAATTCCATTTATTTTCTACTTCTTCATATGAACCACTGGAACATAAGTACCATTCAAAGGACAGAAAAATAAAGGGAGGTGTATGTTCACAGAGATGCTGTGCCCTCCTTGGGATCAGGCACGGTGCTCTGGCATCAGTGTCGGATGGGCTCAGACAGCTGTAAGAACAATAAGAAATGCAAAGGGGTGCTGCTGGGTGGCTGCAGGGGAGCTGGGGGTTGGAAAGCAATGGAGGATACTCGGTGCTGGCAGATATCTAAGTCGCTCTTTATTGCAGTGCTACACAGGAACAAAAAAGATCAATATTTATTAGTTGCAGAAAGCATAATTTTGCATGAAAAGCATCGATCAGCGTGTCAGCCGAGACAATGTCATTACATCTTCTTTATGATTTGGTCAACATCCCTTTGTGAATAAGGACATTGTTCCCTTAGATGGATAGAGCCAGGGGGGGGTGTGTGTGAAGGGAGAGTTTAGTACAGCGCTGTGGTTAGAGGGGAGCAAAGCAGGGGCTGCAGTAGTGTTTGGTGTCACAGGATGGGTTTAGGGGCTCTGGCTTTGGCTCTGGTTCTCTACCTCATCATTCTGTGAGGTCAGTTTGCCATTGGGGTCTAAGTACCACCAAGCAAAAATCACTGCTTCAGAGTCAGGTCCTAACTTTTCAGGTTTTTTTTCTCTGTGAAACAAGCTGCTTGCCCACTGGGGTCAGGGTGAAACCTCCCCCCATAAGATAGCATTGCACAATTACGGGCTTTATGGGATGTTTATATAAGGCAACCCAGCATATGTGGTGAGGCTGCCTGTCAGTCCCAGCTCTCCTCCAGTCATTCTGGTGCACAGCGACTGACTGCAGCCCAACCTGACCTGTGGGTGGAGGTGTCCAGGGTCAGACCACAGGCCTGAGGACCACATGCAGCTGCCAAAGCTGTTTGTTCAACCTGAGCAGCGAGTTCAGCAGCTGGTCAGCCAGTCTGCCTGGGCAGGCTGGTGGGGCACGCATGGCATGGGGAGCCTTGGACCTGCTGGGCGGGCTGGCTCTCACCCGGCCAGCTGGTGAGCCAAGGTGGGCAGGGGATGTGGGAAAGGGCTGTGGGCACTGCCATGCAGAGCTGGGAATGGCAGAGGCATGGAGGAACTCTGGGGTGGCCTTCAGTGGGATGGAGAGCTGTTCAAGAGGATCCGGAGGGAAGTAGGAAGGCGAGGAAGGTGGAAGTTGTTGCAGCTGGACACAGAGCCAAAGGGAAGAGGCTTCTGGAGCTCCAGACAGCTGCTGCTAAAACCTCTCCTTGCTGTGGGTCCAGCAGGCAGGGCCAGCTGTGATACAGAGAGGTTATAGCCCTCCCCACCTCTGCGTGACCGGCAGCCTGTGCCTGAGCATGTGGCAGCAGCAAGATCCCCTTATGCCTCTGCAAAAGCAGTTCAAATCCTGCCATTTCCAGCACTGCGCTGGCCCCAGCAGAGATACAGGAGCACAAAGAGAGGGCATGGAAACAGCAGGCCCTGTGGTTTTACAGAACGCCTGAGTCAGGACTCCTGGGTCAGGATTCCCAGCAGTGCCGCTGACTCCCTTAGGGCAAGCCACAAGTCAACCGCAGGCACTGCAATTGCAGAACTCGGCTTCCACTTAGACACCAAAATAATCAGCTGAACAAAAGCTGCTTGCTGCAGTCACTGGGGGCATAGTGACTTTTCAGAAAAGTCCTGCTGTAAAAGTCGTGATTGGAGCAAGCAGTTCCTCCGGTCTCCAGCCCTGTGCTGACTGTAAGCCAGGAAAGCGTGTCCCTGGCTGGGTAAAAAGATCCTGACCAGTTCACAGGCTGGCTGTGAGTCTTAATCTAGGTGTTTGTAGATAAAAGGTGTTGTCAAATGAAGATGAGTGGCTCTGTCTGGCTATCTGAATGATGAATGAGGTGTGGTTCCATAGAAGCAGAAGGGACTTCCATTGTGCATCCTAAAATACAGTTAAGACAGCTGTTTCTGCTTCCACAGCCTGCCTAGCCTGACAGACAGCCCTTCTGTCAGCGAGAGAGGCCGCTGAAGAGGTGGTACAGTCAGAAGGCTTGGTTTAAAGGACACCAGTGCCTGCAGCCCACCTGCATTATAGCTGCTGCTGCAGAGATCCATGGGTCTGGTATCCCCAGCATAGGAGGCAGGTGGCTGAGAGATGTCTTGACCGTAGGAGCTCAGGACTGCAGCATGCTGGGCCTGTCAGGGTTCGCAGGATCAAACTGTTGATCCTCAGAGAGTGTGGGGTGACTGTAGGTAGCGTAGGTGAGACAGTGGGCATGGGTAGGGCCTGAGGGTTGTGTTGCATCGAGAAGCATTGGGAAGAAATGAGTTTTCAGCCCCACTTTCACTCGACCAGTTGCAGTGCACAGAGCAGGCAGCTCTGCCGCATGGAGTCTCAGTGAGAGAACCATTAATTTTGTATTAGGACATAAAAACTGTTTGAGCTGAACAGACCAATAGTCCTTCCAGCTCAGTATCCTGTCTCCACCAGAAGCCAAGGCCGGATGCCTTAAAGGAAAGCATAAAAATCCCATAATGCCCATAATTGTGCAGTACTACCCTATGGGGGGAGATTTCCCCCTGACCCCAGCTGGCAGGCAGCTTATACCCTGAAGCAGGAGAATCAATAGCTGTTATGATTTTCATTTGAGCTAGTGTCACTCCAATGCTGTTCTTATTCACATAAATGTCTGATTCTGTTGTGAAACTCTCTAATGCTGTTTGTTATACTGCTCTTCTGATATCCTGGTGAGGAGCTGATGTTGTCACATACAGTGTTCAGGGTAGGTCCTGGATGACCTACCGCAGGCTGCGCTTAGGAGAGAAGAGGAACTTAGCCCCTTCCCCACCACCCCAGCCAGTCCCTTCTTGTGCTCTTTATTTAAATTTAACTCCCCACAACCCTGCTGTAGAGTGACCATGGTGGGGAGGAGCAGCATTGACCATTCCCATGTCTGTATTGGTTTTTGGCTCAGGTGTTGCTCTACAAGCAGCCATTTCTTTGCAAGTTTCTTCACCTCTGGAATGTTTTCTGGGTATTCATTAGAGAGGGATTGTGGGGCTAATGGGAGACTGGTTGATCTATGGCCAGGTGCAACCTCCTCACCACTACTTCAGGTGCTGGAAGCACTTTCTTGTCTGGCAGTGCCCTGTCAATCCTTTTTTCCTTGGAGATCCCAGCCAAACCTCTTGCTGTTAGTGCCAGGTGAAGCCTTCTGGGGAGCTGAGCAAGCAGTGTATGACAGAGGCTGGAGCAGCTGGAGACCAGGACTTACTGGAGACAGGCTTACTGTGATGTTTGGGAGGAGAGCTCGGCATCACTTCAACTCTCATGAAAACTTTTGGTTAGATTTTCACTAAGTCAGTAAAAACTTAGAGTTTTGCCCAGGAAAAACTTACCCACTTCCAACTAGCCATCTTTAGGGTGAGATAGTCAGCCCAGAGACTGCCTCTTCCACTTCTCTGGCTTCCCCCAGCCCCCACCAGTCCTGAGTATGGGAGAAATTAAAAAGAAGACTACCCATGAAGGAGCGGCAAAGGTGTGTTTGCCTGCTAGCAAAACAAGAGAGGGGAATGAAGGCAGGAGAGCAGGTCTCGTCATGTAGAATGGGGAGGAGGTGACACAGCCTGTGATAATTGAACCATTAAATCTAGCAAAGGCACCGACACACAATGTGGCTCAGGGAAACAAACGTTCTGTAGTAACAGTAACTCTCCAATAGCAAGCAATAATAAGTATCTGCAATCATTTTTCTGCTGATCCAGTGCTTAATCCTATTGTTCAGTCTTCAGGTCGAATTGTCCTCAAACCACGGTGCAGAGGCCAGATAGGTTTAGAGAGATGTGCAGGCATGATTGAGGGGAAATTTTGGTTCAGAAATCCATTTGTAAATGTCTCTCAAAAGTCTGCTCTTGTTTCCTGTGCCTCCTCTCTGCCAGCTCTTCCACCTCCAGAAATCTCTGCATCGGAGGGAACTATTTCAGGTCGTGGTCAAGTCCCCTTTATTCTGCCCCACATCTCCCAGCGAGTTCACTCGCTCACTACAAAGAATGCCAGAACTGCCTGAGACGGTCACAAAATTGGCTGAAATTCCTTACAGTTTACAAATCTGGCTTTAACTCTTTTTATTTATTGTAGGTCTGGGGAGGAGGTTTAATCCTTCAGCTGCATTCTCAGACTTCTCAGCTGTGAGATCTAAGAGTGCCATTTTTGCAGTAACAAAAGTAGAATTTTTCATGCAGACACAGGGCCCCAGCAGCCAGGGACTGAAGAACAACACCCTGTTTCTGAAAGCTTCACAGTAAAGTACAGGCTTTAGTGGTTTGGGGCTTCCAGGGCCGATACCTATCTGGACAATATCTTTATAGGTTCTTAATTCACTAATCCTGTGCAGCGTATCAGACCCCGTTGGATTGTTGTTCATACTGTAAAGTACAGGTGCAAGGTTTGACCAAGGCTGCTCAGATCTGGAGTTGGGTTTGCGGTGCTGGGTGTCCCTGGCCAGGGGCAGAGCCTCGGTCCCATGTTTGGTGACCAGGTCCTGTTTGGCACCGGTGTGCTCAGGGTGTGAACGTGCTTATTGCTGGGGTGCTGGCAGGAGTCCTGGAGCTCCAGGCAGTCTTCATCTGGGATTAAAAGCCAAGACAAAGAGAATTTTACCTCTCTACTGGCTTGGGTTTTTCAGCTTTTTTCAGCTGGGTAGAGGACATGGAACAGCAGAAAAACACTTTCTCAATCCCATGTCTGGCCAGGCAGGGGATTGCATAATGCTGCAGATGTTCCAGCTGTGCTGCCCAAGTGCAGACGACTTTGCTGGGTGTTGCTTCTGTCTTGGTTTACTCTGGGCTTTGGGCTACCAGGCTGTGGCGGAAAAATAACTTACTAGTGTTAACCATGTACTTTCTTGGCCTGACAGCCGCATGACACCGAGCACTGACAAGAGCTGGTAAGAGGTCTCTCTTTTTCCTGAGTGCAGATACATTTAGAGCTAGTGATTCAGCATTCAGATGCTGTTTCTCCCACAGCAGCATCCTTCCTGAATAGCTCAGTCCTCCCAAATTGGAGTGAATGATGCTAGTGTGTGAGAACACCTGCTATATTTTGCTAGCAGTTGAATGATGGGATGTCCCTCCTTTCCTCCGCAGGTATAGTCCCAGCTCACTGTTTCTGTATTGCTTCTGAATCAGCTTCACCACTTCGCTTGCTCAGTCGCATAGGTCTTCATAACAGGACAGGAGTGTGACCCTCCACTGGGCAGGAAGGGGTTGAACTGGAACAGAAAAACATGCCAGAATGTGTGAAATGGGTGTTGTCGGGGCTGGGCATGATGTGTGGCTGGATCATGAAAAGTTCTTGACTCCCTGTAACTCATTCCCTCCCTGGGGCCATCTGAGCTTGATTATGACTTTCCAGAGATGTCCCAGATGCCTGGGATTTGTTTTCCTCTTCTTTCCTTCTGATACCTCTTCCCTAATCGTGGGAGACTTCTGCAGCTTGGGGTTGACCTTCTCTGCTTGGACTGGACCAATGCTCCCTTGGTGAGTAGGTATTAATGGCAGGGGAGGGCAGGGCTTGTGATAACTCAGTCTGGCAGCGCCAGCCCCGTCAGCCCCGATGTGATGGAATAGTCTTTGGAGACCCAAAGAGCTTCAGTCAGCTCTTCTTTCTGAAAAGGGTTGTCGTAAAAGGACTAAAGGAAAGTAACCATAGAGCCCTGAAAACCTGGAGGAGGGGATGAAAATTGAGACATAAGAAGGTAAGGCAGTTTAAGAAAAAGGTTAAGGTGATCATTATCCCTCTAATGAGTGCTGGTGTTAGTAAATCTGGACTTGATCCTGCTCTTCCTACTGATGAAACTCCTGCTGGTGTCTGTGTCTGAAGGTGCTGGAGTAGTAAAATGTGTGTGCTGGGAGCAGGGAGGCCCCAGACGTTGCTGTCACATGTGCTCAGCCCTGCTGAGGAACCCTGTCGGTGGAAGGGGCTTTCTGGGCAGTGCAGAGGGCAGTGTCATTTGGGCTCGCAGCCTTGTGACACCTGCCTGGCTTCAGAGCTCGTCCCTGCAGCTGCAGGCAAGCGTTGTCCTCTCCCAGGCACCCCAGACCCCAGGACTCATGGATCTTCCTTGGGAGAGTGGGAGGGTGTGACTGGGCAGAGGCTTGCTAGCAACACTGTGGTTTCATTTCAGCAGAGGAATTAAGGGTTTTCCCTCTGCCAAAGATTTATACACAACTGTCTCAACCAGACCATCCCACCACTTCTCTGAGCCGCAGGCAGACTTTTGAGAGCTGGTTGCAGGATAGTTTCCTGCAGCTTAAGATGCTGCCCGTCAGCAGTTAGTTGGGCTTTGGTTTCCCTGAGTTCAGACCTTGGACTTTGTGGCCGTAGCACAGCATGGAGCATGTTCTGTGGTGGCGCAGCGTGAAGGCAGAAACCTCAGTCTTTGTTCTTTCAGCGATGGTGGTGGTGATGTCAAGGTACCATCCTATTCCCTGCATATGGTTTTCATCACCCTCCTATTAAGCTAAGCCAGCTTGTTAATAGAGCACACATCCCAGGACCCAGATTTGTAAAACAGATCAGCTGCTCTTGCTGCAACATGCAGTGGCAAGGAGCAGTGGTGTGTTGCAAAGTGATTATTTCCTCATGTCGTATCAGCCTGACATGATGCCAGGACACTTTAGGAGTAGGAAGTATCTTTAGTTTGTGAGCAGAGTTGCTGTTTATCTCTGTTTCTCCTATTTCTATATCCCCTACACAGTGATGAGACAACCTGGTGTCCAGGAAGGACACCTTGTCACCACTGTGCCTCTGGAGGTCGGTGATCTGTGACTGCTCCATACACATGCACACACTGAGGTGCATTAGAGGGGCCTCAGCTGCCTGTGTCACTGCCATATCCTGCCCCCACCACCAGCCCTGGTTCCCCAGGCTGGAAGGGCTTTGCTGTGGGGCTGGGAGGGTGGAAGCCAGGACTGGCAGCTGGCTGGGCAAGGGAACCACTTCAGACATTGCACTGGAGTTGGCCCCAATCAAATATTTTCTGCCACTGATTCTTACCAGTCTTGTGGCATCCCCAAATGAGGCACGGGGGATTACAAAACAGTCAGCTTTCGTTTAAAGCCTGACCTTGGCATCGGGCTGTTAGCATGGCAAGGAAAAGCGATGAGTTAGCTGGCAGCCTGCCTGTGTGTGGCAAGGGCTCTTTAAAGCCTCAAAGGATGCATTAGTTTGATGTCAGAGGCTTTGTCTGTGGCATTCCCTGGAATAATCATCCTCTGTGTGTGTGTGTGTGTGTGTGTGTACATGTATTTCGTGCTTGTCTGCATCTCTGATGCTCCCCCATCCTGTGTCCGAAGAGCTCAGCTAGACAGCATGGATAACTCCAGTGAGACAGATGGAGATGGATCCAGGCCTCTGTGGGGACAGCTGCATCCCTGACAGTCCCCTCTGGTCGAGCACCTGTTAGGAACTATACTTAGCATGGGAAAACTTTCCAGAAAAGAGAAACCAGGGGAGAAGTGGGGAGGCAGAAAGGCTGGGAATTTAGCCTCATTCTTTCCAGCACGTCCTGAAGCTCCAAAAATGCCTCTCAGTAATAGCATCCAAAAATGACAATCAGGTGAAAAGCAGGCAGCCTACCAAGGCGTGCTGGCACCGTTCGGAGACAGCCTGAGCGAGTGACGGCTTCATAACTCCTGGGTGAAATGCCAGGAAGCCTGGTGTGTTTGTCCTGACAGGCCCCAGCGGTCCAGATCACCCAGCAACTGCCATATGGGAACTCTGGTAGATACTGAGTGAGTCACATGCTGGAGGGGGTCACAGGTTGGGCCTTCGCTGTAGCGAGATGTGAGGCAGGGCAGACTCCCGTGTCCATCACGTGTCACCCGGGTCTATTGCAGTACTTCTAACGCTCCCCAGTGCAAGCAGCCCCTGTTCCTGTGTGCCTGTGCTCCAACCCATCTGCCGCACTTACAGCCATCCCCTCCTGCCCATCGCCCCTGCGCCGAGCCGCCTACCCTAGAGCTCCTGTGGAATGAGGGGGGGAGGAAATCCTCCTCCTCTTGGTGCCATGCAAGCTTCTCTGTGAGAAGATGGGAGGCTTTTCATTTCTGCTTTTTATAAATGAAGAACCTGAAGTTAGGTGCTGATGTTCTGGTGGTAATTAAGTGTGCCTTTCCCCCTGCTGCCCCCCTTCTTGCCGTAGGGGCTCCCTGGGAGACTTGCAAGGAGGCAGACTGAGCCGTGCTCTCTTGCCTGAGCAGAGGCAACAGATCCGGGTAGGTTTAGAGACCATATTTTCTTTTATATTCTTTTCCTTTGGTAAGTGATGAGCTGCATTTTCACCACCCAAGACTCCCATTGGCACAGGAGGTGCCCAGCGACCATCTCTGCTGTGTCACTGGTGACCGGCAGCAGTGTCTGCCACCTCTCTAAACCACTCCTCACCTTCCTCCCTGGGGAGGAGGTCCTGAGCTTGCTCCTTGGAAAGAGTCCCCTGCCCGGGGCTCCAGCTGGTGAAGAGTGAAACTCTACCAGTGCTTTGTAAGTGCAGGAAGCTTCGAATGAATGGGAACCCAGGAGCTCTCAAATGCCTGGCGAGCCGTCCGGCAGCAGGGCCCAGGTCCCGGCGCTGAGAACAGGTGGCACTGCCTCCCTGGAAGGACGGTGCTTCGCTTCCAGCTGCCGTCCTACCCGCACGCCCTCTCTCATACCTGCACGCCGCTCGTGCAGGCAGCTTTTCAGTATTTACGGCCACCTGGGCTCTTGCTTAGCGAGGGGATTTGCTGTACTTAGATGAAAAATGCAACAGGAACTTTAAACTGTTCCGTTGGTAAACTGAGTTCAGTTCCCCAGTCCCTGCAGCTGTCCTCTGCCCTGTTGCCCTCTTAGCAAGAAGCAAGAAAACCATGATGTTGCATTTAGGACCCACCAAGCACTATGGATTTTACTAAATATCTCCCCTGAACCATGTTCTTAGTCCGTGTTTTCCCAGCCTCAGGGGGAGGATGTGGATGTGAAGCCAAGAAAGGGAGTACAGCGTATCGTGAGGATATCCGCAACATCCCGACCTGATAGGATAAATGTTCCTACCTGCCTAATCTGGATTTTTGTGGCACTGGAACAATTTGTGTTTACACACCTGTGCAGCATCTTGCCATTTCCAGGTGCTCAAGACCTGCTGGTACTGGTGCCCGCTGTGCCAGTTCTGATGCCACCAGATTGGTCTCTGTGCCATCAGAGGTGGGGAAATGCTTGTCTCCTTTCAGTGGCCACTTGCAGCTTTTTTCTCTTAAGACTGGGAAAATCCTTCACATTTCCCAACTTGTCTATGTGGCATTAGAAAGTGATACATAGAGAGACTCACACCTATTATATTTCTGCTTGGAAGCAGGAGAAACTGGAGGTTGTTCCTAATCTCAGTCATGGAGATGGATTGACTAAAACTGGTAAGCGCGGGATAACTGGGTAACCCGTGTGTTAGTTGCAGGGTGCTTAATATCTCTATGCCATGGAGGCTTTCCTGAAACCAGAGGCACTAACCAACATAAATTGCTTCTGTCAATGTGCTTTATTGGACTACATCAAAGTAGAATCGATAAAGAGTTAAAAAAAAACCCAAAACGGGTTTACTAAACCAGACCAAGTCATAAACAGATTAGAGTGCTGTGGAGGTCAGGTTTCAGCTGGCATTCATGAAAACAGGGGGGTTCTGGTGTTTTCAGAGGGTGATTCATTGCACTGGAATATTTCAGAGGAGAATCGTACAGGAGTTGTTAACACAGTGCTGCAAAGAGAGGGGTTCCTTGTGTGTCAGGTTTCTGCCTCCAAATTTGCTGTCACAGATTTGCACTGATACAATTTGTATCAGTATAAGTTATCTGTTTCCACTTAACCTAGATGAAAACCTCAGTGTGGTTATTGCATTCTAAGGTTGCTGGAACTTGTTAATAATTTAGAATAATAAAATCAGTCAAATTAATTCATTCCTAAAATTGAGTTTATTTGCATTGGCTTGTCTTTTTTTTTGTAACAGATCTCTCTGTGGGCATATGTTTGTGTAAGATTTTTGTATGGGCTTGTGGGTGTTTGTGTGCATACGTAATTTCCTTCATCATCTTACAACCAAGAGAAACTGTGCTGGATTTAAATGTTGTACAAGAAAAATAGTTTCTCACTGCCTGTGAATATATTCAGTGAAGGTCCACCCCAAAGTGAAGTCGAATAGCTAAGGTATAAATCCATGGGAAAAAAAAAAAATGGGGTTTGTAATGGAAATGCTCCCTTGTTTTAAATTATAGCTAGGCATATGTGAAGCTGAAATTCATGCTGCAGCATCCAGACGGTGCCTCAAGCTGGCCACACATTCCCAGAAATAAAGAAAAATACCAGAGCCTACCTGCAAAATGACCTTTCTCCTAACACCGACTTGCAGCTCAGAAGCTTTTGTGCTGTAAGAGGCAGGGTAAGATACATGAAGTGACAGATTGCTGCTGACAGTGAAAGGCTCTTTCAGCTGCATTTCTCTACAGCCACAGTGATATATCCAGGGGCTTGTTAGAGGAACAACAGCACCAGCCAATAACCAGTTGGTCTAAGCCCTAGAGATAGACCGTATGTCCCACACTCTGTTTCCTAATCTGCCAATGTAGAGTAAATTCAGCTGCCATATCACTTCTCTCTCTGCATGTTATATAGCAAAGAAATGCACCTGTGTATTTATCTGTCTACGGCAATGCCTATATCTATAAATAACAATGTTTGTATCTGTGCACGCGTGTGTGTGCATATTTATGTGTCTGTTTATTTATTATGGGTGAGGCTGGTTGCAGAGCAGTCCAGAAAATGGAAATCCTTTTGTGCAAATCACGCTTTCTTGGAGGAAAGGAGAGTCAGCAGACCAGGGGTGATGAATTGGCCCTGAACCTCGATGACAATTTTTTTTTTTAAAAGGCACAACAATTTCAGGAAAAGGGTCTCCAAAAAAAGTCCAGTTTCGGGAGGTAGCTCAATTGAATTTCTGGTTCCTGGCTGCCTGCCTGGAGGGCCTCTTGTCACTTCTACTTTCTTCCAACAAGGCAGAAGGCGGAATTGACAGCAGCCTTCTCGCCAGGCTGTTAGAGAAGCAGGGAAGCCAGATGCTTTGCCTCCCTGCTCCCTCCCCCTTCTGCAGCCCGAGAGCCAGAGAGTTAAGTTGCTTAACTTTTCCATCCTTGCTCTCCAGTGTTCCTGGTCTGACCCAGCGGGGATCCTCAGGAATGAGATAATGGCTGGTAGTCAGCGCGTGTGCTCAAAGGGGTTCCTCGCTTTTGAGGACTAGGAGTGTGCCTGTCACACAAAGTATCGTTATGCTTTTGTACAGAAAAGTAAAATTATACTTTTGTATAGTTTATGCAGAGAGGCACAGTGGTGGAAATGGTCTGATAGATGAGCCTCTGCCCTAGAGCAAAACCAGGGCAAATAGTTGTATAATGTGATTTCAGAGCTTCCATTCCAAACCCACTTCTAAACTCACTCTCAGCCCATGCTATCTGTGTAACTGCATATAGGGTGCATTGTAGGTGATAGCTAAAATACTAAGATTTCTTCTTCAAGAACGGTATGCTCAGCCCCTCTCTTTTCGTCTTTGTATAGGATTGTCGTCTTTAGATGTTAAGAAATATAAGACAGCTTCAGTTGCTGTTGAATTAACATTTCTGTATGCATCATTTAACCAGATAATTTGCTGACTCTAAAATTTTTGTGTAATCAAATTGGTTGGCTGTTTTAACATTCTTAAGTGGTAGTTAAAACAATGTGGAGAATGGACCCGTTTCTTTTGATTGAGGGCAGTAGAAGGGTAAGGTTCTCTAATGTGTTTTTTTGAGAGAGGACCTGCTCCGAGTCAGGGGCTGTGCATTTCCAGCACACACGACCCGGAGTTCTTGCCTTCCCTTTCCAGTCTGGTGACAACGACAAAATGGGGTGACACATTGGTAGCGGATGGCCAGGAAATGACACCCTCTCCCTCCCCAAGCTCATCTCATTGCAAAAAGCTCTGTACGCCGGTTAAGATGAGAACCCCCCTTCTCTGCTAAGCTCATCTGTACTGAAACTGGCTGTCTGCGGGTGAATGTCTCTGCAACCTCTTGGCTCTGCTGGGGGCATCCTGAGAAACAGTGAAATCGTAGGGTTTCATTAAAATACACACTGTCCTTTTCTCCTCCTCTGTGCTGCTTTATGTCTTCTCTATACCCAGAAGTTATATCACTGTCTATCCAGGGCGTGCTTGTACACTCCCTCCTTCTGCCACTGGTCTCTCAGTCCCTCTGCCACCTTCCCCAGGCGGGGAGAATCATGATGGAGCAGGCGTTCCTCCTCGTCTGGCGTGCACCGCTGCCTGTGCCAGCTCAGGCAGGAGTGAACGTCAGCCTAGGGCAAACCACGAACATTTGTAGCCTGCAGCAAGGCAAAAACTGTTGCCCAGAACAGCCTTTGGAAATATTTTAATTACCCCTGGTTGAACTGGCAATCAACTAACTTCAGGTAAAGATCACAAGTGGAGACAAAGTCTAAGGGGAATTTTATGCTTGGAGTCAAATTTCAGCAACATTTTTGAAGCATTTCTAATTGGAATGGTTTAACAGCCATCATCAAGCATCCCCAAATCAAAACACTTCTGATGTACATGGAAAGCAAATCACAGTCGTGCAGCTCTAGCACAGTATTGAGATGAGTGAACATGGGGCTTATGAAAGAACCAGCTTAACCACCGACGTCTTTCTGAGCAGCCATATAGTCAGAAGACTTCTTTAATGGACTGTGAATCAAAAAATGAAT
This sequence comes from Athene noctua, assembly GCF_965140245.1. Classification (NCBI taxonomy): domain Eukaryota; kingdom Metazoa; phylum Chordata; class Aves; order Strigiformes; family Strigidae; genus Athene; species Athene noctua. The sequence continues at coordinate 22,562,845 of NC_134049.1, read as the reverse complement.
TTTTTTTTTGTTTTGTTTTTCCAGACGTTCTACTGAAAGAAGAGCTTGCATCTGCCTGACTGCTTTCAGATCAAGTCATCTTTGCCAGCCAAAGCAGATTCTTCCTGCCTGCTTCCAAGAGGCATGAGCTTAAACAACTGGTCTCAGAGTGGGGTGTCTCTACAGTCTTAGCCATGAAGAGAGGTGATTTTTCCTCCCTGATAATTCAGTTTCCCATAAGGAAATTATCACACACAGAGAGGCGTGCACCTTTGTCTGTTGTGTCGACATGCACTGCTGGAAAGATTTATTTCAGTAATAAGGTCTTTGCAGTGAAACTTAACAAAAATGAGGGGGCAAGTTTATTAATTATATCTTTTACAGCTAATGAAAGATAATATTTAACAGAAGTAATTGCAGGCATCTGCCTTGATGGCACAATTCATTTTCAGTAATAAATGGTTTGTGTGTCCCTTTGTTGGACTGATCAGTTACAGAGACAAATCCAGCCTCGTGCTAAGCCCCTCTTATCTCTTTCCATCTGCAGAAGATGAAATGTTCTCCTGTTCAGTGTATATGGAAGAGTCTGGAGCTGAGCTGCTATCTCCATAACAGTAAAACTACAGTGAAATCTGAATTCTTTGTTCATGTTTCATTGCCTGCTTTGAGGAAAACAGTGATCATGAGATCAGACATCAGCCTCAGGGTGAGTATAGATACCACCCACACCAGCTCTTCCAACAGACAGCAATCCGTACCTGGTTCTCTCCACTCTTGTCTGTCCCTCGCAGCCCCGCTGCAGGCTCCAGGAGATGTAAAAGCCTTGTTCTACAGGACTCAGGTATTTCACCCCTCAAGCTGTTTCTAAGCAGCCTCTTCCACTTCTGCTGAAATACCATGTAGGAGCACTTGTCACTCATCTCAGCTTGTGTTCAAGCCATTTTCAAAACCTGGTCATGGATATACATTAGCTGTCTGTGTAGTAACTTGACAGGTTGTCGGAGCATATGCCCTTTGGTATCTGATACAAAGGGTGGCTTAGTAAGCCCTGACATTTGTAGAGTGGGCAGGCTTATTTTGCAGTATCACTGGTAATTTTTCTATGCTCCTAACACCTTTCAAGCAGGTTGGTAGATTCTAGCTCATGTAGGTGTCCATCTCTCACTATCTTCCTGCTACCTGAGGTACACTACAGAGCCTGTGGCACACAGTTGAGTGATTTTTATTCCCTCCACTTGAGGGAAGTATCTTACAACAATTTAAACTGGTCCACTGTGATTGACTCATGCCACCTATTTCTGAAATGCAGCCAACAAGACAAGAGAAGGATTAGGAAAGTTAACAGCATCCAGATCTATTTGGGACAGGAAGTAAAACCAAAAGTTGGACAAAACATCATAAACAGACAAACCCAGCATGCCCGCTAAACACAGAGCCATCCTGTGATGGTGTGACATGCCTTCCTTGGTTCATTTTTTTTTTCTTTAAAAACTGTTGGTGCAGTTGGTGGGTTCTCCCCATGGGGTTCACTGCAAATGAACTGTGACGGGTGAAGTCATTAGCTCTAATAGCTATGCACACCTCAAAACAACAGTCCTTCGTACCTAAGAGGTTGATGGGAACTTTTCAAGGAGGTGTTTATCTGTGTGCCACAGGGATCAGGATTAGGGCCAGTCTTCTGTAGTGTCTTCATTAATGAGCTGAAAGAGGGGGTAAACAGCATGTTAATGACATCGAGGGTGAAACGAAGAGAGAACAATGCAAAGGGCCAGGGGAGGGCACCGGTGCCAACCCCCCAGAGGTGAGTGGGGCTGGGTGGTATCTGCCATGGGCTTTCAGTCTGCCTTCACGTTGGCCCAATTTTGTAAGTAAAATACAGAGACGTGGGGCTGAGTCTGGGCAACCAGAGCAGTGGCTTGGAGTGTTTGTAAGGGCATCTTGTACGCTATAGTATTGGCTGCTCTGCTTTAAAACACAGGTTTTCTGCAGACACATCTTGTAAATATTTAAATGCACAAGTAGCGGGACCAGCAAGTCTGGGTGGAGATTTGCAAGCGTGGAAGGAAGCAGAGTGTGTGTGAGTTGCTTGTCTCTTTCTCACGTGTCTGCACTCGTATGTACACATCTTCCAATACCTTCCAGAGAGATTTTCATCTGAAGAGCTCTGACAGCCTTTCAGACATCAATCACCCAAACGCCGCAATAACCCTGCAAGGTCAGGAAGTGTTATCAGGTGGGGGAGAAGTCTGTGTCTCTGAGCTGTTCCTCAGAGGAACAATTTGCGCCTGAACAAGGAGGGGTGAACAGAGGGCAGAATGCAAGCGCGTGCATTTGCTGCACTCAGAGCTTTCCTGATTCCTAGAGCCAGGGATGGGAGCCAGGTCCCCTGAACCCCTGTTCTCCTCCTTGACCACTAGAAACACTTCCTCCCCACAGAAACCTCAGCATGAAACCACCCACAGGAGAACGGCTTTGTTGTTTGGCAGGGAGAGCACAGGCTCTGCTCTACCCAATCCGCAGGCGCATTTTTGGGGTTACATGTTTACTAAAATCTTGGCTTTGCTGGTCTGGAGAGAATAAAAGTTGATTGTTCACCAGCCAGGGATCGGCGTCTCCCTGCCTGTACGTGTAAATATCTCTGTACAGCCATACCAGGCCATAGGGAATGTTTGTGGTGCAGCAGCCTGCTTGTATTAGAAGCCTTGTCTCTCTTCTGTGGTAAACACGTCTCTTGTTACCTGTTCTCACTGAAGCTTTCCTGGCTTCTCCTATCCTTTACTTGGCCACTTTGGCTTCAGGGCCTCATCATAGCTGGATTGCTTTATTTATTTAATAATAAAACTTAAAGAACTGGTTGTTTTCCAGATTGCTCTGTCCAAGGCAGTGGCTGTCTCTGAGGAGCCAGGTCATGATGAGGTTAGTGTGGAGGGAAGCACGCTGCTTGGTGAGCCTCAGCTCTGCCAGCCCCACTGTTCTTTCTGCCTCTCAGCCTTCTCCAAGTGACCCCCACCCTTCTGAACTGGCAGGAAGGTTTATGATGCTGTGCAGGCTGTCCAGACCTTCCCAATTCCATCTCTTTCAGCATGTGGCAGGGATCACGTAAAAGGGAGTTCACAGCCCAAGTCTACGAACAGGACAATATGACAGTAGAGAGAAAATGACAGAAGACAGAGTGGGCCTTCCATCAGTTAGTTGTCCTGTGCAGGTCCTTGCTAGGTGTCACAGCATGTTCTTGCTGTCTCTCACCTGCTCCCTGGGCCCACGTCTGAGAGTGGCAGCTCAGCACATGGAGGATCTCCCAGAACCTGGGTTTGGCTGTGCATGTCTGGACTCATGGGGCAGAACAGAGCCTCCCTGCACGGTGCTGCTGGTGCGTTCGGTCCCAGTGGGAGTCCAGTGCGAGAGTCTCATGTTGTATTTGTGAGACCGGATTGCTTGTCCTGTTCTCCAAGCCAGCATAGCACACGACAATACCGAGATTGTGCAAGGAGAACCAAAATGGGAGAGAACTTAGCATCATGGGGAGAAGAGACTGGCAGTGAGCAGGCAACAGAGGGAAGTGGGGATGTTTATGGAAGTGAACTCTTGATTGGAGATATCGGGAAGATAAGAAGGAGAAAAAGACCTTACTCTGACCAAAGTAAAGGGAAAGACTGGGTGAGGCTGGAGAGCTTCAGTGGCCTGAAGTCCCATCTTCTATGAGGGACAATGGCATCCTGCCCATAAGGGTTAGCAGTGTTGTCTGTTTGTTTGCATGGCTGGGAAGCAACTGCACTCCTTTGGATGATGGATTAATAAGTGTTTTAAAACAAAAGTCAGAGGTCTGTGCTCTGGATCCCAACCTGAGACATCTGCTGCTCCTAATCTGAAGGCAATCAGCTCCTGGCTGGTGTGGGAAAGGGTTCCCCAACCCCAGCTTCACACATGGTAACGACAAGTCTTATGAGCCATTTTGCTGCTTCAGGAGATTTGATTTTATTCAGCTTCCTAAAATCTTGAGTTCTGCGTTATCTGCATGACAGCACTGCTTTGAGCAGAAGTCAGTCGAACTGGTTCGTCACTAATGCTTTCCTGTCTGTTGGTTTTACAGCTGGATAATGAAACCCACTTCCCATCACTCTCTGACCTTGGTTTTGTGGAGTGTTCAGGTGCATCTTAAAGACTTCATGTTTCAAGAGGCAGGAGTCTGTCACACCTGCAGCTCTGTACCTTGGATGGTTCCTTTCCCTGAAGGTTTGGCCCTTCCCTCAGGAGGAAGTCTGTATCTTCACAGTGTTTCTGACCATAGAACTGCTAACACCAAGATTGTTTTGCACAGCAGCAGCAGAATGAAGAAAGCAGAGGCAATCAGGACCCAAAATAATTATGTTTATCATCTATAATCATCACACAAGGTCTAACTGCACATAAGCACCTCGAGTGGGCTGCTTTCAAGAACACAGAATGCAGGCAGTATGGTTAGAGATTTCACTGATTATTTGAAAGGATACTAGCTAGCCACTGAACAAGTTCAGCGGGGGATTCTCTGCACTGCAAGTGCATCTATTTATTACATGTGTGGAAAACAAGGGCATATCTAGTGCTGAACCCACCTCTGTGTGTGCGTTAATGGGTGTAGTTTCCAGAGTCAGGCTGCGGAAATAACAACTCAGCCCCTTCTGACTGCTCCCTGGGATTTGGAAGGTATAATCTGAAAGAGTTTACAGCTGCTTGAACCCCTCTCCATGGAAGGGATTATTCCAAGTGAACTCTCTGATGTTTCCCCTTGTGGCTCTGTCTGCTCCTCCCTGGTTTCAAGCCAGTCCTGAAATACATAACTCTGAATAAAGACTAGGACTGAGTTCCCCGCTGGAAGAACTATCCTCCGTCACACTGCTGCACAGTCTGAGGGTGCAACTGATGTGCAGGAAATTCAACTGATCTCTGTTCAGAAAAGGCTCCTGAAAACATTCGCAGTCAACAAAACCCAACATTTTTCAACCCATATCCTTGCATCTTAGTCCTCTTTCTACTTGTGCTGTACTGTTGGGGAGAGCCAAGCTTTGGAGCAAGGGAGAAAGGGCCAGAGAAAGTCTTGGCCAAAACGAGTACAGGCAGTTCCTGCATTTAGACATTTGGTAGAAGGTTTAGTAGCAATCTGCTTGGAAGTAAAGGTCCTAAAGCTGAGAGCACAGGAGGAATTAAAGCCAGATATGTATGTGTAGTGGAATTAGTTGGAATCCCATCAAAAGCCTGTGACACTTCATCTCTTCAACAAAACATCCGAGTTTCTGCACATTTACTTACTCTGATGTTCTGGGTTATAAAATGGCTTTCTAAAGCCCTTGTTTTCCATGATGGTCTCCAGATGAGGATGTAAAATCCCTCCTGACAGGACGGTAATCCTGAGGTGTATCTGTGTGTAAAGGAGGGATATTTCTCATCCTCTCAGTCTCTGTCAATGGGAACTGGTGTTTCTCCTGCAGACACCATCCCACTGCCAAGATCTCTGCTTTAGCAAGGCTCTTATGAACTACTTTCAAACCTGGAAGGGTTTTTTTTTTCAGAGCCAAACATTGATGTAAGTGCATTTTTACTAAAGTCCAAATGCAAACCAATCAACAATTCACTCCAGCACTTCAATTTTCCTGCAGCTTGTCTTTCCATGGCCACCCTCTCCTTCTGGCTTATCTGCAAGACTGTGGGAATGCCGTCAAGACAGGAGCCATTCTGTATCTAAAGGGCAACCAGCTTAGGGACTGAGCCAGATACTTCTGTTGTGTGGGTATCTCTTGCCAGTGAGCCGAGGAGGAGAGCTGAGCTCTGTGGCGTGCTCCATGCCTGGTCAGAAGAGCCCTGCTGTTAACTGTGCAAGTGAGATTCTGCCTGATGTTTCAGGGATGTATAATCCTACAGTCAGAGGATAACGTTGGGTGAAAGGAACCCCAGGGAGTCTTCGATCCAGGTCCCTGCTCAAAGCACAGCCAGCTTCAAAGTGAGGTCCAGTTGGTGTGGACCTCACGCAGTCAGATTTTGTATATCTTCAAGGACAGGGATTCCTCCTCCTCTCTGGGCCCCTGCCCAGGATAATTGAGGTTTTCCTGGTGCTGAGTGCTCAGTAACTAAGTGTGAAATCTTGTTCAAAATATTTGCCCTTTTCTGTGCTAGGATAGGTTCTGCTTTCAAAGCAGGTTTATCACTAACTTAACACCTGCCAAACTTCCCCTGAGCTCTTTAAAACTCCTTCAACCTCTTCCTTGGACTTTTCCAAGTGAAGAAAGGACAATGCTCGCTCCCATCCCAGTGTGTACCCAGGGCGGCTGTTCTGTTACTGACACAGAGGGCGTGGGGACAGCCTTGATCATTGAATTCCCTCATCCAGCGGGTGGAAGGAAGGCAAGACTGTGGGCGTCAGCCAGGAACTTCTGTTGTAACTGTAGAGCCTGGAGGACGATAGTGAAGGGAAGGAGACTTAGAAAGTCATGACCCTGGGTGGGTAGCAGAGTTGCTTTGGTCATGTTTTCCATTGGTGAGTAGAAGTAGAATCATCTTCTGAAACAGATTTTGGCATGGGATCTCCTTGGCTGAGGATGGAGGCTGGCTCCTGTGGGTCACCCCCTAGGGCCAAAGGCTGCTGCTTGCTAGAATGGCGAAGTTCTGGAGACATGGGGCAAAACCTCTGGACCTTTATTGCTTCAGCTCAACCAGCCTAGGAAGCAAATGGGATATCAAGGGGCTTGTATATCCCTCCCATGGTCCTTGGGAGGGGGAAATGGAACAGAAGAGGAAGATGGTGAACCATGATGCAGCTTGGGGAGCTCCTGTGGTAGACCCTTGGCATGAGAGCAGTCTGGAATTATGCGAGGTAAAATGAGGAGACTTGTCCCAGAGAGCTCCCTACCAAAGTGTGAGACTGGTGGAGGTGAACAGAGGAGCAGTGAAGCAATACTGACTGTGATCTTGGTGCTGCACTCTCAAATTGCTGTAGGAATCAGAGCAAAAGAAGATTTTGAAGAAGACAATTAAGGGGCTTTGTGGGTGTTTTTCCCTTCTAGAAGCATGAATAAAGAAAAGCATGACAGTGCTTCCTTGAAAATCTGGTGGGTGGACTGGTGCTATGAGCTGATGGAAGATGGGGGCTGATTCCTTCATGATGAATGAAAGATGACAGATGGGGAAAGGCAAGGAAAGGCCTTCAGCACTAGAATAATTAACTTACTTCTGAGAACATTGGGGTGGGCTCTTTTCCTAATATGAAGGAGAAAAGAGAGGATATTTGACTGTGAGTAATGGGATAATGGGAATTGTGGAGGTGAATTTGGTTGATCCTCTGTTCCTGAGACACCTGAAGCACAGACACTGTACCAGCTTCACGAGCAGAGACAGAGGATGGCCTCCCTCTTAGAGGGGTGGTCTTAGAGAGGGTGGGCTGCCTGGGGCTGGTCTACCTCCTTCTAGCATCATCAGTGGCCCCGAGCTCTTGTTTTGGAAGGGAGGTGAAGAGCCAATCCCCCTCCAGCCCAATAATGACTTCACACCCCTACTTTTTCCCTGCAAGCCTTTTCTCTTGGACACTAATGAGTCTGAGCCTACTTCATTGTGCTTCAGTAATTGTGCTTTTAATTATGTTCTGTGTCTTTGACCATCTGTTGTGCTCTTTTCAGAATCTGTTTCAGTTCTGATATCCCCTCTGAGATGAAGGGACCACAAGTGCACACAGCATCCAAGGTGTGGATGAGTCATAGATTTTTCTGTTCTGTTATTTTTTTTTTCTTTCCAAATGATTCATACAACTTGATCTGTTTCTTGATGGTTACTGAGCATTAAACTGACATTTTCATGGAACTGACAGCTTTATGTGGAAAAATGAGGGTCTACCAAGAGGAGTGAAAATTATGTCTGTTGGACAGGAAAATCCTGATCTTTTCAAGACAAGATTGTTTGGACAGGGAATATCCCAGGAGTCTGAAGGGCGAGGTTACAACAGCTCCCAGCATGGAGACCACCTGGGAGAGAGGCCAGCATGAAGTTGATGGTGTCAGGAAGATGCTGTAACTTGCTGATAGACATAAAAGACCAAGCATGGCAGACCTCCTCTTTGAGCAAGACTGCAGGAGAGAGGAAAATCAAGCCAGGAGAGGGAGCTGGATAGGCTCCAGCTTTAATAGAGGAGTTGAAGAGAAGCATAATGAAAGGTTAATGAGTGAGAGATTTTTAGGAAGACAGGGCAACTGCAAGTTTGAGCAGGGCATGTACAGCAACATCTGTGAGGGGGTTACATTCAGGGGCTGCAATAAAATGGGCTGCACAGAAGGAGCAGCAGCATCCCTGGGTGCTGAGTTAAGCTTGTGAATCAGATGGTACTGCTCACACAGGCCTGGGAGTCCGAGAGGGAAGATGTGGCCCCTAGAGGTTCTTGGAGGGTGAGAGCTGTGGGGAAAAACAGCATTTCGTGGATGAAAGGAACAGGTTTCATGTTCACATATTTGGTGTGTAGGATAAGCACAGCTGGAACAGAGGGCTGAAGTCCTCAGGAACAGTGGCTAGAGTTGGAGGAAGACCGGGAGGTGATAACCTGCAAGTGGCTTGTTCTACTTTTTAGGATAAAGAAATAAAATTATGGGCTGGGACAACTGTTCATGTGGTTCTGGCACCTTTGGCTGTGTATGGGGCACCTTTTCTCTTCACAAGGAGAACCTAAGTCCATGTGGCTTCCTCTTTATCACGCCAGCCCTTGCTCTGGCTCCTTTCTCCTGGTGTGCAGGGGTGTTCAGCCTGTCCCACTGCTGCCAGAGAGATACTGTGCTATCTCAGGCTCACCCAGGAATACCTTGTTCTCAGCAGAGTAACCTCTTTGTCTGTACTCTGCCATTCAGAGCTCTGTTATTGATTTAGCCTATGAATCCAGCCCCGAAATCCAACAGCATGCCTTCAGCCCAGTGCTGGCTTTGTGGCACCGCCGTGCACATTCTCTGCACCGCCACCACACTGCAATTGTGGCTTTGATTAGGATTTGTGTGTTGTGACAGTGTGGGATGTGAGCAGAGTAGGTATTCATATATGGGGCCACACCCTCAGTACCCTTAGAAAAGTCTTATTCCATCCCAGGTCATGGAGATTATCCCGTGACCTCTGGTAGCTGCTCCTTGTCTAATCTTCTGAGCGTCTTTTAAAGATATCTTGGACTGCCTTGATGTGATTTCCTAATGCCCTTTTTGACCTTCCTCTCTCCCCTGGGCCTGACAGCTTAGTGCTTAGATGTCACCCATCATCACTGCTCCCTACAAGAGCAGTGAAAAGAACCACCTGATTTTTTGCTTTCTGTCTCCGTTCCAGCTCTCATGCACCTTTCACCTCCAGCTTTCTACTGCGGGAAAGAATTGTGGTATTTGGCCTCATGGTTGTTAGCCCAGCAAAACTGTCTATTAGCCAGAAAGCAGGAATCACACCGAACTGAAGTAACCAAATCTAATTCCCATTGACAGGAGAAAATTTCCATGGCCCTCTGCTAGTCCTGTCTGAAAGCAGCTCCTGGGATGGAAGAATAAAATGATGTACAGAAGCAGAGTTACCTAGCTGAGATCACGTGGGGTCCATGGTAAATCTAGGCTTACCAGGAAGATTAACTGGTATAACTGTATTGGTTAGTTACTGAAGCTAAGACATCAGAGATTATTTGGGAACCCTGGCTTCTTGGAGGGGTTTCAGACTAGATCCTCCTCCATATTTGGTGCCGTAGCTGACCCGCCGGCCAGATGCCTGTGCCCTGCTCAATCCCAACCCCCTTCTGACCCCTCCAAACAGAATGTCTTGATGCTCAGCTGGCAGCATGTTCTGGTTTAGTGGGGCTGTCGTTTTCTAGGCAGAGGTATGAGTTGCCAGGTCTGAGTCTCCAGGACTGCTGTCAACTGTACACTGATGTGCAAGGCCTTTCTCTGTCTAGCCTCGCTGTTTTCTTATGCATGGAGGATGGTGAGCATAAATAGCTCACCAAATTACTTAAGGGGCCCTCTCTCTTATTCCTGTATTCTGCAGGCAGGTTCCTTTCCAATATAATCCTGTACCTGCAGGGTTAGGTTCCAAGCATCAGTCATGTGAGAGGACTGTAAATGAGGTTCCTTAAAAAACTAGTTCTATTTTGCTTAAGGCCATAATGGGGAAACTGCTGTGTTTCCATTAAATCCCCTTTGTATCAATCTGTAGAGCTCGGCTGTGGGCATTAGGTGCTGGGATCCCAACAGGCCACTAATTAATTACCAACCCTACATTCTTTATTGGCAATGCAGGGGCCTTCCGGCACCGCCTCTTGATAGTTAATTAGGGTGAAAGCCAAGGAGAGGCTCTGTTTCAGTGGTGATCAGTTAACGTTCCCTCTGGCTTTATTCCTTGCAGACACATCTTGGCATTGTGAGGGGAAGCCAAGATTGAACATATGGCTTATTGTGGAGCTCTGACCTTCCTAGAGTGGGGCAAAGCCAAACGGCTGGAATTTCCTTCAAGTGCCATTCAAAAGCCTACCTGATGCCATGGAAAGCCTCCATGTCATTTCTGGGAAAATAAACCCACAGGCAAAGTACCAGCAGTTGCTGTGCTCTCATGTTCTTCCTTACTATACAGCATGGACAGCTGAGCAACTTTTGATGGGGCAGTAGGAGAAGACCACCTCTGAAGTCTTCTTTGCAGGGCTCAGTGCTCAAAGGTGGTAAACGGCAGCATCGCTCTGTGGATGCTCTGTGGTGGGGGCCTGATGGCCATGGGTGCCCCTTCCATGGCTCTGTGAATCCAGGGGACTGCAAGGTAACAGATACCTGAGGACACACTTCTACAAGCCAGACACACAGTCTGTTGGGATCTTACCTGTTTCAAACAAAAAAGCATGCTCGGGGTGAAGCGCAGTAGTTCAGAAACTGTCCAGTCATTCTGGTCGTGAAAACTGTGGCTGGCTGGCCTGAGAGAGACCTTGGATAAGCAAAATCCAACTGTTCACAGGGGCTTGCCAAGATCTGAGTGGGAAAAACCCTCCTTTGAAGAGGATTTCCCATCTTCTCTTAAGGAGACCCCAGCTGCTGATCTTTGTTGCCGTGGCCTCGTGTCTGGGATTTGCTTTTCTCAAGACCTTGAAACCCATTCCCTTCCACAACTCCTTGCGGAGTTTGCTGCGGCCTGTCTCCAGTAATGCAGCTGTTCGTTCCTTCTCTGGAATTTGCTCTGCACAGAAGAGGTTTCTACTTTATTGCCTTTTGCTCTGCAGCAACATAATTAGTTAACTTTCTATTGCAGGCTCTTCCTACAGCACTTGCCAAAGAGCTCATCAAAGCCTCCTTGCCCTGACGCTGGGGGAGGCGGATTATTAGCCTCTCTGTGCTCAAGGTTAGAGGAGATGTTTCCTTCTCTTGTGAACCAGCAACTCTTCCAGACATATCTTTAGCTTCTTCAGTCAAGATCAAAACCGCAGGCATCTAGGAGGGCATTAGAGTAATGCTCATTCAAAGGCTGTGCTTTGTTTCCTTTAAGTGACTGTCAGCCCTGACTCTGATGTGCTGAAAACAAACTGACTTCACCCCGCTGCTTCACACCTTGGGCCTGAGCAGAGGAGAGCAGCCTGTCTGGGACGTGGCTGTGCTCACTAGTGACATGTAGCCTTGTCCTGGGAATCCTGGGCACCCGTGTTCCTCCTGCCCTCCCCAGCAGGAGGCTGGCGGGACCTTTGCTGGGTCATCTCTGCCCGTGCCTGCCCGGACAAGGGGCAGCTCGCAGTTCTTCCTGTGCCTGGTGTCATGCAGGTGTCAGCCTCGACTTTAGGGAGGATAAATGTCGAAAGGAAAAGGCTTTGGCAGCTGAGGTTGGTTTGTTCCTTTGGAAGCTCCCGGGGCTGTGACCTGACCTCATGGAAAGCGCTGGTGTAGTGACCTGAGACGTGCGGGCATGCCAGAGGCTGAACATGTCTGGTGGGGCTCGATCACTCTACTGATCTTGTTTCTTTTGGTTTTACCCTCAGTTTCTCTGCTATGAAGGTGTCTAATGGGTGAGTGTTTCCACAGAGTGGGCTTTACAAAAGATTCCTCCAGGCTGCACTGGAATGTCACATACTTAGTTCTTGTCATAACTGGATCTGTTCCATCTTGGGGTGATTGGAGGAGTGTCTGGTCTCCCTCCTACCTTGATGAAATAAGGCTCATAGACATTTTCCTCTTGTGGCAGGGAGACTGATGCACATACCAGGTGCCACAGGCTAATGTAGACAAACTATATCACCACTGGCTGTGATTTCCCAAATATGTGATGTCCTAGAGATGTGACAGTGTGCTGAGCAGGAGAGATATGTTAGATAGCAGGAGAGCCTGGGTAAATACCCATGTCCTGCACTCAGATTTCACGTGTGTGTGCCTGCGCTGCGTGCGGACAACAGCTGCTCAGGCCTGACTTTGCCAGTGTCCTGAGCTGTACGGAGCCCTGCAGCAACAGGAATGCAGCATCTAGGAACGAGTGTCAGATTGGCCCCAGGCACAGCCACCCTTCTCTGGAGGCCTTGTATGAGAGCAACGTGGTGCAGAGCTGTGTATGGGACCAGGACCAACAGTGGGTCTAAACTCCCTTGGCCACCCGGCGACTCTGCTCCAGGAGATCATTTTTGAGTAAGAAAAGCAAGGGCAGGATTTGCAGTGATGACTAAGGAGGGGGAACTAGAAATCGAGCAGGAGATGTTGGAAGGGTGTTGGAAGTTGCTGTCAAAGTCAGGGGAGCTGGATCTGACTGGTGCTGGGAAAGAGATCAGACATGACATGGGCAGAAGACAGGTTAGGTGGTTAGAGTCATCCCAGCCCTTCCTCACTTGAGCAGCTCTGCCCACTGCCTCTTTCTCCCCCAGCAACACCATCCCAGGCCCTACAGGGCTGTTCCCTGGCCAAGGGGCTCCTGTACTGTTGCAGTCCTTTGGCTGGAGAGCAGCACACGGCTCCCTCCATCGCAGCCTGCACTCGTGGGGCTGTGTCTATCTGTCGGTCTGTGGTTGCTGGTACCCAGCACGCGCCTCTGCTCCTGGGCAGCAGCTGGTAAATCCATTTGCTCAGCAGGTGCGTTCTTGCGTTCTCTGGAAGAATAGGCTTTTTGGAAGAGTGGGGAAAGAGAACAGAGGAAAAACTGGAGAGGGGGGCAGGAAGGAATAAAGAGAAGTAGAACAGAGAGAGAAAAGGCAGCAAATGACTGGGAAAAATTAGAGATGGAGTGTGGAAAGGACTGCGTGTCCCCAGTTGCTTTGAGCACTCAGCAGATCCTGTGGTGTGCCTGCTTTATTACTGACAGAGTTCTCCCTTCTGTCGGCTTGTTTCCTAATTGCTGGTCTTGTAAACTGCTTGATTTATGGCTCTGTTCATCAGTACTGGCCCTCGGGTATAACATGCTTTTCCTTCCAGGCTGGGAAGTGAATAACGAATTAACAGCCCGCCTTAGGTTCAATAAGAAGCTGAGCATTCAGGGATATTTATTGTGATGCACGTGCCAAATGTAACTGCTTAATTTTTACTTCTCATTCATGGAGGGTATTCAGCGACTCCTTCCCCAGGGCAGCAGCTGCGTTGTGGATGCGTGGTGCCTTTGAAGTGTCCCACAAGAGAAGCCACCAAGGAATGGTTTCACTGCTGGGTTGTACAGAGAACTCAATCTGTTTTCTCGCAGCTTGCTCTGAAGCTGACATTGTGTGCCATACGCGTTTGTCTCGGACAAACTTCCTTTCAGTACAGCCCAGGGATGAAGATCAAGTCAGAGAACAAACAGCCCTGCTGAGCCGGAACCATGACCCCCAGCGTGCAAGCAGCCTTCAGGCCAACCCCTGGCTGTCATCCCCATGTTCAGTCTGAGAAGAGGTTTGTCCTAGACCCTGGAGTAGTGTCCCTTGAGTCAGTGCAACTTTAATTATTTACTGAGCAAACCGAGTACCCCTGCTCTCACAGTCCTTGATGGCAGTCCAGTGCCTTCCACACAGCTCTGATCCATGGTCGCACCATGATGCACCAGGTTTATGGAGCACCCAAGCCTTGGTATAATAAGGTTTGTCCATCCCTGCCACCCCAGAGGGTTGTGAGGATGGGAGCTCCCTTGGGTTCAGAGCACACGGCTGTTCTCCTTAACCAGTTCACAGGACCATGGCCAGGAAGTGTCATGTTGGTACAGTAACTGCAGCACCACAGACATGCTACAGCAGAGACTTCATGAGGCAGAAGATCCTTATAAAACAAAACCTTTATGAAGGAAGAAGGCTCTTGCAAAGAACAGAAACTACTGTAGAGGTGTGGGAGCTGTACTGCAATGTAACACTCCGCAGGTACTAGCTCCAGGCTTGCAGGTCTCAAGCAGATAAAGTTTAAGCTGACAAGTGCCCTCAGGACATAGCAGCTCCCTGCCATCCTGCCCTTGAACAGCCTCTTAGGATGCTGTTGCTATCTCTGAGCTGCTTCGTGGCTGCAGCAGGTAAATCTGATACGCCTGAAAGGGGGAGTTCAAGAAAATGTCTTTGTGCCCTCTGCATGCTGCTATAGGAACGAGGGGCATTTAACTCTGTATCACGTAAGTCCACGAGTGAAGGAGAGAGCTTGGAAAGTCAAGTAGAGCATTAATATAAGGCCTGGAGCCCCTCAGGTGCTGTAAAAACTCAGTTAGAGGGAGAGTGGGTGTATGTCGTATGCAACAGGATCCCTGATGTGACCTTCATGTTTTATTTAAAATCCATGAGTACTCACCTGACTGCCTCCTCCCAAATAACCTAGCAAGCCTGTAACAAAACAGCAGGTCTTGGAGTGCAAAGCACGAGGACAGGACTGCGGCATTCTTCATGGGACACGGGCAGCCACGCACTATGGCTGTAGTCACTTGATTTCCTCGTGCCATATAGTCAAGGATCCAAGAGCACGAGGATAGAAGATCAAAGGAGCCTCTCGCTTCCATTTCACATGTCCTATCACTGAGAGTATTAACTACTAATTACTAAACTAATCTGAATATAGACTCAAAGTTCAGCTGTTATCACTTACTGATAAAAAAGCTTGAACTGCTTTTGGTGGTGTGTGTGAACGTGCTCACACCCATGCAGAATGTCTGTCATATTTCCTGAATTGCATGACAGGCAAGATGGTTCAGGTACAATAAATGCAGGAGGTTCAAGGTCCTGGCCGTATCTTGCATCTGGCTGATCAGCCACCTGAGGCTGCGAGCCAGCAGCCGAGATCAAAGGAGCAATAGTCTGGGATCCATGTTCAGGGTGAGCAGAGGAGATGCCTGCACCCTTCTCCTCCTCCCGTGCAAAGGTTGGAGTAGTTTCTAAGCTTGGGACCAAATCACCTCCTTTCTGGATGCTGCTGTGGGTGGCAGCACAACACAGACAGTTTCTCTTTGGTCATATTCCTACTGTTCACTCTGCACAAGGGGCTTTAAATGGGATCAAAGTGAAATATTCCTCTTTAAACTCTATATTCACATGGCAAGATCGTCTGTGTCACCTCTGACCTGTTCCTGCCTGGCTGCTGGTATGGATGTAAGCACTACAGCGTTCAATCACCTTCCAGACAATTGAACAGGAGCTGTTCCAAATACCATCGTTTTCCCTCTCCCGTCTCTGTGAGTAGGAATTATCTTGAGCAGGTCATAGCAGTGTGTGTAATAATGACTGTATCAGTGAACATAGTTCCTGTTGCCTGGATGCAGGTTAAAAAAAAAGGCTGATGGTAGGAAGCAGATATCTTACAGCTGAAGATGTGATAGATGAGCGTCTGTTCCATCTTTAGAATGCTTTTTTTTTTTTTTTTTTCAAAGTTACAATATTTCAGCTAAAGGTTACTGCCCCTCTGCTGTCAGGTCTCTTCCTGCAGCTTGGGTAAGTAACTCTGTTCATGCTGCTGTTCTGTACAGAAAGTAAAACAGGTGTGTGTGAAAGCCCTGCTGACACATTCTTCTTGTTCTGAATATGATGATGTCGGGGATCTGACCTTTCGCAGGAGCCGGCTTCACTGTGCATGGCCTGTGGTCACAACAGTCTTCCCTGTGATGCTCCCAGCCTCAGTGGGCACTTCTGTCCATCCAGTCGGCTGTAGCTGGCATGAAAGGATGGAGTTGGGGTTTTTATGGGGTGAGCCCCTGGGTCTGTGTGTAAACCTCAGGAACAGTGTTGATTTTCAGGTCAGAGATCACAACCAGGACTCTGCTCTGGACAGAAGAGGCTTCTGGACGTTGTACCAGTGGGGCAAAGAGGCTCTCGTCCTAGCTGAGCGCTGTAACAGAGGGCTGGTGTCGGAGCTGTGGGGCTGACCTGGCCAGGCCTGTGCCTGGGTAGAGAGCAGGCTGCACACATCATTTTGGTGGCTATTGGGCACCAAAGACCTGGGCCAAATGCCCTTCCCTTCCCGCTTCCGAGGTTCATGATGAGTTTCATCAGAGAGCGAATTCAGCCTTGAGGGTTCCTGTGGTGAGGGAATAAGGATTGTCACAGCCTTCCTCATCAAGCTGCAGCCTTCAGTGACTTTATGGCTCCAGGATGTCTTTGCCCTGTGGCTCCATTTTATGACCTGGCAGTACAGGACTGCCCTAAAGAGCACAAAGTGACTCCCTCTAAAAATGGCCTTGGCTAAGGTACGTTTGACATAGGTCTGGGTTGGGAATGCTTGTGAGGAGCAAGCTGTGCTGTGGCTGTCTCCTAAAACCTGTGGGGACCGTGGATGTGAAATGGGAAACACCAGTAGTACACCCACTAATTGCTCATTCAGCCCTCAGCCCCAATACGTCCTTCCCTCCCACAGAGGATCAAGGAGGCAGAAGCAAAGTGTTTATACACACTTAGGGTATGGAAAAAGAGCTCATCTTGACTGAACTGGATTAGGGAGTGTTCACAAGTGTACCCCAGCTGGCAGATCTGTGCAGGGGTGCTGTCATGGAGCGGGATGGTGACAAGGCGTGAGGAGCAGTCTCAGCTAGAGCTGGCACAGCTGCAGCCGAGCTGTGATTTTTCTGCTTGTTTGCCCTGCAGTGCACTCTTCCCTTGGCAGCAGCTGGGAGCCTACCCACAGGTTCGATTGCAAGCTAGAGGGAGAATCTGGTGGCAGCCCCCACAAACATTTGGGTGTTTTCCAGATCTCTCCTACTCTCTGTAGCAGCTCTCAACTTGCTTGAAGTCAAGGACACACATTAACTTGCTGTCTGTCTTTCTCTCCCCCACACAGTGCATTAGCTATGCTCTGGCTCTTCGTTCTGACAGAGATGTGCTCTGCTTAGGCAGAAAGTGCAGGTTACCTGCAGGGTGACGGAAGCCTTCTCTGGCCTTTTAGGTGATAGAAATATTTATCAAGAGTCAAGTGGGGGATGCTGCACTGCTGAGCTTGCTCTGAGCATCATGCCTCCAGATCCTTGGATCATCCCCACTGCTGGGAAGGGAGAGCTGCTCTTGCTCTGCATGTGCTCACCTCCCTCTCTTGCAGGCTAGACCACAGATCAGCCGAAGCCTGGTAAGCTGTAGCTGACCCTTAGCTCAGACAGCTCAGGGTCCTGCTTTTAGATTCAAGACTCGGTCCCTAAAGCCAACCAGCCCAGCAGTGGTTGCACAGAAGCAGAGGCAAAAGTTGTAGCCCTCCTGGCAGACCAAAGCTCCTGGGCTGGCAAGAGCTCTGCTGCCTCTAGGGCTGGCTAGGACCATCCCACCTCTTCTTCCTGACAAGTCTGGTGCGCAAGGAGACACAGTGCAGGGAGTGATCTGTAATAATCCCTTCTCTTTGGTGACCATCCACCAGGTCCCCACCTCCTGCTGGAAGACATCGCCCTGAGCACAGCAGAGCTCTGCAAGGGGCAGGTGGGGAAGAGACAACCCCTTCCCAACGGGCATCACTGCTGCACAGACGTAAAGCTCTGGCAAGTCAGGCATGGGGAAAGGGAAGTGACTTTTGTCTCTTGGTTACTTTGTTCGTTGTTTAAGTAATGGGTGGAAGAAAGACTGCCGACTAAGTTAGGAAGTTATTGTTTAGTTGAGGGCATATTTGTCTTTTGGGGAAGAAGACTGTGTTTGCCTTTATGGGGGATATTATGCAACAGCAGTTCATTTTAATTAGTTGCTATTTCTTTACCTTGGCTTCATTTAACCAGAGAAGAAATTTCTGAAAGAATTTTAAAAAGAGAGGAAGAAAAAAAAACCCCAAAACAAAGCCTAAATTTGGTCTAGGATTTGGGATCTGTTCTTCCACTTTGTCCCTGATGTGTACCCACTTAACAAGAAAAGCTTTTACCTTAGAGGCAAAGGATGTGCCTCAATGCTTTCTCTCTCATTCTAGCCTCTCCATTCACTTTAGGGAATGAGTGAGGATAGTCTCTGTATCTCTGTGGTGGGATTAATGGCAGTATGGAGATGAGCTGAATGTATAATGGCCCATTTCCCAGGAGAAGAGGCCTGTACCAGCAGCAGTTTGGCCCAGATGTCTGTGAGGGCTGTATCTTTTTCTCTTTTACGAGAGCACCTGGTAATTTTCTTCTTCTTCTGCCCTTGAGGTTGGGTTGCATCAGATGCTCCCCAAGCTGGGGAGCGGGGCAAGTTGCTGAGTAGAGGGATGTGTCATGTAATTGGCTGTGGCTGTGAGGGTATTTAGGCACCTGTTTATCTGACTTTAGTGAGAATTAGGCATTAAAGAGGAATTGAGTCCAAGACATAGGGTTTTTCCCTGCCCTCCCTTCATATCCATCCTCTTTTATCTCCATTTTCCTCTCTCACAGCCTCTTGGAGCAGGAGGAGAATTCCCCCCTCTGTTCTCCCTCCTGTGTCTCCAGGTTGCAGCTGACCACCAGGTTGGGGCGCCGTTGGGGGCCCTTTCAACTCTGGCTCTGCCTTGTCACCACTTCTTCCCCCCTGAGCTGGAAGGTGACAGTCATGACAACAGCCAGAGAGCAGGGACAGGCAGCTGGGATTTGGCAAGTTATAGGTCAGGGAAGGGTTTGCTTTTGTGCAGGCCATAAGGAAAGGAGCCCTCTGGGTACAAAGAGAGTTAAAAATGTCTCCATTAAAGCACTCCTGGCTGCCCGGAGCTCTCCAGAGCGTATTTTCAGGCTGGCGGCACTTGCTGGCAGCCTGTTGCCCTCGGAGCAGAGCTGGGTGCCTTCTGTCTCCTTTATTCTCTCCAAGGGCACCACCCTGCTGTTCGGGTCTGAGTGAGCCGGGGGTCACTCCCACTTCAAGACTTTTTTTTTTTTTTCCTTTCCAGCTCCTTAAACAACAAAGGTGTTGAGGGAATTTATACCTCTGCCTGGTAACAAGACAGATCAGTGAAATGCTGTCACAGTTCTGTGAGGGCTCCATAGATTTTTATTGCTTTTCAGTCCTTGGGTTCCCAACCTTCCTTTGGCTTGTAAATTGCCCACAAAATGCAGACACAGCTCCTATTCTGCGAGTTCCTTTGATGATTTTATTTATATCTCTTGCTTTGTCTTGTCTTTTATTACAGGGAGACTGCAATTAATTATTATCCCATCAGCTTCTATTTAGCCTGACAGTACAATGCAACACGCAGTGTCCAACCTTCCCCTGCCTCTGTGTGCACGAGCGGGCAGCTATTCTCGAGAAGAACAAAGGCACTGGCAGATTTAGAAAGGGACATGCTGCTAAAAGGCAGCTTAAGAGAGTTCAATAGCACCAGCAGAGCACAGCTGCGATATGGCTAAAGTGACCAGACACCCCAATTTCGTTGTGATGCTCCCGATTTTATCTTCTCATCCAGAGTGTATTATAGACTGTCACTCTTCAAGCAGGCGTAGGCTTGTGGTTAGAGGAGAGGCAGAGCTCTTGTGTCTTTTTCCCACATCTCTGATTGACCAGATCTTTTCATGTCTTACCCCCTTTATGAAATAGAAATTGCACCTGAGAGATAACAGTCCCTGCTTGTTCAGGGTGGGCAGAGCCTCAGTGGGAAGACAGGAGGTGCGCGTACCGAAGAGAGGTGAGCAGCAGACCAAAGTGATCATAAATCTAGAGGAAGTTTGCCCAGGGAGCAGACTGAAGGAACTGGCATTGTTTGGGCAGGAGACAATTTAGAGGACACCTGGTGATGCTCTGGTAAAGAGGGAGGGACAGATCTGTTATCCACATCTGCAAGGTAGTGGGAGGGTGAGAATAGACTTAATGTACAACAAGGGATGTTCAACTTACACGCTGGGATAGTGGTAAGAATAGTAATGGTGTGAGCAGATTTCCTGGGCTGGAGGGGAGAGCCTCCAGTGTTGGAGCTTCTTAGGAGCAGTTTTGGATACGTGTCCATTTTGTTCTTGAGTGTATGTCAGAAAGGGGTGCTTCCAGGCACAACTCTGCAGAAATAATAATGACTGAAGACCTCAAGAGCAAGCATGTGTTAGACAGGAAAATGTCTGACGGTCATTTCAGGACTCATTTCCTATCCAGTCTTTAACACTGGGTTCCGTACAGGGACTATCAATTTTCTCTACTGGCCATTCTGTCACTAGAAAGACAGCAAAGCTGTTTTCACTCTTTACTTTTTCTTCACATCTTGCAAAAATGTTTATTTGCCCTACAGGCCCATGGATGGCATGACGCTGCTGCAGAGCAGTGCCGGTGTTGAGATAAAGATAAAGATGTTTTGACATCTTTTGACAATGGTGGAAGCTGCTGTTAAACCAATTGTTTGCTCACTCCTGCTTATTTCTCTCATTGTCTAATTTTTTCATTTACACCTGATCTTGGCAGCTTTTGGCACTGTAGCTCTCAGTCTGACCTCCCCAGACCAGCTAATGACAATGGAGTAGAGCCTCTGGGCCAATGTCCTTATGAAAAATTTCCTGTGGTCCTTCTACATCAGCGTCCTCTCCTCTTCTGCCCAGCAGAGTCCACTCCATGCTTCAGAGGAAGCTGCAGGATTGGGCTACAATGCCATAAATTCAGAGGGATGTTTCTTGCTTCTGTCCTTCACAAATGACATGTGCTCACTAGCCCACATGGCTACCAGCCATTAGCTGGTTTAAGTTTTCCAATCCAAGCGAATGTAGCTGTGGGGCTCTGTGGGAAATGAAGGGCATGTCTGGGCAGGGAGGACAGGCAGACTGAGCTGGCTCTGCCATTGCTGTGGCTGGAGTGGAAGTGCCAAGAACTGCAGGGCTGAGACGCTGAGTTGGCTGCTAGAAAACTGGCTCAAGTTTAGGACTGTCTAGGTTCACCCCACTTAATGAGCCTTTCTGAGAGAGCAGAGTGACTGGCTTGGGTGCAGTTCTGCTCAGGTGTGCTAACCTGCTCCTGAGAGTGAGCTGGGATAGTCTGGCAACTGTGTCTTGTGTTGTGAGAATTTAGGTCAGCTCTGTATTGCTTCAGGTCTCTCTCCCCCATGCTTAGAAGATGAAGCTAAAGGCAAGAGCAGTAACTCCATGTCTGATTCCAGGTCTCCCATTCGAAAACCTCAATCAGGTAGTCAAGTGAGCTCTTCTTCTACCTCCACCCCAGCTGCATCCCAGCTACATTTCTACTGAATCTGTGATTGCTGTGATAAAATTGTAACTAAATTCTGTCAGCTCTGAAGCATGAACTATGAGGGTTGGTCTTTACCTCAGACATGTAATTACCTGTCTACAAATCTATGAAAATGTACAAGGGAAAAAAAAAAAAAAGGGAAAAGCAAGATCTCTGTCAGGTGAGAGAAAGACTATAATTTCCCCCATTATTTTTTGTTTGTTTTCCTCCATTCACAGCAGTACACAGCTGTGCTTATCCAGCTAGGAACCTGCTCAAGACATCAGTCTGCCTGATAAGCTACCTTGTCACTACTGACCCTCAAATCTATATAAGGACATAGGACTTTATTTTTGAAAACCCTGGAAAAATTTGAAAACCCTGGAAAATCTGTTTTCCTGCATAAGAAAAATGTCTGTATGGTAACTGAATCCTGAATTGCAAATAGAATGGCAGTACTATTTGTTAAATGCAAGTTACTTAAATAATTCATTTTTCTTACTAATTATACAGTACGTGGTTAGCTTCAATGATCACATGTAATTAAAAGAGAGCGGTTTCTGCAGCACTGTCATGATTTTTACGGTGCTGATTGAGAAGAGACTAAGATTTCCTGGTAGTCTACAGGTTATGTGTTAATTAAGGGCTTTACATGGAGTGGCATATGTAACCTGTGCTTGGAGACATACCTTGAACACAGGCACTATCTCCTTATTTCCTAGAGGTCCTTAGATGTGACTGAGGTCCCAGCTTATCAAAGCCTCTGCTTAATTTTAAATATATGCTTAAAACATTTGGAAGTCAATGATGCTTAAGTATGTGCTTTAGATTTAGCTACACACTTGAGAATTTTGCTGAACTGAGGCCACTGGCAGGTTGGGGGTGAATCCTCACTGGTACCTGTTCTTGCCCAAGGACATGTCTTATCCCCTTGATTAACCCATCCAACATAGCAGGCTTGAAATGCCTTGGTGACTGTCAAGGTTAACTTTATTTCTTTTAAAAACAATAGGCAAACCCCTAAGAGCTTGAAAAGCTTTTTCCCCAAGAAACTAAATGACAGTATATATAGGAGGAAAAAAATATTATCTCTGGCTATGTTATTTTACCATGCCAACCTGTGAGGAAGCCTTACAGAAGATTACTGTGTAGTGGAAAAGGCTTGGTTTTCCATGCATGCTTTAATGACTGGACCTTTGTTCTACCTTTTAACTGTGACCGTTTAATAACTACTTGACTCACTTTGCCCTCAGCAGGATGTTGCATGTAGCTTCACTGTGTTGAAGAACACAGCTGAAATTAAAAATGTAATTTAATGAATCAGTTGGTAACAGACAGGTTACCCAGTAGCCTGCCTGTGGAGTGGACAGTCATAAGCATCCTTCTATACAAGAATGCTTCCTAGACAAAAATTAACTTACAGGTGGGATGCAGTATGTTCCCAGGTCATGACCTCTGCAGTCTTTAAATCCTGTGGGAAAAATCTCTGCTGATTGTTTAGCCACCAGCAAAATGAATGAAAGTTCTCTAACAAAAAGAGTTGGGAAGTGGGTTTAGGTATCTTTGCAGTGGACCCTGGGAAATACATGAGCTGGTCTCTTCTCTGAAGAGTTCAAGATTTGAACAAACAAGTCAGACTCGAGATGGGAGGGGAAGGCAGCTCCGAGAGGAAGGTGACGTGCCTAAAGGTGGCACAAGAGGACAGTAGCAGAGCTGGAGTTATACCCCAGGCCCCCAGTGCAGCCCTGTGCAGTGTCAGCGGCAATCCTTGCAGGCTTTGACTGCTGCTCCTTGAGGTCTGGCAAGTGCATTCAGACATGGGCAGACTCTATATGGAAGGACATTGTTATCTACAGGCCATCATGGTGGGTACAGAAACTGCAGGAAGCAATTCTGTATACCTAGAAAAATTGAGGAGGCCTCCTGATCTCTTCAGCTCGAGTGAGGAGGTACCTGGAGGAGGCAGGTGGCTGACAGCCACGGACTGGAGCAGAGCGATCAAGAAAAAAAAGAGAAAACATGTTTTGACTGAATATATCAGTGGATTTCAGTTCTCTGGGCTTCAGCTCAGTTCTTGCAAGGAAATCTTCCCTACTGAAAAATCCAAGCTAGCAAATTCACCCAAAGCCCTGTTTCATTGGAGAGAGATCTCTCATCATGATTGATGTCCATCTAGTCTACAGATCCCAAACAGACAACGGAGCAAGGGAAATGAAGGTTTCAGTTTGAGAGAAAATCTCAGTTGCCCTGAGGGAAGAACAACAGGTCTTTCTGCCTGGTCCCTGAAAACAAATTCATTGGACCTGACTCTCCTGTCAGGCAGGGATAGGACAAGAAAAAGTGGATTTGGATTGCAGTGGGAAAGATTTAGGTTACATGTTAGGAAATCCTTCCTGTAGTGAGGATAGTTTAGCAATAGCTTTTTTTAGTTTTTTTTTTTCAGTGTTTTATTAGATGTGGTAGAAGGTGATGTTGCTGTCTATGGTTGGAAGCTACCAAGGTAGATCTTAGTGTTGTTCCTGCTCCACACTCTCTCTTAGCCAACGTCCATAGAAAATCAGATCAGATGACATCCTATTTTGAGTGTCTCATGCCAGGCTTAATTCTTTGTGCTGTGTGTCTTTGTGAAAAGAGTCAAGTGTCCTTGACTGTAGCAGCCCTCTCTGGAGAGACAATTCTTTTGTACCTCTACTTGTACCTGTACCCTCTGGATCTCTCTTAGTCTGGCCCATGCCCCAAATGATGCAAAAATATGTACACTCCATCACAACAGAAACAGCAACAGGAGGCAAAGATTCAAGATGAATATTTTTTTAATGAAATCTTCATTTACAGTTAGTTTGCAGCTGTTTTTTTAGAAATAATAAATTTACTGTAATAGGAGTGAGTCAGCACGGATATATTGCAGGTAAATCATGTCAGACTAATTTGATCACTTATGCTAATGAAATAACTATCAGTCTAGATAGCATAAATCTATCTGGTTGTCCAGAAGGTTTTAAGAAAATTTTGTGTGATGGATTATAGTACAAACTCCCTAAACGTAGGTTAAAATAATCTATTATTGAAAAGGGTAAAATACTGGCAAGAAGGCAGAGTCATGGCTTGGAGCTAGGGGTGAGTGTCAATGAGGAGGTGACTGAGGAGCAGATCTTCTGCTGCAGCTCTTTAATATTTTTATTAAAGATTTACGCAACACCGCAGCATGTAGGATCATTAAATTTGCAGATAATACAGAGATAAAGGGATCAGGCGAAAGACCCACTGGTCTTTCTTTGCAGAGAAATTGCTTTTTGGCAGTATAATCTTGATAAATTATGTAAAGAGTATCAAAACTACAATATGATCTTGACTGGACCAAGATGCTCCAGGGCAGTTACAGTACCTTTAACTGAGAATTAGAGGTATGAACTGGAATCTTCTCAGTGGACATGGGGAGGTTTATATCATAAGGTGAGGTCGAGGTGTGGGGGTGAGAGGAATCACCAGCATGAGGAAGGAGAGAGATTTTTCATCTGTTTTTTAGATTTTTGAGTCCTTAATCCACTCTCACCATAAATATTTGCACAGCAGTGTTTCATAGAAAGTACTAGGGGTGGTCATGTTTTATTATTGTATATAAAATTCATATTCTGTTTGTAGCTGATGTAGCAATTACATCTGAGAGGACTTGTATTTATGTCTCAGAGTGAGGACTTCCCTGTTCCTGACTACCTGCAGTGGAAGGAGGAGGAGCTGGATAGGAACAAAACCTTCCTGTTCTCCCGTGTTCACACACTAAGTTAACTGGGAGCAGATACTACACTTCCAGCTCCTACCCTATGACAATACACAGCAATGGTGAAGTGTAGCCATATCCCAGCCACTTTTAGCTGTGTAAATATTACTCCTATCGTACCTATCATCTGAGCTACTGGACTTCACGTTCATGTGGGTTTCTGGTTTTAGATGTTCTTCATTACACAATGTCTGGGCAACATCTTGCCAGTCCAGGCAAGAAAGGCACTTCCTCAGCTTCAGCCTGCTCCTATGGGGTGTGAGACAGCTGAGCTGTCCAGCAGGCAACACACGATGCTTCCCGGCAGCTTTTTGGCCAATTTTAATTTAAGCGTGATGTGATGACTGTGCTACTCCGGTGACAGTGCTACACACACTCTTCTTTCTGCCACTATGGGAAAAAAAAATGTTCAGTCTTTGGAAAATGTACTATAACTACTGACTGATTTGTCGCATGAGATTCTGAGTAGGAGAAGAGTGAAGGTAACAGGGGAGCAGTTTTTCCTCTATTTTGGACTCCGATTTAAATCAGCTTCTGAGGCAGCATTCATTTCTGGGAGAAGAGTGATGCTTTTGGATGGAGATTTCTGCAACAGGAGCAATGTTTTGGGGTAGCGAACCCCTGTATTTCAGAGTTAGTTTAGATGTTTAAATGTGCCCAGTTACACCAACTATACCCAGGTGCCATGTTCCTGATTTCTCTACTGCTGAGAAGCTGAATTGCAAATCTTCAAACGTCTTTTATCATTAACAGAAAGGCAAAAAAATTAAAATGTAAACCACAAAATAAATCTGTTAAATAAATCAAAGATAGACCCAAAGAAGAAATATGAAATCCCTGTGTAGTAGGTATAACTCATTCTTACTGCCAGTTCAAAATCAACTATAGCAGGAGAATTTCATGATACCACTGTTTAATGAAATTAGACTCGACACTAGCCAGTTACCTTTTATTTTGGTTGGTTAGTATTTGCAATTGTTTGACACTCATTAGAAATCGCAGAAACCTGTTTTAAGGGCAGGCAAATTAAGATTCCCTCTTGCCATATGAGATTACTCATCACACCACAGCTACACGCTAATTGGAAAATAACTGTTGAATGAGCAGGTCTTACACAAGCTGTCATCTGAGCATGTCAGGTAATGTACAGAGGTGATCTCGCAAAGGATTTGGTCATGCATACAACAGCTAAGAAAAAACTTTTGCAGGAAATTAATGCTACAATAATTTACCAGATGCAAAAATAATTATTAATCCTTAATGATCCTGGTAATTTCTTTCTGGGAATTTACCTGGCCTTCTGTTTACTTCAGTGCCTCCAGCGTGAGAAAACATGGTTCCTTACCTGAACCTCAGCCCTGGCTTTTTTTAATTCAGAGCCTGCCAATGAGTTAGAGAAACCCTAGGATTTTCTGGGCCAAGCCAGGCTTCCAGGGAAAAGACCTCTGAAGGCTACACTCCAAAGACAACAGGGCAAGCTCATAGCTCCAAGCCATACCACCTTCCATCTCCTGCTAAAGGAAGTCTTGTTTAGCTAAACCAGAACACAGTGGAATGGGGGAGAGTTTTAGTTAATTCTTGCAAAAGGGCTGCGTACTGCAAAGGGCTGTCTGGGAAGCATTGTGAGGTCTGGCAGGGAGATAAGCAGATGCAGAGAGAGGCTCCTTAGTGGTTATGCCTGCATTAGCAAGCAGCGGGGTGTGGTAGAAGCAGACCTGGGGAGTGAAACATTTGGTGCTGGTCTGCTATATATGTTTTGGGGTATTTATCTGCATAAGTCTGATATGGCCCCATGGCTTGGAACATTCAATAGCAGCTGGGTGGATTTTTGGAGCCTGTTTTGTCATTTAGTCCACTTGTCCATCATCTTTGTTGGTGACATGGACACCAGGACCGAGTGCACCCTCAGCCGGTTCACCAGCAACACCGAGCTGTGTGGTGGGGTGACACGCTGGAGGGAAGGGATCCATCCAGAGGGACCTGGGCAGGCTGGAGAGGTGGGACGTGCAAACCTCATGGAGTTCAGCAAGGCCAAGTGCAAGGTCCTGCCCATGGGTCGGGGCAATCCCAAGCACAAATCCAGGCTGGGCCATGAGTGGATTGAGAGCAGCCCAAAGGAGAAGGACTTGGGGGAATCAGTGGGTGGAAAACTGACAGTGAGCCAGCAACGTGCACTCACAGCCCAGAAAGCCAACGGTACCCTGGGCTGCACCCAGAGCAGTGTGGGCAGCAGGTACAGAGGATTCTCCCCCTCTGCTCTGCTCTTGTGAGACCCCCCTGCAGTGCTGGGTCCAGCTCTGGGGGCACCAACATAAGAGGGACATGGACATGGCTGGAGCACCTCCCTTATGGGGACAGGCTGAGAGAGTTGGGGTGTTCAGCTGGAGAAGAGAAGGCTCCAGGGAGACCTTAGAGCGGCCTCCCAGGACTTAAAGGGGCTACAGGAAAGGTGGGGAGGGACTCTTGATCAGGGATTGTAGTGATAGGATGAAGGGTAACAGTTTTAAACTGAAAGAGGGAAAATTTAGATTAGATATAAGGAAGAAATTCTTTACTGTGTGGATGATGAGACACTGACACAGGTTTCCCAGAGGAGCTGTGGCTGCCCCCTCCCTGGCAGGGTTCAAGGCCAGGTTGGACGGGGCTTTGGGCAACCTGGGCTAGTGGAAGGTGTCCCTGCCCATGGCAGGGAGATGGGACTGGATGATCTTTAAGGTCCCTTCCAACCCAAACCATTCTGTGAGTCTATGATTAGTTTTGTCTGAAAGTAATCCAGTTCTGCAGTGTGGACCTAAAGGCAGTAAGTGGGAAAGTCAGGAGAGTCACCTCAAAATGGCTGTCCTGCTCCAAAATAAAATAAACACCGATACAGCTGTAGAAGAGTCTGCAGGAACCTGGTTAAACTGGCCTCTCATTCCCAAAGATAGCTAATGAAAGTTAATCTGAACATGCACAGCCTATTTTATTGTTTTTATAACATATTCACTCTGAAATGCTTTTGTTCCAGGGAAGCAAATACTTTGCAATCAGGAAGTTGCTTGGTTTGGGATTAGCATTGCTGTTGCCCCCGGGGGAAGGGATGGCACTGTCTGGACAGACTTTGGATCTGCCAGAGAAACTCGCACCTGGTACTCCACCCGAGATTCAGTCTACAAGTGGAAAAGTTGCCTGGTTCCCACTGATGACTTTGGATTTAGGAGCCAAGAGACGGTGTGCTGTGTGGGGCACAGGATCAGATGAGAGTGGTGAGAAGTGTGGTTCACCCACTATCTGTGACATGGCTTTCCAGCCTCAGTTTGGCAGGAAGATGTACAGGTAAGATTAGCTTTATCAGTTCATTCTTTGCAATGCATTCAGTTTTTTATCAGAAAAATAAACTCCTCATATCACACTGCCCATGTCTATGTGTTCCCTGTGTATTCAAACAGAGGATGAATTTTCACTTCTGACAGTTCAGCTTGCAAATCCAAGGGAGAGATGGAAAAAAGACCCTTCTGCATCAGTGTGATGACTGATCACTTTTTATTTTTCCTCAGGTGCCAGGTCTGGATTTGAAATAGAAAAGTAGTATACTATTTTATGGAGTTACTTTAGGAGGGGGCCCTGAAGGAGGAATGTAGAATGCTGTAAGACGGGGCTGGAGAGATCAGACAGGAACCAGGAGAACAAAAGCCGCCACTGTTAGAGGTCTGGGAGTTGGTGTTGGATGAAGCGAGGCCTCCCGCTGTTCGCTGCTCACTGTTGCTGTGGCCAGACTGGCATCACTGTGCAAGGGGAAATGCAGGCGAAGAGCTAATCTATCGAAACAGAAGGACAGACTTAGCTTGAGAAGATGAGCATGCTGAGCTGGTTTCTGCTCTGTTACACCCTGAAACCTCACTGATATCTGTACAGCTCCCCAGCTGTAACTAGGAGCGGACAGGGGTTCTTTATGCATTTTCTCCAGAGCCAGACTGGTGAGGATTTGTTGAGAACTGGAGAAACTGATACTGAGATTTTCAGCTCGGCAGGAGGGAATCTATGTTTGCTTAATTTGGGAAGAGACAGTCCTATAACTTACAGTAAAGCTTAAGCAGTGGAAGTATCCCCCTGAGCATCGTGTAGACTTTGAGGCAGCTATGAAAAGTCTTTCAGGCTGCCCGAGCCTTTCCACTGTGCTTCCTTCGTTCCTTCAAATACAAAGCAATGCCTGCTCCAAACAGTTTGTACAAGAACTAGACCCTGGTCTAGAAATCTAGGGATTACAACAGCCATGTTTAGTCTAACCACCTGTATAATTTCTCCCAGAAGGTAAATTAAAGAGTGTCTGCTGAAAAACAGCTAATCTCATAATTTCACCTAGTTCTCTAGAAAGCTTTTCCAGTATTGAATAGCCTTCACTACTGTTTCTGTTATGTTTTATTTCAAGATCAAATTTCTAATTGCTGTCTTCTGCAGTTGTCTTGAAAGAGGCATCGTGGTACCCACAAGCCCTCTCTCACAACTGCCTCCCCCGTATTAGTGCCCATAGCAGCAATCAGATCCTGTCTCAGGCATGTCTGTGATAAGCCAACAGGCTTGGGCTCCTTAAGAAGCACGCTGAGCTGCTTCTGTTTCCCAGCTCCAGGGTCATATTTTGGCTTTGCCTGAATCACTTCTGTACTTGCTCTTTCTCCATGAAGGAAGGAACATAGCTTGAACACGGCTTTGCAGCAGATTGTCACTAGAGCTGTGTATGAGCAGGAACGCTTCCTGCTGGGGTCTGCGGCTGCCCTTTCTAAACACCGAGGGATGGGAGGAGTTGCTTTATGGCAGCTTTAGGACCACAGCAGGTCTCTGTGATGTCCTCTAAGTTACAGAATCTCAGAATCATCAGGGTTGGAAAAGCCCTGGAAGCTCCTCCAGTCCAACCATGACCCTTCCCCTGACCGTTCCCAATCCACCAGATCCCTCAGCGCTGGCTCAGCCCGACTCTTCAACCCCTCCAGGGATCCCGGGGACTCCCCCCCTGCCCTGGGCAGCCCATTCCAACGCCCAACAGCCCCTTCTGCACAGAAATCCTTCCTCAGAGCCAGCCTGACCCTGCCCTGGGCAGCTTGAGGCCATTCCCTCGGGGCCTGGCGCTGGGTCCTTGGCTCCAGAGACTCATCCCCCCTCTCTGCCCCCTCCTGGCAGGGAGTTGCAGAGGGCCAGGAGGTCTCCCCTCAGCCTCCTCTTCTCCAGACTGAACCCCCCCAGTTCCCCCAGCCGCTCCCCAGCAGACCTGTGCTCCAGACCCTAAGTTCTTTTCAAAGCATCTCCTTTCCGAAGCAGCGTCCTGTAGTGTAACCTGCATTTCTGGTTTCAGATGTCTTACCTTGCATTTGACTTTTTAAATCATATTTCACTGGAGTGTGGCCAACTTTCAGTTATTTCAGTGATCTCTCTATATTGATAGTCCTGTCCTGCTTGTTGTTTCCCTACTGCCAATCTTGTTGGCATCTACAAACTTCATCACAACAAGGATTTATATAGCGTAATTTAGATCATTGATAAAAATATTGAATAAAATGGTAATGGAAGTTTTACCCTTCTATTATCCCAGGTATTTTTACTCAGATATTTTACGTTTATTGAATCATGGCTGTTGCAGCATCCAGTAAATATGCCTTTGAAGAATAGCCAGTTTCCAGGAATGCTTTCCACCTTAAATGTATATTCCCAGTCCATTATGCTGGCGAGTGAGGTTAAGGCTTGAGAAAACAGAAATGTTAAATGCATAGGTGTGTGCGTCACTGCCTGGTGCCAGATTGTTTGCACAAATGTAACCAGATCATGCCCTGTGGTATCTAGGCAACTTGCTGGTTTTTAGATCAGCAATTAACTCTTTGGCCTTCAGAAGTCCAGCAGAAGGTTTTCCCATGCAGATTGCAGCAGTTTCTGGGCTGAAGGCATTATTGTTTGGGAAGAACTTTTGTACCTGGCTTTACGAGATGTCTAGGAGGCAGCTTCTGGGTTGAAGCTCACTACAGTAATGCAACTTTGCTCCGTGCCATCATGTGGAGAGGAAGTGACAGCCGTGCTGGACATTCTTCTTGCAGTGGTGCCCACCTCGTGAAACAGTGTTAATGCACATTTCCAATGTTTCTCTTCAGTTACCAACCTGGATATCAGTGGGGAACAGGGCTGCTCTGACTGCCGTGGAGTGAGCTGGATCTGCCAGCTTACCCAGAGCCAGTGGAGGTGTCCGCAGGTGGGTGCCCGCATTCCCAGCACAGCAGTGCAGGACCCGTTCTGCAGGCCTCAGGCAGGAGCTGGAACCAAGGGAGCTTCAGACTCTGTAAGAGCTGTGGACGGGCAAGGCACCTTTGGCCTCCCGCAAGTTTGGTGGGTTGTTCAGGGCCTCTAATGGTACAGCCCAGGAGCTCATTCAAATCACAGGTTATGAGGGTTGTAAACCCAGGAAATTGTTCGTAAATACCCCTTTCACCCTCTAAATGTAGACTCAGGGCAGCTATCACCCGAGTTTGGGAGGTGCTGGCGCAGTAGGATCTGCACCTTTTGCAGAGCTTCCTCAGAGGAGAGGTGTTGGTGTTGCAGGTAGGGGCAAAGGCAGCTCTTCTGACAGTGACTGTGTAGCAACTCTCTGTTTAGAAATGCATCTTAAAATCTCAGAACTGCTCAGAGCACCCCAACCCAATATCCCTGGGCTGGTCCAGCAGAGCACAAAGGAAATGGTTGATATTCAGAACTTGGTCTTTAGCTACAGAGGACCTGAAAGCACGGGCATGTTTGTACTGCTGGGTAGAGAGGTAAGAGGAAGCAGGGCAGCCTTTGACACGGTAACAGGAGCTCTCCCGTGCAGAGCTAGAGGCAGAATAGTCGTTATTAGAAGAAGGGGACCTGGCCTTCAGGGAGACATCTGAGCTGCTCTGGTTTGCAGACCCCTAGGTCTTGAGTCCTGACGTCACGATGGGGTTGGCTCAGGGCAACAGGATCTGAAGGAGGGTTATGGCTGGAGAGCTCCAGCACTGCCAGTGGGAAAAGTCATGCAAAATAAGTAAAAAAGAGTCCTTTTGACAGGAACTGAGGAATACTTCTGACTGTACACAAATACTATCTAACTGCTTAATTTCAGGTCTATTGCTCGTGGCATACAGTCAGGGGAAAATAAGAAGGGAAGGCAACTGAAGGTAGCTCCTTCTACATTCCGCTTAGTGCAACCTGGGAAAGCTTTGGGCAGCCTATCCCCCATCACTATCTGCTTTTCAGTATTATTTTTATAGCCAGAAATAAGGACTTTATTGGCTTTATTCATCTCCTGTCAGATGCCCAATCAACATCTGGCAATACAGCAGTTGCCAGAAAGTGCTGACCTAGCGAGACCCAGGAGCAGGAGGTGCTGAGGAAGGTCTCCATCCCCCCTCCCATCCCTGACTGCCCTTTTAATTATCTTCCTAGCCAAAGTAGGATGTGTAGCCCCCTACATCACCTTTGCTACCTTCCTGGATTTCAGAGCACCAGGGTCATGGTAGCTCCTGTGGTTGGAAGACACATGAGGAAACGTCTGGGGCATGGGGGATAAGGGCAGGAGGAGCTGAGCAGGAGACAGGGCATTCTGGAAACTGCTCCTGGATCCACAGAACTCATAGTGAGGGTGACATCCTTTCCCAGGGTTGGGGTAGGCCACTGCATGGGGAGGAGATTTGACAAATGGATCAGAAAGGAGCTGTGGACCATGTGCAGTGCCTGGCCAGTGTAAGAGGGACGCACGCAGCAGGGCAGAGGAGCTCAGCACTCCCTCCTCCCACATGCCTTTGGATTTTCACAGGACTCAGAACTTACACATACAAATGCAGGGATCCTTCCTGAAAGGTTTTTGAGAGTTCCCTGTGGGTTAGAGGATTTTAAGATCTAGCAGAAGATTGAATACAGAGGAACACATTTTTATTTACTTTGGTGCGTACTGGACTCATAATAAAATTCAGGTGTAACAAGCCAGAGGCAAGTTCTGTTCCATTCGGAGATTAGCCCGTGTGCAGCTGCTCCAGCAGGTCCAGCAGGTTCCCCATCAGATCCCTGGGCTCCCACAGTGGATCTCTTGAGCCCCCTTTTCCCACACGGTCCCGCCCTGACTTCACCCTCAGGTGTGGGTGGCTTGGTTTGTGCTGAATTGTGGTTCCTGCCTTTCCACATCTTCAGTTTTCTTTGCTCCCTATCTCCTAGATTCAAGCTCCAGCCAGTCAGTCAGGGTAGTTCCTCCCTCTACTCTGCTAGAGTCTTCTCCCCACATTTTGGTCCTTTTTTTTTTGCTGACCACCTCTATGGGAAGTTCCCTCCCATTCCTGTGGCACTCTTGTGCCTCCGGTCACTCTCCCCTCTGGACTGGCTGCTGCCCGGCTCTGTTACGTGCTCTTCTGCCCACATACCCTCTTTGGGCTCTGTGGCCCCTCTGTGACCCATTCCCATACCTCTACCCTGAGACAGCATCTAACCAAGGCCACTTTGTGGCTTCAGCTGTTTTTGTCACCTATTGCCTGAGGGCCCTTTGCACTTCGGTGCCCATGAAGAGAGCAGAGCAGGCTTCCCCTTCCTCCTGCCCAGAAGTGGAGCTTCTGGGGGAGAAGATAGCCAGGGCAGATGGGGTATAGCTTGTCCCTCCTGGTGCCAGAGCCCAGCAGGGCCAACTGCCCTCTTTATCTTGGCTGTTCTCCTTGGAGTAGAAAACCCTGCCATGAAACAAGTACACAAACCCTTGTAGCCCTCAACTATTAGGTAATGCTGCAGCCTGGTCCCCTCCTGGCCATTTTCAGAGCATGCAGTCTTCTCAAACACTCTATCAAGTCCCCAGAGCTGGGCATCTTTGGTTGTCCTCAGCTCCAAATCTGCAGTGAGAGATACAGATCATTTAGAGAAAGGGTCCTGGCTGAACTGCCTAATCAGATGCCCACTCATGTGAGCAAATGCCACCAGTGGGAGCTGAGGCATCATAATCCAGCCCATAATGCTCCTCTAAAGACATTTCAGCAGCTCAATTAAGTTTCCACTTGTGTGTTTTCTTTTTCCCCCCTTCACTTTCATGGTCATTTAAAACAAATAAAGTGAGCAGAACACGGCAGCGTGATAACCACCATTTAATTCCCTTCCCACGGGTCTCCAGATTATTTGGTGATTCAGCGGCAGCAGGGGGAACATTTATGGAAAGGGAGGCGGGAGCTTCCCACAGGGCCAACAGCTCACAAACCAGGGCCCCCAAGCATCTCGGAGGAAATACATGCCTCAGTTTTTCCTTTCAAATACGATGGGTATGGTGAATGCAGCGCCAGAGTCCCGGCCTTGGAACAGAAGCGGCCACCCGCTCCCCCACTTCTGTGGCATGGCCGTTCTCATTGCATGTCTCACTGCCCTCGTTGTTCTGGCATTGTGAAGTGTGGACGAAGACCAATGTTCGGGATACATTTCACGCTTCTGTGCAAACACAATATGAGATGAAGAATTCATACCCTTAGACAAGGAGACGAGAGTGTATTTTCTCATAATAAGGAAAAGCAGCCAGATCGGAGCCTGCCAATTTCTCTTCAGTGCTCCCAACTTCCCTAGGAAGTTC
The DNA here is from genome assembly GCF_965140245.1 of Athene noctua. Taxonomy (NCBI): domain Eukaryota; kingdom Metazoa; phylum Chordata; class Aves; order Strigiformes; family Strigidae; genus Athene; species Athene noctua. The sequence continues at coordinate 22,528,075 of NC_134049.1, read as the reverse complement.
AAACAAGCCTATGCTTTTAAACAGGCAGAGAGAAGTTTATTATTTTAAGAAACCCAAACAACAACAACAACAACACACAAATCCTTTTGGATTTTTTTTTGCATTATTCCCCCAAACTCTATCTTGGTAGGTGACTTTTCCAGCTCTCCTCTATTTGATGTGCTGAGACTGCAGCGGTGGTGAAGGAGAATACCATGTGTTTTATGTGTTTGCGAACAATTAATAGTGGTACTGCATTTCACTGGAACAGCATGTAAAACGCACCCCAGGAGGGGAAAAAATAACAACTAACCAGACTGTTAAGCAGTCCAGAGCTTTTGCTGTCCTGTAGGAAAACACAGTGTGGGGGTTTGCTTATTCATCAGCAGCAGTAAATAACGGGCCCTCACCTTGAGCTCTCCTTCAGCCACTTCTTCTTCTCCCCAGCTTCTGTGCCAGCAAAGAAAGGAAATATTTACTGTGGTTTAGATGACAAACTGTGTTTTTATAGCTGTTCAAATTTTCGCTTTTGTTTTCTCCCTAAAAAGCTCTGGTTTTTTAGCTTTGGCTTTGTATTCCCCAGCATCAAAAGCCTCTGCCTGGAGTGCATTCTGCCAGTCTGACACTGAAAATTAGTCCTGAACCATTTGCCTGAACCTGTCAACCCCACATCATAGCCACGCGTTGTGTAAGCAGGTGGTTTGGCCTGGGAAGGACGCATAATGCACGTTAGTCATTTAATACATTTATAATCTAATCTCTCAGAACAGCCCCGTCAGCAGTTTTTCTTACCCCTTGTGCAGCACCTCGAGATGTGTTGCCATCCCTGTGCCCGTGCCAGGAGGAGGCATTGGCTCACCCACCACCAGGGTGGATGGCTCTGAATTCCCCTTGCCTGAGGCTCCCCGGGGCTGCTCCTGCCTGCGCCTCTGCCTGCCCCGGCGAGGCAGGACCCTTGGCTTCAAGAGTGACCGTCTGTCCTGTGAGCCCCTGGAGCCTGCGGCCTCTTCACCGGGGGCAGAGCCCCGAGTGTCCGCCTGACAGCTCCAGCTGCGCGGGGAGTCTCCAGTGCGTGCCTCGCCATCCAACGTTCACAACAGCCCTTCTTTTCATCCAGACGTCAAGACTTTCGGTCGATCTCGCTCAAGCTGAGTCTGAGCCTGGAGGCACAGAGGTTACGGAGCTTTTTCCCCACAACCATCTGCACTCAAGAGCTATCCTGTCTTGTATAATTTTCCAGTGGGGAAGAGACAGGCTGGGCAGCATGAACTGGAGACTGCCGTGTGCTTTGGAAGTCCCAACAAGCCATGAGTGGCCAAGACCTGCTGAAGCATGTTGACCAGAAGAGCTGCAGACACTGGATTCCTAAAACCTGTGCTTTATCTAACACCTTCATAAAGTTTCCCGAATTAAAATGATTCAGGAAACACATTTTCAGACTGTCAGTGAGATGCATTCATCACTCCCCTGAATATGCACCAGATTGTTAATGCTCCAGGCCAAATACCATGTCTTTTTTAATGCCTACAAAATGTAGTGCATGTTGCTGGCTTTATATTTATAATAATTGTAAAAGTAACGGGAGTAGCTGCATTCCTATAGGCTAGAAATGGCCAAGCACAGACAAAAAAAAATGATTCATTGTTGCAATTAATGCTTGAGCGTGCACCTGTGAATAATTAGCCTAGTGATAGCGCTATGCAAAAGATCAGGGTGAGAATTAATAGGGAGACCAGTGCTGACTTTAAGATGGTTAGACTACTATTTAGTGCTCCTTCCTTGGGCTGCCTCTGCCCGTTTAATTAAAGGCAATGGCACAGGCGTGCTATGCACCAATAGACCCATCGGCAGGTGGTGTAGAATATTTATATAACAGTGTTCGGTAGAAAACTTCAAAATTAAATTCCCATCCAGGTCTCTAAATATAATTTTGAAATGTCAGAGATGCTAAGAAGAATGCTGGCACCAGATGAGACTGCTGTCAGGAAGAGGCAATAGCACGCCAGATTTATACTGTTCTAAATACGCAGGTGACTTTTCAGCTATTGCGTTGAAGGGAGCCTAAAATGTTCTGATGGACATACTGCATCTGGTGGGAGGCAAAGAAACCACCAGGAACACGTGCTACGGATCTGTAGACCTGTAGTTGTCTGTTGCTGATCCCTGCGGACAGCCGCACGCTTCGTTTGAAGCCGTTTTACCTGCGGGGTGGGTGAGCACCAGGGTTTGGGTGTGATGGCCACAGCGGGCCAGGGCAGAAATCGCAGGGCTATAGGCAGAACCCCGTATGTCATTCCCCCGTGATGTCCCCCACAGCCTGGCACGCTGCAAATGACACTGGCGTATGAATGTCACCTCGGTGTTTCCTCCTCAGAGGTACCACCGAGTGTGAACAAGGAGGGAGAGGGTACGGGGAAGAGAGCATTGACAGATGCAGGCCGAGCAGATGCTAATGGAGAGAAGGATGAGAGACGTTCCACTGAGATCTGCCCAGGGAAAAGCTCTCTGTGGAAAGGGCTTTAGCACCTTTCCTGGAGCATCACATCCGCGGCAGGGCTGCAGTTTGCCTCTCTTAAATGACCTTTTGCTGACTTCCATCTCACAAGGTATTTCTCTCTTCTCCTTCCATCCTCCTTCTCCTCCAAGTGTACCCCTCGGTGAGGAACAGCTTTGCTCTTTTTTAACAGGTGTGTTTGATGGGTGAGATGGAGCAGGGGCAACTCCCAAGAGCCTGCAAGTTCCCACAAACTCTGAAGCACCAACCTTTTAAGGTGAGCCCTGTTGGCAAAGTTTTTCCTCCAGGTTTTATCCATCACTCCTGCTGGCTCATTATCTTTCCCTTCCGCGTATTGGTGCCTCCCACCACCCCAATTCATTTTTCCCAGTTGCAGCAGCTATTGACTGGTTTATATAGATGGGGTTTAACCAGTCCTCCCCCTGGGCTGCTCCTGAATCGCTGACGAGGACAATTTGTCTGTTCACACATCAATCTGAAAGCACATACAAAGTTATATCTTGGCTGACTTAATTGTTTGGAGCTGCAACCCCAATGTCTTTGTAAATAAAATAGTTTAATCTCATGGGGCATGCCTGGTGGAGAGAGTCGAATAAATACATCAATATGTAAATGGATCCACAAGAGGCGGATGAACTGGGACTTTGCAAAACTGATAAAGCATCTTAGGAGACATGTTGTCACTACTCTTCTTGCATATTCTGATGAAGCAGACAGTAATGCTGGATCTCAGCCCTGGGTTGCAGGAGAGGAAGGGAGGGAGGGAGAAGGCTGGGCACAAGTGCACCGTGACTGAAATTCTTGTATGGATTGATTTGACTTAAATATATTCCGAGGCTGGTCTAATTGCTAGTTTAGTCTCAGGCTTTGATTTTCCTGTTGCTTTCACATCTCTGCTGCTGAGTCTTTCCTGCATTTCAAGCAGCCTGACTGGGGGCAGCGTCCAGACCAAGCTGAACCTCTGTTAGAACAAAAGAGATGATACCTGTCCTTACTGAACCCTTCCACAAAGCGTCTGCAGCAAAGTGGGCATGAGTTAAAGGCAGTAAAGGTCAGAGTTGTTCTGGATAAGTGTTTTCCTGTGTAACAGCATCGGGGGGTGGGGGGTGGGGGGTGTATTTTGGAAAACAAAGCCTGAAGCTTTTGGGACACCTTCCCCATGATGGGCCCATGCTGATGTGACACTCATCAGAGATCTTCTTAGCGAATTGGGGGAGACCAGTTAAATGAAGCACAAACGGATGAAGGTGCTGTGACCAATTTGCTCATGCTGAGACACATCCTGCAGGGCCCTGACTGCTTCAGGACTGTCTCTATAGGCGACAGCCCTTACTTTTCCTGCTGCATGTCACACGTTGCGGTGCCCACCCACGGGAGACGCTGCTCTGCGGCAGCAGCCGTTGCACATCCACCACACAGGTGGAAATACTGGGGTTCGGTTCACAGGTGGCAGCTCCGCCTGCCGTGTGTCAGGCAAGAGGAATCCTGCCACCCACCTCGGGCACTCCAGTGCTTCTCTGCCGATTTCCAGGGCGAGGAGAGGAGGAGAAACCTCCCACCGCATTGTCTGGGGCGCTGCCTCCCTTTCTGCGGGCTGAGCTCCAGCCCTTGTTTTGCAGCGCGCCACATGGAATTTTATCACCTTCAACAATGAAATCTGTCACCTTCAAGCCGCTTTATTGTAATCTGGGGACTTTTGCCCTGTCCGCTGTAACCCGGCGCTGGGCTCCTGCCACACAGCACTGCATTCCTCCCCGCGCCGCCGCTAACATCTATCGATCAGGCTCCTCGCTGCCACCAACGCTGATAACTTTAGGGACCACATTTGTACTTGTTTTCTGACCGGGATCAGACTGTTAATTGATCTCCCTTCTTTCTCTTTGCCTTCCTTCTGTCTCGTGTGAATCTCAATCCCCTTCTGATGGCTGCTTCACCTCCCCTCCCAGTCCCGTTCCCCCCGTTTGGAGAATAAAAGCCAATCAGACATGCAGGATAGCCAGTGGTGGTCTGATATTTGAAAGAAGTGCAAATACATGTTTTAAATGATGACACCTTCATGTTGCATCAGTTATAAAGATACATATTTGAGTCAGATTAACTGGCCTATCTCCTCTTTGAGAAAGCAATTTAATAGTAAACTCAGGGAATGGTCCCTCTTGAGCTGATGTGCCTTGCATGTCACAGCTCTTAGGTTGTGGAAGGCTTTTTTCTGGCCAGTTTGGGAACTCTGCTGTGACAGGATGAGATAAATTGACTTTATTAATCTTCTTATATTATATGCTAAAATCAGAATACTTTTGTGTGCTGCTTTTCTGTGGCTTCTATTGTAGATGCATTTTTGTTTTAGGGGGTAAGTAGTTTCCTCTGAAATGCAGTTATGTACATGTGCATATGCATTTGTATGGGCTAATTAAAAACGTAACCATCAGAGCTGCTTTTCTGCTAACAATTGTTATACAGCACAATGGTTGTAACTTTTTGGAAATGTTTGCTTTGGTGCAGAAATCTGCACTTTTTGTAAAACCACTTGGTCAAATCTTTGGGGTTTAGATTTTCAACGAATCAATATTTGCAACAAAAGATTTCAACAAAAAAAGGTGTTCACTGAAGCTCCTCTGCAGGAAAAAATCTATAATGTGTATTATTAAATATAAAGAGGCTTATGTCTTGAGTTTTAGTGTGCCGCAGCTTATAATAGCCCTTCAGAGGCCTGAACAGTGTTTTTTTTTTCATTAAACAAAATGTTGCGTTCCTCCTGCTACATTCATTACAGGCAGCATATTGGAAGGTGCCTGTGCCCAGGAGTTCTGGCCTGGAGGGCTGCTCTCATCCATCTCCGTCAGTGCCTTGTGTTATTTCATAAGTGATGGAAATATTTATTTCAAAAGTGGGTGCATAAGGGATGGCAGGAACACCAGAGGTGTGAGGAACAGCGAAGGGGGAAGCACATTTTCTATACATCTGCCTCCTGAGCAGCTCAGCAGGGAGACAGCGACTGTGGGAGAGGTCCCTGGTGACTAAGGGTGTAGCTGATGGTGGGTGCAGCTCTTCCCCCAAGGCTCCCTCTAGCCAGTGGTCTTATCCCTGACCTGTGAGAAGCTCCCCCTCTTTTTCAACTGAGTCCGTGAAGTTGCTTACGCACTTGGACATTTTAGGAAAAGATAATGGTCTCTAGGACTGGTTATACACAGGTTTCCAGCGCCACAAGCAAGGGGCTAGGGGAAAAATCTCATTACTCTGTATCCCTTCAATTGTTGGATTTGCCAGAAGTGGGACTTGCAGGCCAGCACTCCAAAGCATTGCTTCGGCAGCCAGGCAGACTTGGAATAAAGAAATGCTTCAGTCATGTTTTCATTCCCCGTGGCCAAGTTCCAGTATCCAAAATGGGATTACCAGAAGTGAAATGCAGTTGGGTTTCGCCTCTGCTGACCTTCAGCAGCTGCTGTTCCAGCCCTGGGTCCCTGGAGAGCTCTGGGGATGCACCTCTGTACTGATGCATCGGGCTGATATTTCTGCCTTAAGCCTGTCCTAAGCCAAGACAGCCAACTAACATACCCAACTGCAGAGATTTTACAACAAGCTGATGGAAACCTTTCCACCAGCACATACAAATGTGTCTTGTGACATAAGCAGTAATGCAAGCATCATACTCTTTTTTTTTTTTCCACTATATTTTTTCCCTTTACTTCAGGAAAGCAGGAAGAGGTGAGAAAGGATTGACACTTTATCCCACCAAGGGCTTTTTCTAAGATGCCTGCTGGGAACATTCACTCTGTGTTTCTCTTTAGGTAGTAGCTCTTTTGATTTTCTCACTGCCTTGCAAGTCACACTGAGGTGCCTGGAGAAGGATTTGCTGATTGCTCATGAAATCCATTCTCCCTTGAGAATCTGCTCTTTCCATCCTGATAAACTTTTAATTCTTCCTTTCTAATAATGCTGAGGGACTGTGTTTTGTGCCTTTATGAGGGTTTTGTGATTGATGTTCATCTGCGCTTGCAGGAGCCCAGTAACCTCATTTCATTTTTGACAGAACATCGGGACAAGTGCTCTGTATCCTTCTCCCTTCTTGATCATGTGTAAATGAAAGAGAAAGTAAAGCGGATATAATCTGTCCAGATCTGTCAGTCTGGCTCACTTGGACTCTTTCAGCATATTGCTAAACTTTTGACACTGTTTCTGTCCAGCGTGGCATATGAGCACGTGTTTAAAGGCCACGGTCGGCTTATTTTTGATACCGTTCTGTTATCTTGTTTTTATTCTTGGTTCTGTACACTAACGTCTGGGATATTTGGAAGTAGCTGCTGTAACTTGGCGTGGGAGTAGATTGCTTAAATATTACCTCACAGAGTCAATGCAAATTTATAGCAGATAAGACTTGGACCCCAAATGCCTTTTTTAACCCATTACTGTCTTTTTTCCAATACCATTCCTTCTGCTCTTTCTGATCTATTTCCAGTAGTTTTGAGACAAACTTGACTCCTGCTTTATGCTTAGACTGACGTCATCTGTGATACTCAGTTTCTACATGGCCAGCAGAGAGATCTTGCACTTAAGCACATGCATAATATGCACACAGAGAGGTACACACCACTGGGTGAAGGATTTGTCAGTATAAGAAATCCTGGAGGAAAAATGCCCACAATGATGAATTCACAGAAAATACACAAAATACTATACCCAGGTAATGATATCATTGACCAAACTGTGACACTGTTCTCACAGAGTAAATGTCATTTCCCTTTAGAAATCCATTTTCTTTCCTTAAGAGAAAGGACACTTAGAGCACCTGTACCGAAGGAGAGAAGGTGGAAGAGCCTGTGAGCATGCCTTGCTTCCTGTGCTGTTACGTGGATTCTAAACACAGGTTTGGTTATTTCTCATATATACTTATTTTTCCTCTCTGCTTTTTTGCTTTGAAATATCTGCTTGCGTTCTCAATGAAGAACAGCTGAGAGATCAGGAAAATGGCTTAAGAATTCAGCAGGCTGTAAGCTATTTGGATTTAAAATAGTGCCTGGGAGAGAGCTTTTTACACTGCCTTGCTAAACAATCCTCCTTCTGTCACCATCTGAGGTTGTCGTCCTTTGTTCGTCATGATGTCGCTTTCCCTCTAACTCTCCAGGGCCTTCAAGGAAGGGAAAAAAATGACAAATGAGGCTTTTCTTTTTCTTTTTTAAATCCCCCCAAGTCCTTCTTTAAAAAAAAAAAAAAAAAAAAAAAAAAGAACACAACAGCTATGGGCCATCTGGGTTTGTTTTACCTGTGCTTCTTGGCTTTGTTTCTTCATCATTTTCCCCTCCTTACCCCTTTGCAGGGAACCGTTGAGCACTTGGGGAGAGCTGTGCAGGGGCAGCTCAGCATCCCCGCTCTCAGCTACAGCACTTGTAGCATCAGAGCCTGCTCATTTGACTATGGCCAAAGCCGTCTCTGCTGCCTATTTAATGCCCTCTCCCAGGTTCTCTGCAGAATCAAAGCTGTGCCAGGGGAGCAGGATTCTGGCGGCAAGGCAGAACAAGCGGGGCACCCTGCTGCTTGCTCCCGCTGCTGAGCGGGCAGGTGGCGGAGGGAGGGTCCCATCACGCTCGGGTTCCTGCTTATTCCCTCCACAGATGCAGAGACAGGCGGAAGGGAGCCAGGGGTGTCCCATGGTGCAGGCTGACGGCTCATCCTTTCGCCTCTGATTACAGCAAATGGAGGAGAGGGCTGTGCCAAATGGACGCCTGTCCCGGATGGGCTCAGTGCCGCACACGCCGGGGGCAGGTGATGTGGCCAAGGGGCCCTGACACCTTTTTGTCATGAACCTGGAGCCGTGGGAGCCACGAGGAGGGCCCATGTGCTACCCTTAAGCTGCAGCTCACCCTTTGTGTCCTGCCAAGGAGAATCTGCCCACAGGACACGCAGGCACAGCTTCTGGAGTGTTTCTAAAGCCATTTTTGTTCAGAAATTCCTGTTGTTGTTTTTGCTGACCTAAGCGGGCTGTATCTTTTCCAAATGTTTCTGACGTTTCTCACAGAGTAATCTATTAATGTCGCAGACAAGGATTCTGCTGACTTCAGTTTGGCTTCTGTTTCCCATTGGATGGGCTCCTCTCTTTATGGGGGAATGCCTCAAGCCAAAAAGAGAGGAAAAAAACCCCAGCCCCTGAGCTAACTGAAAACAGGCCCAAAGGGAAGCGCTTTCCAGCCGCATTGCCTCTCACTGGCTGGCTTCTGTTCTGTGCTTGGGGATGTGCCAGACTTCAGTGCCTCCGTGCTTTTGATTCCTGTTTATCCCCAGCAACATGATTGTCTATAATTATATATAATCTCCCTCTTGTTTACTCTTCTTCCTCCAGGTCTGAACGCAAGCTCGATGGCAACTCTCAGCTTGGTCTGCCAAGGCTCCAGCTCCAAACTGCTTCTCGGCATCCTCCACCTTCTTTTTCAAAAGTAACAAAGCCATTTGATTTCCTTCCACCCCTTCTCTGCGCGCCCCTGCGCTCTCCCCCTCCCCCTCGCTGGCACTGGGGTTATTTATACAGAATGTGGAAACAATTTGCAGGAAAGCGAACAATGTAAGCTGGAGTGAGGGAAGGGAGACAAGTTTATTGTGCACACTCACAGCCCCAGAAGTGAAACACTGCTTTCTGAGGGGGGAAGAGGGAGTGGACTGTTTTCCTTTCTTTCTGCTCCTCTCTTTCAACATCTTGCTGAGCCGCTTTCCATCTTGCCAGAGTCGAGTCCAAACCAGAGCAACCAGATCTGACTGCATGTTTTGGAGGAAGTTCAGGTTGGATCCCTCCCTGCATCACAGCTTGATGAGGCAGTATCTGTGTACTTAATCCTCTCAGAGGTTTTGCTCTCAGATCATTTCTGCTCCTGGATTAGCATTAATGAAGATCATGTGTGCTTGAGAGGTCCTGATCCAGGCCCTGAGAGCTGCAGCATTGCTAAAGGCACTGTTTTCTACCTGGGTGTTATACATAGCTATTCCGAGGAACTGAAAGAGAAGGCTGAAAGAGAAGATCCCCAGACAGTGAACGAGACAACTTTTTGCAAAGTCTAATTTCACTCTTTCTCCCCTCACCCACTGACGATGAGGTTTTCAGAACATCCCAGCAACTTGCTAGCACCAATGTGAGTGTCTTTGTAAATCAAGCAGTTTGCTTTAGTGCCCACCGATCAGCTGAGCTCTGCTGGAGCTTGGGAACAAAGCACTTGCAGTTCTCAGAGCTGCAGGGTGTAAACCATGGGAAGCTGAACCAGCATTTGATTCGTTACCATTGAGCAGGTCTGAGGTCTTCAGATCTTGCTCTGCACTGGGCTTGGTTACTGTGAAGTCCTCAAAAAGTAGGAGTCCAAACCCACACATCTCTTGGGGAAGGGATATTGGTGTTGCAGAGGCAAGGAAATGTTCTCCACAGGTTGCACATCCGAGCGGAGTGGCTGCCTTGGCACGCTTCTCCCTTCCTGGGAGCTTGCAGCCTCCTTTCTCAATAGCCTGAAGACTTGGGATCTGGGCAAGCTGTGCTGAGCTGGAAGGGCAGGACCAGGAAGCTGCCAAGTGGGACATCATGTTCCTCTCTAAGGTGGGCAAATTTCTGGCCATGAACTGGTGCAGCAAATAAATGGTGATCTGATGGCACAGAGGGACGGTTAGAAGTAACCTGTTGTGGGCTATTCCTCCCTGGGAGCTTGCATCCTCTCCACCTCCAGTACTTGCTGCTCCTTCTCAGTCTTTGTCCATACACAAAGTGGGAACTTGGCAGCGTGTGTTTGTTCTGTGAAGTGCTGCATCTGCTCTGCCACACAGAATGGCAAGTGTCTCTATGGGCAGGCTGACCCTCCTAAAGCTAACAGCACAGCACAGAGACCCTTCCACCTGCTGCTGCTGCTCCCTTTCTTTAGCCAGCTCTTGGCCTGAATTAACAACTCGAGGTGTAAAACACAGGGAAGGCTGGAGCAAAGGTGACCACCTGGTCAGGGGCAGCTCCTCTCTCTGGGCCCTTCTAATTTTCACTGGTTCTCAGAAGGGCCCAGAAACAGCAGCAGTTTCTGTTTTCTCCTCCAATCCAGGCACCAACACACCCGACTGGGAGCCTGCAGCTGGGAGCAAAGGGTGTTTGTCGCAGTCTGGAGAGGCAGTGCCTGGATGCAGCAGTGTGGCCCCTCTCCCCCAGTGGGCCGGGGGTCTCCTGGTTGTCACTGCCCCTACAGCGGTGTCTGGGAGCGCAGCCTCCCTGCCTCCCGTCCACGCAGCTGCCGTTCGCAGAGCCTGGGGATGTCTGCAGCAGCCTGCCCAGGCATGTCACACGGGGTGCTGAGCTGAGCTGAGCTGAGCTGAGCTGAGCTGAGCTGACTGGCAGCGTACCGGGTTACGGGAGTGTTTAAATACTCTGGAGAGCCCCCTCCGGCCCCTCCTGTGGCCTCGCTTGCAGGCTCAGGCTGTGAGGACAGCAGCTCTGGTTTTGAGGGTAGTCTCTGGGCACCCCACTGAAGGCCTATGGGGCACACAGACATTTCCAATCTCTTTCTGACTCCCAAGGGGGCCTGCTTACTCCCGTAAATGTGGCCTTGAGTTAAACTACAGGGAGAGCTCTCGACTGAAAAGCTCACAGCAGGAGTACAGGTTTGGGCAAAGTCGAGTCTTGTATTAGCTCTACCTGTAGAGGCTTTAAAATGCAGAGACCAGAGAGATCAGTGTAATTTCAGGGAAAGTCACTGTATCACTCGTGCTTTTTCCCTTCTGGTTCTAAATGTTCAAATTCTCATAAAAATATGGGAAAAGCTCTCCTTGGAATGATTGTGCTGCTGAAACCATCGTTGGCTTTTTGGAACTTCCTTTCATGTTGTTCTTTTTTTAAAAAAATTATTTTTAGGGCTCTTTAGATAAGAACAGATTTGTATTCTTCTCTTCATGCTGCTTGCTTACTACCTGAAATCCTCATCTGCTCTTTGCAGTTCCCAACACAACCGCGAGCAATATCCTGAACAGAGCGTTCTAACTTCAGGTGAAGAAAAGCAACAGAAGCAGATGGGCTTGTAAACAGCAGAGATCTGGCTCTCCCACAGAGGTCCTTGCAGAGTGGAAAGGAGCAGAATGGTTAGTAAACACTGAGCAACTTTCATTTTCAGGGCTGAAATGTGATAATCTGGGGAGGGAAGGACAGCGTTGGAACAGCAACTATAGTATTCTGGCACAGTCAGCTATTCCCAGCAGAAGCTTTTCATGTTAGAACTTGTAGCAAATTGGTGAATACAGGAAAGGGGGGTACGTTTTCCCGCATCAGGGAATTTGTGGGTGATGAAAACAAGGTTTCCAGCAGCCCCTTTTGCACTAGTATTTTAGTCTTGGTTTCTGAAGAGGTGTCCTACTGTTTTTCTGTCATTCTTCCTTCACCTTGAATTACTTCTGAAATGGTCAGTCAAGGAGAGCTGTGAGTAACTTCATTGATAAAATTCCCACAAGTTACCTGAAGGTTTGCAGCTGAACAGTGGAAAAGAAATCCCAAAGTAGAGTCCCCACTGGTGGAAGAAACCTCAGCCAGACATCAGTTTGGGGAAGCAGCAGCAACCAGCTGGCCAGGCAGCACACAGAATCCCAGAATCATTCAGGTTGGAAAAGCCCCTTGGGATCATTGAGTCCAACCCTCAGCCCGAGTCTACAAAGTTCTCCCCTACCCCGCATCCCCCAACAGCTCATCCAAACGACCCTTAAACACACCCAGGGATGGGGACTCCCCCCCCTCCCTGGGCAGCCTATTCCACTCTCTGACCACTCTTTCTGGGAAAAATTTTTTCCTAATGTCCAGTCTGATCCTCCCCTGTTGCAGTTTAAAGCTGTTCCCTCTTGCTCTGTCACTAACCACCTGTGAGAAGAGACCAGCACCAGCCTCTCTGCAATGTCCTGTCGTGCTGCTCCAAACTAGCCTGTGCTGCCCTTTGTCCAGCCAAGCACACACAGGGCGTGGAAGTGAGCAGGAACACTGCGGGGAAGGGCAAGGGGGAAGATAATCTGCAGGATCTAATTCCCTAATAACCCACCTTGGGTCCTTCGGCTTCTCGGGATCTGCTTGTTGCCACACATGTTCCAGTAGCGGGGTGACAGTGAAGAGAACCGGGGTGCACCAGCCTCGTGCTGCTCTGTCTGTCCTGCCGTGTCTGCTCCCACCAGTGCACCAAGGGAACGGTCACAAGGGAAATGGGAAGAAAAGTCTAGTGCTGACACAGCCTGTCAGGGCCTTCAGACTGGGTGTTGACAAGCCTCTTGCCCCCAAGAAGCAGCATATGAAGGGACACAGATCCCTGACTATATAGATCCTATGTTTTCTCGTCCTTCCCTCACTCTTTGTGTAACAAGAGCCTAAGAGTCAAGCAAGTAGGCAGGTGTCTGCCCCCGTTAGAGCACTAGGCACTCCTCTGTACTTTCTTTCATCTTTGGGCAGGACCCTTTTTCCTGCTGTCTGTAGCCTCCCTTTGCTTACCAGTGAACCCAGCAGGGTTTGGTTGCTTAGCTTTAGAGCCAGGAAATGGATAAAGAGGGTCAGGAAAAGGAAGAAAACAGAATAAGGAGGCTCACTTCCATAGTTTATTGAGCCCAGAGTTATTTCTATAAACCACATGGTATCAGGTGTAAAAGAAATGAAAGATGATATTCAGTATGGAAGAACGGAGCAGCCTAAAACTCCCACAGTCCCGCAAGTCTCCAGAAATGTTGGAGAGGCTTAAACAGCAGTTTAATGTGTACCTGCTGGCAAAGAGCAGCCCCTCCACCTTGTTCCTGTCAAGAAGAGGTCCTGATTCTTGTCATGTGCTTTCCTTCCTTGGACAGGGAGACTACTGCAGATCCTGTGGAGTGCAGGAGTCCCGGAGAAAAGAGACCTGTGAAAGATGGTTCCCAGTTGGGATTTTAGAGGTTTGTGTTTGAGCTAGGGTTGAATAGTTGGTCTTTCTATTTTTCTTGGGGATTGGAAGGGGAGAGATTATTGAGTCCCTGAGCCTTACTGTAGAATGATTAGAACCTGGAACAGATTCCCAAGAAGACATTTAGGGACAACTAAAGGCACAAAGCAGCTTGAATATACCTACCACCAGAATTCATCCAGTCCTGGATAAAGCCTCTGGAATGGGCAGTGTTTTAATAAAGTACGTATGTCTGGGGACTCAAAATACAAGAAAAAATTATGAGGAGGAAGAGATAGCACTTTCTCCATTTCTTAGAAAGAGAGAAAATGCCAAAAAACGATTATTTTTTTTCCTGAGAATGTCTCAGCTGGACAGAAGCCACTACAGGCTAAGACGATCCCCATAACCTGACACTTGCAGAACAAGTGGGCTCACTTCATCCTGGCACAAGTAGTTCTAGTGTTTCTAGGGAGATCTGGAATTCCAAGTAATAACTTGGAGGTTAATTGAAGTCTGAAAATAAGTTTATTTGGTAGGTGGGCTAGAGGGGGTTTTAATTAAGTGTTTAGATCAGTGTTGCTTTAAGCATTCATTTTTCCTGGGAAAGGAAGCTGCGGTATCAGGAATGACACCTTCACATAGCTGACATCTGGAGACACAAAATCAAGGGGGACTGGCGCAAGCCCATAGCCTGTTATGGCAGATGGAAATGAGCTCTGAATTAAAAGAATTTCATTTCTTTGTGTTGGGCCAAAAATAACTGGACTCTGTAAGGCCTGATTCCCTGAGAATGGGTGCTCAGCAGTTTTTTGACAGTCAGGCTGGCAGAAGGAAGCTATCCGAAATGCAGACTATACACGTCTGAGGGGTTTTTTTGCCTTACTTTGCTGTTTTGCTTTGTGTGTCATATTCTCCTTGCAGCTTTCCAGAGCAGAGTTTCTCTTCCACTTGTCCCCTTTTGCCTCCTCCTTAGTCAATTCCATTATTTTCCACCATTATTTCTACTGTAGTCACTCCCAGAATCTGGGAGATCTTCATCAGAAGTCTCCTTGTCTCCTGAGCTTACTGCCAACTCTCCCACTAAAGCTTTTCATTCTTTGTTTCTAAAGAAGAATAAGAGGCCAGAAAAGTGCACCGTGACACGCATTCAGGTGCCATTACCATGTAATTCTTTCAAAACTCTATATGATTTGCAGTGCAGAGAAGTGCTGGTGTGGGGAGCCTCCTGCTTAAATTGGTGTCAGCACAGGAAAGAGAAGCAAGTGCTGTGGCCTGGTGTTGGGTACCAGGTTCTGGTTTTGGTTTTGGACACTGGCTCATTCGGCAAGCTTGAGGAAATCATTTCCCTTCTCTGTGCACCTGTTTCCGCTCCCCACCTCTAATTGTCTCCTTGCTTAGAGTAGGAGCTCTTCAGGACGCAGCCCGTCTCTCGCTGTGTGTACGTACAACGCCTCAGCACAATGGAGCCTTGTCTTGGTTGGGGCCTTGGGTGTTCGGGTAATACAAACAAGAATAAAAGGTATGCCCAGACAGCAAGGCAAGCTTCCCAGACATGCTGTCCTGCAAGCATGTCTGAAATCCTATGTGCTGGGAGCTGTCTCTGTTCCCAGTCCTTGGCTTCTCTCAGCCGGCCAGCAAAGCATTAACCAGTTCCAATTACAATGGTGAGATGAACTGGCACATTCCCAGTTCCACTGGAAATCACTAAACTAATTTTGCAACCCCAAGCAGCGCCTGATAGGAACCTCCATCCCGCGCAGCTACAGACCTGCCTGGAGCCGCGCCGCTTCCCTGCAGGTGCAAAGCTCCTTCTGTCAGCCCTGAAGCTCAGAGCATCTCACCCTGCTCCCAGCCCCCACTGCGCACGCTGGAGCCTGCTCCAGTTTGCCAGCAGAGAAGCAAGCAAAACCATTTTCTCCTTTCCTCCCTTGTCTGGGGAGGTGCATACATGTCTCTTTGGCTTCTCTTCTTGTCCGCCGGCTTTTGTATAGCCCCTTCCTCCCGTTGTTTGTTCCTTCCCTGCACTCCATCCCATCTTTTGCCTTCCTCCCTGGTTTGATACAGCATCTCGCAGGTCCTGCTTCACACTAAGAGAAGGGGTATTAGATGGATTCCCCATAGAGTATAAATTGAATGGAGAGAAGTGGCTGGTTTCCCGGCAATAATTTATCTGATTAAAAAAATACTCCCCAAACTCCCCCTCCTCCTCTGGTCCTACACCCCCTCCAAAAAGAACATTGGCACGCGGGCTAGTGTTTGAACTATATTATTCAAATTGCTGGAAGGGGGATTTAGATGGGAAAATAACTGTCAAAAGATGGCTCTCTGGGGATTTTCCCCAGAGCGTGAGCTCTGAAATTTGGAACATGGGTTGTTGTATGGAGGAGGCAGAGAGAGTAAATAATTCTGAGTCAAGTACCTCCATGATTGCTAGCTTTGCCCTCATCTAACAAATAGCTTACACAGATATGCACAGATGCACATGCACATGCTCACACACATGTGCCCCCGCACACACATTTCATAGAAGAAGTCATTAGCAGTAACTCCAAAGCACAGCAAGCTGTTCCTGCTGTTCCCCTTCTCTTCTTTTTTTTTTTTTTTTTTTCCCCTTACTTCAGGGCTGATTCCAAATAAAAAAAGAAATCCGCTTCATAAAATGCCTGTCTCCTTGTTGGTTACCTGTGGGTTTTATTCCTTTCAAATCAACACTATCCAAGGCTGGTAATTTTCTTCTGCTGCCGAAGCCAACATTCCTTTGCTTGCACAGACTGTTGTAATTGGGGAACGGAAAAGTCACCCTGACACCCCTCTTCACCACAGCAATGCAGCATGGGTGACCTGAGCTGTGTATTTCTGGCCTATCTGTATTTTGTTGTTGCCTTTTTTCTGCGAGGGAGAGAGGCAGGTATTTTACATTTCATACTGCTCTCACAGTATGCAGTGATTTATAACAGGAGCTACCTTATTAATGTCAAGGGCAGAATTGCTACCGACATTCAAGCTGCAAGAGTGTATGAAAATCATTTCGTTAGCTATGGCATGGTCCCAGCACCGAGGGCTGTTAGCTGATGTACGTTCCTCTCTCTGCTCACAGCCTTCGCCAAGTCTCTGTGATGGTTTCTGGGCCAGTGGGTGAAACATGAACAGGCCCATTCTGCGCTGGAGCTTTTCAACCTCAGAGCAACCCTAAGCTAGTCATCAGGGCTCAGGTTTCCTTGCTTTTTGACAGGAGTACTGTTCAGATGAAACCTCTCTCTGCTCTTTCTGGAGGATTTACACTGCCACAAGTCTTCATTTTTTCCAGATGTTTTACCTAATAAATCAAGGAGTCTCATCAGAGGATTCGAATCCAAAAGCTGTTACCATGACTTCAAAGGCACAGGCTGGAAAGGAAAGAAGCAGTGCAGACATTTTATACCACTCTGTAGTCACTGATCATGAAAATACACTCTGGTTCCAGGATTTTTTCCTGTGGATACCAAAACTCTACTGTAGTTAAATAAGATGGTGCTGTGCTCCTTCAGCCAACCTTTGCTTCAAAGAATTGAACTGCAGCACTCGCAGGCTGTATGGTTGGCAGTAACCGAGGATGGGGCTGGTCCTGAGAGGAGGTGAGCTCTGCCAACCCCCATCCAAGATCAGGGACCGTTAACTCAGGTTTGAACTCGCTCTGTCTTTCCAGATCAATACACGGCTGCATATTTTTTCTCAACGCTAATTTAAGCTATTCTCACGTAAAGGATTCAGACGTCCGCTCATATTCTTCAGATGTTTGGGAGACAAAAAGATAAAAAGAGCTACATGGATGCAAAATGTGATTATGATTATTCGTACTGGTTTGTTCCTTGATCAAGAATGTAACCCTTTTTAAAAAAAAAAAAAAAAAAAAAGTGAACCATTTCTTTTAATGGTGTCTACATGGTGTAATTTTCTTTCACTGTTATGTTTCTAAAGATAAATGCTCTGGCATTTTGAGAAACCGTTATGTATGTGTTTCTAATTACTTGATAGCACAGTGTACAGCAGGATAATGTAATGGTGAAAAGCAGCTGAAGAAAGAAGAGATGCTCCTGCAGGTAGGTGAGCGGAAGACCTACAAGACTGCATGTTGGTTCCCTGCTGCCCTGAAGAGTGCTGGCATGGCTCCGGCTGCGCTAGGTGCTGCCCGTTGGAGGTGCCCAAGTTAGGCTGTGTTCTGCACAGCTGCTTCTGGCAGCAGTGCCAAGGTAAGCTGCTCTTCTTCACCCTCTGCCTGGTCTTCCCTGTCCGCACAGACAGAGGCTGCACGCTAACCAGTTTCCATGCAGATGTGGGGCTGTACGCTAACCAGTTTGCCATCTGGATTTGTCTCACCACTCCACTCACAGTTGTATGAGCAGGACTGAGTGGATGGTGCCAGGCAGGAACAGGCTGCTGGTGGCAGGACGGAGAAGGTGGTGTGGCTGTGGGGAGCCCCCTCAGCCATGAAGAGAGGTGCCCGGGTTGAGTGTTGAGTTTTTAGACTGTCTCCTTCACAGGGCTGCCCTGCACTGCCTCCCTGCACAGCCATGCAGAGGGGAGGCGGTGACGACGTCCTGAGGATACCTACAGCAGGTGATGTGTGCAGAGACTTTGGCTTGTGCTCTGTGAGGATTCTGGGACATGAATAAGTTGTCACCGAGGGGTGTTGGAGGGCTAAGCTAACCCTGTCTTTCACTGTTTGCAGGTTGAAAGTACGATGAGAGCTCTTACTGCAAAGCAGACGTGTGGTAAACTGCTCGCGGGCCAGATCTCTCAGGGAAGTGGGGACTGTAGCACTTGGTGTGCTGTGAAAATACTGTGAAAACCCCAGTAAACCCTGTAGTTATGTAAACCAGACTTGGGGCATCAATTGACTCCAGTTAGACCCTATTCTTTGTGTCCCAGGCAGCAGAGAGCAAGAAGGCATTTGGTCCTGCAACATGATTAACCAGATATTAAAAAATCACCGTGATGGCCCAACAGGTGGATGCTTCAGAGAAGGGGATGTCCTGCTGCATCCTGGTGGAGGGATGTCAGAGAGGGAAGAACCAGGTATGTACCTCCCCTGTTGCAATGATATGTTCAGACTGAAAAATAACTTCATCTAAATATTGATAATAAAATAACAGTTACCGTGATACAGCTTGTTCCTGCCACAGACTTCAGAAAAAGTGCTGCTTATCTTCCCTCCCCCAAGATGCTGAAGCCCAGCACCCCAAACCGTCGTGACTGCCTGGGTTTGGTGACATCTAGAATGATATGTGTTGGATCATCAGAACAGAGTGGGAGCAGCACAGCTTGGCTTCAGGAGCCAAAAATAGGTACTATCATTTCTGAGCTGAAGCCTCCCTTCTCTTTCCCCACCCAGCCCTGCCTGTTTGGCACATGCAGCACATAATCGTAGCGTTCACATCATACCAGAGAAAAACCACATTTCTAAAGCAAGCAGTGTGTTAAGTAGTGGACATGCTTTGGAGGCAGAGTATATTCTGACATGGATCCTAAATTAGTGAGCATCAAGGGATGATGGTTTGCAGATTTTCTGTGGACAATGGGTGTAGTAAGGCGTACAGCTCATCTGCTGCATTGCCATGTGGAAAAGCATCAAAGATGTTCAGAGATGCGCCGTAAAATAGTGAGCTGGAATTCCTTTCACTGGACAGATGCTCAAATGCTTGTAATTGGATGATTGAGTGATGAATGTAGCACATTTGATTTTTCTCTGGATCTTTTCTCTCTTTTATTCTGTCGCTCTGTGAATCTCAGTCATGCTTTCACCTTTTTTTTTTTTTAAGTCTGCTCACTGGAGTAAGCATTTGTCTGCTTCTGCCTAACCCCAAAAGCTACATTTCATTTAAAAAAAAATGATTATTCAGGAAGGGTGAAGTTTGATTCACAAAGATAATGCTCTTTGAAGATGTCTGCTCCTTTGGTAGTGACTGATTTAAATGGGTTCCATTTTAGTATGCTTGTTACGCTGTTCTCAAGGCCACACAAAGGAGGAGGAATTGTGTGAGGCCGTATAAATCAGGGTTTGTTATAGGGATGTCAAACACAACTGCACCATGGGGTGTTAATAGTGAGCAGGCAAGTAGTCAAAAGCAAGTCAGAACCAACTAACAAAAGCCACAAAGCTAATCTGTCTGGTTCTTGATGCTTCCCAAAAGTGCAGTGTCTGCACACTCATGTTCTCTTCTGGGAAAAGCTTGGGGTGTTAGACTGATCCATATCACATTTTCTAACTGCTCCAGTAATTGGATGAGTAGGTTTGGTGGAACATCTTTGGTTTTCAAATTCTCCCATCAGGAAAGATCTAAAAATGAAGCTATGTGAGCACATCACCAGTCCAGGTCCTCCTCCTTCCTAACACCAAGCTCACTCCACTGGATTCATGCTCGGCTAAAGCAGTGGTGCTCAGCCACTGGACACGCAGCAGGGGACCTGTTGGATTAAACTTCCACTGAACGTGGAAGTTGAGAACTCATTGTGTGGAAGAAGAAAACTCCCAATGTATGCAAATAAGAGTATCCTCCTTTTCCAGCAGCACTTTGTGGGCACAGTGGAGGGCAGCCAAGAAAATGTAACCAGATGGGAGAAATATAAAAAACCTGTTAGTACACACTTGGAGTGAAAGCTCTCAAGCAACGTTTCCTGCATGCTCAACCACAGAGACACTGCATGCACTAGAACCTTTCTCTAGAAGGGTTCACCTGCCACACGGCTGCTGCAGTGGGCCCCGTGTTGCATCTCACAGTCAGGTTCTTGCAGATCTTGGTGACGTCTCCTTATGTGCAGAGCATTTATGTGTAGGTTCATGGTGAGTCAAATCCCGAGGCTCTGACTCCACTGAGTTCCGGAGTGTTGGAATAAGAAATGATTTGGGACCTTGGTGTGCAGCCTTTGGAGAAGATGCCAAAGCACGTGCTTTCCCCCTTCCTCAGTCCCATAGTATAGGAAGTCTTGAGCACTTCAAGTGTTTGGAGGTTTCCACTCACCCTTTCCCTCACCTGCTCTTGTCTTTAAGACTCGGGGCTGCATGACAGACCATGAGTCCTGAAAGCAGGTTTGTGGGCACAGAGTATACCATGTGGGGGACACAGTTTTCTCTCCCAGAATGACCGCGCAATCTCTGCAGCTTTCCAAATGCCTGGTAGTCCAGAAGAGAAACTGAGCCCAAGCCTCCTGAAAGGTACTGTGCTTTCTAGCCAAAATGAGGCTGTTAGAGCTTTAAAATGGGCCATGAGACTTCCTTTGTACAGAAGGAATTCAAGACAGTGGAAAGTTTCCGGGCTTGAATGTAGCTTGTGAGCCAGGAGCTTGGGTGATCACATGACTCCACTGGACAGACTGCACACACGTGCATGCACATGTGCCTGCGAGCACATACCATTGTGGTTTCTGTACTAGTTTTTGTTATTTCTCAATATTCCCATTAATATTTAATGTATTTATCTTGGTTCCTGGTAATTACAGCAGTGAAAGTGCTGACTCTGGTGTCCTTCAGGGACATGACATTGTCTTGGGACAACCCAACATTTTTGTGTGGGCCTGCAAAAAATATTCTGCCCACTGCCCTCCAACCCCAAGAACATTCCTGGCTTCTCCAATAACATCCTTAAGCACAGCACTGACATAAAGACTTTTGTGTAGATGAATGACCTCACACTTCCAAACACTATTTATTTTCTAGGACTTCTGGGTGAATAGAAGCTATTCGGGTTCTACCTGTTCCTCGTAAGAAGGACTTCAGCTATCTCAGTTCTATACCTACAGGGTCCTTCTGTTTCACGGAAAATATTTTGGAAATAAACAGATTTGTCAAGACTAGTAAGCAGGGAATGTCCAGACCAGGACAGGCTGGTGTAAGGGTGGTACTCTGCAAGCTTTTGGGAAGGTGGTAAATGGTAGGGAGGACGAGCTGGGTGAACTCCAGCAGGGAACAATAGAGGGTGCTGCAGGTCACCACTGACCAGAGCTGACAGCTGTGGAGAGGGTGGCACAGCTTCCCTGAAGGTGCGGGGATGCAGCTGTGACCCTTGGGGGTGTCGGGTTGTGCTGCGATGGTGACCAAAATGATTGTGGGGGAATGATGGGTCAGGAACAACTGAGGTGCAGCCGGCTAACGGCAGGCACTAGCCAGCTGGGTTCATGTCTCCCTTTAAAACCAGGTCAAGCAGAGTCCTGCTTTCATCCTAAGCGAAAGGGCTGTGTTTAGGCAGTCGCGGCTCTCAACCAGCCAGCTTGTCTGTGGGAGCTGGGAGAGCTGCAGGGCAGGGGAGAGGATTCACTCAGACAGACTGTGCACACAGGTACCCTCCAGCTTGATGCACAAAGCAGGATTTTGCCTTTGTGAACATTTGCCAATTATAACATATCATGTGCGTCAATAGTGCCTCTAACTTGCCTTAATACCTTTTTATGAGAATAAAATTTGTTCTTATATGGTGTTTTTCATGCTTGAGGCAGTTCAAAGCGCTTCGCTAAGCACAGTAATGAGTTAGATCTGGGGAGTGCAGTGATTGTGTAGGCAAATACAGGCACTATTATGTGCTCTGCAATAATTCACAGAGCCGCCTATGCTAGAAACTGCTTTATTTATTGAAGGGAGGAATGTTGGCTGGATCTCATAGTTGTCCTCTGGAAGATTTTAATGATCTTTAGCTTCCATATAGAACGGCACCTCAGAGAAGTTGGAGCCAAGAGACCCTACTCAAGGAATGACACGTGTAGCTGTGCAGCACCAAGGCAGCTGCGTCCGCCGAGGTGAGGGCCCCAAGATCAGCTGCAGCCCTCGAGCTGCAGGATTTACCTTTCTCAAGCATATTACATCTCTCTGAATCCTCCCAGTGCCTTCAGGCTGACTCTGTTATTTGATGTCCTCTTTTACCTTATTTTTACTTATAAAATAAAAGGGGTTTTGTGCAGGACCTTCCACCCTAGGTCTTGAAGAGGGATTACTGAGGTTAACAGTGACACTGTGAAACACCACGGAAGCATTACTGTTCTCCACAGGAATAAAAGGAGATTTAAGGCTAGACCCAAGCAGATGTCTGACATGAAATTTGTGCAGAATTTAGGCACTTCAGTCCAAAGCCATTATCCTGAAAAACCTGCTCTCAGCTTTCCCTGCTGCAGGAGCTGCCTATGCATGGCAGACTCTTAATTCTCAGTGTTTAACTTCTTTCTGTGCCTTCTAAAGGGCACCTGGGGGTATGTCTTCCCAGACAGACCTTTCCTGCTGACCTGCTGGGCAAGACTGACTGGGATTTCCCCCTAAAATATTTGGATCAAAATAAACTGGTCTGGTGGAGAAGGGCAGTAGCTTCTGCCACTGGCCTGTCCATCTGTGCTGGTAGACACCCTGTGCATGACTGCAAAACACTATGTGGAGTCCAGTCCTCAAAGTAAATTCATGTTGTTTTACCTTTTCTAGAAAAGGCCAAATGAACCCTAGTACATTGCCCTCAGCTTCTGTGGGTATATAGTGAGGGTTGGGGCACCCTTCCTACTATTAGATAGGCCTTGGGGGAAAATACACATTATCCACTTCTGCACTGCAGCGGTATTTCTCCAAAGGGAGTCAGCTTTTTCCTATTGCTGTATGATTAACAGAAGCCTAATTAAGAAAGGGAGTGGAGTCAAACAGGAAGATGCTGCCCCTCTAGGTGTTGTCTCAGCGTACACATCTTCAGAGACTCATTACTTACACACCGACCTGCCCTTGACTCTTTTCCGGCTGTTTAGTGTATTCAGCTTACTGTTTGCCTTGGTGGCAGAGGCTCTATCCCGTGGTGTCCCCTTTGCACACCACAGCAGTGGTAATTAGCAAAACAGTTAAAGAAAGAAGTTTCTTTGGCATTTGTGACGCCCCAGGAAGCATCCCATGTTCAAGGATAGCCTTGAAACTCCTCCTTAAGCTCCTATGAGGCCACTTATGCTGCGCCTCCTGGGAACAAAGAGAATTTGCATGACTTTTCAACATCTCCTGCCTGCCCAGTGATTTGTGTGTTAACTCTGAATAACAGTCATTACCTCTCTGGAGCTCAGGGCACCAGAGGGTTTCAAACTGCACTGCAAACAGGGCAACCCCGCTGGCGGGAATAGAGCTGGTCAATTTGGAGTGTAAACACAGTCTGACGACTTAGCAAATTCACTTCCTAACAATCATAGCATAGGATAGAGAGGTGTCACTTCAGTCTCCTCTGGAATGGGACAGGGGAGAGCAAAACTACACCTGGGCAAGGCTGTAATTAAAGACTAATACTATTTCTAATTGAAACCAGACAAAACGTCCAAGTAGACAGCCTACAAGTGCTTTACAAAAAGTGGAAAGCAAATGCTTTTTGTATAAGAATTAATCTGTATGCCTCACTAAGGTTGTAAGTACTAGTAAGAATGCAAGGAGAGAGAATTCAGCTCAGTCAGCACTGGTCTGTAAAAATCTATGTCCAGTTTTGCACTTAATTCTGTTTATCTGGGGCTATTATTAGCTCTTTTCAGTGTCTCTGTGAAGATCTGTGTGTTAGGTCTACTGAACACTCTTGCACATAAAGCTCCATCATTGATTGCTTGGGCAGCTAAATTGGATAGACAGTTCACTACTCAAAGGTATCTTAACTTTGCATCCTTTTCTGCTGGGGCAAGAATACCGGGGATGACTTCAATCTTATTGTAATCTGCTTGTACACACTGCTTTTCTAATTTCATGCCTAGATATGACATTTCCATTACAAAGGAGTTTTGTTTGGTTGGGCTCTGCTGGTCTGGGTCTTTCAAAAGCTGATCAGAGCTTCTGGTCATGTGCTTCTACTCTTTTCCCTCAGAACAAAACATCATCTACACAGATCCTAGGCTATCAAAGCCCATGAAACAGTTCAAGTGCCAAACACAACCCAAACGGCAGCCTGAGAAAATTATGTCTCCCATAGGGGCTGTTGAATATGCACAAACGTATGGTCTGTTTTCCTAACGTGCCTGTCAGAACCCCGCTGATGCCTCCAGCAGAGAAAAATATTTGGCATAGGCCATCTCCCTCCAAACTGTACTCCTTGCAGGAAATAGAAAATGTTCTTTTCCTACATATTTATTTGTGCTTAACTGTAATCACAAAGGGTTGCCTTTTTCCCCCTTTCTCTGGTGATCCCTGAGTGTCCACTTGCTGTCAGTTCTGCATTTCCTCTCACCTTTCACAGAGCCACGAGCCTTTTCACCCCTTCCTCTGGTGTCTGCTATACTTCATGTAAAAATTTGATATAGGAGATAAGCTTTAAGATGGGTGTGCTCTATTCAGGCTTACTTAGCTCCCTGTGCAGGCTTCCCTCTATTTTTTTAAATCCTCATTCTCTTGTTCAGGTACTCTGGTGAAGGTGAACAAGGCTGTTCAACACAAGTGTATATGCTGTTAATTTTTCAGACCATCTCTTTTGCTGTCTGTTGTTTCCCCACACAATTAACAACAGATTCCTTCGGTCAGAGAAGATCCTCACTGTAAGTGCTGACTTAGAGCAGTTTAACTCACTGCCAGTTTCAAGAGTCTGCTTGTAGCTTTTGAGGGGGGTGTTAATTAAGTTCCCAGTACTGCATGAGTTGGTGTACAACTAATAATTAATTAATATTCATTTATCTGTCAGGCTGTGGTTTGCTAACTTTCTGCCACAGTGTCTCCCCACCCACCCTGGCCCATGAAGTGCTCTGAATGGGGATTTTGTCCACAGTGACCGCTGCGTTGGCATTCACATGTTCTTGATATTATTATATAATAGTTCCTCTTTTCCCAAAGGTGGGGACTGGTTTCTGTTACCCACCTCACTGTTCAGTGCCATTGTGCAGGCTTTTTGCAGACTGCTTCCGAACACCACAGATCTCTACCCTGCTGTTGTAGGCTTTTGGATTGTTGGCTCAGTCAGCTTTAGTATAGACATGGTGACTTTCCAGTGCTCTTTTAACAGGTGGGTTCACCGAGCTCAGACCCGCTGTCTGAAAGGTGGTCTCCAAGTCAGCTGCTGCAGTGCAGCAGATCCAGTGCTGGACTCATTGATGCCCATGTTAATTGTGAGTAAAAAAATTACTTTTGAGTGGTTTATTCCAAAACCCAATCAGGATCTGATCTCTTATCTGAGTTCAGTTAGCCTTTCAACACTGCAAATAAGATATTCAGGTGACAGAATCACAAAGCCTTCTGTGCTTAGACCTTCTTTACATACATCATCTCCACCATTTTTAGGTGAAGTGCAAGATTTTGTAGCTTTGTCACTTCTAACATGGTAGGCATCATTCACCTGCATCAACTGAAAATTAGTAAAACCTTTCATGCGTCAGAACTGACTGTAGCCAGGAACAAGATTAACTTCTTCATCTTTCTGATTTGGAAATGGCTCACAGTGAGGTACTTACCTTGCTCAGTGTCAGTTCTCGCTGCTCAGTTCCTGCAGCAGGCACCTGTGCACAGCATGTGCTGCTTCGGGAGTCTTCTGGAGGCACCATACCCCATGGGCTACTACATTTGCCAGAAATTGGATGCAATACTTAAAAAAAAAAGAAGAAAAAAGAAAGAGAGAATAAGACAATAGGAGTGTTATGTGAGGTTTTTCTTCCTTATGCCTTTCACTGGTACTATTTTACAGCTTTCTTTTTAAGCTAAGCGTAATACATGAGCTCTGCTCCTTAGTAAAAACACGTATTAACAGCAGTAGCAGCAGTAAACATCAAAAGCACGTCAGGAATATTATTCCTTGTCTTCCCCTACGCTGCCTTCTCCAAATGTGGTACTTCCTAGAATGACCTAGCAGCCTGAGAAGTAGTGTCTCACTGCGGATACTATGATGACAGCCCCAGAAGGACCAGATGAGTCCTACCTGATACCTACTGAGTGGGCTAGAGGTCAGAAGGAAAAAGCTGGACTACCATTTGAAAGGATGGTTTAGACAAAACTAACAGATCGTGAAGCAAGCATCAGCCTGGAAGAAGGTTTTAGAGGCAGATTGAAGCCATTTGGGGCTAGAAGAACATTATATTTGTGAGAAAGCTTTTCTTCCTCTGTCAAATATATCTTATTTGTTACCTGCCTCAGAGGGCTCGCATCTGAAAAATGCCATTTCTTTTCTTCATAGAATGTAAATGTTCATTCCAGATGATATAGACATAAACATCAATTTCTCCTCTGTAGGTTTTTGAACACAGAATGAGTCTTTTTGAGAAATGGATTTCTTGTTGAATATATACACTTCTGTACTTTCAGAAATGAAGACTACTTCTGATAGCCTTAACTTCTTCCTCTACCAATTCCCCTTTTTTAGCAATGTAAATTTGTTCCAAGCATCTCAGTTCTCTCCAGTTTTTGGGAGCGATCCTTTTTAGCTGAATTCCTTTGGGAATGTGAAGGCATCTTGCTTTTACGCAACATGTTCATTGCCTGCATAGCATAGGAGTATTTTCCTCCCAGATTTCCCTGCCAGCACATACCTCCCACTGCACCGAAGGAGAATATGCCATTGCAACCTTTGGTCCTTCCAAGAGCATCCCCCCCAAAATGCGTATTCGTGGAGGGGGAGGTGGGTGGAGCAACAGCCTGGGCAGCAGTTACAGTGTGGTGGTACCTGTTGACTAGAAGGTGGATTAGCACCTTCACCTCTTTTTGGGCCAGGCTGTTCAAAAAGCACTGATCTCTGCTGGGACGAACTAGCAACCTTTAGTGTCCTGCAGTTCCCTCTGTCCCGTTAGTATCTCTGAATGTCTTCGTGTCTCACTTGGACAAAGTCACATTCTGACCTCTTTGAAACTCATTTCATATTTCTTAGAATCAATAAACTTCACATGCAGTAGCAGAAATACCAGCAGTCAATAAGTCCAGTCAAGTTATGTTAGAAGTAAAAGCAGTGTGTTGTAAGGGCAACATTTTCTTAAGGAACTGCTATTCAGGCATATTTGTTGTTTCAATTAGTCTGATTTAGTGGCTCAGTCAGGGGGCTGCAGCCTGTAGCACTCAGACTGTGATTTGATTTCTAAAGCTGCCATTCAGGTACTAAGGAAATAAAAATATGTGGTAAAACCACATTGTGACAGCAGACATATAGATCCTGATACTCTAATGTGCATCGTACCTGTCAGGAAGATACAAAGGTTCATGGCGTGATCACCCACATTTCATAACCCATTGGAGTTGCATGTTTTGCTCTCCTGGCTTTGATCGTGGGTCCTCTGGGAGGAGCATGGAAAGGTGGGAGAATGGTGGTGTTTTTCCAGAACTGTTGCCCTGAAGGGATGTTTAAATAAAAAAGAAAGTAAAATTAATGTCTGTGAAAAGTGCCAGATTGACAGCTTTAGCGAGTAAAACACTTTACCTATTTGAAGGCTACCCACGTTTTATATGCTAGAGCTGTCAGTGCAGTACCATTCCTCGGCACGAGATGTATTCTTTTCTTTTAAAACTGTCCTTGTGTCTCCAAATTGCTCAGTCCTGGCATCTGAGAAAGATTCAGACAGCACTAATGGGGGTAAGAAATTGGACTGCTGAAAACTAGGAAGAAATGTTGGCAAATTTGCCCTGGCTTTGGAGATGCTTCAAATTCGCAAGAGGCTAGAAAAGATTTAAAAATAAAATTTATGCAGAATGATTCAAGGCGTAGCTCTGCTTTGAAACTAGAAACTGCTGGGAACAGAAGCTTCTTCCTCTCCTCAGCAGCTCAGGGCTGTGTCAGTGTTGTTGCTCTCTGGAAAGGGACCTCCATGCTCTCCTCCAACATCTACATAACCGAGGTCTTGTCTGGATTTTTCCAGCATGCCTCGGTGCTGCATGACCCCCTGCCTTTCTTGGCAGGAAGGTGCTCTGAGAGACACCACGATCAGGGTGCACAGATCACGTGGCAGGGAGTCACTGGCAGACAAGTCCTCCAGGACTCCAGGCATCCTTCAGTGGCACTTTATGAGCTTGGGGAGTGGAAACCCTGTCTGAACGAGGCCTTGGATCTGTTGCTTTATGGCACTGGTAACAAGATGTTTGACTTACTGGATAGAGTCAAATTAGATCTCTGCACTTTTATGCATAGATAAATTTACATCTAAAACTGAACAGTAAGGTCTTCAAAGCATCTGACATGTGAACCTGAAGATCTGTTCTGAGAAGTTTAATTTTACAACTGTTTGAGCTTGTCCCTTTTTCACATGACATGGTAAAAATGAAGAAGTCTGATGTTTCTTCCATGAAAAATCCACTATATTTATAGGAAATTCCTTCATAGCATTTGAAAGGGTGATGAGGTTTTCAGGAGCATTCCAGTAGGAGGAAGCAGACCCAAAACTCTAAAGAGCTGTCTGAGAAATGTATGAACAAGATAGTTGCTCGTTATAGCAAACAGGACTCTGTCCCTGTCCCAAGCTGCTGTCCAATGTCAGTATTGTTTCCTGTTTCTGCAGATCATCATCCCCGTCTTCGCTACATCATAGTAACGAGGGGTGCCACTGGTTTTGAGCTGTTAAATTAGCGGACTAAAGTAATTTCATTAATATTTATTATTGTTACAAGGTTCTAAAACTACTCTGTGCCTCCAGTTTCTGCCATTTAAAGCAGAGGGATACCCTAGCCACTATTTTCCAACAGCGGCTCCTGGAATCATGCTATGTGGATGCTCAGTTTTAAACATGGAAGGTAGCAGTCCGAGATACAAGCCAGCCACAACTGACCGCCAGCAGCAGAGGACACTTGAGGGAGTTGTAGGTGTTTGACACAAGTGTCGAATCTATGTAGTTCAAGTTCTATGCGTGACACTTGCTCATCTAACTCTGGCTGATCCATTTGTATCTCATGAAGGTAACATGGCTTTTTCTTTCCACTTCCAGGCCTTCCCAAACGTAGCTGATCAGCCCCCTTACCAGTGGATGGGTCCCAGAGCTGGAGATGACAGTGATGTTCTTCCTTTGCCTCTTCTGTTCTGATGTGCAGGCTGTGTGGGCAGGGGAGAGGAGGGTGCTGATGGGGAGCAACTGTCAAGGACAAAGAACAAGGGAATGAAGGATTCCACGCATATCGCCCAACACGTCAGCTGTATCTATCAGGTAACACACAAAAAAGTGACAGGGAGATGCTTCTGTTGGTAACTTTCCACACTGGGCAGAGGTGCAGTTTAATTAATATCTGTAAAGTCTGCTGAGATCACCAGGAGCAATGGACTGGACACTTTCCAGGCATCCGTTGTCTAAGATTGGTTCTTTGATTTCCCAAGCCCAGAGGCAAATGACTGTTTCTAATATGTGGTAGGTATCGATTCTCTTCCTTCTGTTTTTAGCTTTTCTCCTCTCCACATTTTTCCTCTCCGTTTTGAATTGCTCTCAGTCTGCTGCAGTCTCACTTCCCTGCCTGTGCTGGCACAGACACCAGGAGAAAATGGGATAGTGTTTACATAGCACTGAAGCACTAGTGCTCAGATGTGAAACGTGGACCTGCTGCACTACCTTTGGTGACTCACAACACCTTTCTGTGGTTCTGCTTTGCTTCTAACTTCCTGCCAGGCTAACCTTATAGACTATAACCTCTCTGGGGAAAGGACTTGCTTTTATTGTGTGTCTAATACAATAGGACCCAACCTCAGGTAAGACCTTTAGGCACTCCCATTATATGAATGAGAACAAGATTGTTGGTGTCAGTAATTAACATTCTTGTGGCATTGTTGGAAATGCTTTGGGATAAACACCACCTGGAATCCTCCTCTGGCTTATGTGGTTTTTAAGCTGCAGAGGAGGCTGATCCTGTTCACACAAGAGGGCATGGACCATCTGTCTCTTCTCTTACTGGATCTGCGAAGACTCTTGCAGTCCAAAGAGGAGTTACAGTACCTCAGTGACAAGCGGGACGCTGGAGAAGTGAGGGCATTGACAGGGGGGTGAAAAGAATGGAGACTGGATTATCAGTGTGTCTCCAGTAACGATCTCACCTGAGAACAAAGACTATATGACAACCACCAAAACAGAGAAAATTACCAAACTAAGTGTCACTGATAACATTGTGAATGCCTGTGGCACAGTGTCATCCCATGACAGGCTTCCGGAGATGAAATCTCACTCTGGTTAAATGGATGGCAAAAATCCCGTTAACTGTAATAACATCAGGCTTTCCCCTTGGGGGTTACCTGGATTTCTCTCCTTCTGAATGCCCAGACAGCCACATCCCACATCATTATGCACATTCCAATAACAAATAAATTATTCTTTTCCTTTAAAGAGTGGATTGGACTCGGTAAACTCTCTGTTTTGGATTCTAGGTTCCCTCTATCTACATCTGAAATCCCTAAATAAACAAACATTGGATTAGACCTCAACAGCTCCCACTGCTCAGCAACTGAAGCCTCTGAAAGCATTTCACACCAACTGCTCTGCTTGTATTTCAGACTGTTAAACACCGACTCAAGCGAAGGAGCTCCATCTCCCTCTCAAACTTCCCAGAAAACTAACCTTAGTTATTGGAAGGTCTGCCTCCATTTATGACCCTCCCTGACTCAAGCGAGGAGTTGGAATTGTTTAGCTGTTGACATCAGGAATGACATAAATATGTGCTGGGGTTAGAAGGTTTCTGGCAAATGGCCCGCTAACCTAGAATTTGCTCTGCAAAGTCAGGAGGATGACTTTTAACCTCAGAGCAGTTTGCAAAACCACATCTGTGACCAATAAATTAAAAAAAAAAATCTAGTCCCTACTGAATGACCACATACCTCCCTGGGCACTATGGTGCTGGAATCGGTATGGAGACCTGTGAAGGAATAATCAGACGGGTCCTCATGGCCAGAAGTCACCTGTGGGTGTAGCTGATGCCTCGTACACAAATGAGGCAGCACAGCAGATTAAACTGAAGGTATCTCATGGCTGTAAGTCTTAAACTTAATGAGCCACATCTTTATTTGTGCTGCATCTCCTTATCCCAAAATTGCCTTAACCAGCTGCTAGAGGATGCCCAGTAATGGAAAATTCTCTGGATAACAATAAATAGGTGTAAGGATTCAGTGTCACCTCACATGCTGCTAAGCAATAGAGAAATCATGATCAGAAAAACGGACACAACCAGAGCACCACTGAACGGTCAAATCCCAATTTCATCACCCTTCTTGTGGGCAACAGATAACCCAGTGCAATTTACAGCAGCTCTGAAGCAGCTCCAAATCTCAGCAGGAGCCAGAAAGGCTCAGTGCTAGCCTCGGGACTGATCAGTGAAGTTGTCGTTGTTCCCGTAACCTTGCTTCTGCACCAACATAACAGTAGGCTGGTTTGAAATATGAAGCACCTCAAGCAAAAGACAAAATTTTAATCACTGAAATTAAGGTTCTCCTCTGGATCCCTCTCTGGAGAACACTATCTGTCTCCGATGATCATGCACAGACTCTCAAAGAAGGTAAATTTTGAACTTGAAACTGTATGTCAATGTGTGAATGACAGCATTAAATCTTGGCTGTAAGGCTGAGATATCTCCAGGAGAAGAAAAACACTTTTTCCACTCAACCATGTAGCAGTGACTGGGGTAGATGAGGTAAAGGTGTTGTCTCCAACTATTAAGGGGTGAGGGAATCATTTATACACGTATATTACACACTAGCAGCATAAAGGTTGGTTTTTGGTGTGTTTTTTTTGGTTTTTTTTTTAATTCAGGAGTTTAAAAGTTTAGAAATTCCAACATTAAATTGGCCCGTGCAACTGTAATTTGTCCCTTTTGTGCATTTGCATTATGATACACTATTTAATTGTAATTAGATCACACGCTGTTCTTTCGACAGGTTCCCGGCCTCACTCATTGTACAGAATAGACTGTGCTCACTAAGTAATAATTCTATTTTCTCCTTGCTGTTCACTATGTGGCCCATGCTTTATTTACTGCACACTATTCAAATATTGTTCTGAAGACAGATTTATTCATTTCCTCCTGGGCTTTTCCATGGTACTCATCACTATGGTATCCAAGTGCTTCACAAACTCTAATTCATTTTCTCAACACTGTTGCGAGAACTCGTGCTACCCTTATTTTATAGATGAGGATCTTAAGCATAGAGACAGAATAGTAAAAAATATCTTTTCAATTTAGATAACCAATTAGAAATACTCATGGCCTGATTTTGTCAGAAAATATAACATGGCAAAGCATCTAATTTAGTCCAAAGTTGAATAAATTCTCATTTACTGCAGATATATCTGGAAGTGCTCTTCAATTCTGCAAATCAGACTTCAAAATGTCAAATCAAGCACCTAGGAAGTGAAGACTGCACAATTAGTGCATCGCTGTGAAGTCTCTGTTTCAAGCACTGTGCTTTGCATCCCAGAGGAGTCCTGAGGCTGAAGCCCTGTCCTGGAGTGGCAGCCACCCACCTTAGCCACAGCACCGTCCCTGCTTTCCCTGCAGTTCCTCACAAGGTACAGAAAATACCTACATCTGATTTTTATAGTAAATTAAGTGGAAGTTGTTTAGACACTTACCTTGGTTCTTTGGCCTTGGTTCAGCGTCTGGGCCAGGCTTATCCTTTTGCACTGGCAGCCTTTATTCTGGTATTTCATAACTCGGGAGTGATTTACTTTGCAGCCTAACTGCTGTTGTTTTAATACGTGTATTTCTCTTCCATGTAGAGATAATCTAACAAACCCCCAACGGTTTAATCCTGTGTTGACATCGATGCAGGCCATCAGCAATGTGGAAACTTACCCTGTATGAGGAGTGTAGTAGTTTGCACGTGGTCCAGCATTCAAAGGGGACGAGGTACACTCTCAGTGTTTCAGATACCTGCTGCCAGTAGTGACACGGCAGTTCTCCAGGTGGTCTTTGTTCCCGTTCTTAAAGCCTCACCCTTGTGCTCTGCCTCCCTTCCTAAGTGTCTGTC
This sequence comes from Athene noctua, assembly GCF_965140245.1. Lineage (NCBI taxonomy): Eukaryota > Metazoa > Chordata > Aves > Strigiformes > Strigidae > Athene > Athene noctua. Next base: position 22,494,851 of record NC_134049.1, on the reverse strand, counting down.
ATGCTCATTTCTACAACACTGGTGAATTCCCTCTTCCCGTTGCCCTCGCTGGGTCCTACACCCAGCCTCGGGGTCCTGCGGCCTTCTCCCTCACCCCGCTCCAGCTCTCCCATCAGATCCCTTCTGCCCAGCAAGGTGTCCTTCAGCCCTGGGCAGATCTGGTCTTGATAGCCCCGTCCCTCCTGGGTTGTGTGTCCTTCTCCTGGAAACTTTCTCCTGTTCCCAGTCTGTTTTCAAGCCTTGTCCCAGCAGGCTGGCTTCCAGATTCTTGCTCATGAGTTTTGCTTTAGCCTTCCCTCCAGGCAGACCCAGTTTCCCCTTCCAAATCCCCGTTCCCTTCCAGTGCCCTGGAGAACCTGTCTCTTCTCCAGACCCTCTGTGCCTGCCAACTTACTTGTCCCTGATCCAGTCCTCAATCCCACCGCGTGTTATTGAAGGAGCTTCCTACTCTGCATTTCCCAAGAGAGGACTGGAAGGACAGGTTCCCTGCTCGCCCTTCCTACCTCCAGATTTGGCATGGTCCAGAGCAGCCAGGAACTGGAACTGCAGGTCCAGGTCCGACTCCCACAGCCTTGGGCTGTGACGTGCTGAGTGAGCACCCAGCTGCTGGTGAACCACACCGCCAAGCGCTGGTGAGCCCCCGCTGGGCACAAACAGGATTTTCAGTAGGGTTCTTCATGGCGGGTTTTGAGGGAGCACCTCTGACAAAGTGACCATTCTTGTTTTCAGGCTCGGAGATCCCTGACAGACAGAACCAAAGGAAAAACGTCTATGATTTAACCTGAGGTATGAACTTAAGATGCTTAAATTGCAGCAGGGTGGTTAGTCTGGCACTGTTAAAAGTGGCTGAAGGTAGGATTTTATGATGGGAATTGCTAACCAGCTTTAATAGGAGTTATGCTGCCAGTCCTGCCTTTTAATCAGTGCTTCCATTTTCAGTATAAATTACAGTTCGTTGCTGGTAATCCTTCTGGCATATCAGATATCAGCGTAACTCAGCAAGCGTAATATAGAGAAACCCAAACATCCTTCTGAGGAGGTAATTATTCATCATTGTGAAAATGCTCCAGGATATTTTTAGTGGAGGACAAAACCCCTGTTTCCCGACAGAAACACTGAACAAAATTATGAAATAATGAAGCATGTTTCACAATGAGAAACACTTCAGACACCTGTATTAGCTATTACTTTGTAGTCACGTTAACGTTTAATTAGTCGTGCACATCTCTGCATCCCTACGTATGGCAAAATGCACACCTGCATTTTGGTGTGCTGCGAAACGTGTCTGCGTCTGCCTCACCGAAAAGCCTCTAAATAAACAAATATGCAAATCCTGCTGGATCAGGGATAATTTCACGGAATATCGAGGTGCCTGCATCAAGAGGGATGCCCTCGCCAGATGCACAGAGGTTATCAAGGTAAACTGTCCTGAAATTAGTCCTCAGTTCCTTAGCAGGAGTGTCACTGCCAGCATAAAAGCCTGTTTCTTTCTGGAACAAATGATTTTAAACATTCTGCAACACAAACACACATTTTTGGGGGACGTACCCGTGTTTCATGTCTTGCAGTGCCCCAGGGGTATGGTTATCTCACAGTTACCACTTCTTGAGCCCTGGTGCTACATAATTTATGTACTGAAAGAGACGATTCAATTAGTCAATAATACAACGAGCCAGGATAGCGTGCACAATGTAAAAATATAATTTAGTGGGCAACTAGCTGAGATGGAAAAAAATATAAGGGCACGCTTCATATGATTAATGAAGGAGGAATGTATATTTATAGTTCTTATTGTGTCCTTTGTAAGGATATGGGATCCAACAGTAAGACTAAAACTGGCTGGTAACGACGCCGCATTCAAACGATTTGGATTTGAATGGCAAATGCTGTATAAAACTAATTACCCCCATGAGGATGAAAATACATTTAATTTGCCTTTTCAAAGTATGTTTGGTCTTTTCTTCACATCTATTTATCCTTTTGTTTGTTGAGAAACATAGTTATTACGCAAGCCGACATCCCAAATCGAGCAGCAGAGATTTCCCCCGTTTCCCACCCCCCCAAGAAAACAAGTTTCTGCAGGTTGTCTTCGGGCGGGGGGCGCGGCGCTGTGCGGGAGGGGCTGTGGGGGCAGGCTCGCCGGGCCCCCGCAACGAGGACTCTTCGCCCCGCGGCTACTCGCCCGGCTCGCCCCATGGCCACGGGTAACCGGAGTGGGGGTTGCCCGCCTTCGAGCGCGGCGACACCCGCAGACTGTGCAGCCGCGCTGGGCACGGGCCGAGAGCGGGGATCAGAAAAAAAAAAAAAAGTCGGTTTCACGGAAAGGCGGGAACTTTCTTACGCCGCTCTCGCTGCGGCCGCCCGCGGCACCGGCGGCACCGAGCGTCGGGCGCGCCGCGCCGCTGCCACAGGGCGAAAGGGCGGGCTCCCGGGGAGGGTGGGGGGACCGGCGGCGGGCTCGGCAGAGCGCCCGCGGGCTGAGGGGAGCGGCCGCCGCCGCGCCCCGCCCCGCTCGTGCCGCCCTTCCCCGCGGGCGGGGGCGCCGCGCACGCGCGGTGGCGGGCGGGCGGGCGCGCGCACACCTGGTGCGGGGGTCGGCGGCGGGGGGGGGCGGGCGCGCGCGTGCGCATGCGCGCGGGGAGGGGGGGGCGGGAGTGAGGAGGGGAGGAGCGCGCGGCGAGCGCCCCTCTGGCTCCGTGCGAGGGAGCGGCGGAGCCCGGCGCTGGGACCGGCCCGCGATGGAGTGAGCCCGGCCGCTCCCGCCCGCCCTCCTCGCTGGCCGCTCTCCGGGGCGGCTGCCTGAGCCCCGCCGCCCGGCTGAGGGCCGCCTCCTCGGGGTGCCGCAGGGGCGCAGCCCGGCGGCGGACGAGCGGGGAGCGCGCCCCGGCCGGCAGGCAGGCAGGAGGAGCCCCCCCGGGGGAGGGGCTGGCGCTGGGTGCCCGGCTGCCGGGCGAGGGGAGCGGAGAGATGGCGGCGGGGAGAGCCCGGCGGCTCCTCGGCTCCCTCTGGATCGCCCTTCTCCTCGGGCAGCCGGAGCCGGCCGGCGCCGCCGCCCGGAGCGGCTCCCAGAGCCTCCTCGCAGGTAGGGACCCAGGCGAGACCCTGACAGCGGCGGCGGGTCCGGGGCTGCGGGGGGGCGGCGGCGGTCGGGGCGGGCGCGCGGCCCCCGGGGGCTGCGGGAGCCGTCGGGGCGGGCGGCAGCGGGCGCCCTCGGCGCGGCGGGGCCGGCGGCCCGGGAGAGGCGAGCGGCGGCGGCGGCTGCCCGCGCTGGGGCTCCCGGTGCCGCCGGGGGCTCCGCTCCGCTGCTGCGAGCGGGACGGTGTGGGCGGCGGTGCGCGCACCAGCAGAGGCCACTGCGCGCCTCCCGAAGCGGGCGGGCGTCCCTGCCGGCGCCGGGCGCGGGGAGGCAAACGAGAGGCACCTGAATCCCCTTGTGCAGCGGGAACGCCTCAGCGGATCACCTGTGTGCCCTGCGCTCCCCGCCGGCTGCGGGCGAGAGCGCCCGTGGAACGAGGAGGGGCGCGAACGGGCTCTGTCCGAGCTGGGAGACCCGGCGAGCCTCGCTGGGACCGGCAGGGACGCTGACCGGAGGGGAGATGACAGACAACCTGTGGAGAGAGGGGAACTTGCCTGAAAACTGTGCCGCAGTAGCTCAGAAATGAGCGAGCTGGCAGCATTTCAGTCGCTGTAGTTCTCACACCTTTTACCATTGTTACCTTTAACGATCCGGTATTGAATCCTGCTTCTTTACAGGCTACGAAAAACGTAATCTCATCCAGATGAAGCGTGGTGTGCAAACGAGAAGGCTTGCTAAAAAGGCCCTTGCCTTTAATTGCAGTTAACACTGCAGAAGGCTCCCTAGTTTTGCACTAATGTTAATCTGCTCGTTTTGCAAAATACTGGCTTTAAAAAGTAACTTCTTTTTTCCTCCTCGTCGGCAACGAACTGGTAGAGAGCTTGAGAGAAAACACGGTCTTGAATGCTGGGATTTTTTCTAAAATACTCCCCTGTAGATGGAATCTTGATATTTTAAAAGAAAACTCTGGGCAAGTGGAATTTTGAAAAAGCCTGCTGATTAAAGGAGTAGTTTTTAGCAACTTGAATAAGTGAGAGTGGTTAAATTGGCATTAAGTGGTGTAATTGTCCTATTGCAAATCACATTAGGCAGAAACGTCCGTAGTAGTTCTCATCTTAGATACTACTGATGTATGCTGACTCCTGTTGACAGGGGATATTTTTATCTATTCTCTTCTACGGTACAAGCTTTGCAGATCCCAGGTCTGAAGCTGATATTCTTTTCCTTTTGAAAAATATACGTGGTCTCAAAGACCTTCAGAATATGTGTAATAGATAAGTTAGTTTTTTTGATGTGAGAAATCTTACCACATGACTATTCTTTTTTGGTATTTACTGCTCTACTGACAGCTCACTGTAGTTATGGTTGTGTTGGTTGCTCTTTGCTACTTAAAAAAAAAAATCCTTTATTGTTTGAGAAAATCAAATTGATGGGTGAAGTTTTATCTATTGAAACCAAATACGTGAATTAAGCCAGCGAAGGGGGAATGATGGCTGAAACATGCAAAATAAAACCTTCCTTGAAGCTGACTGTTCACTGGAGTGGGAATTCAGAAGTGTTGTGGAAATCTTGGAAGTTCTGGTCAACCTCTACTCTCTCCTCTTTTCTGGAGAGTGCTTTTATGCCATATCGATGGGTACTGTCCCCTTTCATCCCCGGTAAGGACCGGTAGCTGGGCTTTCCCTAACCGTGAGGGTGTTTGTACCCCTTATTTAGAGGTGGTAACTGAGGAGGGAGAGGCTTTCTTGATTCTCTGTCTCAAATGAAGATGAGTTACTTCGTGCATAGTGGATGAACTTCACCCTAATTCACACTGTTTTCCACCAGATTAGTGCTATTTTTTTCTTAACTAGAAGATGTTCCACATACTTTCATATTTGGCAGGTGGGAGAAGGACATACAAGTTCCTGTTCGCTTGTAGGAGAGAGAGTGGTACAGACGTTCCACGTCATGCATGAAAGCACTCCCCTTTGTGTTTTAGATGTAAGGGTGACGTGATAGTGCTGTCTTCTGTCCCATGTTTTGTGTGAAGCTTGATCTCTTCAGCGTGCTCGAAAGAGTTAGGTTGGTGTAAAGGGCCAGGGAGGCAGAGGGACACCTAGTTTCTAGGTCCAGGTGGAGGTTCAGCTGTGAAACTCGTGGCTCTGCTTGTCAAGAGGGAAATGCTGCTTGCTATGTCCAAAGCAGAAGGTTTTTAGTGCAAAAAAAAATCCAAACCCAATCACCCATCAGCAAAATCCTGGCATTTTGGTGTTGATAAAGATGGCATGAATGAGCAGAACTTGTGCATTTGGAAGCCCGTATACTTTGTGTGTAGCCATGTATGTTTGAGTGACATTTGATCCCATCTATAAATAGCCACTCCTTGCTCCTGAAGAGGAAAAGAGTGTAGCTGAATTATTTTAGGAAAAAAATTTGTAACTTCCACTAACTTCATATATTTGCATATCGGTAAGCATTAATGTGTTTCCTAGTCTATTTGCTTGCTTTGCAAATAAGGCAAAATGAGCTACAGTTTTGAGAATTGGGACAATATTGCACTTACCTAAGGAAATAAAACTGAAAAAAATCAGTAGTGAGGAATGAGCATCAAATTAAGCTAAATCGTGCCTCTTGTAACTGACTTGAGAATAACGTAAAGACTTTGATCTATACAGGATTGCATTATTAAGAATAAAATTGAAGTTGGTGTCACTTTTTAATTTTTAATAGAAAAGCTGTGATAACCTATATACACCATTAAGACTGCAAATTAGATTATTCAGAAGCAGGAAATTTGTTCTCTCTCTCCCTGGTATTCTCGAAGTCCTTGGCATCAATAGGGACGTTGGTGTTAAAGGACGAACTGACAGTTCTGGCAGTCTGTAATCAAATGCAGTTAGAAATTGGTGGGCATGAAAGCTGCACAGGACTCCCAGAACTGAACAGGTCGTTTTAGCAACGTGTTGATAACAGATAGCTGGTGCAGTATGTGCGGCTGTATAGGATGCTCCTTCCAGGGTGTGACAGTTGTGTATTGAAAGCTAAAGAAGATGGGAGCATAGATCATCTGGGTTCCTTAGAAACATAAGGTCATGATTCGTTTCTGTTTTGTATGCACTTCTTGATTATTTCTAAAAATATCACAAGTTAAAAATAGAGGAGAAATATTCAGGTCTCAATTACATCTCAAGTCACTTACACACAGGTCTCCAGTTGATATTCCTGTTTCATATAAATGTGGTACGTGTCAGCCCCGTGCAGTCTTGGTGTTGCATAGAATCTGATAGAAGCAGTGTGATTGCTTATGGCTCCTGTGATGTGCGGAGACCAGCGCCGTTGCTTACACACGTGTATAAACAGCTAACAGTGGAACGGTGTGTTGGTGCCAGAGCACATTTCCTGTGAGGGTGAACTGTTGTTCTAATAGTCGGTGGATCAAGACACCTCTCACTGGGGTTGTGGTGATGTGCTGTCACTTGTCCTTGGCTGTAAGTGCCCAAGCTGCCTATGGCTTTTGCAGCGTGTGTTTATTTGTTTTATTAGTCATCTCAGAAAATGATTTGACTTGCTTATGAAGCAAGCCTAATAAACTAACATTTCGATTTAAAAATTACAAGACTTGCGTACACACCTGTGCCTAATATTTATCGTACTGAAAAGCAGCAAACAAAAATTGTCATATTTAAAAAAAAAAAAAATCACTTGGCTTAGTTACCTCCTGCTAACTTATCAGTGCAATTTAAGCAAGGAAATTACATATAGTAGATTTTTCTTTATATAGGTAAGAGTATTTGGTTATTCCCGAAGAGAAAACGTCTTTGTGACTTACAAGACACTAACCTTCAACCATAGATTTTCAGACAAATCTGAAAACTGTGTAGGCACCTAACTCAAGCTTGCTGCGTTGCCAAGAAGAGGAGGGTGGTAAGAAGTGAGCATGGAAATGGAGTGGGAGTTTAAGAAAACTACACAAAGAGCAATACGATATGCTTCTTAACCTTTGGTTTCAAGCTATAAAAACATTTAACTTGTGCAGCATCAGCCTGAGTATGATACAGTGTTTGAAGGCAAATCACTAGTTTGGCACAGAAATAATTTCATGTGTAAAATGTATGCCAGTGTTTTTGTAGCTAACTCTTCTAAACGTGCAGGGCTTTTAAAGTTTCACTTTTCAGTTATACCTCCTCATGGACAATGCAATTTTTGCTAATAACTAATTAATGCTTGTTTCCCATACGGAACCTGTCCTAGTATCAAGATGTCTGTCAGTGGAAGGGAGGCTTCGCTCCACCTCCCAGTTTGTAGGGATTTCAGTGGCTGCAGGGCCAAGTTTGCAGCTTCTCATGCGTTCAGCTTCAACGCTGGTTACAGAATGGGTTTATTTACTTTCCTATGAATGTTAAGAACTGGGTGTTCAACCCCTGAAAAAATCCAAAGTCTTAGTACGGTGGAAATGGCAGCTGAGGCAGTGATCTTGTGTTTGCTTAGCCTGTGTCCTGGGTTCTGGGTGGAGAGATACTGCCCCAGATATTCAGAGGGGTGCTGCTTCAGATTATCATGCTGAAATAGGTCTCCGTTCCTTGAATAGTTAAATATAATGCTCTGAGGCTATTGATCTTATAAAAAGACAAAACAGTTCTTAATAGAGAAAATGTCTCAGCACTGTGGAAACAACAGTCATATTTTACTGATTGGATTCTATTGATTTCATTCTCCAGTTAAATTGCCAAGATGAAAGTGGTAATCCTGATTAATTCCATATAAATAGATAAGCACAATCTGTATGTGTGTAGTTGCAGAGTTCTTTAGGAAAACTGAAACCCTAGCTTTATATGGCCTATTAGGTGCTTTAATTTTAAGGTTATTTTTACCATTTAGTATTTGTGCTGAAGAGAGTATTTTAATTTTACAAAACAAGCAGAGTATCAATTATGATAAAGCTTTTTTGCATCAGTTAAACAGCTTTTTTTTTAATTGAAGCTGCCCTTACCGAGGGGAGCAGAGGAGTTGGCAATGTTCTGCTGCTAAACTTTCTCAGGAGTTTGGGTGATTCCCTGGAGTATGTAACAACCATGAGATGTTTGCATTGTGTAGAAAGTGAAGAGATTTAATATTTAATTTTAATGGAAACTATTTAATATCCCCTCCCTTTTTTTTTTTTTTTTACACTGTGACTAAACAGTATCACTTCACTTCTTGCTTCTGGATGTTCTAGAATACTTGAAAGTGGTCGGACATGTTAGTAGGGAAAAAATCACAAGCAGATCTCTAAGGGTGCTGTCCAGAAGGGGCTGTCCAACTTGGGAACTGACAGGGCTCCAAGTATGTTTGGTTGTTTTTGGTTTTTTTTTTATGGCATTCACTGATTCTCATTGCCACTCTGAACTTTTCCTGGTTCACCTTTGGCTTGCTGTTTGGATGCGAACAGGACTGAGTGTGGTGTTTTTAGGAGAGCAGTGTACATCAATCTGTGATGGGACAATATTTTATTCTTCCTATACCTCTTGCATTCTACTTTTCATAGTTATTCAGGAAGAAATCTCATCTTGAGTTGGTGAGTTGGTCTAGAAACAGTAAATTGCACGTTAGAGCTTTTTTCCTTAAATGCGTCATTCTGCATAAATTAGCAGTGAATTTTCTTTGCTGTGAAGTAGTTTGTGCAGCTGACTTGGTACTGGTTACTACTGAAGAAATTCAGATGGTCTGCTTATGTGAAATTTCTTCATTTGTAAATTTTAATCTGTTCATCTTCTTAGTGCATTGGATAGGTGTTGGCTCAATGCATGACTTTTTTTTGATAGTATGAATTTTGACAAATTGGTTAGTTTGTGTCTCAGCGAAGTGTAGCAGTTTGATAATTTTTGTTATCCTCTCACCATACAGCTTAGTCCAGAGGTCTCTTAAAAGTGGAAAAACTGTTCTGTGATTAAATTGCCCACTACTTCATTTATCTGTTCAAAGAATTTGAATATACTATTGTTCTTTGTAGCTAAGTTAGGTAAGATTTTAACTAAGTTACCCATACTGGAGTGAATCTTACCATGTTGATTTGTGTTTTCCTGTTGCCTTAAAACCCCCCAAACTGTGTACTTGCTGTTTTTTTCATTTATCTGCTACAGAAGCTTAGTTTGTAGAAGTAGCTGTGCCACTACTTGTAGGTCCATCGGATGTTTCGGCCCTTCAGATCACGCAGTGTGTTTTACTTGGTGATGGTGGCAGAGACATCCTCAAGAAATCCCTTGCATGTGCTTGACTGCTGCTGGACGCCTGAGCGTTGTTTAGTGTTGTCTTGTTGAGTATGATTAGTGATTCCTGTGTCTTTGTACTTCTGCCCCCCTGCTTTCTTAGAATTTTACTTCATCTCTCCTACGTTTCTACGTACTTTATGTCCTTGTGGGTTTCAGTGGGGCTGTATTTCTGCTTGATTGGTATAGCTGTGTTGAACTTTGCCACCTATTTATGTTTTTTTATCTTTCGCTTAGAAGTATGGACAGTGTTTGAGTTGTTTTGATTCTAGCTTTCTGCCCTTACATATTTGTGGGCTCTTAATATTTTGCCTTTGGTTTTATTTGATGTCTTTTTTACGTGTCTTGAAGCTGTCACATTTTGTGACACTGGGTCTTCCGTTATTACTATACTTCGATAAATTTATCTTGTCTGATGTGCTTTAGTTTTTTTGACACGTGTCTAATGTTGATGTTGACCTGGAGGTCAGTGCAGTGCTGCTAGTATGTGTAGGGTAATCTGTAGTATGAGATTTGTGCCAATATAGGTTTAACTGGTGTTTCTTGCCTATTAAAGTATTTAGGTTAGACTTCATGTAGTTTTGAAGAGACTTTTCTACAGCTTCCATCTATTTAATGTTCTGCATGTAGTTTACAGCAGGGCATTAATGAGTGTTTTTCTGTGAGAGTTTTGCTTTATTTAGTGTTTTCTTTACTATGGTATTTTGAGCCACGGGAAGTCTAACTTTGTCATCATATTTATGTGAATCTATGAATACATATAATATGTTTATGTCTGTAACATAGCACTTCCCACTACATTGTCTTGGAAGTAAAAACTGTATCTCTGATCGTTTTGGTCCCATTGATTTCTCTTTTTATCTTTCTTTTGGCAGACACAACACTTTGCTCTAGTCTGTTAGTGATGTCAGTAATACACTTGGAGACAACTTCCAGCTTTTTTTTAGCTCGTGATTTTCAGTGTAAGGGTGTGGTAGCTTGCTTCTACTGGGGTGGAGGTGGAGTCAAGTCCTTCTGTATAAGCTTCATCTTTCTCAGTTTTCCTCTGGAGCTAATGAACCCGTACATCTCTTCACACTGCTCTGTGGTTCATGCATTGAAACCTTATAATGTAACTGTAGTGAGAAAGGGATCCACAAATAGAGGCGTTTTGGATATTCTTTCTAAAAGTAGAACAGGCTGACAAAAGTCCTGTAAGTCATTAGACCTGTCATGACTTTTAAGATCTCTTGAGTGTATACTGAGAAGTGGAGTATAGTTTGCTTTCTGAATTTTAAGGTGTTACTGTCACATTGGTTAAAAAATGAGTTAATTGCTTGAAACCAGTGGCTGTTGCAGAGTTGTATGTAGCAGGGAGGAAAGCTGGATGTTGATGAGCAGATGAAATATCTCCATAAGCAATTTATAAAGCCAAATGTTCCTGTTTGAAAACAGGCAAGGAAGGAAGTGTAAGAGAACTGGAAATAAATGAAAATTGCATCCAGGAATGTTTTTTGATGTGGTAGGAAACCTAAACAACTTGTAGTATACTCCTGCGCAGCTGGAACTGGCAGTTTTGGTGCTGGGCTGTCAGTCAGTGTTCATGTTACAGAAGATCCAGGTACTTTGCTATCAGCTTGTGAATCTTTTATTAGAAATGTGTCTGGGCAGATATGAAACATAGCAGATACGCAGTCATTGCCAAATGTTCGTCCTATTTTCATGTGTTTCGTTTCAGCAGCTCAAGCTGGCAGTGCCATTGAAAGGGGGAGGACCTGTGTACTCTGCCCTTCCATTTGCTTTCACAAGCATTTGTGGAGGATGTAGAGGATTGGATCGGTTCCTTGATCTGCTGTGCCATGTGCCTGCATGAATACTTGTATTAGCAGAAGCAAGAGGGTGACATGAGCACATGGGAACAGTGTCGTGGGAAAGCGAGATTGCTTTTTCTGGTAGGGGTGAAGATTGGCTTAGTATTTGAATATGAAAAGCACTGTGAACAAAACATATCATGTGTCTTACGTCACCATATTAATCTTTAATGTCATGATGTATTATAGCATATCAGATCTATAGATTAAAATTTTGTCAGGATGCATTATTGTTTTTAAATGAATTTGCTAATGTTTCATAAAAGTTCATATTTAGATTGGTAGTGAATTTTCAATTTAGCTTTACTGTTTTCGTTTGTTATTTTTTTCCTCTCCTCACTGAAATATCGTTTGATTCCAAAGTGGGAATAAAGCTACAAGTTTCACCTTGAAACACTTAGCCTTCAGGAAAAGAAGTGTAAAACTACCAAATAGGTTATGCTTTCAGAACAGCATAGTGACCTGGTATTCCTTGAATGCTCGGGCACTTACTTAAGGTGCAGAGGAAACTTCATTTAACGATAATTACCTTGAGTAGCATATAATTTCAGGTGTTACTTTGAATCTGTCATGTACTAACAGTTGTGTTTGTAGCTTGAGGCCGGGACTTTCAAAATTGTCCCTGTCTCGCTAATGAAAACCTGTAAGGGTAACACCGAACTGAAACCTGGTTGGGAGTGTAAGAAAAGCTTGGAGATGTCACCTATGGAACGGTGTGCCAGTCAAGGTGTGTGGGAAGCAAACTTGGCAGCCAAACCAAGTGCTGGTGTGGGGAGACTTTTCAGCCAATTTAATGCCTAAGGATGACATTGCTCAGCTTTTAAAAGTTAATGCTGAAATTAAGTGCCAGGGATGTGCCCACCCTGGAGGCTGGTGTGAAGGTGAGGTGTACTCAGGCTGTATAGCTGGGGGCGAGCAGCAGGATGGAAAACTACTCCCTTCCTGCACTGTGGCTTACCTCATTATATTTTCGGTGGTTCTGCAAAGCAGTTCAGGGGAGGGCTTTTTGAAATGACTTAGTTACTCCTTTTTGCTTAAGGAGATAATAGTAATACAGTGGTAGAAGTTGTTACTATGCTGATAACCTGCCTCTACCAAACCGTGTAACGGTGCAATGCGTCTTGTTTAGGTGCTGGTAAAGCGACAGTCTCAGGGATTACGTCTGAAATTACAGGAGTATATTATTATTCATTTGCAAGGGCAAATTTAGATACATTTTAATGAGACACAGTATTTTTAGTAGCATTAAGAGCTATTAGAGCGTATACTGCAAATTCTGGGTGTGACAGCCCTCCTTCATGATTTTCCCAGGTTGCTTCCTTTTCTAGAATCTGACGTGGCTTGTCTTCTGTTTGAAGTGTTAAATAGCTTATTTATCCTAATCTTCACATGTAGTTTTTTGCTTATACCTAGTTCAGGTCTTTGGAGCCTTAATTTTAGGTTCTGTAGTTTTTCTTTTGTTGCTATGAGCCCTTTGTACTGATCTCCTTATTTGAAGTTACGTAGTTTTTGAAAAATATCTGAATACTGAGAGGTCAGAAACGGCTTAGTGATTTGGTAACCATTTCTATGTTGTGGTTTTATGTAACTTTTTTGAGATGCAGATGAAAGAAAACATGCACAAAACATAGCTACAGGAAATGTAGTGCCATATTGGAACTACTGAGGTTTTCTCAGTTGTGTTATTGAGTACAAATCGGTATTCTTCACCTTTCAATTTGTTGTCTTTGAGTACAGACAAATAGTATTCCTTAGAGTTGATGTAAATATTGTAGGTCTAGCCTAAAACAAGGAGGCAGAATCTGCAATGTTCACAGCATGTAAATAGAAGTTTTAATATTTCAAATTTGAGGCTTTTGGAGAGGGAAACAGTTGGTTTCTGAATGTGCAAGGAGGAGAATTCAGGCATCAAATGCATCCAAAGCAGAATCTGGTACATTCTGACTTCTGGGTAGTGCTAGTTGAAGGCTTTTTCTGGTTCATCTCAAGTGGAATATCTTGTGCTCATGGTAACAGCACTATCAGCCAAAATCTGAAGTGTTATTTTTCTAAAGTAGTGTTTTCCAGTTGTTTTCTTTATTTACTGTTGTTGCTAGCTTTTCATTTTATTGAGGAAATCAATCTAAAGGAAAAAAGGCAGCATTCATGGTAGCGGAAAGTATCTGTCTATACTAGATCTGATCTACGTGTGCATTTCAATCAGCCCTATTTTTTGTTCTCTCTGGAACTTATTGTGGAGGCACCGCTGGTCATGACTCCATAGCAGAGATTGAACCTACGCTTTGGAGTTGCATCGTCTTTGCATTCACATTCATCATGCACAGGCTTTATTACTTTTGCAGGGCATTTTCAGGCATGTCCTTTGCTTATTTATTAAAATTAAAAGGACCTGCAAGAAATAGATTTTTGCCTTTATTTTTATCTTGTGTGATCTTAAAGAAACATTTTTTCCAAGTTTAGACTATACATGTGTCACTCCTGTTTCTGCGGAAGGCTCTGAAAGATTAACAACTGATGAGTCTGTAATCATAACAGAAGCAATATATGGAGCATATTGATTGCTTAAATCTAGTTTAGCTCCTGTAATGTAACTTTATCGTTCTTAACTTGCACGCTGAAGGGCTGTTGGTTATTGTGAGTGCACTGAGTGGAGGAGAGGGTGTGATAGGGATGATGGTGGTCATTTAAAAAAAAAAAAAAAAAGGAAAAATAATAATTTGCCTTTGTAGATTCTGTCTTACAGCTACTAGGGGAATCAAGTGGCTTGTTGAATTGTTACCAAATGCAAAGCTAGATTCACTGGCCTGTCTTGACTGTGATTCCCTTGGGATACAAAGCAGCTGGATTGAATTGGTAAACTGAACCTCAAAACACAACACATTTGGTGAACTACCTATGTCACTAGCATCTGAGTTCTTGTAACTTGTGCAGGCTTGCTGTATTGTCAGTTGTATTAAGAAGGGAAAGTGGATTGTGGTTGACTTGATAGTTTGTATCAGTAGTGCAGGATTGAAAATTTATGTATTTTTAGAAAATGTGTGTCTCGTCGTAGAACAAAATCAAGAAATGGTTTCAAGATACGAAGTGCACTCAAGGAGTTCAGGAAGATTTAACTTTGTACTGCAGTGTCAGAAAAAAGGTAGAGTTTGGTTTCAGCTAGGGAGAGGTTGATGCATGTGTCATAATTCCTTTGTCGTAGCTGTGTGGTTATTGTCTGGTGTTACTTGCTACCACAGATCTTTGGAAGACTGAAGGCTAAAGGTCATGCCATTGCTTGAAACATCTGGAGGGTAGTGGTAGAATGGGGTAATAATCCGGTCCCCAGTGGCCAGGCAATTGTCATGGGTATTATTGTTGATTTGTTCTATAACTTTCTTATCAGTGGCTTCAGAAACAGGACTTAATCTTTGAGGGCTTCTAAAGGTGGTCTGTGGGTGGTGAATTCCCTGAAAATAAGCAGAAATATTTCTGTTGTTAGCGCAGTGCAGGTTTTTTTTAATTGTGGAAGGTGTTACAGATTTTTAGGTAGCATTTTGGAATTCTAGAAATGAGAACATCTTTTGCTTCATCATTTGGAAAATTTCTCTTCAGGCAGTTTTCTAAGAGATTGATAGAAGGGCTTTAGATGTTGACCAAATGATATCTGGGTATCACTGTAAAGGCAGATCCACCTTTAATTCATTCTTCTACCTTTTAGGATAACTGTTACATTTATTCAGTCTCTTACAGCAGTTAGAATCAGAAACATCCATGCTTGTTATGTAATTGCTTATATAATCTTCCAAGGCTATAACACAGCCTTCAGTGGTGTCTGTGTAGAAGTAATTTCATTTTCAGGTGCCATTTCCTAAATGTTTTTAGAACAAAAAAAATATAATACTTGTTTGCAAGTCTTCTGATGCTCTAATGTACTCTGCATATGCCTTACTGCTCACTGTAAACGAGGTGAAAATGAAAGCATAAGCTTGAATAAATGAGTTGGACAAAAATCAACTTTAAAAAAAACCCACAAACTCTCTAATTTTTGTAATTGTAACTGACCTGCATTTTAGAATGCTAATGGGTATATACATGACTCAAAACCAAATTGAGATGGTGTAAATTTTTGGCAAAAATAGCTCATAAAAGTAGTCTCTGAGTGTTCCTTTCCTTGTCAGGCTTTTGATGCAGGAAAAGAGCAACTGGACAACTTCGCATTTACAACTCATTTAGCTTACCAGAAAGCTTAAGTTTAGTAACTTATCACAAAGGCATTACATGTTAATTATTTATTGTACAGTTTGATACTGGACTTAGTGCTTTATTAAACTCTTCTGGGGGAGTTGGTTGCTGTTTCTTTTAGGTTAGCTCCTCCCACCCCTCCCCTTTGTGTAAACTGTGGTGCATTTTCTCAGTATTTGCCTCTGAAGCTATTACTAAGCTGGATTTCACAACTTTTTGATAAAATTAGAAACACATTTGTGATAAGTGTTCAATTGCTCTGGCTTTGTCATCCCTATGTTTAGCTTTTTTGTCTCTGTAAAGATAGAACTGTACCTGATCTAATTTCTCTACATAAGTTTTTGCACTTTCAAACTTTGCTTTACAGAAAACGATCAATAAAAAATGTTTATCATAGAAGTCTGTTTAAAACTGTTTGTGACATCTGGCATAATTCTTTATCTTACTATACTTGACCAAAAAAGAAATCTGGTGATCAGAACTATCAGAGAGAATCTAAACTGCTCTGGTCTTTAGGACAATAATTTTAAATTAAGCTTGTAAATTTTTGAGAAACTGTCCTGATAGCTTGGAGATATTTTTCAGCACATCTGTAATATCATGCAAGATCGTTCTGAAGTTGCTTCATGATTTTTGGTGTACAAAAGTATGGATTTTTAGACTGTACTTCTAGAATGTGGGCATAACCTGGTTTGTGTCGTTCACAAGGCTAAACTTAAAAAACAATTAGGAAACTCTACGTATGAATCTGCTGATGAATTTTTCAACCCTGAGAAAACCCTAGGCTTCCTTTTGCATCCCCCCCCGCCCAGTGTCTGTGGGAAGTTGTGTAAGATGGATAATGTGTACACAAATATAGATAAGGGAGAAACACACAATACAAGAAAAAAGGACAGATTTAGATGCAATCTGGATGTATAAGGGAAGCAGGGAGGTGGTGAGCTGAGCTATAAAGTGCCACAGGTGCTTGTTAGGTGTCTTGGTTTGAGTCCACGTGGCAGTTTAGCACCATGCAGCTGCTCGCTCATCCCTTTCCACTCAGGAATAGGAAGAAGATGAAGCAAAATGCTCAGGAATCAAGACAGGGACAGGGAGGGATGAGTCACCTGTCATGGTCAGGGCAAAACACAAGCTTGTTAGGGAGAGGAGAAGAACATGAATTTAATTCAAACACTGATAACAGCAACACTTAAGAGTAGGACAGTGAGAAGTATTATCACATCTTCAAAATGCGTCCACCCAACCCTTCCTTTCTTCTGGGGCTCAGCTTTGCTCGTGATTTCTCTACCTCTTCCCCTCCAGCGGCACAGGGGGCAGGGAATGGGAGTTGCAGTCAGTCTACTTCTCCTTCCTCCTTGGTGGAGGACTCCTTGCATTCTTCCCCTGCTCTGTATGGTTCCCTTCTCACAGGAGGCAGTTAGTCCTCCCTGAACGTTCTCTAGTGTGAGTCCTGCCTGCACCCCTTCCTGAGATGCCTCTGGTGCAGGTCACTGCCATGAGTTGCAGCCCGCCCAGCACCAAACTACAACGGCTTCTTCCCTCAGAGTCCTGGCCTGCTTTGGGCTCGGCCCCCTGCTCTGGCACGGGGTCCTCCCCGGGCTGCAGGAGGGCATCTGCTCCCCCGGTGACCCCCATGGGCATGGGGCACAGCCGGCCCTCTCCCGACGGGCTGCAGGGGGGTCTCTGCTCTGGCACGCCCCCACCCCTTTCTTCTGCTAACCTTTTGCAGAGGTGTGTCTCCCTCACAACTCCATCTCCCCCTCCCAGGTTCTCCTTCTTAAATACTTCATCATAGAGGCACGGCCACAATCACTAATTGGCTCGGCCTGGGCCAGAGGCAGGTTTGACCTGGAGCTGGAGGAGCTTCGAGAAGCTTCTCACAGTGGCCACCGCTGTGGCTGCCTCCTCCACTATCACAAACCGATCACATTCGGCAACAGCACTAGTCTGTCACATGATGGTAGTAAAAGAGTTTGACAGATCTTTTAGTGTCTTCATCTTTTCTGTGTAAATCCACCTTGGAGTGGGAGTGAGTAGCATGTCATTCTGAGTTTTGGATTTTACATGGGTGAGTAATATGTTTTTACACAAGTTCCTTACACCTTCACTGGATTTTCAGACTGAGGTAGTTATCTACATTTTTAAAAATGTGAAATTTATGTATCTTTAATGCTAATGTAATGCATAAACACCTACATACTCTGTAGAAGTAGAATCTCACCTGATAAAGTTGCAGAAATATAATTTGGTTTTGTAGGGAGATGGTTGTATTTACTTTGTGACTTGCTACAAAGCCATGAGGCTCTGTAAGGATGTTGAAGCTGCTCAGCAGAGCTATGAGGTGAATGGGGCTCTTGAGAATTGGGGTGGGGAGGGGGAGAATACTTTCCCCCAGCCCAGAGTTGGGAAGGGTAGCTTTTACACTCTTTTCTAGCTGTCAGCAATTAGCTTTTCAAGTAAACACTGAGAGGATTTTTAAATATGTGAAGAGGAGTATAATTATGAGAATCTTTCTACTTTAATGTGGCCTGGAAGCCACACTGATTGAATAATTTTATTGAGATATATTTACTTGGCTAAGTAGGTGAATGTAAAATCCAAACCTGAATACCGTAGTGAGGGCCTCCTTCCTTGGAATTGTTTTCTTTCAATTAGCGTGGTGCTCAGAGCCTTTCTCAAGTGCTCCTCTTGTTCCTCATTGTAGTAAAAATATTTTTCCTTTCTTAATGCTTTTTTAAAATCACTTTAACCCTTGACCACTCTGGTCTGAAGTTGAATAGAAGAACAGAGTAGCTGGCTGTGCCTGTGCCGAGGTTTGAAATAGGAAGAGAAATCTTGCTTTCTAATTCTGCTTGTTCTTTTTTTTTTTTTTTTAATATATTTTAGTGCAAGAGCAGAAGTCTGCCTTGCTTAATGAACACGTACCAACTTTGGTTGTATCTTGCAGGAATGTAAGGCCTTTTAATGATGCAAAATTCACAGAATTTTGAGAGGTCTTAATTTGTCTGAAGCTCAAAAAACCCAGCCATTAATGGTAATTTCGAGTCATTGCCAGTATTGTGAACCCTAAAAGATGTCCGTGTTCTTTCCTGGGTTTTGGATGTTAGAGTGCTAGTCCGGTCTTTCCGAGGCTTGCTCTAATCCTGTTGCTGATATTTTCATTGCTTGACAGAGCAGAGGAATGTCTGAGGCCGCAGCAGGGGGCTGGAGAAAGCTGTTCGCCATCAATGGCAGCAAGAATTGAGCTGTGATTGGGGAAGGGCTGCTGCACTCCCCGGCATTTGAAAAGAAGTGGCTACAGCCCAGCAGATTTTCCTTCCCAGGATGAGGAGGAGTAATTTACACACGGCGCAGCACGCTTGTCTTGTGGTGTGGGAAGAGATGAAGGCTGAATTTATGCAGCTTTATTTACTCAAGAAATTAAATGCCTTTCTGTAACTATGGGCACTGAGGACCAGAATTACAACTAATTATACCTGAAGCGACTCTTGCTCTGCTGTACCTCTTTGATACCAGTTTTGGCTAATAGTTTTATCAAAATGATAACAAATTTTAGTGGTGATAAATTTTAGAAAGACTAAGAACGCAAACCACTACTTCCAATGTGATGTCTATCAAAGACAAAGCTTTTCATAATCCCCAGTGGCAGTTTTTCTAGGTGGTTATTGTCCTTAATTCACACTTGCACTGGCAACATTTTCATGGTGAAGAACAAGAGAAATACACATACTCTGAGAGCTAAGTGAATTTCATTACTACAAAGACAGATGCAGGAAAGCCTCTAAGAAGTAAATATGTTCATATTATATTTCTGTCAACACAGATTGATTTCACATGTGACTTAAAAATTTACTTTTCTGATACCTGAGGTTAAACAGTTAAAATATTGTTCTGTAAAATTGCAGTAGGGTATGGATAAGTTACATTGAAATGTAGATGTGCATTTTTCATGTTGTTTATCTAAACATGAGTCAATGGTATAGTCCTGCAATGTATCCTTTGCCTGAAAAGTGTTATGATTCTCACCATTAGATGTTAATGTTGCCAATATTAAGTCAATTCTTGCTGTGAAAACTTGAGTAGCTAGTCAATACACAGATTTTTTTTTTGTGTGCCAAAAATTGATTTTAATACTTCTTATATGTCCTTAGCTTTCCTGTGTTCTCGGGGCATTATTTTAAGAAATGTTTAGAGAAGTGTCTTTTACATTAGTATTCTTTTTTGACATGATGTGGATCTGACAGGAATTAAATTTAGGTACATGTATATAGTCGTTGCAAGGATTTTTCATGTGGTCTAAACAATATAGTTTTTAATACATTAAAACAGAGAGGTTAGTGGGAGTACAGCACAGCTAGCTGCCTTGTGTCTTGAAAGCTCTGAAGAAAGCACTGTAATTATGTTCACTTCACTAATTCAGAAGAATACAATCTGTGACTTTGACTCAATGGCTTCCATCATACGCAGATGTCACAAAAATATGTAAGTACTTGTTTTGGTGAATTGACAGGACTTCTAGTATCCATCCAAAAATCTCCACAGCATGAGAACTTAAGGATATATTGCTAATTTGCATCAGTTGTAGATAAAGGGTACCATGCATACAGATTTATGATGCTAAATTTAGACATATTAGCTCAAACACTTACTTAAAAATAGTTTAAAAAGTGTACTTATCTCTTGCTGTAGAGCAGTACAGACAAGCTCATCTTGTGGGGATGTAGCAAGTAGCAAACCCCCTCATAATCTCAAAGGCAGTTCTCCTGATGATGTAAAGGTGTACTGGGAGGGCGTGTGGATTGGGCCCAGGGTTCTGAAAGGTTGATGGCTCTTACTGGCCAGTGCAGCACCACTTAAATTATTAAAATACGATTGTTCTACTAAAGCAACCGATACGGGGTAGGTGAAAGGGTGCTAATCTCATTCCTTTGTTGCACATTTCATAGGCCTATGCATTGCAAAGGTGTTGTGTGCTCTGGTGTGCAATTGCATTTCACTGTTTCTGCTGTACCGCTTGCTTACTTTCCAAAATACAGAAGTTATTTGAGGCATTATTGGGTTCTTTGAATTTTGTGTAAAGGTATGGTTGTCGAGTGTTGTCTGCAGGTGTCTGACACAGGAGATGGAAGTGGAAGCAGTGGCTGCCTGTCTGGGCTTCAGTACTGCTTTATTCAGGGAGCTGGTCCCTGTTAATGAGGACCTGATGGTGAGACTAAGCTGCACTTTCTGTCACACTGCATATCTTAATGGATTTGTACTTGTATGCACTTCATGTTTTCTTCAGTAAGTTTTCGCTGCCTTTACATATTTCTGGTGCTGTGTGAACTAAAAAGAATTCTGTAGACATGAAACTGCATTACCAATCGGTTGGGCACTATACTCCACAGTATGCACCCCCTCTCCAGTAGCTGTTTCTAGCAGCACTAGGCACTTTGCATGCATGCTGTTTATTTTGAAGAAAACTAGAAATTAAAATAAAATGTGTCAGTCTTTTCATAACAGTTTTCATATGGAAATAAATCTACTTGGCTTGTTACTTCGACAAATGGATTTTATCATAATGTGTTGTTTCACTGTTGGTTTGTGCAGATTATACCATTCTTATGCATATAGTCTGGTCACACAATAGTTTATTTATGACTAAAAATTATTTTGGAGAAGTGCAGAGCTACTAACAGTAGACACTTTCCTGAGTCCTTCTGAATGGCTTGAAATCACTGTGAACTCTTGAACTGTCTTTTCTCGTTCCTCAGAGTATTAGCTTTATCGCTTGAGAAACGAGTGCAATTTGTGTGCAAAGAATACACAATATTTCATCCTTTCACCCTCCAATTTTACTTTATATGGTAATCAAAATACCAAATTCCAAAACGTGAATATTCTCACGTGACCGCAGGGTGTAAGCTGACCTGCTTGGCTCTGGTCCCAGTCCAGGAATGTATCGTTTCTTTGAGTTAGACTTTGAAACAGGTATTACTTTACAATTTAATTGGCTGCATACATCTCGAAAAGGATATAAACCAGTGGTTTTTTCCACTATGGAGACATAAAGGCTTGTTTCACAGAAGAGAAGGCATAAACAAGCTGGTACAAGGAACCCTGTATGAACTGGGCTATACTGTATACTTCAGGGGGAAAAAAAAGTAAGAAAATGGGGGGGGGGGGGGGGGGCTTGTGGGTTTTCGCAATGTCAAACAAAACAGTCAATGTTCTCTTAGAAAAACTAAAGAATTCTTTTATATCTTGAAAACATATTTAAAGACCCCCCGGTCTTTGTGCATTGCTGCACATGTTGTTCGGTCTTAATTTTGCTGGAGGTTTCATGCTTAGTATGGTCACTGTGTTTTCTGTGTCCTGGTGACAATTTCAGATCTGGGGCAGCAATCAGCCGCTTTTAAACCAAAGGCCACTGACAATTAGAGAAAAGAAAAAAAAAAATTCACAATGTTTTGGAGGTTTTTTCTCTTTTATTTTAATAACTGAAAGTGATCTAATTAGTCTCTGTAGCTGGATCCAAAAGCCTTTTGCTGACCTATATTCAGACCCCTTTGATCAGCTCCTATGTGGTGAAGATCTTCGTAGTAGTTAGTTAGCAGTAAGGAGCCAGACATTGTAAGGAGGGTGGATAAGCCTTTTAGTTCTTTGAATCTTGTTTTGCTAGTTGTTTGTTCATTCCTTACTTTAGTATTTGTGGTTTATCTTCAATTTTAATCTTACTTTTCAGTTTTGACCTTCCTTCTTTGTAATCTGTGGCTTTTAATGTTTAAAAGGTCCTAAATATTTGATCAAAATAAAACCTAATTCCCTTTCTGAAGCAAATAAATCACTTTAAAAGTGACAGAAAGAAAAACCATATGCAGGCAAAATGTAGTTTGAGGGGAAAGGTACAGCGTGCAAGCATACACAATCAATTACTGAAACTTGGCACTAATGTTCCCTCTGCTCCCTACTTAGCCACTTTCAGGCTTATAGTACAACTTAGGTAGTTTCCATTAATCTATTTAACGTTAAGAGCTCTGGGTGCAGAACTTTTGCCTGTGCGTTCTATTAAAATCTTATTTTCTCCTGGTTGCCTCTGTCTGGTTTCTCCAGTTTCTTGTTCAGGTGTACTTGGTGTGTTCCATCCAGCTGCATCAAGACCCATTTCTTAATTATTTTGAGTGGTGAACAGGGATATAAATTAGTGTGTCTACTGTTTCATAATTGCAAGTAGGATGTAGTGATAACGTGTATCCTTCCTAATGCTGTAGCAGAGTCTTCTGCTGTCCACATTTACAATAAATTCTGTTTTGTGAAAAGCTGATGGTGAAGCTACCACATTTGTATTACTCAGATTTGGGACTAGAGGATAATCTTGTTACTGCTAACTAGTGAAGGTTGTTACAGAGCTCTGAAGATGTCAAGTGCTGCGGAAGCGAAACACAGTCTTCATCCTGAGGCAGTGTTAATCAAACTGATGAACGTGTAAAGGAGAAGGCAGATATGGTTAACATTTATGGCAAAATAGTTTATAGGTGTTTGCTGAAGTACTTAGGATGTTTTTCCCTTGTGGATTTGGTTACTAATAACAAGGTGGAAAAGAAGTTATTAGAAATTATCACTGTTCTCTGTTTTTACAAAATCTAAAATCTAATTTTCAAGTAATTCTTGACCCATTAACTCCTGTAAATTTTGTTTAGTCCTATCTGAATATTTTCTGGCGAGGTGGTTAAAATATTATTTAAACACAGGGTATCATTTAAAGAAGTTTTATTTAAAAAAAGTAAATATTTACAGTTTTGCCTACTTTAAAATCAACATTTATATTAACGCATAACTAAATAGTTTGGCAGTACAAGCCTGACATTTAAAAGAAATTCATATTAGTAGGAGGGGGAAGTCACTAGATAAGCACTGGAAGTAAAGTTTAATCAGCTGGATTCTGACAGATATCAGGCTTTATGCTAGTGCAAGAAACCATCGCTTCAATGAAAGTTCCATAGATACTTCATGCAATCTTACAATGTTAATAAGGAACAGGAAAATTGGGGCAACTGTGTCCTCTGATCCAGTCTGTAAATTAAGAAGCGCGAGTGAGAAGCAGAGATCATAGGACCTTGTGATCAAAGCTGTTCAGCTCACCTACTATAGAGACTTTTGTCCAACAGATAGATCTTAAATGTGTGGAACATGGTAAACTTGTAAGGCAAGCATTTAATGTCTGTTGTTTAAAAAACCCCAACAAACAACACCCAAGCAACTTTTCCATGTGTTTACAGCATTCAAGTTAATTCTCTAGAAAAGCAGCTTGGCACTGAAATTAAGTTATTTCATGTAATAAGTATTTCTTTCTAATGTAATAACATGCAAAAAGTAATACAAGTGGGTTTTAAGCAGTATGATTGCCTGCTGATATTCGTAAAATATCTTTCTTGGTCCAAAAATTAAGGTTTGGTGTTGTGATTACAGGGTAACGTCTTGAAAATTATCAGCCTGGCTTTGGTGGAGAAGATTTATAAGAATAATATCATTATTTTTAGAACAATCGGGGTATGGGATGACACAATAAAACTTTTCTTTTTCTTCAGAGAAATAGAATTAATACATTGTATATCTGTTAGTTTGTTGTTTGTTGTTTTTTTTTTTAAATTTTCCATTGATCTGACTAAGCACTGAGAGGCTATGACTTGACAAAAACCTAACTCAAAAGTTCTGGTGACCTAATATTTTTTTTTTTTTTTGTTTCGAGTACAGCACTTAAATGGAAAATAAGTCTGAAATTCTAGTAACTAACTAGTATATTACATATTAAGATCAGTTGCAGGTAAAATTCTGTTATGTTGTTGCACATGCACACACGTTACTGTTTTGGAAGGAATTATTTGTTACCTTAATGATGAGGGAAAAATAGGAATATGGAGCATGAAGAAGCATCAGGTTAAATGCATCGTGAAAGAAATCCTTTTCTTCCCTCTCCATGTTTGTGGTGATTTACTACCTATTACTTTTCTTCTTTCAGACTTGTCTCCCGCCTTGCTTTTCCATTTGTGTTTGGAGACCATGCTGCTTACAGGATGAATTATAAAAAGCCTGAGACGCTGGGCATTACCTATCAGTTCATTCTTACTCTCCTTCCTTATAGTGACAGGTTTGGCCAAAAGAAAAACCTATTGTTAGTGAGCCAGAATCAGGTCTGTGTCTGCGTTTTAGGAATGTGCTTTTAATATTCTTGGACGACTTACCTCTCAACAAGAATTGTTGGTGTTGGAGCTGCAGACTGAATAAACTTCCTGAAAGGAAGCAATTGTAAAATATCCAGGAAGTTATTAGGAAATGCAAACTTCTGCTCCTGTCTGCGAACTGTATGAAGTGCTCAGACTTTAATAGCACCAAGCTGGACACCACAGAGCTTGAAAAAAATGGATTTGATCTTTAGTAACAGGAAACTTTTTTTATAGACTAGGTGTCAGAATTTCTGTCACATCAAGTACTGTTAAAGCTCAGGCTTTTAAAAAGCTTCTTAACCAGCCTGAGAAAAATGGTTTGTGGCAGTTCTTTGCAATGTGCAGTACTCGGCACTGCTGATAGAAGTGGATCTAATTTTCATTATTTTTCATGTTGATCCCATTTTATTTTTGAATACCAGCTTGTTAACTTCACTGTACTTCTATCTGGGAAAAACAGGCAGAATAGAAAAAATAGTTAGGGAAAGTGTAACAAGAAATGCAGGCCTGAAAAGGGAGGCATAAGAGAAGATAAATTTCTGTATGTTAGCATGTAGCTTTGTAGGGCCCCCCCCCTGGTTTTCCTTGTTTGAACTTTACCTCGTCTGAAAACAGCCTTACAGTTGCAGCCTGTATCCTGCTTTCTCTAGTAACACTTTTTATTAGTGGCAGTGTGACATAATGTGTTTTTTGTTTGGTTCCTTCCCCACCCTGGCTCTCGCCCACCAGCCAGACCTGGTTGGTCTGATGCAGGATGGGAGTCACTGTGCTGGTGCACTGCCATTTCTGTGTGTTTTATCCTCACTAGATTAGACTGACTTTAAAAGAAAGGAGTATCTCTTCATGGGGTTAAAAACCCTTTATGATTTTTCTTGATGAGAATTGAAGTCTGTGAGGATAAAGAAAATTTTAGGTGATTGTGTTCTTTGGCTGCTATAATAGGTGTGATTTCTTTGGTTTTTTTTTCTTATTAATGTAAGTCAGAACTGTCAGCATGTAAGAATTCAGTCTCAGATGGAATAACGATTGATTAGCTAACTGCAAGTGTTACAGAAGTATAAAATCAGTCTGTCCTCCTTTCTTGGGATAATGTAGATGAGGAATAACTTTTTTTTTTGTATTTGAACATGACCATTTTGAATTTTGAGCAAGTTTGAGTGTCTCTTGAATGTTCTTCAGGAGAGCTGAAAAAATTGAGCAATTTCAGGGTATGAAGGAAAAACGTTAACATGTAATGTATATTTTGTGGCGGTACTTTTACCATTTGGCGCAGATGCTATTAACTTGTTTCACTAAAAGACTCCAGCAGAAGGTTTATTGAGGGAGCTGAAATACATTTTTGAAGCTGCAAAGTGCTGTAGTTGTCACATTAATTTTGTAGTCTGCTCCAGGGTTGTTTACTGCTGCCCACTGCTGCTGCACAGACCATGTCACCAAGAACCCTATGCAGCTGCTTCGTCTTCTCTTTCTTTTCCCTAAAGCTTAGTCTGACTTGATGAAACACCATTATACAGAAGGAGCAAAATCTGTGGTGGGCCACATGAAGTAAGACAGACCAACTATCTTTAAATGTGGTCAGAGTTAGTTTGCAGAGTCTCCTCCTAGAAGTAATTCGTAACTGCTCTTGGAGAGAAGATGAGACTGCCTCTGGTGCACTCATGCTGTGAGATCTGTGTTATCCCAGAGGAATGCCGCTGTAATGGTGCTTCGCAAATTGAAATTCTGTCTCTGTAGCAAGGGCTTTATCCAGCAGTTGCTTTGAAAATCAGAACCAGTTCATAGACTGATGCTGGAAGCTGGCCGAGCTGGTGAAAGAAGTTGCACTGAGTTGCTGTTCCTTTGTCACCTTCTGCCTTGTGAGGGAGAGGACAGCTGTGTTTGGTGTTTATTAAAAATTTTCTTCAAGTTCAGTTGTAAATACAGCGAGCTGTAGGTGACACCCTAAACAGGAATATGGGAGGGTGCTGTGGTTAAGTCCTTATCTGAACGAAAGGGGAGAAGCTGTCCAGCTCGTCAGGAAATTCGATGATACGCTTCACATCAGCACCACATCTCCGTGTACTGTATGCTTGTAACAGCACTGCTGCTGTGTGACTGCAATGAGGTTTTCACAGTTTCAAAGAGTAGTAGTCAGTGTTTCTATTGCTTGCTTTTGTTTCTGTAACACAAATCTGGGAGGAAGGAGGGAAATAATAATTCTGCAACCTGTGTAATGACTATTTTCAATGTATTTGTAATTAGTATTGAAGTACTGTGGGCATTTTTTGATAGCTAAAAAGTTTGAGTTTTTGGTCTTTTCCTCGAGAGCAGTACATTTTCCTTCTTGATTCTATTGTTTTTATTAATGTTGTGGGACCTTTTTGAAATAATCTCTGTCAAATTTGCTTGAAATTTGCAAATACAGATTTGGGAGTTTCTGCAAGCAGGGACGGTGGATGCCCATATGTGTGTATATATATGCACACGTGCAAAATGAGCCTTGTTTTCTTAAAACCAGCTAGAAGCAATGACATGAGTATGGCTGATGTTTGATGGACAGAAGGATTTTTGACTTGCTTGTTATTTCTGTCTCTGACATAATAGTTTTCACTGCTTGGCTAAATTACAGGTTGAGCATGGTTTTTTGTGTTCCTTTTTAGCTTTGGCCTCTCAGTAGGTTTAGATATTTTAGCAGATCGTAGAATGAGTTAGCAAAACTCTGTCTCTTTTTCTGTGCGGTTTCATAGTAGCTGACCATGCTTGCTTGAACTGAACTAATTGGGGTGTGATTAAACTGATTTGCTTCTGAAGAGAACAGAAACCTACGTCATTAATGAACTCTAGAAGGTCATTTAACTTGTTTCTTTTCCTTCTTTCTGCACATCTTCCCGTGTAAACTGGAAACTTTGAAGGACTTGCAGTAAAGTATGTTTAGGCACCAAATTCAGTGATATCCAGACTTTCGAGAGCTTCAGTCACAGTGCAGTGTAAGTAGTACTTAAGCATGAATGTGCAGGGTTCATCTTGTCCCTCCCCGCCCTGCTCCTGGGTTTAGAAACTAATTTGATAAGGGAAAAGAACTTTGAAAGCGATTTTATTCTAGAATTAATAATGTAAGAAGTGGTGCTGGAATTTGATCCAATATTTATAGATTTCTGCTCTACAAGAGTTAGAACAGCCTCATGAGGTCAGTTTAAAATTCACATTTTTAATTATCTCTTAAAGCTGAAAAAATTGTTGAGTCCTCAAGAAGAATTTTGAAAATAATTCAGTTAGGAAGAGTTCTGCAATGCTCCTGTACTGTCCAGTTGTTCTACTTTCTGTTGCTACTGGAAATGCTTGTTGTCTTCAGAGTTTTGCTATTATTCCTACAATATAATTCTCAGAGAAGGCAACTATGGTGTTCCAGAACAGGTGAGACTTTTAGCTGTGAACTCTTGTACTTATCAAAACCCTTCTGCCCTTTCTTTTAATTTATATTATGTATTAATATCTCTTGCTTAGCTGCCTTCTTGAGGGCAGTTGTGGGTTTTATCCAGCTGCTGTGTTAGTTTCATTGATTACAAATGCTGGGCACTTCTGTCACTGCTGATGTGTTGATACCACTGTAGTGAGAAAGTTCTAATGTATCTTAACTATAATTGTTTCTTGAAATATTTTACTTGTGTGTTTTATAGGAGCTGATAAGTGCTTGTTAAGTCTCTTGAGGAGAACTTGTGTAAAAAGCCTGCAAATGAATGATCAGTCTGTTTTCAGCTGAAGTGTGGATTCCTCTTTGTATGGATCTGTTTTTTAGTCAAGGATTGGCTATTGTGAGAATCCTCACTCAATCCCCAAACTGATGCTTGGGAGATAACAATGTTCTCACAATTGTAATGTGCTAAGCATTTTTCACTTCACTCCCTGATACACTGGATTTTAAGGAAAGAAACTATATGTTTGTAATAACTTTATAAGCAAAAGTGTAGTCCGCTCACATTCTGTTCAGGGCTGAATTTTCTTGTATTAATGAACGTGGGTCTGTGAAACCTACTCAAAGAAAAAGAGGAGGGGTGCTGGGGCAGAAGGCAATAGAGGGTCTTCTGTTGGGACTTCAACTCTCCTAAGCTCACCTGGCAGCCGTAAGCAGGCATGGGGGGCATGGAAGAGTGTTCATACCACACTTAAATCCATGGTTTCCTTTGGATTACCCAGTATCTGGGGATACTGTTTGAATTGAATTTGCAGTGTATTGAGCCTGGGGTTGTAGAATTCAAGAACTGGTCCATATCTACAGATTTGGAAAGGAAAAGAAAATTCCATGTCCAGAAGAACCTGTTAAGTTAGTAAATTGAGGGAGACTAGCTTGTACTAGCCAAGATGATCACTCAAACACTTGAGATATTGCTGAATCATAGCAAAGACTCCTAGGACATACTGACCTTGATGTCATCCATGCTTCATGAAAACACTTTTTCTCTTGATCCTGGCAGTGCAAACTGTTGGTCCATGCTGGTTCTGGTGTCCTTACATGACTTGCATCTTGGCTGTATTACAGACACAAGATATATCGGGTACTGTAACAACATTGCTAATGCTAGTCAAGCTCTAAGGAAATGGGCAGCAGACTTTTTAAGGACTATTTTTGGTAATTTTTAAGTAGAGAATGCCTGAACATAAGTAGACTTCCCCATCCACTAATGAAAGGATTGGGGTTTAATTTGATTTAGTGTGTTTTCTGGTTATGCTAAATTACTTTGATGTGGCCCTTGTGGTTATGTATTGAATTTTTTTTCAGCATACTGGCTCCTCTAGTTTAACACCTGCATGGACCAATGTTGTAGCAGATTTTGTTGGTAAAACCTCTATGTGTAAGCAAATGGACAAGAAAAAGGATTTTGATTTATTAAACTGCATGTTAGTTTAGTAAATATTGACTAAATGTAGTTTGGGGCAGGGGTAAGTCTTTTGAATGAAAAGACAAATTTCAGCCTAAAGGGAAACTTTTAATGTAGGATCTATGTGTGTTTAAACAAAGTCTCCAGTGGTGAATGGATAGGACTGCTATGCAGGATTTATTATAAATTACCGCTGTGCTTAAGGTTTGCCACACATTGAGTTCCCAACAGTGCCAGCTTCGGTGATTTTTGTGGAAGATTTTCCATGAGAATGAGGTAAACTTCAGTAGGTTTCCAAAATTTTTACCCAGAATAGCTTCTAATTTCTACCTGTTTCTGTGTAAGAGCTTAGCCTGCTGTTTTTCTCCAAGCTCTATGCTGTTTCTCTGGAAGCCCCTGTCAATGCTTGTTATTGTTTGTGTTCATCGAAGTATTAGGGATTCTCATTAGGACCTCATGCTTTTTTTATCTCTGTGTCAGAAAGGTCCAAGGGAGTGCCGCCTCAGACAGTAGTGTTTCATCACATGTGTGTGTTGGGATCGACAGGAAACCCTTTCCTTTTTAACTGTGTGTTTTGTAAAACCTTGAGCAACAGCGGTAGCTTCCTCTGAGCTTTACCAAAAGCAGATGCATTCAGTTACTCTGAACTGTTTATTTACAGCATAATTCACTGACTAAAATGTCTGTAAGTGATGCAACTTTTTTAAAGGATCTGTCCTTGTGATTGTCTTTGAAATATTGGCTTTCCTTTAGGTCATATACAAATAGTACTTATTCATAGGTACTGTTTTTAACCGCCCTTATTTTGAATGGAAGTGTAGACAGTTAAAGAACATGATTCATTTTCCTTTAACCGTCTTTAACAATTCACCACCCTCCTCACTGTCTGAGTTCAGTTCACCTGAGAATAATTGAGCAAATTGGTTCATCCTTTATTATTGCCAGGTGCATGATGTACAGAGAGGTCCAAGCTTGCACCTTGCTCTTGTAGATGTTGCTGAGGGGAAGACCTTAGCTTGGAGTGGTGATGGAGCAGTTGCTGAGTGAAGGAATGGTTAACACATCTAGGACAGCTGAAGTGAAGTAATCTGTCACTTCACAGCTTTAGGGATTGTAATATAAATGTGTTTAAACTGGTGTTTATTTAACTATGTGAGCTGAGTAATAAAGTTACTACTTTTGTTGCCCAGCCACAAGTACCAGAACCCTATCATTACCTAAATTTATTCTACTCTTCACAAAATGGCCGCCTTTGTCTAGGAAAACAAAAACAAACACTCTGAACACCTGTTTTGAAGAAGACAAAAAAATGGACTTTTTTATGTATTAATGGTTGCATGATTCACAGCTGACATGCAGCATGTCTTATATTCCTTGAAACTGCAAGCATCTTTTCAAAAATCATTGTGGACATAGACCAAAATGCAGCTGCTTGCCATAATGCAAAAATGGACGTCTATGTCCGTTGAAGAACTGCCTGACAAAATGAAGTGTCAGATTTGAAAATTCACAAAAAGTATGCAGATTGAGTGCTTTTCTTGAATTTCAGGATAGAAATCTGTAGTGTTCAAATTCTGATAACCATTGACCTCAGAAGAAATCAGGTCACGTCCTTCACTAACAGTGGCCTTGTTAAGATTGCGTGATGAACAAAACAGCTGAAATCCAGGATTATCTATGGGAGGTTTTTATTAAAGAAAAATGTTCTTACAAAGAAATTCCTTTAGGCTACACCTGATTAGGTTTCTGTATTTTATTTCATTGTTTGATACTTAAAATTGTTAAAACATTTTTCTTAATGATCTGAGAATTTGTAAACTTTTTCACTCAAGCCATTTACAGATTTAATAACTTCAGTACTTTAGTTTTGCAGTTTAAAGCACTATAAAAATACAGAGAGAATAGTGTGAGTATAAAAATGCTGTCTGTGGCTCACCATATCTATCTCAAACGAGGCAAAATTCAAACTTTAATGCAAGTTTTGTAATTCATAACTGTTTTAGTGAAATAGATAATCTATCCATGGTGGTTGACTGTTAAACCTTATATACAAAGGGTCTGTTACTGCTTCATCTGTTGTTTTTGAGGGTGATGGATCGCAGTGTCTGAGCTGATGGAATAGCATTGTCGCTCTCTTTGTTTGCTACTCTTTATTTGTTGCGTTACAATTCTGAATTCCCCAAGACTTGAAAAAGATGTTGGATAAGTTTTTGAGGCCAGTTTAAAGATGATAATATTTGTTATGATTTTAGTTCATTGAATTGTTACAATAAAAATGTTTTTGTAAAGCATTTCTTTAAATCAAAGGAGAAAAAAACCCTCCTCATGTTCCAGAACTCTTACATTAAGGTCATAAATAGTCTTGTCCTTTTTTTAAGTCTTGTGTATGCACATTCAGCATGGGTAAAAGAAGCCGGTGTCATAGCAGAAAGGATTTTGGTTAATCTAGTTTGTTGCTATGCTTTTGCACTACAGAGCTGTATTAATTATTGACAAGACTAGCCTAATCCAAAGTCACTGCAGTCTGAGGCATTAATTTACCCCATAGCCTGGTGTGAATAGAAAAAAAAAAATTGATTCTTGCTTTATATGTGAACCATATTTTTGAAGCCAAAAACATTGCTTGATGTAGTGTTTTGTATAAAATAGATGAGGGTGGTAGACTAAGCATATGATGAAGTGTTGTGTTCACAGCAAAGTTCAGATATAAATGTAGGTTTTCTTTTAAATGTAAACTCTCATTCTGGAAACAGTGGTAAAGCTCTGCATATAGAACTGACTTTCATAGTTTCTGATATTTAGGTAGGAGATGAAATTTGTGTTTCTGTGGCTCAATTTGTTCATATGTTCTCAGTGTCTTGCCTTTGGCAGAGAACTACTTTGTGATTACTGAAGAGCTATCTTTATGGCCGACAGCTGTTTTGCTTAAGACATGGTGAAGAAGTTTAAAGAATCTACTGCAGAGTAGATTTGAAATTAAATTGTGTATTGGTTATTTGTAAAATGTTCTAGCAGCACCCAAATTTTGAGTGTTCAGCAGTCATAGTTAAGATAATTTGGTATTTTGAGTCTTTGATTTCAAGAAAAATGGTTAATTATTTTCTGAAGGTTGCATTGCCTTTTTTTTCTGTTGAGCTATGCTATGTTTGAGAGTCTCAGCAGCTCTAAAACATTTAACTTTCATCACTGAGTCAGTTACCCTCTCACTGACTTTTAAATTTACTTCATCCTTCTTCAACTTCTAAATTAATTGCTAATGTGGCCCTTCATTTTAAATAAAGAGTTACTACCAGTACAGGATACAAAATAAACTGGTCAGTCATTTCAGTCATAAGAGTTGCTACAGAACTTTCACCTATTGTTTTTGACCAACAGCAGGGTATTGTTATATATGAATTTCACAGAGCTCCCTTGTTTAATTTAAAATATTTCTTAGCATCTGATCCACTTCTGGATTTTTAATTTTTTTTTTAATAGAGGCTATCATGAAAAACATACTCCATATTTTTTATTAGAGCTTTTAAAAGGATTTGAATAAATCAGGGGAAACTGATTTTTGGTCTTATCGATTTTTTCATTATTTAAGTTCTTTGTAGAGTTCAGTGCATAATGTAAAAGTGGTAGGTACCTTAGGGAAGAGACTGTAACTGGGTTATTGTTTGCAGATAACTGAATAGATTCTTACATCCTCAGACTCAAAGGGTGAAGAACTTGGTAGGAGGTGTGGTGCTGAGGAGATGCTGCTGGTTCCACAGGGAATACCGTGGGGAGAAGTTGCTTAGGGATGAAGATGTGATGGAAGAAAAATACTGATGATAAGTTTCTACCAGGAGGTATAAAGAGGAGATGAATGGATGCTGGGAACTCCTGCTGCTTCTCTTCATATTGTGATTATGTGCTACTCCATGATCCTGCTGAAGATTTGGTGATGCATTTCTTAACCCATGAGGTCTTAATACTCAGTCTTTCTCCCTGGTTACCTTTTTTCCCTTGTTCCAGCCTGTTTCCTAGCTCTGTCCTAGCTACTTTCCTCTGACCACATTTCCTTGTCTTCAACCAGCACCTTTCTGAACTTCCAGATCCCAAGATGCATTTCACAGCAGCATGTTCTGCCTGTTTTTAAAAGCTCCAAATCTGAATTATGAGGTGTATCTTGCAAGAGTGTGCTTAAAGCAGAGCTTGAAAGCCACTCAAAATTGTAATGCCATCCTGTAATACCTGTTATGCATAAAAGATTCCATTTCTACTTATCGGTTGTTTGAAAGGTACCAACTTTCTCGGGGTAAGCTCATGGATCTTCCTCTGTTAGCTCCATTGTATAACTCTCTTGTTTGGAATCCACCCGTGACACCTATGCACCTGAAGTATCATTCTGCAGAGGTAGAAATGTTATCCTACAGTTTCTTTGCCCATCTTTAACTTCTTGGTGTCCTGGGGGACTTCATAAATATCACTTCCTCCAGCAAAGCTGCTGACATAAAGCAAAAGCTATCAATAAATTATTCATATGCTGTTCATTTTCTATGTTTAGGAATTAATGCAGCTTCACTTAAAAATTCTCTTCCATGGCTGAAATTGAGTAAAATTGCTGCATACTAAGTTACATTTTAATTTTCAATAAATTATTTTGCATTTTAGAACCAGTGGTTTGAAAAACAATTAAAAATTGCTTAAAATTTCCCAGTGTAATGTTAAATAGTGTGGGTAGGCCCTATTTAAAAGAATTCATGATGTGTACTTTGTTAATGCAGGCTGCTTTTTAGACAGTCATTTTTCTAAAGTGTAGTTCTATACTGTCTCTAAGATATAATTTGTGATACTTTAATACACTTATGAGCAGTATCTTCAATTTTGAAGTTACAAGATCTTGGTTTCATTACAGAACAAAACAAACCCCACAAGTCAAATACCTAAACCTCTCTAAATCCCCCAAGCCTGTGGTGTTGATTGCTTCTATCACATTTGCGTCATGTTATTTTTCAAGAATGTGTTTTCTTTGTAATTTGAAGAAAGTGTGAAATTATGTTATGTTCTTTCTCTCATTTTAGCAATTATCAGAGAGGCAAAGGCATATATATATGTATGTAAGTAGGTTAATTCTGTAATGCTGTTACTCTTCACCTTGTCTGTCTTGGTCTTTGTGTATTTGTTTTTTGATTGGTGGGTTGTTTTGTTTGGGTTTTGGGTTTTTTTGTTTATTTTAAATCTTGGACCATACTTCTGGACTTGTTATGGGAAATAAGCACTTTAGGTCACAGATTTAGTTCATGAAAATGTCCAATTTATTGCACAGACACTTTGTCAGGCACTAAAACACCAAGAACATGCTGTGAAGGTAGATGGGAAATGTACGTCTTTGAACAGATAGTAAAGATGTTTAAAAGCATCCACCCTTTTGCAAGGATAGCAGATTAAGAGAAGCGTTATTAGCCTTGCTTATGGGAAGGAATAATGAAGTATGAGGCTTTCCTGGGTAGTTATTAAATGAGCACTTTGCAACATCTCAGTCATCTCAATATCGCTTTTACTTTTTAGTGTTACTACGACTTGTCGTTGTGGTTTGCTTTGAATTATATGAAAGAAAATATTTAATTGCTGTGATGGTCCTAAAAGGTAGTTGCTGTGATTTGAAAGTGTTTGTCTTAAGGTTTTTTGCCTTGGGCATAGCATGTAATTCACTGTAGCTTTTTGAAACCTATTTCCTTAGTGACTGAGAAGCAGAAAGCATGGTGACAGTGGGTATCAGTGTTGTGCATAATCTCTTAAGTAAAACTTAGTTGTATTTCTTTTACTATGCAGAATCCAGTGTGAACCAATATAAGTATTTTGAGATGGGTATTTTTAGCTGCTGTAAAAATGTGGTAAAGGAAAATACAGTTAAGTGTTTTCTTCTGCTGTGTTCTTGTGTAGTGAAACGTGCCAGACTGTGGATGAGGGTGGTTGCGGTCTGTGCTGGTGGTGAGGAGCTTCACAAGGACCTCACAGCATCGAGCAAGTTGGCAGGTGAACATCAGTGTAGATTCAGGGTTCATTAAAGCTTTGAGGGGAGAAATGATCCAAACTGAACCTACCTGCTGCTGTGCTCAGCACTGGCAAGTTACAGCTCGTGGAGTCATGGGAGGCAGTTCTTGGATGGCATTAGCCCAGGATGCAGTGGCAGCCAAAGTCCATGGAGCGCAGTACATCATTCAGTGGGGAGAGGGTATTGGGAACGTTGTTTGCTGCTATGTAAAATAGCTGGTGGTGCGTGCAGTTCTAGTCTCTCTGCATCTCAGGAAAGTAGTGAGGTTTAGAGAAGGTTTAAAGCTATGAGCATTTGGTCTGGGGCAGAGGAGGCTGAGGCTGGAGAATGAGTCTGAGGTTTGCCAACTGGGGAAGGCAGTGGGTGAGGCAAGTGCACAGTGCTCTTCACCAAACCCTGAAGCACTACAGCCACGAGTCATTTGGTGAAAGCAATAGCTTAGTTAAAAACAGGTAATAGGAAGAATGACGTTACACAGTGGGGTTTGAAATTCTGGAACTTGTTGCCACAGGAGGCTAGAGGCAGGCAGCAGATTGAGGAAGAAGTTAGGCTTGTTGATGAATGACAGGTCAGTAACAGGACAGTAAAAGTCTAAGCAGCTATTTACCCCCTGCAGTTCCTTTGTAACAGCTGTAGATACTGGAGGAATGTAAGGGGAATGGACTAGAGAGAACGGTCAGGCTTTGGTATTTTCATTTAAAAAATAAAGAAAACCGCTGCTGTTGCTATTGCTGAAAGCAGAACTGTAGGTCTCACCCAATGTGGTATTATGTATGTTTTCTTAATCAAAGTGGAGACAACTTAGGAAAGGCATCCTACTTAAACAAAAATTAAGCTTCCAGCTGGCTGTCATGAATTTCTCTGCTTCCTTTTATGACGCTGCTTCTACATCTCTCCATTCATGGAGTTTTGTATTTTGCAAATCCTGGAGCTGTTGTGACACACTGTGCAGGTTCGGGCTGCAAGGACTGTTTTCTTTCTTATTAGTGCACTGCTGTGCCATATCAGTAAGAAAAGAGGAGTGTCACTCCTTCATTTTCATGACTAGAAATGTGAACTGTTGATACGCTACCAGATTTACAATCTTTTTACATTCAGTAGCTGTTAACGGACAATTACAGGATTTATATATGACTGCTTCCTAAAAAAAATTCGAACAAGTGTGTGTCTACAATGGAGGGTGTTCTGTGATGGCAGATATATCCTTGAGATTTTTCTAAGTTTGATTAGAAGAATCTAAGTGATGGGGAGCCTTCCACACTATTGGTCATCCAGTCAAGTGGTCAGTTGCTTGTCTTAAAAACATGGCATCTCTATTTAAAGCTTGTGGACAGAGGCAAAACAAGGAATTGAAATATATTCTAATGTTTTTGTGCATTTTGTGCTTTTGAGTTGCCTTCTATTTTCCTCAATAAAAAATTAGGTCTTCTGGAGGGACTTTATATATGGTTTACATTTGTAGGCTTCTGCTGTAGTTGTCTTCTCAGTAAAAGTTTGGCTTATGCTGTGGGTGTTGGATCTGGATATACATTTCTAGTAAGTTCTTACTTACTTATCAATGGCATAATTCATAGTTCATGTTAAATTTATGTGATGTTCTGACTGTAGAGGGAGTTCTGGCATACACTTTTCCATTTGTACTGGCAACGCTGGAGTATGTGGCACTTGGGGACGTGGTTTAGTGATGGACTTGGCAGTGTTAGGTTTACAGTGAACTCGATCTTAAACATCTTTTCCAACTTAAATGATGCTATGATTGCTCAGGATTTGAGTTTTATTGAGCCCTAGCAGTATAATGCCAGTGTTTTCAGTGTTGTAGGAGAGACATGGAATATGTTTGCTATGTTTTTCATTAAAAATTTTGAAATGTGTATTTAATTGCAAATTTATTTTGTGCCCTTTGTAAGGTGCCTAAAGTCACTGAAGTCTCTCATGGCCAAATGGATGAGAGATGACTCCCATCTGTAAGGAATGAGAAATTGATTAGCAAGAGCTATAAAATGAGTAAGGTTATCAACTGAAGTTAGCGGAAACACTGGCATCAGAGTATGTCATCACCTCTCTTGCTAGCAGATTGCATATTTCCTTAGGCTGAAGTGCCTGTTGTAACATTTTTTTCTTAGGAGGTGGGAAGGTGTGGCAGTTGTCAAGTACGTATCACAGGAGGTTGACGTTGGGTAGATCTGAAATGATGCTGTTTCATCTGAACCTTTCAGGCTTGAAACAGTGCTTAGTTCGCTTTAGAAGCATGAGATAAATTTCAAGTGATTGGTGATGATATGGTGTATTTGAAATGGAGCTTCTAAATCTAGACTAGGATGAAAAGAAACTTGTTTTCTGGAAATACCTTGTGTTTAGTGCTCTAGGTAGGCAAATGCTTTATAAAGTAACTGATTGACAGGCAGTGCGTTACCGCTTGCACACACTGCAGCTGTAAATCCTCTGAAGCTCAGTGCATTTTATAAGGGAGAAAATGTGAGTCTGAACGTCAGAATTACCCATTGTCTAACCATACTGAAATACCACTGCTTCGATGTTTGTGGGGGTTCCTTTTCAGGAAAACCAAATAATGTACTAGTTTTGAAGTACTGCGTAAGAATTGCAATTAAGCTTGTGTTGTGTGAAGTATGGCCCTGTGTACACACATATCTTTGCCAAAGAACTTATGGTTAACTTTTAACGAGTTAAATATGGAAAGGATAGAACACAGGCAAAGCACTAAAGTTTTATAATAAGAGTTTTAGTGTAGGCTAAACCCCAAAATCTTTTCCTTTTATATTTAGAAAAGTGCCAGTGTTTTTGTGGGATGACTAAACATCTGGATGTTCTCTCTTTGCTGTTGCAGTTTCATTAGATATTGCATTTGTTGCTTTTATTTAAATTTTCCCTGAAGATGCAAATTAAAATGAAAGAAACACAAACTTCAAACCATTTCTGTGCTGCATATAGCTGTGGAGCACTGCTTTTGAAAAGCTAGTTATTAGGCTTTTGTGAATTCTTTTCTTGCAGGAACAAAAGAATGGGAAAGTCTGAAATGCATGAGAGAAAGTTGGAGCTGTATGCGACTGCACTGTACTTCTACGAAATGAAAAAGACTTGTGGGTTTGGAAGTGTACTTCCAATATCAAACACTTAAAGTCTGGTGTGGGACAGTATTTAATCTGGTCCACTTAAAGAACAAAGCAACATACTGAAGTGGTTCAAATGATAGAAAAGGAGTTATAAATTCAATGGAGTTAAGTTCTGCTTTGGTCTGGGGGACTCTAATGCCAGCATATCTTCCAGGTACACGTTTAGCTGAATTTAGAGAACGGGTTTTCTCCTGGGAAAGGAAGGCTTGGATTTGGAAACTGTTGAAAATACATGACTTTCAGCAATGTCTTTCTAGCTGATAATGGATTAATTTTTCAACTGCAGCTTTGCAAAGCTACTTTTGTTTTGCAAAATGCTCGGTTTTCAAGAATATTTATTTCCTAAATGTGGAAAACTAATGCTGTTTGTATTAGTGATCCCATCTTTCCAGATTGCTTGCTTGTTTAGAAACACTTTCATATTTGATTCATTTTTATTTTTGTTGCAATTGGTTAAATAAGAGCTTCAGCTTTTTCAGTGGGACTTTTTTAAAGGCAAAAGGGCATTTTGGGGAAATGAGCAGCTCACAGCAGCCTTCAGTTTGCATCTAGGAGTTATGAAATAGTTTTCCTTTAAGTGTGTTGTGGCATTGTTAATCCAGATCTGGCAGTTCTGTTTCGTATACAGTTAAAATGCCATTACTGTTCTGGGAAGAGTGGAAGTAAAGTATCCAAACCACTGTTATTAAACTACTAGCACCAGAAGGGTACTGCTGATATCTCCTAATCTGTATATTCTTTCTCTTTTTGAAATTGTACACTTTAACCCCATTTTATAAAATACTATTTAAATTATAAAAACCTGTTCAACTTGCTAGATATCATTATGAATGTTTGTAACTTCAAATGGAAAATGCTAAGCTTTATCTTCAAGAATGTCTTCTTACTGTAGTTAATACCTGTTTGTTTTAATCTCGGTCTCTTTCCTGGAGTTGCTTTTTTAAAAAAAAAAAAAAAAAAAAAGCCAAACCCAGTTATTTGATTTTGATGATCTTAAAATTTCCTCTGGTCTGTCTTCATCTGTTAGTTCTCTGCTGTTTTTCCAGAGTATAAAACTATATTTGAAAAACTAGTCAGTGACTTTTTAGATTGTTACTTCAGTTAATAATGTATGGATTGTTAAAAGTAAGTCTACTTTCTTCTTTCAACGTGTTTGACACTTCTGTTTTCCAAGCCACCACCTCTTACTTCTCGTCTTTGATCGCAGTTGAAGAGAGAATTAAGGCAGTTGCAGTGTTCCAGCTGTTGCTTGCTTGTGCTGCAAACCTTCAAGTCTGGTCCATTCCATCTGGACAGTGAAAATGTGATGGAAGAGGAACAGATAAATTAACCAAATAAAGCAGGTGAAGTGGAACAACTAAATACAAGCAAACATGGACATTTTAGGTTAGTAGCTGCAGAAAGGTGACTCTGTTAACAATGAATACAAGTTCTGCCTCTCTTTACAGCCTTCTCTATTTCTGTTCACACCTTGGAGAAAAAGGAGATTATTGCCCAGCATTAAGAAGGGAAGATTGATTATTTTAAACAACTTGAAGTAGTAGCCTTTTCTAATAGTAATTGGGATGCATCTCGTGAGTTTATATTGTATCTTACTGGTACATACTGAGGCAACTCTCAGCCAAGAAGAATGAGGGAGAGAAAAAAATTGGTTCTAAAATTAAACGGTTTTGTGGATACCTTCATTTCATACAGCAAACTTTTCTCCTAGCCCTTACTATCTTACTATCTTAGCCCTTACTATCTTTCTGTCTTCCTACCGGAATGCATCCTCTTCATGTTGTGGGCCTTATTTTGTTTTCTTTCTTGGAGATGGAGTACTGCTCTGAACTGTGCCAGTTTTCATACGGAGGACTGTAACTTTGTTAGAGTGTGTGGTTTTGGTTTTCCTTTGACATTTTCTAAAAATCTGAGTAGTTGGTTTTAATTTTGACTACTACCTGCAGGTTGAGAGACAGGGATTTGGTAAACTAAAATACTTTGTCCTGTTTTGACACTACTCTCTCTCCTTGTTCTCTTATTCTTGCCTTTCTCAAATAAGATTACTTCTGGGAGACCTACCTGGCAAGCGATGAGACCCACTGCCTGAAGATAGTTGGGGTTTTTTGTTGTCCTTGGAAGTGCATATCTGTATAAACCCCTTTTCCATATGTGTTTTTCGTCTTATAAGAGTCCAAAAAAATAGCAAATCATTATCAATCTGGTCAAGGCATAGTACACAGAAATTGTAGGTGGCCCTGTGTCTGTAACAGTGAGTTGATTTGGTTTTAAGCTCCACAGTTCAGGGGTGGGAAGTCAGTTATGATATTTTTTTTATTTTTTTTTTTTTTCCAGAAGAGCTGTTTTGCAGCAATACGAGTGTTTCTCACAGAGGGCACCTCCTATTGTGTTGTATTGCTATATTGTACTTTTGGCTTGTGAAGTGGTTGAAGGAAGCTAGAATAGCTTCCTGATTACTTCCACATCCTTGGACTGATTCTGTAAATGACTCAAGTTTAAAAACATTTATTTTCCATTGATCACTAGCTTTGTAAGAGGGCAGGCTGTTACTGACTTACTGTACTTAAAAACTAGCAAAAAGGAGAATAGGAGATGTAGAAGCAAGTCATAATGTGCCAGTGATGCACCTTCATGCGAACGTGATTGAGTGTGAACAGGAACTTTGCTGACAAGAATTCACACAGAGAAGTAGGAACTTTATATTTTCATTAGAAGAGAACTCCTATGATAGATCTTCCCCCCCTTTTTACAGCTTGTAGTTTCTAGAACTGCATTTGTCATTCACTTGGGAGGTTTTGGTCTCTGGGGAAAACCTTGAGTTTGTTTCTCCTAATGTTGCTACAAGAAACGTTGAAAACGCTTTATGTTGCTTTAAATGAGGAGCATAGAAAATCTGGAGACTTGTACTTTATTTTGGGTGTGGGTTTTTTGGTCCTAATGGAGAATCTGAAACCTTGGAGGAGTTGGTTTTGTTTATTTCAAAGGGAATTTGCTCTCTGATTTTCAACTGATGTTGTTCTGCTTTGTGCAAGTGACAGAGATGTCAGCGATGGAGATCTGTGGTACAACTGCGGAGGGAAAAATACCCTCCACAGTCCTGCAGTTACTCTAGTAGGAAGGGGATGCTTCCCTGTGAGTACATTGTTCTGTGAATAACTTCAGGCAGCTGTGGAGTATCTACTAAGAGTACAGCAGCCTTTCACGAGGATCTTCTGCAAATCCCTTTCCAGAGGCAGCCATGGCATGTAGGACTGGGGCTGCTTCTGCTTGAGTAGGAGGTTCAGACTGGTGAATTTGATTTTGCTTAAAAGCTGCCAGGATTTCGTGGAGTTGTGGAGGATGAAGGGATTCATTTTTCTTGCATTAGTGTTACTAAAATTGTCCCTTACTTTTTATTCCAGTTTGAAGAATTTCACTTTCTCAGTCTTAAGTTTTGTAAGAGAAACCCTCGGGCTGTACTCATCAGAGGATACATGTTACCACCTTCTGTGGTACCATTATAAAATTATTAAACATTTCATATTTTACAAGTGACTGGCCAAAAAGAAATCCTAGTTTTCCATGCTGAACAGGTACGATACTATGCAATCTTCTAAGCTTTTCATTGAACGGGAAACATTTTTTCTTACTCTTATATAGCTGCTGAAGTTTTACCTCACTTCATTACTTATTGTTCATAATTGTATGCAATCTTACGAATGATAAGATTCTTTTTAAGAGAATGGATTTACTATCTATTTGATTTCCAAGGTGTTGGTTACACACATGTTGTACTAAAACAACGTGCACTAAAACAATTCAACACATAAATATGAACTCATTGTACATCTGGTTTACATGGGTTTATTCTAAAGTTTTATGCAAGTATTTTTTTTTAGTATGGGCAGTTCTTATATTGGTAACTGTTTCTTGAGTGTTTAAATGTAGTCATGGCATTGCAAACTGATCTGTAACTTTCCGGTGAGCTGAACTATGTGTATGTTTTTACTGATACCCTTCACTACTTCCTTTGCTGACAAATTTCTTCAGAGGCATGGAAATTAAATTGTGGTTTCAAAAGTGTGTATATTTTTTTTAATAACATGTGCAGTATAGGTGTATGTAGCTTGTTTTATTGTCTTCCTGAACTAAAGCTCGGATTATTATTTCTTTCTTTTTCCAGTTGTAATGAATGAGTCACTTCTGTTTATAAGGATTTGGTTGTTTACTCTGACAAACCCTTGATAGGAGACACTCGACAAGATCTCAGTAAATCAATTTGTTCAGGATCTATAAGCATCTCATTAGCATTTATTTGCAATGTTCATTCTAAGCTCAGCTGCAGCTGTTTAACACACTGAATCTCTCAAAGATTTCCAGGATTGTAAGCATATGTTTTGAGATTGTGCTTTAAGTGGAGGAATTTTGTGGGCTTTTTTCTTCTTTTCATTGCTGCTGTTAACAAAGATCTTTTTGAATTGAATTGCAGGC
Source organism: Athene noctua (assembly GCF_965140245.1). Taxonomy (NCBI): domain Eukaryota; kingdom Metazoa; phylum Chordata; class Aves; order Strigiformes; family Strigidae; genus Athene; species Athene noctua. The sequence goes on along the minus strand of NC_134049.1, from coordinate 22,451,795 downwards.
TCTGTGTCTATAATCTTTCCCATTTTTGACTGCTGAAAGCTGAGTTGGAAAAAACATTCTGCTAGAGCTGCGTGACTGAAAAACTATTCTTCCCGTCATTCTTTTTATTTCACCGTTGCTGTGAGGACAACACTCACATTTTAGCTGTAGTTTCTGAAATAATAGTTAAAAGGAATCATAGTGCTTTTACCTTCAACAAATCCCGCATGGAGACGTGTGATGTCATTGTCTTTGGGACTTGCAGCACAATGCATCCAGAATTTACATGGCGCAGGCTGCAAGTCAAATGATAATGCTTTATTTCAGATTGACTGATGTGCCTTGTAACACAAAAGGAGGCCAGGACTACCTGCAGCTCTTAGCAATTGATTTTTCAATACAAATCTCATAATAGTCTAGTTTTCTGCTACACTTCTTTAAAATAGTCAGATACCAGCATTTCAAAAAGGTAACTAATAGCCAAAGTTATATCACCAAGATTTTTATGAGGGTAAGTTATTCTTGTTTTTATTTTAATTTCAGAAACTAGACTGTGGGGAATGAGAAAATAAACAAACTAGAAGCTTTTCAGAGTGCGGCTGGGTAATTCAAATACTACACAGCACGGGCTGGAGCTAGAGTTTGGTCTGTGCATGGCAGTTAGTGATCAGCATGCCTGTACGTGTGCTCTTTATTAAAACTTTGTATGTGTGCCCTTTATTAAAACTTGACTGTAACAATGGTGAAAACCAGTTTTTAGGAGAGTACAAGTGTGTATAAAATGGTTCTCTTTTCCACTCCTGCCATAGCAAATGAAAATGCCTCACTTGCAAAGCAGAAGTTGATATTTGACACCCTTAATATTTAAATTCCTCAGACTTCCTGCGATTTGCTGCACTCTCCGTGGCTCACCTTAATTGAGATAACCTGTGTTTATTTTTTTGCTTTTGTATTCATGTGATGGAAGAATGACTGCAAGGCTCCAAGCTTCTTTCAGCTTAAGTGGTGGTTTGCATGACCCTCTCCACATTTACCCCTCTTTGGGCATCTTCCCCTGCTCTCAGTACTTCTTGCTGAGAGTGACCACGGAGCATCTCAGCCTGGTTATTGCAGAAGGCTCCCTGCTCAACTGGTGTAGCCATGGAAACGGCAGGATGGGATTCCCAGGGCGCCCCATCCCCCTCACCCGCCCTACCGGGCTTTGTGGCCAGGGGCTGGGGGCTGCTGGTCCAGGGCTGGTTGGGCGGAGGGATTGGGACTGCCCCCGGGAAACCTGCCCTTATCGTTAGAAGGCTTCCAAGTAGAGCAGTTTCTTTGACCTCTAGGTACAGTCAAAAAAAAGAAAATCAGCGCTTCCTTCTCTGTCAGCCGTGGGTACGCTGGGTGGTGCAGTGTGCTGGAAATCTTGTGCTAATCTGTCTGGCTTGCTTTCATATCTAGCAAGCAGTTTTGCTGGGGCACTTGGAAATAAAAGAAATTGTGAGACAATAAGCTGTAGTAATTATTGAAGAAATAATATTGCGTATTTGGAGCTGTTTAAAAACCCCTAGATTTCATCAGTCAGCCCTAGTGTACCAACTTTTTCTGGTAAGTGTATCAGAATAAAAAGTGTCATCAGATGGAGGTACCTGAGTCAAAGGCTGTTTGTTTGCAGAAGCTGGGGGAAGTTGCTTGCTTTGCTAGAAACATTTTTCAAAAAAATCATTATTTTCTGCAAATGGGAATCACATTCTTTCACTGTAATCAGTCCATGATCTGCAGAAGTAGAAGTAGTCTACAGTCCAGCAAGCTGTTTAAATATTATTTTCTAAGTTCCTTTCCTTATATGGGAACAGATATATCATAGCTCATTCCAGCTGTTTACTTGTGGATTTCTAGTACTCTGGGTATCCTTGCTAGGGTTGACCTAGCTTGATCAATAGTTCAGTGAAAAATTGGTAGTGTATTTTCAGCTTAGATCATTAATGGATCAATGATTTGGGGAGATTCAAAATATCACCCGTACAAAACATTTCTCGTGGAAAAAAATGTATTTATGGCTGAATCAGTTATGCTGAAAAAATGATTTAATAAGAAATCTGTGAACTATAATTGCAGGATAGGATAAAGAAAGCTGAATCTTAATATACGTTGCCATGATGAAGAAAACATTTATGACTTAGATTTTGTTAATATTCCTTCTCCTGCAGTATAAGACAAAAAAGAACACAGTTTGCAACTGGTGCAAAAATCCAAGGTTGTACTTAAAAAGATTGAACCAAGGAGATGGCAAGGAGACAGCTGTGAAGACAAAGATGCAATTTGTAAGCGTGTGTAGAATTCTGGAGAGTTTTGCAGGACATGTGTTCATTTCTTGAACTTGACGTTTAAATAAAATAAAAAAGCATGGCATTAACCACCAGGAATGACCACGTGTGAGACATCACTTGTCCATGCCCCAGAGCAGTGCTCTCATTCAGCCAAAGCACCAGATTAATTTTTAAAAGCCTTGACAAAACCCTGAGTGCTGTGCCCAGTCGTTCTTGTTCCACCTGCCCCAGTCCTTGCCACTTGGATCTTTGTGGCAGGCAGCCAGCAGCATCCCTCTGCCAGCCTGGCCCTGTTCCTGTCCTCTTGCATCACCTGGCGATATCATTCTGTTGCTTGACATTAGCTGAAGGCTTTCTCGGTTCTGTATGTTAGAAAAATTAACTTTAGGTCATGATTGTAAGCAGAACGGCCTTCCAGATTTACTTTGTGAGTAGTAGTGTACCCTCTTTGCAGAGGCACTCCAGTGCCTCTTCTAATTTCTGTTTTATACCAGTGTTGTTGTCTTTTCTGTATTAAATTACCCACTTTTTTTATAAGTTTAGTTGTTAGCTGTGAAATACTAGAAAGTACGTTTATTCCAACGCCACACACAAATAATAGAAGGGTGGCCAAATATAGCTGTGGTACTGGGTTGTTAAGGTAAGGCTAGGAATGTTTTTTTGTCCTAACACTGATACCACGAAGATGAGATGACAAGCAGATGGCTGAAAATGCAGCTTGTTTTATTTTTAACTCAGATTTAAACTTCAGAATAGTGTAGTGTAGGCTGATAGTATACTCTGATTGTAGCTTGAAATAACTTTCTTTTTCTTGAGACCCTTTGCCTACACTGAAAAGTCTGTCTGTCTGTAGTAGCTCCACCTATCTCATTCTTTCAAGGTTACCAGTAAGCTGGAAGGAGGAGCTGGATAAGACAGGGAAATCTGGAGTGAATAAAATACAGACCTTTTTTTTACGTGGTTACTGAAGGTGAGGGTCTGTGGCAGTTCTGAACAATCCTTAGTGAGCTGCTGCTTAACCTTGGATTGTAGAGTGGGGAAAGAGCTCCCATTTCCCACCTGATCACTTAATGAAGACCCAGTTGTATTTTTGGCATAGCATTTAGAGAATGATCTATGAGTGGCATGCAAAATTAATGATATTTGATTTAATCGATGAGATACCACAGACATCTTAATCTAGTAATAAGTTTTGACCATGTTAATTCTGATTTTTTTCCCTATGAACTAAAAGCAACTTATGCAGACTTAATGAGTTGCTCTTGTAATGTTTTCCTCAGCTTGCTGTTTGGATGTGACCTTTGCTCTGATAGGCTTTTGGTTCCGTGTGGTGTTTTTAGGCATTTGCTTTTGGTGCTGACTGTACTTGTGACAGCCAGCACTTTGTGCTACAGACCTGGGAGGAGGTGGCACTGCAGGTTTCACCAGCCATTATACTTACCTGGAGTTCCAGTCAAGTTGTAAAGCTTCAGATTAACTGGTGCTTCCTAGTGTGTGTAGAAAACCAAATACACAATCATTTCTTGTTGAACAGTTGACTCGGATCTGTGCAAAGAATCCTAACTGCTTACCAAAAGATGCCTGCCTTCCAGTGTCATCATTGCCCCTTTGTTGTGCTTTGTGGCTGTGAGACCTTTCTTTGCCTTGCTTTTTTTTTTCTTTCACTCACCTGTTCCAGACAGAGCTCTTGTCAGACAGCGTTCTTTTATGGTCTTTTTCCACCATGGGGTCCTGTAGCGTAGCCCCATATTTTCTAAAGTATCTAGATCATTGTAGTTCCCAAGATCTCTCTGATTAAATACATTCTGGTAAAAATAATTCACCTAAACGATCAATTTAAAATAGGTAGTGCTAGCACCCAGGGTTACCTTTTTCTCTGTATATTTGAACAGTTAAACTGGTGAGATGAAGCCCAAGTTCATTGCCCCAAATTGCATGGGACTGAAAATAAGCAAGAAGTCATACCTTGTGTAAGAGATGCCCTTGGCCAGCACACCACCTGCTTCACTGAACATATTTATGAAGATCACCCAGGTTGCTTTAGCAATAAAATGAATTTGAATGCTGAGGTATCTCTAATGCCATTGGTTAGGTCTTAAATGATCTATTGTATGCTTTGTCAAAAACCATGCATTTATCATCTGCCCCATTGGTAGTCCTAGCTTAGAAGTCATTGTGTATATACATTTGTACAGCTGTGCTGATGTGTATAGTTATAAGGATATATAAAATGAGTCAGTATATAACTCGGTATAAGAAGACTTTTATATGCTTGTATTTGGGATGTGAGTATTGTGTGCAGAGGGTAAAATGAAGGTGACCTAGCTCTGGGTGCTCAGATTAGATACTGTTATGTAATGTCTTCTTTCACAGGATTCCTGACACACTTTAGCCTGTGGCTCCCTGAGCCTTGCCCATCTGCCTGCCCTGGTTGCAGTTCCTCCAGCAGCTGAGTTGCACTGGGCACTCCTGCAGGCTTTTCTTATTGACACAAACTCTTGTGCCAAATATTTAACAGTCTTCTCATCTCCTGACTTTTCTCTCATCTTCAGCTGAAGGAGAGAGGAAATCATGCATGGATTGCTGTGGCTGGATGTACTGGTCTGGGAATGAAATACTGTTAGAACCAAAGCTGTTAAGTGTGAAAATGTGAATAACTTGCCCCTCCCTTTTTTACTTCATGTTTACAAAGATGAAAACCACTTTTAATATATGCAAGCTATGTATTTTAAAACTTTGGGAGACAGAGTAATTACATTTTAATATTGGCTGTAAGAAATCTCTGCTATATAGAAGCCCGAATGAAATAAGGGCAAAGGATCTTAATATTCTGTGATTTATATCCCTTCTCATGTGCAAGCAAGATGATAGTGTGGTGAGGGAGGAGCCCAGTAGTGCATGTTATTGGGTGATTCAAAGGCAGAAAATCTAAGATAATGTTTTACAGAAACATAACAGTTTTGTTGTTTTTGTTTTGTTTTTTTTTTTTTAAGTGAACATATTAATGTTTTATTTGTAAATGCAGAATGGTGCTGTTCTTCAAGAGCATCACCTCATAGATGCTGCTTCTCTTGATCAGTTCCCGACTTCAGTTTGCCCACTTCCTCTTATAATCATATCTGTAGCAGTGGATGTTTCTGTTACGGAGCTGATGAAACAATTTTACATGCTCTTGTCTGGGACTTTTTCATGGTTAATAGTGACATGAGTGCTTGATTTTCCTGGAAGGCTGTATTTCACCCCTCACATGACTGAAAGGAGGTAGTTCTGTTTTCTGGTTGTAGTTCTTTTTTTCTTTTTTTTTTTTTTTTTTAAAAAAATCTAAACAGAAAAACCCTGCCACACATTATTCAACATTTCTGGTCTTGGAATTTTTTGTTTAAAAAGTATAAATTACTCTGCTAGAAAATACAGCTTCCCATTTGTGATAGTCGTCATGTGCTGTGAATTGATTGAAATAAAGCTTTTTTTCCCCCTTAAACATAGCTTTTCTTAATAATAGGCTTCCCAGGAACTCCAGTCTAATTAACTGATTATACTGTGATCAAGGTATGTTTGAGTTAGGAAAGTTTCTCAGGAGAAGGCTCTACAGGCACTTTGCATAAAACCTCAGAATGGACAGGGAAAATGAGACTAAAGGAATTTTTAGCTTTTGTAATAGTGTGTGACAGTGGTCAGTAATGGATGCCTGTGGGGAGCAGATTTGCCCTTCAACTAAAAATGTTTGTGGTTTTATCTTAAAGGTAGTATTTTGGTGACTGGGACAAATTACAGCAGAAATGCTTAAAGAATCTGGGAAAAGTTTTGCCATAACACCGTTTGGTGCTTGTTTCATGCTGTGATGCTTGCACTGACTTATTTGTGTAAATTGTTTTACATTTTAATGCAGTTCTGTCAACATGTATTATTTAAAATGGGAAGCTTGTTGCAGCAGGCATTGACCATGATGCAAATGTGAAAGATATGCCAAAAACCTTACCTTAATGCTAGCTAGAAGGCTAAAATAGAGAAAACAATGCCTGTTGATGTACAGTAGGTTGTAATTGAAAGGGAATGAAAAAGAGACTGCAGTTGAGGGGTGTTTAGGTCCCTGTGTTCCTTGCTCAAGTTGGCAGTGACAATCACTGCGGACCTTGGAGACAGCAGTCGCAGCTGAGAAGTTGTATCACACTGTCCTTACAGATCTGCAGCTGTCGGGGGGGGCGAAAAGCTTGCTCTGCGCTTTGGTTCTGGTAAGTGCAGTGCAGCTGACAGGTACACAGTCACAAACATCTGAACCAGTTTACACTGCAGAAGAATGACTCCACTTCTGCAGTTTAGAGTTTACCCGGAGTCAAGAATGGATGTAAAGATGCGTTTGGGGATGCTGAAGGTCATTATAGTAGTTCACAGCTTTGTGTCAAGGTTGAAGTCTTCTTTGAGTCTTGGTCATTGGAATTCTGTGCTTAGTGTCAAAACGATGCTCTTAACATCACTGGTGTAGTGTAAACAAAATCCTAATTACAGTGTCAGCACGCTCAACAGTCAAGCGATTGTGTTCAGATTAGGTGAGGTTGTGTTACAGCCTCATGGTTCCTCCAAGAATTTGTTACTTTTTTCTAACAGGTTTTGCAAAATCCTGCTTTTGGGATGAATGGCAGGTGCAGTTTTGAGTGGTATTCTGCTGAGAATCAGAGCTGTCCTTCCTGTTGCCAGGCTGAGTACCTGGAAGGTGTGATTTTTCTGAGTGTATTTGTATATTCTGTCCTCTTCCTTGTTTCTATGTATGGTAACAGATGGATCAGGCACTTAGTGTAGCTTTTATTGCTGGATTCCTCAGAAAAGACCTTTCCTAATGTTGCCATCATTGTGGCTTTATGTGCTGCTTCCTGTGATTTCTGTGCATGTAATTTGAAGATATTTATCCATAGCTCACTGTTGTGATATGTCAGAAATGAAATAAGGGAAAGCCAGCTTGGGGGCGTACCTCTTGCCATACTTTCTTGCTTTGGATATTTGTATACTTCTTGCTTGCCTCCTATTGTTGCATGTCCTTGGAGAAGCTTAAAGCTTGGCTGGCTCAATCTCTGAGCAACTTGATCTAAACAGACCTGCTTGGAACAGGTGGCCAGGCTAGATGACCTCCAGAGGTCCCTTCAACAAAGAACTGCATCCACGTTATGCTTTATCAGCTGACATTTTATTTTGGGCAGTAAGTTGTCAGGTAGTTTGATTCTGCTGTCCAAGCAGGTTGAAGAGCTTTTTTGTCATATGAAGGTAAATGTTTCCCTTGCGAGAACACTTCAAATTTGGTTACAGTCTATGAATTGGAAGAGATGTTAAATACAAATACTTTGTGTCCTGTCTTGGCTTAAAACTTCTGTTCAGTAACTCACACTTTAGCTTTCCCTAGTCAGGTAAGCTTTGCATTTTAAAAAGTCAGGAAGCAGAGCCAAATCAAAGGCTGGTACCAACACAGCCTGCACAGGTTTTTTGAGCCATCTGTTACACGTCTGAAATTTGTGCAGTTGTCAGTGCTGGAAACAGGTATTGCTCTGTTTCTGTGGAGCTGTTAGTTCCTTCTGGGGTTCTGTTGCCATAATTAGTCAAATTAATATTTCATCAGGTCTGTCTGTTTGTTTACCAGTTTAAAAAGGAAGTTGTGTGAATTGAGTACTGTCCTCCAATGTGATACGCAGAGTTCAGATCTGGGTCCTGTTTTGTTACTATTTGAGCTGAAAAATTCTGCTTCATATTAAGCAGAGTAAAATCTTGGACTGGAACCTTTCAAACAGCCAACCAGGTAGCTGTCAGACTGTTGAACACAGTCTGTGCATGCCAATTCATAGCGCGAACAGGATTAGCCGGAGCAGAGCCAGCAGGTTGAGAGAAGCGAGCTGGATGCTCACTAGGCTGCTCCCAGAATACTGCATCCAGTGTTGGGCTCCCCAGTATGTCCATGCCAAAGCCTTTATTAAACTGGAGCAAGCTTGCTTGGCCCTCTACCAGTGTGGCTGGGAGCCGATGCATGTGCCTTAGGAGAGGCTTGTTTGGCCCAAAGAAGTCTCGGGGTGAGGGGATGGATGTCCTGGCAGCCCGGAGGTTATTGAGGAGATGGAGTCAGGCTTCTCGCAAGTATGCGTGGCAGAAGGACAAGCGACAGCAACCTAAATTGAAACCTTGGAAGTGAACTGTCAGCTGTTTATGAACAGTCTGATCCTGCCAGTCGTCTGGCATCTATAACAGCAGATGACCTATGCTGGCTTTTCTTTTTTGGGGCCTTTTTTTCATGGGCAGATTGGTTATAACTAAAGGGAGACATCTCTCAGCTGAGTCTAAGGAGAAGTTGTGTGCTAAACCCATCTTGCACTCCCTAGTCAAATTATTGTTTAGGAGCCTTTACATATTAAGTGGGAGTGAGATGAGAACTTCTGCACTTAGGGGGAAATCAGGATAAAAGGGGGATATAAGCAAATTCCTTCATATCATGACCTACAAGTTTGCTTTTCTTAAGCATTTCTGACTAACTTAGTAATTCAGGTAATACCCATATCTATATGATAATTTAGTTAATATATGCAATACTTGTATTTTCACTCTTATGTAAGTTCTTTTTAAGCATGCTTACTTTCCCACTTTGAAATAATCTGTATTATAAATGGACAGATAAATCTATTTTTTCCTTGCACATCTATATAACATTTGCAAAGCTAATACTTGCAAATATTTTTGCTAATATATTTGCAAAGCTACAGTTATGCTTTTTATGTTATTCTGACAAAAACTGCGCCAATCAAAGCTACAGTGCTTCATGGGAATTTAGGAGGTTAAGTCAGTAAACAAGCTAGATGAAAGCTTTTGTTTGTCTTTAGAAAATGAAGCAGGAAGCCGTTTCATTAATACACTTTCAGAAGAGACAAGAATCTGTGTAAAGCTTTTAAAACTGGTCTTTCAGTTCATTTTACTGTACTTTCAACTGAGATCAAATAGGGAAAGCAATGGCAGTTAGACATGCTCCATTAACATCCCATGGTTTATATTCTCAGTTCAAGTTAGACGTACAACTCCACTGCTTTCCGGGAAGGTGCAGGAATATCAGTGTTAACCCTGGTGCTTTCCTTCTGCCCTTTCCCTAGTAGAGAAGTGTTTATTTTTTACCTATCCTGCTCCTCTTTTGAAAAAGATGTCAAGAGTATGGGATAAATTGAGGCATTTGGCTATTTTTCTTTTAGCTTTTCTTTTAGGTTATAAAGAACTCACTAACATCTTAGTAGGAATCTGTTATAGAAAAATGTCAACTGGGTAAAATACCATGGCTGCAAAGTTAAAATAAAAGATTTGTGCATTTAGATTTTTTTCATAGATGTGTTTTGAATACAAATATGTTGTTAATAGTCTGCAGTTGCCTTCCTGAAGTATAGCTGTTTGATTTCATATATAAAAAAGTAATAAACAAAAATTCAGTAATTTCCTCTACCCCATGTAAGTTTAGTGTATTTAAGACAATTAAGTTGCAGTAAAACTTGGATATTTTTTTTTTTTAATTCCAGATCATGTTTGTACATTTAATTATAAAGGATCAGTAAGATTTGCAAATAGTTCTGTCATGTATTGGCTTGGAATGAAGCGAGGTTAATTTATAATGAAGCTTCTGAGGTAGCTGTACTGTTACTGGGCCAGCTTGTGTGATGCATGAATATAGTCCAGAGTCACTGGTGCAAAGCTGTAACTCAAGTTTGCTGTAGAGCAATTTTGTCGTAGACAGATATTCCCTGTTGGGAAGGGAGTGCTAGGCCAGCCAAAGCCTTATTCCAGTTTTCAAACACAATGACATTCTCTGAGCGTTATTGATCTTGACCCAGCCAAACTGTATAAAGGGCATTAAATGTTTCCAGGATCAATACGCTGAATTCACAATTGAGAGGATGAAAAAAATGTTTGAAACTTGTAAAACTGGTGTATTGTTGAGATGACACAAATGTAGAGTTTTATCCACTGCTCAGAGTAAAAAAAATGAAGGAGTTGTTAACTCAGTGACATGTGTTTGAGTTACTGCTTGAACTGTTTCCTGGTGGGCACTGGTCTGTGACGTAGTTGAGTGTTATTTCTTTGCTTATTGGCCATAGTTAAAATGCTGTTCATTTGTGACTGGTTATCCTCTTTTTTAAATACTGGAGCTGATCTGGAGATCAGATTTTAATATCTGCATCTATCTCTACATTTTTTTTTTACCCATTCTGGATCTGCTAAGTTTTCCTGAAGTCTTGTTCAGTAACATTCTGTTTTTGTAAGCCATATTATTTATATTAATATGGCTAATTAATCAATGGTACTAATAAGAAGTGTTTGGTTTTGATGGTTTTTATAATTTTTAAATGCTTGTCTTGAAAAAATAATCGAGGTTTGAAAAATAATCAATTATAGAGGACAGTGGTAGGTGTACATGACTATAGGGTTGTGTGTATATATATAATATATAAAAGTTGTGTGTTTGGATAAAACTTTTATATATATGAGGGGGATATGGAAATATAAATTAAAAGGCATGGGGTACATGACTTAATGATTTGTTGCTTAAAATTCACCAGGGTATTTTATTCAGACTTCTAGATGGTTGCTACTACATCTTTGCCAAAGATAATATCACCAGAAAATTCATGTTTGCATGATGGTGCAGTCATACCCCACAACCACATGCATAACACTGTAAAGTACAAGGGGACAGTATGGCTGTTTAGTATGTTTACCTGTTGTCTTCTGTACAGTGCTCTTACTGAGCAGTATAGTAATAAAAAAATTAAGCACAACTGCTTATTTCAAAAATATTGCTACTACAACAGTTGAGACACATTAAAGCTGCCTTTTCTTCTCTTTGCCAATTTAGTATTTTCTCTGAGCAATGTTTCATGTGTGGCAGGCTCTTCTCACTTGTGTGATTTGTTGATGGAACCACAGGCTTCTATCTGCGAGTGGGTGTGCGTGGACGTAGGGGCATGTTACTGAGCTACAGAATCCAGATATTTTTTTGCTGCTCCTCTCCATTTGATTGAAAGACAACTTGTTAAATCACAAGGTTTATTCTTACATTTTTCCAAGGGGTCAAAACTAGGCAATCTTCTAATCTGTTTGTCTAGTGTAAAGTGCCTTGCTTATTTTTCTGTACTTCAGTTAGTGTTGAGTGTGATTTTTTTTTTTTTTTTTTTTTTTTTTCTCTTCTCATGCTAGAGAGGAATTTAAGTGTAATTACAGTAGCTTTTCCTCAGTGACCATCAAATGCTCTACCCCAAGGCATTTGTCTACCTCAGTTATTACAATGCTAGCAGGGTCTTCAAACATGAACAGTCAACCCTCAATTTAAAAACAAACAGGAGAGATGGATGGGGGCATAAAAACATTGAGAACTCTGACTATGCAGACTCGGGTGAAGGCTTTGCACAGTGTTCATTTAGAGTGGATGTGCTGATGCTGCGCAGTGGCCGACAGACACTCTCTGTACCAGAGACTTGCATTTCACTAACTGGAACAAAAATGGGCATCTCTTAAGGGTTTTATCTTTAAACTGTACAGCTTTTATTTTGGGCTTCTCAAACACCAAATACAGCAAACCCTTACACTCAGTAGCAAGTCTAAACAGATTGGTAATACTTCTGGTTACTTGTTATTTCCTCCAGTTTCCTGATGCATTATTTATCTTGGTGCTGATGTAGCTAGAATGGGCCACAGTTTTCCATGTCATGTGCTGCATCTCCGTCCTTTCCATAGCCTGTCGTCTGGCTACATACCTTTCTGCTGAAAAGTCCTGATTTTGAACTCTCTGGTCAGTCAGCTTGCTTTTAAAAGAGCAGCCTTATGACTGAAATCTGTGAAAGGTCGGTTTTATTACAACTTAATTTACCCATGTAATCAGTGCTGCCACAAAAGTTGAATTTTATGGCATAGAAAAGGTAGCATAAGTAAGTTTTAAAAATAAGATTCTTAAAAACATTGCGGTATGCTTATAGTAGTGTTTGTCATGTGCATCTTTTCCTAACCCTTCTATTATTCTCATTTTTTTCAGTAGTATCCTGAAAGATCAATAAAATCTTAATTTATAAATTGCAAAGTTTATTATTACATTTTGATATATTTTGGATCAAAATAGTGTGGTTGGACAGTGGTTGCTTTACTAATGTAGGAAAGCAGAGGAGTGAAAGAGGCTGTACAGTTAGCTATGCTCTGTGTACGGAATTAACTGGTTGTCTTGATCTTTCAGCATTAGTTCCCTAAAATAGGGGCCCTCAGATTGAATGCTGAAACTCCTGTTCTTTTGCCCTCTCCTCTTCCTTCTTTCCTCTCACCCCTCCAAGCAGCTTGGAGGTGCCAGGAGAGGTTGCTGGTAGTTACTGTTTCTCCAAGAGCTCTTGAGCTAAGGAACAGAATCTTAAAAAAAATTCTGGCTGAGAAAGGCCCTTGGTTGCAAGTGGCAAGATGCTCAGAGGCTGAATTTGAGGAAGTTTTCCTGTGTGTTTGTTCTACTCATAGGTGCTTCCTAGCATCTGCTTGCGACTACTGTGACAAGACACCGAGTTAAAAGGATTCTTTTTGCTCTGATCTGATGCGGCTGTTCTTCTGTTTCCAGGTCCTCTTAGATAGTCCTTGCTTGATCTAACATTAAAGGTATTTGTGAAGAATTTTGTCCTCTTTTATGAAGCACGACAGAGGTCTCCCTCATTAGAAAGACACTGAAAACTGATGTTCAGCGACTTTCAGTTTAGTTCTTGCTTGCAGCTTTTTTTTTTAATGTTCAACCCTTTTTTCACTTTAAGCTTTCCCATAGAAACCAGGTTTCTTTTCCTCCTCATACATTTTCCTGTATGCCGTTTTTGACCGTTGCTTGTGATTGGAGCACCCCTGACTTTATAACAGCATTCCCTCTTGCCCTTCACGCTTCTCCTGCAAGCATCCTTTGTAATCTCTGTAATCACCCTGAAGCAGTGAATTGAATGGGTGGGCTGGAGGAAATCCACAGCACACAGGGAGATCGTGCTCATGGAAGTGCAACTCGTCTCACATAAAGTGCATCTTTAGATGAATTTGCTGCATCAAGTATGTTCTGTTGGGTGCCCCATAACCTTGTTGGCATCTGAGAAATAGTAATATTACTTTACCCTTCATGCAGAGTTCTTAGATACCGCAGTGTGCTTACTGCTTGGAAAATATTTAAGTAATTGGTTTCAGCAAATAATTCTCTTGTGATGTGTGGGGATTTTTTTCTGCATTTATATTCTAAACCATTTTTGAAGTACCAGTCTGGGGGGGAAAAAAAAAAAAAGATTGAGGCAAGGAATCTGCACCCTGATTATCTGGGCTTGGTTTGCAAGCCAACGGAATCTCCATAGGGAGCTAAACTGCTTGTCTAGTCCTGGTGGGGGTTTGGGCAAACCAGTTACTCAAGTCTGAGCACCTGGAGCCCCGGGTGAGCATGGGGTGGTTTGACCAAACCCCAAACAGGGTGTAAGTAGGGGAGGATGGAGGAGTCTTTTGCTAGATGTTTGGTGTCTTGCCTGCATTGTGTGCAATATGTATTTGAAGTCTTACAAATAGGTTTTCTGGTTTTTAATCCTTTGAAAGCTACTGTTTGTTTTTACTGTTGTACATACTGAAGAGGTAAATAATGCGTCTGACTGCCTGGAAGACTGGAACTCTTGCAATGGAAATCCATTACTCCAGGAAAAATGGAAATTCCTCTTTACCTGCTGTAACAAAGCAAGTGACAATACTGCATAACATATGGTACCTATTTCTATGGAAAAGTCAAAGTACTATTGTTCACGATGATGAACAGAAATACATTTTCTTCCTTTTCTAGGTGTCTTTACAGTGCCCTCTAGTAAGCTTTTGTAGAAATGCTACATGTATCTTTTCTCAGAACAATTTGATAAAGTAATGAAAATGGTCACTGGGAGAATTAAATAATAGTTGGACTCTGGTCCCTGTAACTGATGTGCGTTCCAAAGGAAGCACTGCTGATATTAAAAATAAGTAAAAATTACTTGCTATTCTTTTCTTACACATACTCGATCAGGAAGAATATGAAAACTATAAGCACTCTGAAGTCAGATTACTATCAAAGCTACTAGAGCTGACAACTGTAAATTGGGTACTCCAGTAATGGGTTTCAGCCAGGGCTGTGAAGTTACAAGCAAAGAAGCTAATTTTATCTTTTTGCTTTAAGTATGAGGAAGAAAATTGCAGGGGACTAAGAGCCATATTAAGCTTTCAAAAACGGACTGGAATGGGCAAAAAGAAATATCTCCTGGCATACTGTTAATTTCATATGAAAGGTAATCACTTTGGCTTACTTTGACAGCTGAGAAGAGAGAAGTTTGACACTGGATGAAGGCTTTGTTGGGGGTGTAGTACACGTGTGTGTGTGGTTCTTGCTACCCTGATGACAGTCATCACCTTGGAAGCATCTTACCTCTGCTGTTAGATCATATTATTGAACAACTAATCCCAAGAGATTTTGATTAAAGTAACTTCTGTGTCTGGAGTTTAAGTCAAAAAGGTTTTACCTTATTATCATTCTAGCTTATTTCTGTCATTAGTAGCAATAGAAAGAGTGTGCAAGAATGTTTTGTCCTTTGTATCAAGTAAAACACGGTACCTTTTTTAAATCCTATGCAAGCTTAAAGAGATCTGTCAGTTAAAGAGATTGGCTATTTGAATGAAAATGGATAGTTTTCTGGAATGAGAGAAATGGCTTTGGTAATTCCACAAAAAAAGGAAAAGGTGTATAAAATCATTTAAACTCTCTTTCTGAAATGGCAATGAAAAGAAATTTTGCCGTTAGGATATTCAGAATAGTTCCTTCATTGGTGTAACTTGAATGGTGTTAAATGTTCTGACTTGCTTTTCCTTTTGATTTCTAAAAGCAAAATCTCTTTGAAAGGATTGTCCTTGCAGAAGGTGAGGTTTGTGCGACTTTGTTCCTAGTTGTGCGTTCTATACACAAGCATTGTTTTTAAGCAACCTGAAGGAAATCCCAATTTTTAGTTTTGGTGGTATAAAGGATTCTTTTTTTCTTGCACACCAGGAGGAATAAGAAGTCCAATAGAACTTGTTTTTGAAGGACATCTGGTAGAGTTTTCTAGATTTGAGTGCAGGTTTTAAGGCAGGTGAAGAAATCCTTGCAAGAAGGTGACCATCTAACAGTGGGACTCTGGACCAGACAAGGGAACATCTCCTTGGTGGGAATTACTTCTGGGACAAGTTGCACAAGTGTACCGTGAGAAGTGGTTATAGTGAGCTCTACTTTAGGGGAAACTGCTGCAAGAGGAGTTCGTACCATCCTTTCTCCTTCAGTTTTCCAAGCTTAGTGGAACTGCAGCCGCTTGGTAAAGAGGCATAAGGTTGTGACTCAGCATGGCAGTATACTTGTTAGCTGGCTGTTTAAGGGAGCCATCGACACAGAACTTTTGACAATGAAGCAGCAAATAATGAAGTTGTTTCCATGCGTTCAAAATGCAGGTAAAAAATTTTAACTCCCTAGAGGTGTTAGAAAGGCCATGCAACTGAACACCAGACAAATGCAGCTCCTAAGATGTTTGATATTTGAGATTACAATCTGTGTTTGGATTTTGCTGTTGATCATTATCTTGTTTTCCTTCCCATTATTTAATAATATATGAGGAGATGGTATCACTTACAGAAAGAGTGGTTAGAGTAGATGCACAGATGCTTGCTTTTCAGTGGTATGCTGCAGGCACACTGTACGCTATGTGGATACTTCTGTCTTAATTATATTCCTACATTTTTTTTAAATGGGCTAATTTTTTTAATAGAATTTTGTACTTGAAGTCTGTCAGCAAGGTCAGTAAAGATTAAGCCAACAATAATTTGTTATTAACATGTGGAAGGTAATTGGAAGTATAGACAAAGCTCTAAAAGCATTGTTGCAAAATGTAGCTCGCTTTGCTTGAATTTGTTCTTTGTTTAATGACTATGCTGCCTGAAAGGCAAAGGTACTCCTAAATTACCGAAGGCAAAGTCTTGAAACAAAATGTTATTTCTTTCTGTGTTATAGTAATACCTGTGAACATGATGAGTATCTTGACTTTTGTGTTATTCTCAGTACATGGTCTCAAAAACCTTCTCAACTCAGTTACATTAAACCATTAGAGAGTAATATGCAAAAATACATAGCTTTTTCACAACTTAGTATTAATAGATAGCTGCCTTTTGGAAAACATGGGAGCAGAAAAAGCAGAGCAGAGTTCCTTATAACTAGAAGCTGCCATCTGTGTGCTGATGGCAGCCTGCACATAGGCCTGCTGGTATTCAGATAGGTGCTCTTCACAATGGACCATAAAGAATAATTTCTGTAAACTCACCATTTTATTGAGGAGAATGATTAAGGGTACAGGTTTTCTGGTGGTATCCTAGGCTGTCAATATTGACTCAGTATTGTCTGTTTGGCCTGTATTGTAAGAAGGCACCTGCGCACAGCATTCACAAGTAGAAACGGACAAAAGCGTCCATCTTTATGCTGCTCTTTCAGGAGAATTTGCCTGAACAAGCAGTTTTCTTCCTATCTCCCTGCAGCACAGAAGCAACCCCTTTTTAGTAAAGGGGGAAAGGGGCTCTCTGTGGGTTGTTTTTTCATATCACAAAGAAAAAGGTATTTCTCCCTTATGGATTTCAGAACATAGCCCCTTCCCTTGTGGGCCAGGACGAAACACCTTATTGTTCATCAGACATCATTGCTCGTTGACAATGCTTAATGATGCTGGGGTGAAGATGAGTTACCCTTTTTGATGAATATCTTTGTTATAGTGTATTAAATCATAAAAAAGAGGAAATCTGCTTGTGCTGAAGGAGAAAGGAATCTACTAAGTCTGGGAAAGTCTAGATTTATACATGGCATTACTTATCATATAATGTTACATCACTTACTCTCCTAGGTTCCACTGTCAGCCTTCCACTGGAATTATTAAAGTACTAGCAAGATTTATATTGTACATCTGCAGTCAGGGATAGCTCTTACACTTTTTCCTTTTTTGTCTTCATGCTTAAGTGCAATATCATTTTTATCTCATAATTTACGGGTTGTAGAGGTTTTGCAAAGAAAGAAATTAAGTGGTGTTTAGAGAATGCAGTTTAGAGAATTTGACTTTGGTTTTTGAGTACAAGTGGATTTGCCAGCCACCATGTATATGATTTAGCTTTGGATGTACTTGAAAAAAAAATAATATCCTAAAGGTCTTTTGGTTGGCTGATGTGTTTTGCTGTCATATGCAGTTTAATTTAGTCAGGTGGTCTGTGGTCTATAGTCTATATCCCCTATAAGGGAAAAATATAATACTGAGCAGAAAATGTATCTTTGTCTAAATGTGTTCTGCTGTGGTATATTGTGATATCATATATAAATTTTGTTTATTGCGTAGTACAGAATGTTTCCAGTGTTGCCAAGGAAAAATTACCAGCCTTCTCATACTTGCATTTTATTTAGAGATTAATGTGTGTAGCAGTTTATCCATATAATGTGCTCCTTAGCAATGAATATTTTAACAAAACCACAAAACAAGTTCGTTGTGAGCTCTTTCTGGCAGCTTGCAATAGCATTTGTAACATCTTCAGTTAAAACACATTTGACTAATTCTTGAAGACAGCTTTTTTTTTTTTTAATGATCTAGGTTAGGAAGGGCATGACATACTGTTTTTAGGATTACAAGGGCCATTGGGAATGTTAATTAAATTCTGGTGAAAAGCCTTTTAAAAGTTCAATCCTGCAGCAAGAGAGCTTGGATCTTTTATCATTGACTTGCAATACATAAAAAGGGGCTTTATAATAGTTCCTGCCTGTCTGATTAGGATTTTGTCAAATGTGTCTATTTAAAATGTCAGTTTTCAGTGGTGTTGTATGTGCACTCTTAAATTGCGTTGGAGTCTAACTTAAAAGGACGAATATCATTCCTCCCCCCAATCTTTCCTCAACATAAGTAAGTAATCTCTCTTCATCAAAGCCCTGTATGACTTCTTCCAGTGACTGAATCCTTGTGTAGTACTAATTTGAAGTCAGGTACTTTTGATGAAAGGTGGATTTGATTAATTTATCATTCTGTTTGGAAAAAGTGGCTCTGAAATTATACTTGTGCTTCACATTTTCTTTGTGGCTGGTTGTCGTGTTTGGTCCTTGTAAAACGGTATGCAGTTTCCTTCCAAAAGTTATATGAAATCTGGTATTGAAAGACTTTGCTTTGAATTAATTTGATGGTTATCAGGATTGCTACCAAATAGTTTTGGTGGCGACACTGGGCTAAAGTTGAATTTATAGCACTGGTAGTAGGGAAGTCTTCTGACACGTATTGCTACGCGCCAATTTGAGGTAATTTATGTGTACTAAGTAGAGGTGAGATCAGAGTGGTTTTGTCTGTAGTTATTTTCCTAAATGCCATAATTTGTCAGGCAGCTGTTAAAGCACACATTTAAATGATTTAAGTTTGATATTGGAGTGCTTGTGTCTTTCAGAAATTAACTGGATAACAAAGGGAAGCTTCTTCCCACTTGTGCAGCTGCTTTGTGTTTACTATTCTAGGCATTTCTTCACCTGAAGCCTTATTAAAGATGTACCACTGCCCCAAATGTGATGCAACTAGCAGAAGGTACAAAAAATGAAAGTAATCATTGTGTAGGCATGGTAGCAGTGAAAATAAGGCTAAAGGAAGGCTTGGATTGAAGTCGCTTGGAGAGAGCGACTGATGAGCTCTTTCTGTCTTACCTAGCTGCTTTCAGATTTCCTGTAGCTGGAAAGTGTTGTATTAAAACTGTCTTCT
This sequence comes from Athene noctua, assembly GCF_965140245.1. NCBI lineage: Eukaryota > Metazoa > Chordata > Aves > Strigiformes > Strigidae > Athene > Athene noctua. The sequence goes on along the minus strand of NC_134049.1, from coordinate 22,432,714 downwards.
TTCGGGTTTAAAAGCATTTTCATGTTCTTTGGGGAGGCATGCTGTAAGGAGAGAGGTTCAGGCAGTCGATTTTGTCAGTGTCATATCTCAAATGTGCTCCTTTTGGTCCTTTCTCAGTGAGGAGAGTTGCATGCTTCTGGTCCTTTGTCCTAATACTGAGAGGAAAGAGATCATCTAGGCTTAAGCGAAGGACAGGCTAAAAATACTTCATTATTAAATAGTTTCACATCAGTTCTGTGTAATGAGTTTTATCTTGGATGAAACAATTTCAGAACTGTTGGTTAATTTTGAGAATTTGAGGAGAGATGAGCTACAAGGAGGACTAGAAAAATCCAAAATGTTTTAAATGGGGCGAGAGGAGGAGCTAGGGATGTATAAAAGTAGTCGACTTAGCTTCAGTTCCTGGAAAAATTGAGAAGTGAGGGAACAAGTGCTTTTTTTTCCCCCCTAACTACTTCTAGTAGGTAATGTGGGTAGGAGTATTAATTGATACGGAATTGTCAAGGGTATATTTTTAGACCATTCTGATTTCCTTAGTAGTTTTAAAAGTTTAATAGGAAAAAAACCCCCAAATTTTCCTTATTCTTTCTTCAACCACTACCATACTGTTACATTCTTGCAAGGAAACAGGGAAACTGTGGTCTTAACTGTCATAGGATGGCCATAGAAAGGGACGGGTAAATGTTGAGAGAAGACAAGACAATGATATTGAATGCTGCTCTGTGTGGGATTTTGCACTTGTGTGTTCTGAGTAAGCTTCTATTAGATGTCTTTCACAGCCTGAATGACAGAGTAAGCTCTATCTGTTGTTAAGTTTTCACGCGATTTAAAGCTGGAAAAGGGAGGATGAGGTTAGGGTTCGGAATTGGTAAACTTTTTTGGAAGGAGGAAAAATTTGGAGGAGCCAAGAGAAAGTTAATACTGTTAGGCAGGACTAATCAGCTAGTCAAACATTAAATGGAAAAGAACAAGCCTTACAGCAGTTTCCGAGAAAAGGATCTAGGGATTACGGTAGCGAAGGGATTACAGATCAATGTAGTCTGTAGTGTTCTACTTCTGTGCTAAAAGCTAATGCCTGTATGTTGGGAGGGGTGAATAAAGGAGCTGTAGAGCTTCCAAAACATGTGAAATGACACTGTACCTGCACCTAAAACTGCTCTTGTCTCTGCTGGAACGCTCCATTTTTTCAGGGGCACAGTGCTTCAGGAAGAATATGGGCCAGCTGGAGGGGCTTCAGAGAGTTGATTATCAGAGCCCTAATATCTACCTAGTGCTAAACTAGAAATGCTAAGTTTAAAGAAAAGGCTAGAGAAAGATTTAAGTCCTCAAGTATGTAGAAGACTGTTGGGCAAGATGAACAGCCTGTTCTCCATGCCCATATTGGCAAAAGAAATGTGCTTAAATCACAGCAGTACTTACTGCTTGGTAGTCCTAGAGAGTGTGAAGCACTGGAACTGAAGGCCTGTAGGAATTGCCAGGTCCCTGTCACTGGTCATCAAGGGCAGAGTTGTGGAGGAGGGTGGATTATCTGTTGGGAATGAGCAAGATTCGACTTCTTCTGTTTCTGAGCAGGAAGATAGACTTGGCTTTCTTTTATGTAAGCTTCTTGCACTGATATTAACACAAACCAAGCCACTGATGTGTATGTACCTACGTACACACCCCCCCAAAGGTAAGTGTATGGAAAGAGGAAGGACTCCCTTCACAAAATACACCAGTTCTGTCCTAAGTAATGCGCTGTCATTTAACTGAATAATCAATAGGTTGATGGAGTGGGAGAAATGGCTTGTTGACAGAAATAGAAGTTTATTGAGATGTTGTATGTACAAAGCCTTTTTGTGCTAAGTCAAGGCTTAAATGATATCTGAACTCAGTTGGCTGGAGTGTGGGTGCAGCTCACCAGCACTTTCTGGAGTGACCCTAACTCTAAATTGCAAAACTTTTCTGAGACTGCAGGCTAGAAAGGTTTCAATTCTAGTTTAACTTCCTTCAAGATGGGACATAGTTGTTTACTAGCCCTTTTATCTTCTTCTATCCACTGCTTTCTGTTCAGGAGCGTGGTAGTATCCAAGGTGAAGCAAGCTGTCCTGTGTCTTTACAGGGCTCTTGGCAAGACCTTTTTTTGTGTTACCTCTGCAACGTGGCTGAGAATCTGCTTCTCATTCTTCCTGAAAGTCTCTAATCCCTTCTGTGCTGCTGTTTCTTTTTGGTGTACTCTCTTGGCATCCTCTGCTCTATACTCTGCAATGTTATTTGCTTGGGCACCTTGCCTGCTTCCAGCATAAGAATAATCTTAGCCTATCAGTGGATTTGAGCTGCTCCAATCTGCACCAAAACCAGATAAGACAAGAAGCTGGTCTCCCATTTTCAAGGGTTTCCTAGGTTTTATTTGAAAAGATGACAAGTGCAGAGAAAAACACAACTCAAGAATGTCTGTATTTTGTTCTGGTAGGGGTCTGGATCTATATTGGAAAGACTGTGACAGAGCTTGTAAATAAGGGGAAAAAGGTTGAGAGCTTGGGCTAGAATGCTTTTTTTTGGAAAACACAGGGATAATAAAGCTGAATCTTTGATTTTTAGAGAAGACCTTTAGGTTTCTAGAGTGATGGAAGAGATTATACTAATAAACATCCTGTTTGTGACTCTTGTTTCTTTTCTGCCATTTGGTGTGTTAGAGCTGAAACTTGGTACCACACACACAGAGACTCAAGTAATTTTGCACACGGGTGTGATTGTACAAACCAAAGTACATAATTTGTTTGGGTTTTTTGGTCTGTTTTATCCCTAGAAAATGTATAATCTCAAGGATTTGGATACCAGTGTAATGGGTCTTCAGCCTGAAACTGTCAGGGTCACTAGGGAAAGACTGCAGTCTTTCTGCATTTTTTTTTCCTTACTTTCTCTGGAATTCTTGAAGGTAGAAGAATATTGGAATGATATAACCTACAAAAGCATATTTTATCTATTGTTTCTTTCACACCACTCCTTCGGCCTTATCTTCAAGTTTCTGTGAATTCTGAGTGGCAAAAACAATAGGCTTTGTGCAGGAAGGCTGGAGTCCCTCTCCAGGGGAAAGCTGGAGTCTCTTTGGAGACAGACTTTCTGTGCAATTCAGTGATAGAGGGAATCATATCAATTTGTTAATTAACGTTATTTTAGAAGGTAAATCTGATTTTAAAAAAAGAAAAAAAAAAAAACCAAACCACCAACTAACCAAGCAATTGAAGAAGCTAGACTGCTTACAGGACAGACTTTCTTTACAAGTAAAGGTCTGCCTCATATTCGTACTTTTTCTAAGAACGCATGCTTCATAATTACTCTGACTTAATGAAACAAATCTGGTTATTAAATGCATATTCTTCTTCAAGATGGTCTTAACATACTTCAGTATTTCATTATTGACCTTGCTGTGAAAGATTAAATAGTTTTGAGATGAGTATTTTTATGACCCTTTCTGAACGGTTTAGTGTGTGCAGTAGAAGTTTAATTTTGTATTTGTGAATGTATTTTAACCCTTTTCTAACAATTACTTTTGCAAGTGTTGTGGATTATCTTCAAATTCTTAAAGTGCCTGAAAGGAAAACCACATTCTTATGGTATCATGCGTTACTTACTGTCAGATGAAGTGAACTGGTTCATGGGTAGGTTTGCTATACCAGTGTCAGATAAAAATGATGCAGCATCTACCTATACAGTACAATGAAGAACAGGTTTGGCTTCACTGTTTTGTGTTGTCTGAACATTAATCTTAAAGACTGTATGTAACTGGGGAGCAACATCCACTCCCCCCAAGTTCAAGACCCTTTCTCCCCCCCCCCCCCCCCCCCCCCCCCCCCAAGGACAATATAGAGGCTTTAAAGACTGTTTTTTCAGTCATTTTCCTGTCATTTAGCTGTTGTGTCTTTGGAAAACAGTTATTTTCTAGGCCTTGCAAAAGGACCTTGTAAGTTTGACTGTGTGTTTTCAGCTGGTATTTTTAAGTGTTTGTTTTTGCAACTTGCTTTCTTTTTATAAGAAAGGAGGAATCCTAGCAGCTCAGGGTTGAAGTGATATGCTTCAAAAGCCTTATTAACCTTCTAGTCTGTGCACTTCCATTTTTGGTTTGCTGGTAGACAGCTAGTTGGATTTCTGTTTATATTGTCAAGTTGTTTTGTACATGTATTCGGCTCCTAGTGCTGAGGTGGAGCTTGTCAGAGTATAGGTGGGGAGCCTTAATGTAAGATTGGCTTTAGAAACGAAGACCCCATTTTCTTTCAACCCAACATTTTGCTGATTTGGAAAAGTGTTCTTCCCTGGAAGAATTTTTCTTCTTTCTGTTTTCTATGGGTGCTTATTAAGACAAGTCAGAGTGATACTGACATGCGTCTTTCTGCTTGACCAAATACACCAGAAATACAGCAATTAAAATTCACTTCTTAATGCAAAGTAAATGTTAATTATAAAACTGTTTTGGGAATACTTAAAATGGAAAAGTAATCATGTTTATCCTGAACTAGAATGTAAGTAGAAAAATGTTTTATGGTATTTCCAAGATGAGTTAAGCTCAGAGTTGGAGATCCTTTTTTTCTTGAGAGCTGAATTATTCTTTAATCTGTTATACAAAACAAATCACTGCACTGCTCTGATATGGCATCTACACCACAAAAGGCCAAGAAAAGAGCCCTGTACGTATCATTTGTTATAAGTGTGGTACTCCAACACATGTATTCATTCCCATTAGTTTTGATGAGGCAGACTTTTGTCTGCAATGGATTACTCAGGACTATTAACCGTATTGATTCCCATACAAGCAGACAAATATGTTTTAGGAATTAAAACTTCTTTGAATTTTAGAGTCCATTGGTGTAAATAGTCAAAGCAGAAAACGCTGTCATATGGACCAAGCTAGTTCTAATATGTTCAGAGAGACAATATTGAGCATAGTGTTAGCTCTTGTGCACGCTACAATATTTTGAAATGAGGACGCATTTTATGTTTAAAAATTGTAAAGACTAACACAAAAATTGTGTCATGTGATTTGTGTTTTATAGGATCCCTTGTGAGAACCTTCACTCCTTTTTACTTTCTGGTGGAGCCAATGGACATTCTGTCAGTTCGTGGAGCTTCTGTTATAATGAACTGTTCAGCTTATTGTGAAACTTCTCCAAAAATTGAATGGAAAAAAGATGGAACTTTTCTAAACTTGGTGTCAGATGATCGTCGCCAATTGCTACCAGATGGATCTTTATTAATAAACAGTGTGGTACATTCCAAGCATAATAAACCTGATGAAGGATATTATCAATGTGTGGCAACTGTGGAAAGCCTGGGGACCATTGTCAGCAGAACAGCAAAGCTCACGGTAGCAGGTAAGTCTCTTTTGTAGTGAAGTGTATAACTAACAGCATGATAATGTAGATGTATACTCTGCCCTTGCAAAAAGAGGAAGGTGCATTCCAAGAAAGGAAAAGATTGTTTCATCAGTTATCAGTGAAACTGGAATGTTATCTCTCATTTTACTAGCTGAAACTTGTCTTATATTCTGTTCATCTGAGTGGCTTAATGTGTGCGTATTTCTCAGGAAATGCTGAACATCAGGAAAACTGAAATGAATGGATTAAAAAAAAAATGTATCAGGTGCATGTAATCAGAGGGAAGACTTACCACAGTTTAGAAGGGGGGGGGAAGCAGGATTCTACTTTCTTTATGTATAAAATACCCTTGAAAAGAACTTTTGCTGCCTGCTTATATGCTGAAATTTATCTGCCCTCTGTCATGAAACGTTTGGGAAGCTCCTAAAAGCTAGTGAAGTGTACGATCCCTAAAGAACTAGAAGAGTGATAGAGAAAGCAGAAGTACTGGGGTTTTGTATTTTTCTGTTTCTTGAGTATCAGGTGTGAGCAAGGAAGTTTGAAAAGTAACAACCAACTAAATGCTTAAAACTTCCCTGACAGACAGGGAGAAACCCAAGTCATAACCTCACTGTTGGTATTTTGAGTAACCTTTAGATATGATTTAGCAATAGCTTTTATAAAGGGGTAGAAAAAAGTTGGCATGTAAAAATAAAGAATATGGCCGGGGGAAGTGATCTGTTTTCATAATGTCATTTGCTTGTATCTTAGGGCTTGGGAGTGTCAGATTGTGTGTGTTTTGTAAACAGTATAGCTGGAAGAGACTTATAATTACTTAGAGCGAGAAAACTAATGGGGAAAAAAACTCAAGGTAAACTAAGGCAATGTAACTAGGAAAAAAGCCTATAAAGCAATTTTCTTCTGTTTCTCTAATGATGTTTGCCAGCCTCTTTCAAACATTTTTTTTTTTTATTTGCTTAATAAATGTCTTGAGGTAATGAATTCTTCCTGACTAGAGCTACAGCATTTCCCAGAGCTGCTACTTGCTTTTCATTTATATTCTGATGTTGTTTCAATTAAGTTAGCTTGTAGCATTGTTGTGAAACATCAGAAATTTAAAAAATTATGTTTTTATACCATAAAGGAGTGACTTTCTGAGTCTCTGAGAAATACATTTCTAAGCTTCTTGGCAATGAGGACAATAAAAGCAGTTCTCACAGATTATGTCGGGCAATTACCACCTTGGTACATTGCTGCTGTCATGATTAATTCTGCTGCTTTCCACATGAGATCATTCAGCATCTTGCTTCCGTTATCTTTCTGGTCTATATGATCATTAGGTAAGGTTAATGGGGTTAAAAATGAAGGTAATCCAAAATGTCTTCAAAATTTCCTGTTCAATATTCCTGTATCAGTGTAGAAGATACTATTTTAATTGATAGTTTTTAAAACAATGGAATTTTAGAGCCTTTTTAGTATTTAAAAAAAAAACCACCCAAAACACAGTTCGGGTGGTTTTTTTTCAAAAAATCTTGCTAGAAAACTCAACAAATATAATCTAACCCAAGCCAATATGAACATTTACCACATAAATAGTTGCCCCTTTGTCTCATGTTGACCTAACAGCTGTATTAGGAAATTATTAGTCGATTCCATGCAATAAAAATTGTATTTTGTTTTTTGTTCAGAACTAGAGGAGATGCTCTTGACACATGTTCTTCATTGCCTTATGCCACCATGTTAAGTTAGAAACCTGCAGAAGAGCATTCTCTGGCTTCAGTGTGCATAAGTTGTTCTGCTGCTCAAAAAGATTTGTCAAACGTAGGTGTGTGGAAACTCTGTTAACCGCAAAGAGCTGTGCAAGACTACACAGAGTTTAGTTGGGTGGAAGGGTAGCTTTGGTTGCTAAAGGCTTTGGAAGAGGAGATGGAATATTTAAATTCTGGTTAAACTAGATTGCTTTTCTTGACCTTATTTGAATCCCTCAGTTTTATCAGTGGTTTTTAATACTTCTTCCTCTCCTGTCTTTCTTTTAATTGGAAGCTTTCAGGCTGCGATAAGTGTGGGGATAGTTAGCATAGTAAGGTCTCCTCAGCCTCAAGATAACAGTGAGAGGCAGCTAATTCCCTTCTTAATTGAGCAGTCGTATGTTGAATTCATATGGGGTGTGTGAATGTTGTACTGCAATGCACCTGATCTCTTTAAAGAGAATGTTATGAAGCATAGCTTGCATGTTTTAACTGCTTCTTATTAAATAAACAACTTCATTGCCTGAAAGTGACAAATTTTGGTGAGTAATGTAGGCCAGGGCAAAGAGAATCCAGTACATAGATGCTGTGTTCCATTATATATATGAATGAATACAGGTTTTGAGTTTTTTAGGCCAACTGCACTGTTTTCCCTAACAGCTGATAGGTAATGCTGAACAATCTACCTGTAGTGAGTCTTGCATAAAGATCTAACAGGCTGATAAATTTTGATAAATCTCTCGAATTACTCAAAGGCCTTTTTATATATTATAGTTTGACGGATCTAAAATTTTTGAATGTGAGAGACTGAAGCTCTTTTATTGCCATAGGGTGACAGATACTGATAATGCAAGGTGTTGCAAGGTGACAGAGGGGCTTAGTCAACCATTGTATGAAAAAATCAAACCAAAACACACACTCTCTATACCTGAGTGCAGACTGGTCAGACAGTGACTGAATGCTTTATGTTAGAGACCTACTTTCTTGGCTTCTTGCTTCAATTTATGTTTTTGACACCATGCTATAAACGTGTCACGGCAGGGGAAAATTGATGATAGCTGTGGATTTGCAAGTTTGTAGTGCATTTGACAATGGGCTTATAAAGAACCTTTTCCATATGTGATAATACATGAGAAGCCTTTACTCTTCAGGTTTTCTGAGGGGTGAGAATCAAAGTTTCTGTGGCAACTGAGACTCCTATAGAAATTGATCTTTTCCATCTTTAATCTAGTTTATCATGTGATTTAAAAAACAAGTCAACAAGTTTATAATAAAGTTTTACATTATGAAGAATAGTAGCATGATTGGTCTGTAACTTGAAATTGTATGATACTGTAGCTTGAGAGTAAGTTGTTTTTTGTTCTAGACTTCTAGTAGTAATCTTTGATTTTTAGAAAGTGCAAACAGCAGGACATTTGTTAGCTTTCTTTAATGATCAGTAGTTTCAGGATACATGTATTTCTTTTACCTGTTAAGTGTGTGCTTCTACATTTTGTTTCATTCTAGCAAATGAAGGTTGCGATTGTTATTGCCAGTGTTTCTTTCTTCCTCTTGCTGTGCAAACTTAAGCATGTTATCATGCTCTAAACTGGATTTGTCAAATAACTCATTCATTTTTAACAGTGATTTTGCTTGCTTTCTTTGAAACCAGAATAGGACCATACAAACATCAGGGTAGTGGAGGGAGATGGTCATATAGTCTGTATAATGTATAGGGTTTTGCCATTATCATGATAGATTTGAACTAGGGAAAGTCAGAGGAACTGCCTAATTTATGTAAAGCCACAATACTCCTTAATCAGTGGCTTAGTACAGTATGTTTTTTAAAACTGGCTTTTGAAATGCAAACCTGTCTTTGATACTTAAGTGCCAGTTAGATCTTAAAAAGTGTGAAGGGTTGGAATAGTTCTTACAAAACATGGATTAAAAAAAAATTTAGAAAATTTTTGGGAACTGTTTCTAATTCATCTTGGAAAAATAAATTTGTAAGTATTAGTAAAAACTAATGATACTAGCTTTAAAATATTCCTGAGATGATCTCTTTTTCTAGTCACTGTTTACTATTACTTAGTTAAAGCTTTCATAAAGCTTTTATTCAGAGAACAGACATACAAATATCTAAAAGGTTTGAGGCGTGACAGTGGCACTGAGTTTCTTCATACAGATTTATCAGTTCAATACATCCATTTAAAGACTGTTCACTAAATTATTTATTTCACCTGTTGTCTTTTTTCCCCCCAATGAATCAATTTCTTTTTCTTCCTCTTCTTCAACTTGTCTTTGCATTTGATAATATTTGGCTTGGAGCTCTATATGTAATTTCCTTAGTTGTGATGAGGTAGCTGTGTTACTAGGTATATCTGAGTTTCATTAATTCAGAAAGCAATTGGTGATAACTTATGACATCCTTTCTTTCTCCCATCTTGATTAAATAATCTCCTTATTCTCATTTAAATGTTAATAGAAATTTTATTTTCAAACTTTCATTTTGTAATTACTTTTAGAAAAAGTACAGGCAAATCACTTTTCTTAAGAAATATTCCTGCCATGTACTATCAAAATCTAAAAGGGCTCAATAATAAGAAAAGGCAGGTTTGTATTTAGTGAAGATGTAATATTACTTTCAGAACCATCTGAGAATTTTGTGCAGCACTGTCCAGAATGAGCACTGTTTCTTCCTGAATAGTAACTCTGAAAACCATCATGGTGAAGCTTTAATTGTTGTTTCGTGTTGAAAAGACAAACACTGAAACCTTGATAGACTTCCTGTTTTTCCTTTTACAACTCAAGTAATACTTGAGTGACTTCTGTGGGTTGAGGCATGTCATGTAGATACTTGGAAGAGAGATTTGGAGCCTAATTCCAGGTATGCTCTAGCACTTTGTGGTGCTCGGCATGATGTTCTGTGTAGTTCTCTGCTTTTTTGATGTGGATAAATCCTTCTCCTTCTGCTAGTTCATTTAGTTAATCGTGTAACTCAGACTCTACTGGGCTGCTGAAGCCTCTGGCTTCAGATCCTACTGCTGTGGCATGGTGGAGTGGTTGTTGCAGTTTCAGTAACAGAATGTGTCTTCACTGTTGGGTTGTTTTTTTTTTTTTTTAGAATTTCATTTAAAACCTTTGTAGTAATATATTTGTTTGAAGTGAAGTATCTGAAGTCTAAATGTCAGAATGCATTGACTATGCAATTACCTGTCCCTTCGTATGAGGTATGGTCATATCCACACGATATGCAGTACATAATCCCTTCCATTCCTTCTGCTGACCTATCTCCATCCATATACAGAATTGAACTCAGGGCCCAGGAAATGCGATAGGGTTGTGTGGTGAAAGAAATGCTCTGTGATATTGCTCCCTCGGGTCTTGTACAGCTTGGAAGATACATAACCCCTTTGTCGGGGGATTGCAGAAAGTGAAGATGATTCCTTAGTGAGCAGGAGACTTAAGACCAGAGGAGGAAAGCTGTGAACTGTATTCTCTAACCTGCTGCATAGCATTATACAGAACCTCTCAATAATGAGGAAGTCAGGCCCTTGAGTTGTGCTTGACCGGTGTGATTTACTTGATGTCTCTACATCAGATGTAGAGAATGAACTTCACTTGAGAAATTGGTCTCATTTTTAGTGGACTAGATTGCCTTCTCAGGGTTTATTTGTATCTTGAATATATCTGGCTTTAGGCTTCCAAATTGATGACTAGAAGAGCTGTCTGTATAACTGCCACTGAAATTACAGCATGTCTGGATGAGCAACTACTGTTGTATTTAATGTAATGTGGCTTGGAGGAATTAATTGAGTTATGAGCCAGGAGGTGCTGATATCTAATCCTGCTTCTATTGCAGGCTCATTATATGGTCTCAAGAAGATTTCCATGATTTGCCTTTTCTCAATGGGCTAATAAAGATTTTTCTCCTCAATAAATTTAGAGTATTACTTTTTATAATGTACAAAGATGCTGTAAATGAGTATGCTGAGAGAAGACCATGTAGAAATAAGTAATTCCATATCCATTACACTTTTTGGATGATATGCAGTAGGTAAAGTTGTGGCCAAGAAATGATTATCCAGCACATTCCCTGAGCACAGCTTGTGGGAGTGAGGAGGAATGGATGGATGTGTTCTTGCAATTAAAGCTAGATCTCCGAAAGGCACACCATCAAAGAGGTACATTGTGGTTGTGAGAGCTTAATTTCTGGTATGTTACAGTATTTAGCTATTTAATATCAAAATCACTTCTTTACAGTTAAACAATGGTGAATAATTAAGAATTTTGCTCAAATATCACTGCAGGTTGAAATTTTATCCTGATTTTTACCATAACTACTAAGAACTGCATAAAAGTAGTCAAGTTGTACTGTCCTGGAATTGCATGTCTTCTGCAAAGATTGCCTAACTGAAGATTACAGCTGAACAGCGTTTTATTTCTTACTGGACTGTGTGTGTGTCTGTGCCATCCCAAAAGGGTAAGAGAGAAGCTTAGCTCAGTGGCTGAGCAGAACAAACTATGTGCATATACCAGCTCGTTGGAGATGCAGTTAGGTTAGAAATAACAGCATGTTTTTACTCAATATTGCATATTTCCGTTAAGAGCAAGAGGAAGAAAAATCTTGATCTGATTTTCATGAATAAAGAACTTTCTGTACCTTGGAATTGGAAAAACTCAAAGAGCGTAGATACTTCAGTGGAGGGTACTTAAGAGCACTTAACCAGTAAGTGACACGGGTGATAAATTTTCCTTGCAAAAATAAATTTTCTACGAAAAGAGCATCTGCATTTTTCATAAATTGACTTAGATTTAAAAATGCATTTCTTGTCAATGACAGGTAAGTGGAAGGGTGGTTTTAAAAAAACCTGAAGTTTGTCAACGGTTACTAAAACCATGAGAGTTTAGCTATTTAAGATAATAAACATTCTACCTTTTATATGTCATTCTAAATTCTTAGAATCCACGTTTGTCCAGTTAAAGTAGGAAAAAAATCTCTGAGAGCCCTTGGACCGACCTGTATTAGTACTTGGACTGAAAGCAAAGGTCCAGATTCAGAACTACTATAAATATTTTCACTGTAAGTTTAGGAAAAAAGAATTCATACACTTTGTCATCATTTACTTTTCTTTTGAACAGTAACTGCATAAATTTGGGAAATGGGAATGGAAATGGCTGAGGTAACTTGTGATATTGACCATTTCACTTTTTGGGTATGCAACCTGAAAAGGTTTGCCTCTGAGAGACTGCTGGTGTACCATCCTTTCCAGTAAAATCCAAATGCCAAAACAAAATGATTACTCTGATCTTGAATGACCTGTACACCTATTGCAGGATGTTAGAGAGTTAGGGTACAATTTTTCTTCCAGAATTTGGCTGAGCTTATATTCTTTTTAAGAAGGTAATGCAGGAGAGGACTTGGAACTGGTCATGACTGAAATAAATCTTTTAACATGAATTGGTATAAATTGGTAATAAGACTGAATCAATGTTGTTTCATACATGAATGGAAGTGTTGGGGGGATCAGTAGGATATCAACATAGTAACTTCTCAAAATTTCTCAAAAAAAAGAGGAAGAAGTGTTGCTTCCGTTCCCTTTTGGGCAGCAATTGGTCCGTCTCCCTTATTTTTGTAGTGTGTATGCCAGGAATTGCTTTCTGTAATTTCTCAAGCCTAATTTCAAGTCCTTGTCTATGCAGTTAAATTATCCTGTTTTTCAGAGTGCTGTGTTCTTTCCACAACTCATATGAAAGCAGTCTACTAAGTTATGATTTAGTATCAGACAGCTTCTTGCCACATCCAAAGCAGATAGCTGTACAGTTTGTCTGCAGCTGAATTGATTATTCTAAGTCTGGGTGAAAGCCCACAGCAGGAGAATCTTAGACCTGCTTGTTTTTAAACTCTTCATTGCTATCTAATGATTGTCATAGCCTAGGTGAAGAGATGCTGATTTGCTAATTGAATCATATTAAAACCAGTGTTCCTATTTAACATTCAGGTTTTCTTAAGCTTTTTTGTTTAAAGTTTATTATATCTCATATCAAATAAAATCAAACACCCTATTTTGACTAATACTATCCCTGTCCCTAATTGCATGGGTCAGTGAGCTAGTTAAAGCTTATTTGTGTTCATTGGAGGGTAACGAATTCTCTCCTGGTTATAGGAGAGGGGGCAGAAGTACCTCTGTAACACTTGTGCCTGAACTTTCTGCTTTATATTACTGTTCAGGAAAAAAGAGAGACAAGTCTGTATTTTCTAGAATGGAGTTAATGTTTGGTGCAATGAGAGATCCTCCACTCAACCCAGTCAGAAAAGGTGGGAGGGATGATTATGGATCTTTTTCTCAGGTGGATAGATGCAGAAAAAGAAATCCAAATTGGTGAAGCCTCAGATGTCCATTAGCAGCTATCCCATTTACATGTAGTGGAAATCTCCCTTCTTACTGTGATATCTTAAGATGTCTGTAGTAGCTAATCTTCTTGAATCTTAAATGCACAGCACAGAAGTGTTTAAATCCTGTGGTCATTCATTAAGTTAAGATTTTTCTTAATAAGGCATTATCTTAGGTGCAATATTCCAGTCATTATAAACCAAAAAGATTAGGTTTTATCAGTTTACCAGCTTGCAACTTAAATTATTAAGTCTTATAATTAGCAAGGAAACTATTCTTTATGCAGCTGGTTAATGGGCAAAGTTGTCTTTAAGTTAATGTGCTTGGAAAAAATACAAACTTACTGTAAATCATAAAAAATTAAAGCTCTTTGCAGTATGCTTTCAAATCTTGACCTTTGGTTTTTGAAAACGTAGAAGGCAATATAATCTCTAGAGAAGCATGAGTTCTACGACAGCAGAGCTTCAGTGCCAAATTTCTAAAATCACTTGCGTTTATAGTAGATGATCTGTTGATGGGTGATTCTAGATTGTGATACAGAAGTAGAAACTGAGAGCATATTGATTATGCATCAACACCCCTAAACAAGAAAATTGGGTGAACTTTGTTTAGATTAGCTTTCTCATTTGTTACTATTTTCACTCAGATATGTGTTTTTCCTTATTTATGTTCCGCATGGCAGCACCAGCAATCCCTTTTGTAATTTTGTTTGACAAGTTTTCACATAGTTTGCTCACTAAATCCCAAACTGTCAGGCAAGTGATAGTTACATATGCAGCCTGTATTCTTTAACTCCCTGCATTTGCTAGTGTGGGATTCAGCAAGACATTTCAGCTTTAGTTAGTGTAAAAGTGAAGGGTCTTCGTGCTGGCATTGTTCAGATATTTGATCAACTGAATATTGCATTTTGAAAATGGTTAGAACTTGTACTATCACACCTACCTAAATGAAAGATGACACAAAAGCAGTAAAGGTAAGAAGTATCATGGCTGAAGTGTGTGTATGATTAATGATTTTTTTTTTTTCATAATAGAAATTCAGGAGGAAGTTTGACACTGAAAAGGAAACAGAAGGGAGAAAAAATATTTTTAATAAGGAAAAAAATGAAACTTGCTGTGGTTGATTTTAGTGAGGTTAGTTCTTGGTAACAGTCTTAAAAGTATAGTATATGTCTTACAATTCACATAAGTACACTAGAAATAAATGTTCAAAATTATTTTAAACCCCTGCGACTCCTATTTATTTGCATATATAGACCCCTATTTTGGGGGGAGGAGCATGGGGAAAGGTCTCTAGATAATGTATAGGTTTCTATTAAAGGTGTTGCTTTTCCTTCTCTAATAGCTTCTGAAGTCACATTCCTGGATTAGATGTCCTGTCAGTTTGCTTTTTGTGACTTGATTTTAAATTGAAGACATTAAAAAAAAAAAATCAAAGAAGGGCTTCAACATGGAGGGACTTTTAAAACACACTCTGATATGATGAGCTTAATCGGTAGCATCTGTCCATGATTCAAGGGTCGGTGGTGTGATAATCCACAGTTTAGCTGTTATTCTCCAGATCCCTTTCAACAGTTTTGTCAAATAATTTGCTAGTTACACTCCTTTTAGTGTTTCTCCTTTCTGCCATGCATCCTTGTTGTCTCTAGACATCATCTTTTTCAGCTAGATGTTTGTATCTATAGAAGTTCTTTCTCCTTTGTATTTATGCCTCTTGTGTCTTCAAGTACTCTATTTTGGGGGGGTTTCTCCGCTATTCATGAATTCCAAGTATTTCTCTGTGAAACTGTTTAGATTATTTCCTGTCTCTAAATGTCTGTTGTCAGGTACCAGCTGTCTTTGTCACTGTCAATAGAGTTGCCTGCAAAAGTTTTTCTGATCTTTCCTTTCTTCCAGTTTCTTGGTAAATTTATCATGACAGTCCTCTCTGTGCATTAATCTTCTTTGAATAGCTTGTTCACATGAGCTTTCGTAATTGATAGCCTTGCCTGGATCTAAAATTATTTAAACTGTCAAGCTCTTTTCTTTCACCAGAACACTTGGATCTTATTCTTCTTTTGTTATGGCTATTGATTTTGTTTTAGAAAGAGTAATTGTGAGCCTGTACTTCTTTTTTTTTTTTGTCAGTCTATTGATCAAGACCTGAGGTTTCTTAAATGTTGAGGCAATCTGCATACCTTATCTTAAGGTTTTCTCTTAAAACCCCACAGTGCTTTCTTCATTGTCCTCATTATTAGAATGATCTTCAACAGTACCAAATAAATTATTCCATAGTTTGCAGGTCCTCCATTCATTTTTTCTGTGGTATTAGAAATGCCTACTTACCATGTTTCTCAGTGTCTGTATAGATCAGATTCATTGTGGCTACTGTAGCTCTTCTTGCTGTCTTTAACTGCTGCTGGAGCTTTTCTGTTCTTTGGCCCTTTAATTGAAAGTCTTGCCTCTGATATTAATGGTACTATTATTTCACCTGCTCCATTAGCAGATTTTTTTTTTTTTTCTGTATTCCTGTGCCATTTCTTGCAGCACTTTCTGAGCCTGACTTTCTGCTGTGCCATGGACTGACATTTCCCACCTGACCCCGTGTTACCTTTCTTGTCATCAATGACCTGAGTATTTTTGAAGATCTTCCTTGAATCACCTTTCTTGTTGCCATTATTTTCCTGGAATAATTTATTGACCTCTTGTTGATATCACTTGACTAGAATTGGGATTTATTTCTTTAGCCTTGGTCTATTCTCTAGTCTTGTCCTTGTTTTTCAGCATTTTCAACACCTTATCAAAGATCAGTTCTTCATTTCTGATCTCCTGTTGTTTTTTCCTCCAAAGGATTTCTGAGCTGCGTCCATCAAGGAATGCTGGATTAATTTCTGGTTTACCTTTTTTTTTTTTTTTTTTAAGATACAGCTGTACTTTATGATGCTAGAGGCTTCCTTAACTGCTTCACTCCTCTTGAGCCGCTGTTAGAAATTCTGCCAGGACACATTCTGTGGTTGCAGGGTGACTATCTTTCATTTTGAAGTTACCAGGCACCAGCCATTCATCCCTTCTTGGAGCCAATCTTAATACATTAATGAAATTCCTCTACCACTTCTCCTGGATCCTCAGCTGGTCAGGCTGTGAGCCTGGATCATCACTACAAACCTGGAATGTCACAGAGCATAGCAAGCATACACTCAGCTGTTTCATTTTTTTTTGGTTAGGAACCTATATCCCAGTTAATACAATATCAGGATGTACTTCACATCTGCTCTTTATTTCTTGGTCTGTTTTAGTACTTCCTTATTCCCAGGATTTCTGTCAGAGGTAGTGTTTGGCAAAGTGGCATCTTGAAGTTATTTCTAGATGTTTGACTTCTCTTACTCAATACTGTGCTGTCAGTCAGGAGACTAGTGCTTTCCCCGGGATTATCTCACTGACTTTTGTCTCATTTCTTTTCATCAAGCTTTTGCGAGAGGCTCACTTGGGATTGCTGTGTCCTGGTTTGGGTGTAGATTTGTTCCAGGCTAAGCAAAGAAGTCAGGATCTCTATATTTTTTTCAGCTGATGGACTGAGTCCAGCAGGTGCTCTGAGGTTTCTGTGCCCTAGTTCAAAATCAGAATTGATCTGTGCTACGTTATCAGATTTGATCCCATCAATTTGTGAGATTTTTCTGACATCTACATGGCTGTGTTATTATGCTGTCATATTTCAGTTTGGGCTTTCAGGATATTAGGCTTTGCAAAGTTTACCACTGGTACATAAAGGACAACTATATAAACACTTTTTGTCTAGAATAAATACTGAGAGAAACTTTTTTGCCAGGTGAGACTTTAGAATATTCTGATGTGTTTTACTAGTCCAAACACCTTCTTAAGTTCTTGTATGTGTAATTTCTTAGTTTTGTTTTTAGTTTGTGGTTCTGTGTCAAAGCTCAGATCCAAGTCTGAGAGGGGATGATGGCAACCTCAGATTCATGTGATCTAACTCTGTGCTCGATTAGTTTTGCTCTAACTTTCTCTGTTAGAAGCTTGTTTTGACTCTGTGTGTGTTAATTATATGAATACAGGTAGATATGTCAGTGTGTGCATTACTGATATGTAAAATGACATCCTCTCCCTTTTCCTTTTTCTTAATTCTGCTTAAGGGATACCTTTTAAAAACAGTATATGCCATGTTAATTATGCTACCAAGGCTGTGTTTAACAAAGTCAGGATTGTGATTACGTACTAAAATTTCTCATTCATGTTGTGTATTCCACATACTTCCTACTTTAGCCAACAGGGACATCTGGTAAATTTTTCACTCTTCATGTAATAATCCTTCTAAGAAGACTTACCTTCCCTTGACTCCTCGTCTCCTGCCCAGATTTTAGGCCAGGTTGCATCCTCTCCTGTATAGTTTGCCTAAGCAAGAGAGGAAAAAATTGTGGTAGTTGGTGTTTCTTCTTTGTAGAAAGAATTAGAAGCATCTGGCCTTTATCTTAATTCAGGTAATGCTGGACTTCTGTTCTCCATGAATGTTTTGTAATTATGAAGTGTAATCTATTCACTAGTGAGATTCATGAAATATGTCTTATTAACAAAATTGTATTTTAAAACATGTTTCACACCTCTGCCACTCAGACAAATGATGCTGAATAATGTTCAAGCGAAGGAGAAGAAAAGGAGCTGTGATAATTTAATGAAGTGTCCACAGATGGCTGGACTTATTAATTTTTTAACAGGGTTCGGGTGAGAAGCTGATGTGCTAACCAAATATGCATCATCTCTGAGATCCGTTGCTTCACTGAAGGATAACAGATGTTATAGCTATTTTAACAATAGGGTATCGTGTTTCTGTACTCCTTTACCTACTTGCATTGCTAAAATCTTCATACTTCCCACTTTACTACTTTAATAAAGTATAGTAATAGAGTTATGGATTTGTTATAAGTTCAAATTTAATTAGGCAAACAAGAATGCAGAAAAAAATAGTGTCTTAAAACTATCAGCAGTTTGTGTAATCATTCACAGTCTCTTTTGACTGTGTTTGATCAGAACAGTTTAATGCCAGGGGGATTGTAAGGTGAAAGCTGTAGGATGGCAGTGTTTGTAGATGATACTACTAAAGTTAGTTTAGACGTGGGTAAGTTATGAGAAACTTGTGTAACATTGAGCAATACAGGAGGTAACGGTTTTGGAAAAAAATGTCAGCTACTCCTGTTTTACTTTTTCCATACTGCAATAGAAATAATCAGGTGAAAAAATAAGGAAAACATTTGCTGAGCACACCAAGACGCCACAAAACCCCCTGAAACCTACTTTGAGAAAGAGGTAATTGCATAAACATATAGTAAGTGTGTGTGTGTGTGTGTTTAGAGCTGTTTAATGCTTATATGAAGTGTTATGTTAAATACCAGTCTGTGGAGTAGCAATAGAGGAGATTCAGGTGCATGACAAAAATGCTCACACAGACTTTATCTGACAGGCTTGTGATCGCGTAGTAAAGGTACACAACCCTACCATAGGCAGGGAAAGAGTGAATTCCCGTGCAACTTTCTGTTGCCCTAGAGACGAGGAAGTTGTTACCTTTTTTTTTCTTTGAGTCTTGATTTGGCAAGATTGATGCCAAAAGGTTAGTAGGATTCTAAAAAGGATTAAATGTGTAAATAGCATCCATGTTAAATAAAAGTGAGCATTTCCAGTGGCTGCTGCCAGTCTGTATTTAGAGCAGAAGGCAAGCATTTACTCTGACGTTAGTTAGAATATTGTCATATGAGTGAGTTATTTAGTAATTGTTGATTATGGAAGTGTGTTTTTACGGCCTCCTTGAAAATGATTGGCACTGCCCATGGTCGCAGAGGGACTGCTGAGCTAGATTAGCATCTGGCTCAGTGCAATGAATTCCTCCTCTTCTGGAGAGTACAGGAGATGAAATACTGGCTCCATTGAAGGCAGGAGACTACAGCCAGAATTTTTACCATCTGTGTTTTCCAGGAGCATGGGAATTATTGCTCTTCAAGGCACATCTTTTTCAGAAATTGAGACAATGGACCACAAATCTCAGTCATGCTTAGACTGGGAATGCTGGCTGAATGGACAAATTTGCATTAAGTAGACTGTTCATTCGCATTCTTACCATTGCTCTGGTCTTTTGATGAAGGGAGTAGAGAGACAAAAGGGAAGGAGAGAATAGGGACAGAATTGACCCCCACACACGCATGCCCACACCTCCCCCATTTGCATTGTCCTAGCAGTAAATTTGACATTTGTGGTGCATCTAATTCCTGTTGTGTATGCATGTGAGAATCGCACTGTTGCTTATGTCTTCTCCTACCAGTGTTTAGAGAACTTTCCAAGTGGAAAAATCATCCTTCCTAAATTGAGTTTATTAACCTACGTTCCTGCTAGGTCAGTAGTATTTTCCTTCAGTGTCCTCAAATCAATACATAATGTATGTGTGCTGCCACAGAATGATTGATGTATGTACAGACATAAAAAAAAATAGTCTTTGATATTAAAACCCCAAAGTATAATTTATCATTAAATTCATTTAGCAAAAGATTAGGTAGTATCTTCAACTGAATGCCCTGCAACATGTGGGTGAAGAGTGGGTGCTACTTGCTCATTAGAAATGTAACTAAGTTTCATTAGATCTTGTTGATTGAA
Source organism: Athene noctua (assembly GCF_965140245.1). Classification (NCBI taxonomy): domain Eukaryota; kingdom Metazoa; phylum Chordata; class Aves; order Strigiformes; family Strigidae; genus Athene; species Athene noctua. The sequence goes on along the minus strand of NC_134049.1, from coordinate 22,412,633 downwards.
GTGACTGGGAAATACAAACCATTGAGGAAAAAAAGCATCAATGTTTTTAAATGTTAACTTAAAAAAAATCGTTTTAAATGTGTAGTTTAAATAAAAAGACTGAATTTGCTTGCATGGTAATGCATTCAAAAACAATTCAGAAAGTTAAGGAAATGCAAGCTTACAAGGCGATCAGTTGATATTTTGAAGAAGAATATAGAAGCTCTGTAATGGAAAGATTCTGAACTCGTAGGTGAAGGGGTATTTTCTAGTAGTATACTGCTGCAGGAGGTATGTGAGCACTCTGGGACCTGTTGCTGTATTTATAAACAGGTCTCAGTTAATAGTAATTAAGGCTTATATTTAGGGTGCCTTTTGTAATACATCGTTATTGTTTTGTGGTTGTCTGTTGGCTAAAGCAAAAGGGTCCTCCTTCACAATGGAGGCTTTTAAGCAGTGCAAATTGCAAATAATTGTAGAATAGGAGAAAATTACTCTTTAGGACAAAATTATAGCCTAGGTTAAAATATATATAATATAAAACCACACAGAACTATGATCAAGTAAAGATGTTACTAGCATTTAAGGTGACCTGAAAAATGAACTGTTATTTCATTGCTAGTGAGTAATGAAACAGTCTTAAATAAAGGTTACTTAACCTTAATGGAGCACCTGCACACAACAGAATATACAATGCCTCTCTTGCCCAAAAAGTGAGTAGTACTAGTACGGGATTTAAAATAAAGCATAGTTGAGCTTTATATTAGAAATTGCAGGGCTTTAGTCCTACAGTAAAATACTTGCTTATCCTAAAGTTGCTGATACAATGACTGTACAAGTTGTAGTTGTGTAGGGTAAAGGGATTGCAACAGCTGAGGTGAAACAGAAGTCATAGTGCTCATCTGATAAAATGAGGGAGATCCAGGACTCCCTTCCAGGCTGGTTAAAGAATTGGTTTAACATGCAGGTCTCTTAATAAAGATTTCTAATGAATTGTGAATTCAAGGGCTAGTACACTTTTCTTGAAGAATAACTGTTGTAGAATGTGTGTCCAAAAAGAAACGGGGTGATCATAGACCAATTAGTCTGATCCCAACACTGTGCCCTTTTTAAAAGGATTTTGGAGGAGAAGGTAATTAAGACAGATGAAAGTGGAAAGAAGGCTAAACTGTAACATGACTTTTGTCTGCGGTTTGCATCTGAGCTTCTCGATGAAGCAATTGATGTCTTGGAGCACTATAATATGATGGGCATGCTGCAGCACAGCCTTTCGATACACTGTCCTGTTAGAAATTATTAAAGGTCAAAATGATAGAAATTTAAATGAGAATATTGAGATAGATAAGAATCTGAGGTAAGTATGAAAATTTAATGGGTTTTATTGAGAGGGAGATTTTCAGAATGGAAAGATGCCTCAGAGATAAGAGTTTAGAAAGATCATGTTTAACAGCCTCATCAGTCATTTTGCTATAAGAACAGAGTACTTACGTACAAAATTAGCAAGTGTGGCAAATTTAGGAGACCTTGTTGTGGCCTCAGTGGTCTCACAGGAAGAATTAAATGATACTATAGACTGCATAATGATGAAACTTATTAGCACAGCGTGTAAAGTTAGGCAGATACTTGGTATTTTACCTAGTTGGGACAGAGGGACTGGTGAATTTGCAAGAGAAACGAAGGCTAGTTTGTGGATTATAGCGTTGATTATAATGTGCCAGTGTCCAGAGAACTAGTGTGATGGTGACATTTTTTTTTGGAAGATCTTTTCAGTGTACACAGAGAAGCAATATTAATATATTTCCGTGGATGTTTGTGATCCTAAATTAGAATAGGCGCTTCAGTTTGTCGTCTTTTTGTCATTCTGTCAGTGGTGCAGGGTGGGAGAATAAGAGGCAGTGGATATCAGTTGAAGCAAAAGAGGTTCTGACTGGATTTAAGGAGGAAGTTCTTCACTGTGAAGACAGACAGGTTGCCCAAGAGGTGGTGCAGCCTTCATTCATGGGGACTTTTGAGATCTGACTGGACAAATCCCAGAGTAACCTGCTCTGACCTTGTAGCTGACTTTGTGCTCTGACTGGGTCCATTCCTACTCAAATGATTCTGTGATTCTGAGTCTGTAAAGATGGATAGGGTGGTTAAGGAAATGAGGAAAAAAAACTAAGAAAGAGGGAGGGGAAGCTAAAAACTTTCTTCTCAGAGGAATGAAGTTGTGGAAGGAACCTCCAGATAGTATTTCAAGAGGGGAGAAAGTATGTAATGGTTGGAGACGGACCTGTACAAGGTAATGGAAGAAATTGCTTGGCAAAACAGAAGTGATCTATATGTTAGAAAAGTAACGTCTTAGAATTCAGTCCAGCTGTTCTGAAGGACTGGGGAGGTCTCTACAATCTTGTACCTCCTCCCCAATTATATATGTTTTACATTCAGTTTGTTTTCTCTCTAATAGCATCAGAGGTTAGCCACAACTAGAGAGCAAGTATGCTGCTGCTTCTCATTGCATTAACTTTTCTGATCTCTCACATGGTGGCACATGATAATTTGTGGATTTGGTCTTTAATGTTTAATATAGGATGTGAAGATAGTGTTTTGTGGGTTTGCTGAAATAAATCTCTTATGTGGCTGGCTTTGAATGCAGAGCACCAGGGTTGGTGCCATTGGTCTGGTTCAGACTTATTTTTCTATGGGTGAAAAATATATAAAAGTTTTATGGAAAGTATGTATTAAAATTTATACTTACATAGATGCTAATAATGAACAATTCTACAGTCCAAGAAAACAAGTTTTTCATTCGAGTAAGAAAAGCCTGAACATGTGACATCAGATGTTGCTTCTTGCTGCTTCTCCAAAGATCTACAAAAATTGGAGAGCAAAGATCAGACAGTTTAAAAAATAAACAAGAAACCCATGGGATTTTCTTGAAAGTGAATGGGGATTCAACCTGAAAATGATAGAAAGCACCATTTAACTAAAGAAATACATGTTATAGACTCTTTCTTAGGCAGTCAAATATAGTGAATATGGACAGAGAAAACTACAGGTCATGGAATTTCAGCATCAGTATATGATAAGCAGCACGTGGTAATATACCTCATTAGGAAGCTGAGGCACAAGAGGTAAATAAGTTGCCCATCCCTTTTCCACCCCTTCATGTTAAAGAGCCATGCAGTATTTTTTTATCCATGTGTATTTTGCATGCTTCAACATCAAGTTTAAGTTCCTGATCTGAGTGATTGCTTATTATCCCTTTTCAAAGGAAGAAAGAATTGCAAAGCACTGAACTAGGTATAAATAAATACATTAAAAAATATAGAAAAATTCGTCCTACTATTGTTAAATTCTCAGTGTGTTTTTGATAGGTGTTAAGTAAGACTTGTAAAAATGCTGGGTTGAACTGTTTGGAAATGAGTATCTTAATGTCAAAAGAATCATCTTCACAAGAGATAAATGAGAAACTTTCCAATTAAGTCAAACTTTTGAAAATGGAAGATAATAAATAAGGGGTTTCACCCTTAGACTTGCTAAAAGAAGTGGGAAAAGTGAAAGCTGACCTAAGCTGTCCCAGCCTCATTCATGTATAATCGTGACTGAAGGTATCACCTGCAAAGAGAGCTTGTGTTTGTGTTTTCTGATCTGGGCTCTTGGCTGTGTGCAGTAGCATTGAATTAGAGATTACAAGAACCTGCTGCTTGCTAGCAGGCTCTATTCTTATACTTGAATAATCGTACTAGGATGGTTTAATTTGTGCAACACGGAGTCCCACTTTTCCTCTTTTATATGGAAGGCACACAGTGTACTGACTTTAAAGACAAAATTCATAATATATACTTGAAGCTGTGTGCTGTTGAGAGGGAAAGGTAAGATGTCAAGAGTACTGACGAGCTGTTTCTATAACAATGTTAGCTTTAAGTGCAAGCATAAAAAAGAATTAAAATTTTACTTTGAGACTGTTACTGCAGTAAGCAAGCTCTGCCTTGCCCCGTGTCGGTGTTGATTGTACAACTGCCTCTGTGCAAGCTGCAAAAGGGAGAGCTGGTAAGATAGCTAACCACCATGGAAAATGGAGTGAGGAGGCTTTTTCTTTTCCCTGCCCTATGCTTTGTCCTTCTTCCCTCATACTATATTCTGTTGCCTTTACTGAACTATTTGCTTGTACTAATAATGATGGACAGGGTATTTCAGTTGGAAGATCTGATGCTTCCCTGTTATGGGAAGTTGTGCAAAATATTTGTAGTGGGTTGACCTTGAGTGGCTGCTGGCTGCCCACCCATCTGCTCTCCCACTCTGCCTCTCACCAGGATGGAGGGGGAGAAAAGAAGATTAAAAAGTTGGTGAGTCAAGAATGGGAGATCACTCACCAGTTGTTGTAATGAGCAAAACAACCTTGACTTGGGGAAACTGAATTTAATTTCTTGCAATTAAAATAAAGTTGGGTGGTAAGAAAACAAAGACAAAAACTAAAACACCTCTCCCTGCCCTTTTCCCATTTCCCAGGCTCAACTTCCCACCTTCATTCCCAGTTATTCTGCCTCCTGCTCTACCCTGGTGCCCCCAGGGCAGCACCTGGAGCTGCCCTTCTTCCTCTCCCTCCTCATGCTCTGACCTGCCTGTTGCAGGGCTGTTTCTCAACACTTTCCTCCCTGCTGTGCAGCGGTTTCCCCTTTCTTGGATATGCTTTCACAGAGGTGCCACCAGCTTCACTGGCTGGCTCAGCCGTGGCCTCTGGGGGGTCACTGTGGAAATGGCTGGAACCAGTCCCAGCCGTGTCCAGCACTGGGAGTCCTCAGCCTCTTGTCGCAGAGGCCACCTTGGCAGCTCCCCCACTGAGCACCAGGACATGGCTGCCCAAAAGGTGAAGCCATTCAGCAGACTTTGGGTATTTCTAGAGAACATTTTCACTCAAAAGGTGACATGTTCATTGTGCAGTGCTGCCGTGGTAACTTTGTGTTATGCTGTGGAGAAACTTGGTTCTCAGGTCCACTAACATGAGAAAGATAAATACTTGCATGGGAACAAATGCAATTTTTACCTTATGGCACTATACAGAAGGCTTTTTGTAGCTGTAGGCGGTACATTAAGATGTTGTGTAGATTATAAACTTGAGAGTGGAAGGCATAGAACTTCTCTCCTTGTTACTATCTCCTGAGTGAGTACTAGGGGGCATCTGTGTTCTACTGCAAGTAAATCAGTAGCTCTTACAGAATGTGGTTCAAACTGTGTTTATTCAGATGTACCAGGCAGAGACACTGTCTTGATTTTTGCCACTTCAGTGCTATACACTTCTGAAGGATAGCAGCAACCCTGGAGAAGTGAGCAGTTTATTTGCATGTTTCCTCCCATTTTTGAGGACTCAGGAGATTTCTATTTTGTTGTCAGCATTTGCTAGTTTCTAAAACTACTTTTTTCTTTAAATAGGTACTTTTATTATTGGTTTTATTTGCCTTTATGCCAGCTATGTTTAGCATTGTGCTATCAAATGTTAAGATTTTTAAAGAGTTGGAAGAGTAGATGAATTTTTTAAAAACTTCATTCATGAATCTTGACTTGGACTTCCAAAACTTTGGTGTCATCTTCAAATTACCTCTAATTTGTTACTTTTTTCTTTTCTATTTGCAGGCCTTCCCAGGTTCACCAGCCAGCCAGAATCATCATCTGTCTATAAAGGAAACAGTGCAATCCTTAACTGTGAAGTCAATGTTGACCTTGCACCGTTTGTGAGGTGGGAGCAGGATCGCCAGCCAGTCTTTCTGGATGATCGTGTGTTTAAATTACCAAGTGGAGCTCTAATTATTAGCAATGCTACTGATACGGATGGAGGAGTCTATCGCTGCATCATTGAAAGTGGTGGAACCCCCAAATACAGTGATGAAGCAGAACTCAAAATTCTTCCAGGTATTAATCTGTTTTTCTTTTAAAAAACTAATAATTAAAATGTTAGTCAAGCAATAGGGGGAAAAACCTAACAAGAATACTTACAAATGACAATCTGCTCTGTTGCATTTTTAAAGTTTTTCAGTATGTTTTTAGTTGAACTAAGGTAATATGTCTTGTGGAAGCTGGTGGTTGGGTTGGTTTTATTTTTTTCTGTGTAGCTTAAAATGAGTGCGGGCAGTTAAGCTGCGGGATTTTGGTCCTTGGGAAGACTAACCTGTATCTTGCAGTTGGGAAACAAAAGCAAAATCAGTTACCACTGAGCACTTTGCAGTGGTTGGAGATAGACCAGACATACACATGTACCTTTTTGCCATTTTTAATGGTTTAGCTTCTAAGGGCTTTTTGGAAAAGACTTCTTTACAAAAGTCACTAGTAATAGACTTCCATTATGACATGTTACAAAGAGGGGATTGACTGTTTCTTTGAGTATAAATGTTTGGGGATTTCTGAGTTTCTCTGGCTTCAATCCCATGTTTAAAATACCTTTGAAATTTTCAAAAGAAATTGGTGCTTAGTCCCTTGCTCTTGGGGTGCTTAAGCTGAGGCCCTTTTAGTTGCCCCAATATTTATGCAGTTCTGATTCTTTAAACATTGAACCCTTTTGGGAAGTCTCCAGATCCCAAAAAGAGGGGGATGACTTTTTCTTTTGAAAGGTTTAGCTATGCCTATTGTGCTGAAATGTTTAGATTTTTTTTTTTAATAAGAACAAAAGTCCAGTCCTGATGTAAACTGTTTCTACACTTAGTGTGTTCTGTTTCAAATGACACCATTGCACAGAGCTGTGTGTCACCAGGTGTTCTAACGCAAAGTTTTGAAAATTGACCAAGAATAGGACAGGAATGTGAATCTCACTTTCCCAAACTAGGCAAATAGGGGCTGTGTTTTATACGTGTTTTCTTAATTATTTCCAGAACTTTATGCTGTCTCTTCTGAGTTAGTCTTCATATTGGAATTCTGATTCAATTTTTACTCCTTGGAGAACAGCCAGAGATAGTTGCTAGATTTCCATCTTTGGAGGCTTTCGGGGCTAGGCTGGGCAATGTCATGGCTGGCCTGGCCTATTGTTGGCAACAGGTGGACTTCAGGCAGGTGGTTGCACTAGTGACTATGCCACTTTTATGTTTAAAACACTAAAATGTACTTTAAAATACCCCGGTTTTACAACTGCAACCTTCCCTCTTTTAAAATTGATGTGTTTGCTAAGCTTTGGAAACTAATCATGCTTAACGTAAGAATTTGTTTCAGTAAGTTCTTTAGACTTTCTGAAAAGAAAGGCTTACCTCTCCTTCTAGTAATGATACAGTTTTTGAAGAGGAGCACTTTTGAAAAAGATGCTTAATTTAATTGTTTTAGTTTGGTTTGCCTTCACATTTCTGTAGCCCTTCATATGAATGCTTAAGACTTCTCTCATTTTTGTCAGTGAAGATTTCCTGATAAACTTCCATGTTGGGTTGATCTTTTGAATTATTTTGGCTCCTTTACTTGCTTTTGTAATGTTTTGCTGAAGGTGATTAAAGTTAACTTTATTAGGGAATACAAATAGAGCTGCTCCCTCGCTTAGTGATGAGTCTGAAAGTTTTGATAGCAGAGTTTTGTGAAATCCCTCCCAGCAGACTTTTTTTTTTTTGAAGTGGGATTAAACTGTTGCACAGAAAGCTCTCTAAATCTTGAGTGGCCCCGTAATTGATTGTTTGGTTTGAGATGTATTTGAAAGAAGGATTTGAATTAATCTGTTCTTCATTCATTTTATTCCATTTTCAAATAGTTATCTGATCTGCGCTTGACAGCAGCCTCATTGCTCTGCTTCTAAATCTTTGAAATACACCCAACACATACATGCATCACACAGATTTGCATCCACAGTGTTCTACTTTTTCTGATAGTGAGCTTCGTTAGAGTGTTCAGTCTGTCACCGAGCAAGCAGGAGATTACATTTCCAAGCTCTGCTACTTGATAGCAGGTGCTTTCAGATACAGGAATGCAAGGGGAAATAAAAAAAACAAAACCCAAAGTAAACCCAAATTTTTGAATCCACTTTCCACTAACTCGAGAACTGAACTTTTTGTGAGCTTGGAGCATTAATGAGTTCTGTCTCCAGTGAGTCATACCAACTCTTCTCCCTAGTGTAATGATTGCTTGCTGGCAATCTGTTACATCCATTTTTTTGCAACTTGGCTTGCTCCATATGCCACTCCAGGTCACTCTCGCTATGTTACCCGCCTGTTCACACATGGTCTTATTTCTGGAGCAAGCAGACTAGTTCCCTCTAACAGGGAGTGTGGGCAGAGCTGCTACGATCGTTTGTGTGTGGGCCTGAGACAGATGGTGTGATCCATGATTGCTCCAAGTTTGGCTGCCTCTGCCTGGGACAAGACTGAAACAGGATTTCCATCGGGCCTAGTTCTCTCAAATGCCCTGGCAGCCTCATCATGTTATACCTTGGAGCACGTGCATGTCCTTAGCTTAGTGCTCTAAACGCTTGGTTATTATTTTTAGCACTTTGAGCTGAAGAACACCAAAACTAACAACTTTCAGAAATTCCTGCGAATATCGCATAGGTCCCAGCTAAGACAGGGGCCAACTATGTGTGTGATAAGACACAGAATGTACTTCGGAGAGGAAAAGTAGTGTAGGTACAGAATAGTCTGCCCCCATTTAGATGGCCAAAAATAATTTGAGGGCTTGTCCAGTTCTGGAGCTTACCCGTCATCAAACTTCAAAGTGCACATCTCAATATTGAGAATAAAGCAGTTAATGCAGCGTAAATGCTGGGGGGTTTTGAGCACTTGGTAGAAGGAGTTAGGATAGCTAACACAGCAGAAGTGCCATAGCTGTTATGTAGGAATTCATTTGCTCTAATGGTGTGAGGCACATACTAAAGTTACTGCAGAGGCAAAGGGTGCAACCTGCATCTTTCATCAAGGGTGTTACTGGGGTGCCTTGATGAATTGATTACACTTCTAGTTAAAATTGATTTTTACTACCTTCCTCCTAAGGTTACACTTTGAGAAGTCATGGATATTTTTAGTAAAGTAGAAAAGTAGCCTTTTGTTCTTGGTATTTATTTGTTGTAGTTTAGTTCAGAGTACACTGCTGGACAACCTTTATTGGTGGATATGTTTTCAGTTCTCATAGACAAAGTGACCTTTTCCTGTAGTAAAAAAATTGAGTAAATATGCACTTTGTGCTTGTTCTTGGGTGGGGGAAGAAGCAAAACCCTCTCCAGCACAGTTCAAAGCAAACCCAAAACTAATTCAGAGGATTTACTATTTCCATAAGGATGGAAAATCATGGTATGTTTTTGTTTCAGTATAAAGTTTGTGTTACTTCAGTGTGCAAATTATTTAGTTACTTTATTTTGCTTAGGGTTGACTCTGCTGCAGTAATTTAATTTTCCAGTAAAAGCACTTTCTCAGACAGCTACCTGATGAAGTCAGGTGATTGCCTGAGGATGGCTGGACAAAGGCCTTTCTTTACAAAATCTCTACCAGCTGGTAAAGTTGCAGTTTCAGGGCTGTAGCTTTTAGCTGAAATTGTTTCCCAGGGAGTCTGAAGAGTCAGAATCCCAGTGGTGGCAAATCAGTTTGCATGTCTGGAGGAAATGGTAAAGAGCTGTTTGTGTGGGAGGCTGGAAGAGTCTCTTGGAGAAGATTCTTTCTGCAGGTATGATGATTGAATCTGGTAAAGATGCAGGAAGGAATTAGATGTTTCATTTGTTTGTAATGTTTTTTAATATGATCATTTTCTATTTCTACATTTGGTAACTTTGTCATTTACAAATATTTGCAGATCCCCAGGTGTCACAGAACTTGATGTTTGTGAGGCAGCCCTCTTCACTTACTAAAGTTACTGGGCAAAGTGCGGTTTTTCCATGTGTTGCTGTAGGATTTCCAACTCCATCTATCAGGTGGACAAGAAATGAAGAAGAGCTTATCACAGAAGGGTGAGTAACGGCTAACGTACATTTTTATATAATGGTAGGAATCCAGCCAGAGTTACGATTTTAGATTAACGCACAACTTACTTTCTACTTAATTTTAAAGCAGGAGAACAGAAGCTAGTTTTCAAATGCTTGGAGGGTTTCTAGGCTGTTATGACAAGTAAAGTAGTTCATGAGACTTGTGGAACAATATCATAGTTGGGGTTTTTTTTGCAGACATCAGAAACAAATCTTACTTGAAGCAAGAAGGTTATTAAGAATATATTACTTGGAGATTGTCACTGGAGTAAAAGCAGCAATTAAGAGAATAAGGACACTGTAGAAAAGCTAAGGCTTCTTCATGTTGACATATTATGTGTGTGAAGCCCTGCACTTGCATTACTCTTCCTGCAATGAAAATGTCCAGTATACATCTAAATGTTCCATAAGAATTTAAGAATAAGTGTTTAAAGCAGAATTTCCTAATTTCTTATTAAAACAGAATATTATTCTGGCTTGATTCTGGCATGATTCAAAAAAATAATGTGGTAGAAAATACATATAAGAAAGCAGAGCAAATCTTACCAAGAAAATTTTTCTCCATCTAATGATCATACTTACTACAACAAGGAAATTGCAAACAGATACTTGAATGTTCTCAATGTCCCTCACAGTCGGTGGTGAGATTAATGTAGAGGCAAGTTAATTGTGAAACAATGAGAGGTATAGTTATATTGTGGCATGGCTGACACAGCAGCTAAGGAATATTCCAGTCACTCTACAGTACCAGTGATAGTAATACATCTCTTTTTTGTCAACTCTTAAATTAAAAAAATCCGGGGGCTTGTAATTTGAACTGTCTTTATCTGGAAAGTGCTAGCTTCTGGGGGATAATGACTAACAGTTCTAATACCGCTGAGAAATTGTGTTGATGTCAATCTGATAGCACATGATTTAGATTCATTTTTTTCATAAATACAAGAAATCATTCATGTACAAAGGATGCTACAGGCTCATTAGAGTTGCACAATCAAATGTGGTGAAATGTCAGAATATATGTGCCTGGTAAAATCTTAATTAGTTTTTCTTGTATGTAAAATGATGTCATGTCATATCATTATAAATTTTTGCTGCCCCCTGCCCCATCATTATTTAGACTGTGTCACATTCAGTGCATGAGGAGGTTACAAGCTCACTTACTGAAGAGCTCTCCTTCCTTGATTTTTGATAGAAAGCCCAAATTTTCAAATCCTGTTCTGAATACAGTGCTAGTAATTCCCTTATGAGCTTTTCTATGCAGGTTGTCACAATAACTTCTGATGGCTTCACAAGTATTTTTTTCTCTTCAAGATTCAGAGTGAGAAATTTTATTGGAGAGCTGAGGCATAACATCAGTAAACATAATTGATTTTTATATATGCAGAATTTGAACCATGTATGACCTGATATTTCAGAATATTTTGTATTAGTTTTTAGCATTATGTCCCTTTGTTACAAGAATGGATTCTGGTTGACTTTTGCTGCAAGTACACATCACTCTCTGAACTGTGTCTCAAGTTGTCTTTGTATTAATTTAATACAAAATTAAATGTTTTCCTTTCAAGCTGTATTGCTAAGGAGAATATGTACAGAAGTCTGTATTTATAAGAAAACTAAGTTATTTTTAAGAGGTAAGTGTGATGGGTTTGGGAAATAAATATTTGTTACTTAAGACCAGAAAAAAGAGAAGGTGTGTAATTTTGATGGTGTATTTGTCAAAGACTGCATTGAGATTTATGTTAATGAATAAATATAAGTAAACTTTAATGATGGCAGTCTTGGTACTTGTTCAAACAAGCAACCTTTAATGCAGTGTATTGTGAAATTAGTTTGCTGTGATACTGTATTTTCCGAATTAATTTGAGTTAAAGAGAAAGAGGCTTTGAGTGTTGAGTGAGGAACTGGTGGAGGTAATACAATGCTAAAAGTTTCTATTGTAGTACAACTGTTAACAACTTCAGGGAATCCTTTCAGAAATTAAAGATTTTAAAGAAATATCAGTAATAGTTATTGCTGCTTTCTGGTTCCTCATAAAGTCGTCCATCAAAGACTATGAAATACCCAAGTTCTGCCTGGGTCTTGGGGAAATCTCAGTCCTCAGAAGATGAAGAGTAAGAGACTGTTTGGAGGAAGGGTCTCTGTATGCTTGCACCATCTGTATGCCCTTCTCTGGGCATTGCTGTCTGGCTTTGGTCTACTCCTTTGAGGCCTTTCTTGCTGTATTCACCATTTCAGAGATAAAATCACAGTTTGGACCTGATAGCCTGTCACTGGGAAAAACATTTGACTTGTGATGAAAGCTTTTCATTGAATTGGCTTACTAGTCAAGTTAGTAATCTTGATGATACATAATAATTTTCTCAAAACTACATTGCTTGAAAAGAAAGGAAAAGGCTCTTCTAGATTTATGGTGCTGATGCTTGTAGCTCCAAACTGGAGCTTTGGGATAACAAGCAAGCCTTTAGACTTCTGTGAATTCCTGTGTGTATAATCTTGTTATATGGGGTATAGTGCTCGTAGTTCTGTAAGACTGGTACTACAGAATGCACACCCAGCCTGCCATACATGTGATTCCGTAATGTGAATATAGATTCTACTTTTTCAGATGGATTTCCTCTGAAACTCAGAATGAGTAATGTCTCTGCCAGGAACATAGAAAATATTGAGAAAAATGGAAGGAAGCAGGAAAAGCCACTGAAGTATACAGCTATTTAATTAAAAGTTATGTCCTTTACAGAAAACTTTAGAAAGTAAACTCTGCCTTATTGTCAGTATTACCTGATGTAAAAGGCTATAATGGAAATGTTGTGTACAGGTTGAATAGTTTTTCAGATTTTGACAGCTTTGAGCCTTTCATAATTTTTATTTTTAAATGTTGTGTCTGGCTAAGGATTCGACTGTGTGAGAGTCAGTTTTTTAGCAAATGTGGGAGTAATTTTATGCTTTTGAGGATTCTGAAGTTGAAAAGTGAAGTTTCAGGTGAGGTCTCTGCCAAGATGGATGTTTCAGAGGTTGGGAAATGGGCACAGAGTTTCAGATGCCTGGAAGCTTATGTTCTTTGAAACCTTTCCAGTGTGTGGATCGGTATTCAAACAGCATATATTGTGTATCTTGATTTATATTGGGACATTTATATGAAAGAAATTACAAATGCATGTACCACTACCACTTTAAAATGATACAGTAAATGAGGTAGTTAATCTCAAAATAAACAGTTGAAAGGACCCTGGACAATGTCATTACATTTTAATAAGGCTGTTGAAGTACAGCTAACTTTGATGGGTTTGGGCTGTTCAATTTAGTATAATTTTATGTCATTGAAAAATGTCTACAGAAAACTGTAATGTGGTTGTATGGCTAAGAATTTCCTGAAATAGAGAGATTACATGAGGGTGCATGTGCAGTATTAATTTTATGCTGTTGCTGTATGTGTTCAAATGAAGTCTTTAATTGTATGATCACATACATATTCTTAATGCAGGGTTTTTTCTTTAGTACTTCACAAAAATGTGTGATATTTTAAATTATTGTGTATTATTGTTTGCCAGGCACTCTGAGCGATTTGCGTTAAGTGAATTACACTTGCCCAACTCAGTAAAGGTTAAACATAGCAGAGTAATTATGGAGATTTTTCTGGTAGTAGATTCCACAAAATAATCTAATTTACTGTCTAATTTTATCTGCTGTACTTTACCAAGACTGCAAATAGATTATAAGATGTTTTGGGAAGAGTAATTTGAGAGGGGAAAAAAAAGCACCAAAACCTCAGGGTATAACTGGCTGTTTGAATACAATAAATTAATAAAGGCTCACTATATTTTGTGATAATGAAACACAAAAAAGCATGTGAGTTAGGTATCCAAAGTAGCTCAAGTAATTGTGTATTATGAGTGTGTAACTGAGGGCTGTATGGAATGCATATAAAAGGCTTGAATTTGATTTTGCTGTTCCCTGACATTTGAATGATCAATCTTTGTTGTTTTTAATGACAATTTAAATCATGTATCACTTTTATATTAAGCTGATTCTCTGTCTCTAGTGTCTGAAATCTGATTGATTCACTCTTTCGTGGAAATGCTTTATTATCCTTACAAAGTTAAGATGTTTTTACTTTATTACAAAGGCAATTTTGCTTTAAGTCCAGAATTTTTCCACATCTAGTGCATACAGAAGGAATCACTGAGGAGGCTGACAGATGAATTGTTTTCTTCCATGTTTTTAACAGCCGTGAACTTGTTTTCGATCATTATTGGTAAATTCTGGCCTCTCCTCTAGGTTTTCTTGAGGCAAATAATCAAAGAGAATAAAAGCATAACACATCATTTAGATGGCCAAAAAAACATATAACCTTGTTTCTTGACAAAAGGGAGAACTTGTATAAATGCTGCCCTGTTACAAGTAGTTTGAGATCCTATAAGACAAACTTTTGTTGCCTAATGTGACAACATCTGGTAATTTTTAATAGTTCTGATAATTTCTTAATTGCTGATTTGGTAACCAGAATAGTCTGCTGCCTCACCAGGCGTGCTACTTCACTTCCCAGCAGCTGGCAATGCGAACGTGACCGTCATAAGGCACGTGCCACTTTTAGATGGGTAACCATGGAAGTTGGGGGATATCCAGAAAAGGCCACTATATGTCATCAGAATTACACTAACACTCTGTATAGCCTGTTATCATTCCTTTGCAATTTTGTTAGCCTCAGCTTCTCTCATCCAGTCAGTTCTTTCTGCATGGCCTTCCTTCCTGTTCTGTATCCTGCCACTGATGGATCTAGCTGATTTACCAATTGGCGTCCATTCCATTCTGCTTTCATTTTAGCCTTCAGCAGATTATATGCTACTCACATTAATTTGATTCACCGTGAGTGCTAGAACAAATAATTAAAGAAGCTATTTTACATAATAAAAGGCAATACAAACCTGCATATTTGGATGTGTCAAGGTCCAGACTTGTCTTAATTTATTTTTCTTTAGGCATGGTTTTAGTGCAGCCTTAACATGTCTAACATGCCATTCTCACAAATAAGCTTCAGTAACATTGTTTCTGTTCGCTGTAACAAGGTTCAAAGCTTTTCTGTGTTTGTGGACTGACAGTGTCCAAAGGTAAACAAAGAGGTTGGAGAATTGTGAAGAGCACTGCTTAGATCTTTTTATATAGTTAGAAATTTCTTAGATGGTCAGATTTGCCTTGGAGGTGGTGCAGTCCAAGACTTCTAGGTCCTTTTTTTTGGTGCTAACTTAAATAGAATACAGTTAAGTGGGAGAAGGGAGGGGGGAAGGTGATAGAGTTTTGGCAGCTCCTGTTCACATATCCTTTGTACAGATTTTTCTTACTTGACATGTGAGACAGGTCTTCACTATCTGATTATCACTAAAGCTCCTATTTTTTTTCTACATATTAGTTTTTCATCTGATCTATGATAGGATATTTCTGCCTTTTTTTTTTTTTGGTCAGCAATGGCAATAAAAATACAATGAAAATAATGTATTTTCTCATCGTCTTTCTGTCCTTGAACCACTGTTGAACAGTTCCAAAAAAAGGTTTAATGACAAACTTCTTACTCTTTTCCTCATAGGTAGAAGCTGTTTGCCATCCTGTTCATGTACTCCTCTGCTGTTTCTTCAGGCATTCCTCTTTTCAAAGCTCCTAATACGTTTTTTCGAACTTCTTTATGTCTTCTCTGAAATTCCTGCACTTCTTACAAAATAAACTCTTTGTAGTCCTCCTCTTACTAGGTCACAGAAATGGGATCCTTTTCCTTGTAGTATACCTGGGTGAGACATCTCCTTGGATGTTTTTAAGACTGTTTTCTTTCACTTAATTCCAATAATGATTTTGTTTGTTCAGTTTTCAAATTTATTGAATCAGGAAATTTGATCAATAATTTTAATTGTATCATAAATCAACATTAATGTAGTAATTAATTAGGTGAGTCAAAAGTCTTTGTGTCCTAACAACTCACCTTTCCAAGCAGGTAAGAGCAGTGGTTCTACTAATTTCTAGAAAAATTTCAAATAAAGAAAGCGATTAGGTTGATTTCTATACATTGGCTGCTCTATAGAGACCAAAAGAGTTAATTGTTGTAACATGCTGTTCAGTTAATATTTCGAAAGAATTCAATCCATTCTTGCCCACTAAACCATTGCTTGATAATGCCAGAAAGGAAGCCATCAGGTAGACTCTTTTATTTCAGTTGCAAATAAGAGTGGTTCTGGATCAGCATCTGGTTGTGATTTCTTGTCTCAGCTTGGTAATGTTACTGGCATTTTATTGTGAATGATTGGAGGGATGAAGAATCTCGGAAAATTCTTGTATGATTTTGTATCATAAAAAGAGTTGCAATGGGAGAAGAATGCTGAGGGTACTACATGTAGCACAAAATGCTATGTTTAGTTACTACATTTAGTGTAAAAAGCAGATAATTTGAGGGCTGATTTATAAACCCCTCACCCTTTACAAGTCAGAGGGAGAAAATCCATACAGAAACTTTGCCAACTTATTGAATTACTTTTGAAATTTTTTTAACCTATATCTTATTCTGAAATCTTACATCTTACTGAAATGGCTATATTTTTACAAAAATTCAGTTACTGTAGGTTATACAATGTACATTGCTGTTCCTTGTGTTGTACAGGCGTTAAGTCTGGCATGTTATAGTTTACTCAGCTTTTCAAGCAATAAGTCATTCCAGCTGTACCTGCGAAATGTTTGGATTGTTTTCATGATGTGGTTGTGTTGGTTTATTTTTCTTAAGTTTTAGTTCCTATTGTCTAAATAGCTTGGATCACATTTAATTAAGAAGAACTGAAGCTGAAAGTGCAAGATGATGAGCTGCTCTTGTGGAATTGATATAGTTGAACTTAATTTTAAGTGTAAATCCAAAGTATGGAATTTGACCATCTAGTTAAAAACGTGGCTCCTTGTAAATGACGCTCAGAAATACTATATGTAAACACTTCTTCAGTTTATGTAGACATTTCAGGCAGAGAACTTGTGTGTGCTTCTCTGGTAACACTTCATTTAAGTCAGTTTGTCCATCAGATCACCTGTATGTCTTTTTTTTTTTGCACAGCTATGAAAGATACCTTCTGCTCGCGGGAGGCAGTCTGGAGATCAGTGACATTACGGAAGCGGATGTTGGGACATACACCTGCAGAGCGGATAATGGAAATGAGACCATCGAAGCTCAAGCAGAACTTACGGTTCAAGGTAGGTCAAATAATTAATTTTCAGAGAGAACAGATCCCCAGATGACTTTTCACAAGAGTTTTATTGTGTGATCAGTTAAAGACCCTGTTGGTTTTGTGCCCTGTTTAAAACAGAAAACTAAAAAACAACCAACCAAACAAAAAAAGCCCCCGAAAAAACCCCAACTCCCCAATTCTGTTATATTGTGTTATGTGCTACTCTGACTTATTATTCAAACTACTTATAATTTCTTAAGCAAATTCCTCATTTGAATATTTATATAATACATCTTGAGTATGGTTAAAAGCTGCTGTGCTCATATAATATTAAATATGGTCAATGCCATACACTTTTCTAAATGAGGACAAAGGTCACAGCATGGCTAAAAACATCTGAAAATTGACCTATACTACTACTACTTAGGTCTTCCTTAAAAAGGACATATAAAGTGTTTTTTATAATCCTTAAATATACTGGGTTTTTTGAGGAGCTTGACAGAAGATAAACGCTGAGTACTTCAGTATACCCTGCTTTATTGTATATATGACTGTTTCGTTTATTCTTGAAACCTGTTTTTACTAGAAACAGCACTGAAATGTTGATAACATTGATTTTAAGATATCTTTCTTACATAATCTGTATAAATAAGGTAGAACTGTTCAGGAGCCAGAAAAAATAAAGGTAGAAGTTCGGCTTCTTCACCTTTCTTATATTTCATGAGGAAATCTGTCACACTTTTTATTAATTGGGTCTTAATATTGGTTTAAAATTCTTCAGCTAGAATTTATGGGCATGTAAGAGTGGTTCTTACATGCAGTATCCTTGTAAGAGTTTAACTGACTTGTTTTAGAATGGATTGTAGTACTGGAAAGTTTGTCTTAAAAGTAGGTCTGAAGGGATAAATTTAATCACTTGACAACCGTAAAGGAAGGCTTATCTATAGGCAAAACCTTCATGACAAAAAAATAAAGTATTAGTTTACATCGTGTGATAACACTTCACAGAATCACAGAATCAACTAGGTTGGAAAGGACCTTGAAGATCATCCAGTCCAACCGTTAACCTAACACTGACAGATCTACACCAGATCCTTAACCTCTAAGTCGACCCTACTCTTAAACACCACCAGGGATGGGGACTCCCTCCCTTGCCCTGGGCAGCCCATTCCAACGCCCAGCAACCCCTTCTGCAAAGAAATGCTTGCTGACATCTAGTCTAAGCTTTCCCTGACGCAACAAGAGGCCATTACCTCTTGTCCTGTTACTTACTGCTAGGTTGAAGAGGCTCATCCACAGATCTCTGCACCCTCCTGTCAGGGAGTTGCAGAGGGCCAGGAGGTCTCCCCTCAGCCTCCTCTTCTCCAGACTGAACCCCCCAGTTCCCCCAGCCGCTCCCCAGCAGACCTGTGCTCCAGACCCTGCCCCAGCTCCGTTGCCCTTCTCTGGACACGCTCGAGTCATTCAATGGCCTTTTTGGGGTGAGGGGCCCAAAACTGAACCCAGGAATCGAGGGGCAGCCTCACCAGTGCCGAGCACAGGGGTAAGATCCCTTCCCTGTCCCTGCTGGCCATGCTATTGCTGACACAAGCCAGGATGCCATTGGCCTTCTTGGCCCCCTGGGCACACTGCTGGCTCCTGTTCAGCCAGCTGTCTGTCACCCCCATAGGTCCCTATACTTCATGGTATAAGAATAGTTATGTAAAGGTGTCTTAGCAGAGTTCTTATTTCTCTATCAACACAATGTATAACAGTTTGACAAATGTTAGTACTCCGGGCATAAATACTGAAGGTGATGTTTCTGGTGTAGAACAACTGGAGAAGGTCAGTTGAGTTTAAAAGAAAATTACTAAGAAGGGAGAACCGGTTTTCAAAGCAAGTTGATCATTGAGCTGCTCAGTATTGAACAGCTAAAGTCTTCCTCTTTAGGAAAGTGGAGTATGAAGGAAAGTTTATATTAGCATCCACAGCACTTCTGCATTACGTCACAGCTATATTTAACCGTGTCTGTGTAAAATATTAACAAGGTGCAGCATTTGTTTACTGATATATTGGGAGTACATTGTCAGTGCTTGCTTTGCACTGTTACCTTCTACCTGTACCTTAAGCTGCACCTTGCATTTTATTCCTCCCTGGTTTTGGGACTAGCTTTCTGAGCATGTCTTTTGCTTTCTGTAGGTTACTGGTACAGAAGCATTTTAGCTAGCTCTGCCCTTCTTTAAAAGTTGAGGAAGAATACCTGAAAAATCCTTTCTCTGCGAGGCCTGTTCAAATGCAGTGCAGCTCTACTTTGTGAGCTTTCAAAATGCTTTGAGTCAAATTCTGGTCATGCATTTTTCTTACCTTGTTTCTAGGGTCAAAAGAAGAAAGATAGGTGCTTTGTCTTTTAAAATACTTAGATGCTTGATGCTTCATAGCACTTTGATGGTCTCACGCAACTCACTGTGTGCTGTGTTTAATTCAGTTCCAACCTATATATTTTACAGGATTGGCATGAGGCTTTGAGTTTTATGGGCAATGGCAGAAATTAATAATATTAATGATATGATGCAATTAAGCTAAGCAAGTGATAGATAAGACTGAGATTATAGCCTTAATGTAGGATGTACAGCCAGGTCACTTGAGGGATGAAAGTGATCTTGAGAGCACTCTTTGCTCCTTATCTAAACTAAAGTAAGTAATTTCTTTATTTGGTTATAAAGATTTAGAATATGGTGTTACAATATATTAGATTACACAGAATGAATTTTGGAAAGTTTCATTTCTGATTTTACTGCTTAGTTCTAATCTTAATTCTACTTTCCTTTGATAGGTTACTGTAGAGAGTAATTGTATTTCTGCATTACTGTAATTTGGTGAAGGGTTGAATAGTTTGAGTAACTATTATCTGATCACTGTATCATTTTCTTCTGGACTAGAAAAAATTTCATTTCTTCCCACCTAATAACTGCATGATTTTGTGTAATTTAAGCTGCTTCTGTCATTCTTACAAATTAGTCTGGCAGAAGTTCATACAAGAAGCACATTTTTGGGGGTTTGAATTCCCTTGTCTCATCTGTTTTCTGCATCTCTTTCTTGAAGCACCTAGGGTTTTTTTTGTTTGGAGATTTCAGTAGCATACTAGAAGTTGTACTAAGGCAGTCTTTTTTTCCTTCTATTAACATTTCATGATGGCAATTCAGTGAGACATATGTGAATCTCTACTTAAGTGTGGTAGTGTGGCATTGTTTGACAATGTTAGGACAGTTAAAGTGAAACGGCATTCCTGTTGATGCCTTTTCAGGGAGATTTCCCTGCAGTGCCAGGTGTAGATTGACTGAAATTTGCAGGTAGTTAGAAACAACCTGCTTGATCCAGTTGTAAGCTCAAATTGTGCACTGACTAAAAAGAATGCTTATTCGATGTTAGCTGTTAGTTCATTCCAAGACCAGCTTTTCTGCATCAGCAAAGATGTAAAAACCTGAAAGCTAACAGGCTTTCTCTTTGATGTGGTACCAGTGGCAGCAAGCTGCTGTGCATCCGCTGTGTTGGGCTGATTACCTGGGTGGTGGTAAGGATGAAATCACTGACCTTCATCACTGAAGGATAGGGTACTGTGAAGTGTCTCACAATTGAGTGTGTTCTGTGCTCAGCCTTCAAGGAATAGGTACCTTTTGCTGTGCTGCTTGTGTGTTTGCATAAGGTAAATGGGAGATTGCTTATTTCCAGCTGTGTACAAGTATGTGAAGTAATCAGCCCTGGGAGTTCATGAGGTTTTTTCCTGTTAAATTTGGCACCATTTTGAATTCAGATAAATGTTAAACTAATGCAGTTTACACAGATCCTGTTGGTGACACTTCAAGGACATCATCTGTTTCACATACCTAGAGATAGTCTCCTGAACAAGCTACCTTGTGTCTTTTTTTTTTTTTTAAAAAAAAAAGGTGTTAGAGGAGCCTTCTATTGCCCTAATGTTTGGTTTAAAAAAAAAAAATTACTTGATTTAATTTCCTTACATACATTGCAGAAAGACTGAATCTGGAAAAATGGCTTTAACTGGAGAGGTGTACTTAACTAGAATGGTACTTAAGGGCCTTGTTTCCTCCATCTCTCTATCTACAAAATGTATCTGGGAGCTAGAGTTATGAGAATTTAATTTTATTCAGAAGATGATGGAAAATTAATGCAGTGTTTTGGTGAAGACTGTTCTAAGAATATGCAAAAGGTATGCAGTACAGGCATCCCAAGATTACAGGGTAAAATAGTATTTCTCTACTGGTGAAAGTAAATAGTGGTATTGAAAGTGGGTTTAGCTGAGAAAGAATTTAAATTTTAGGTGGGTTTGGAAAGAAGAAAGAGTATGTTTTTTTTATATAGCCTATGCTTTTGAGGAGGACAAAAGAAAGAATCATAAATGAGTACCTGTTTTTGTCATTAGTAACGTTCTTTATACGTTTACCTTTGAAACATATTTGAATTTCAACCCTTTGTTAAACCTGGTTATTCTTTGATGTGGTACGAAAAGATTTTTTGAATAATGCACAGGGAATTCAAAATACTAAAAATTTAAAGTACATCTTGGAAGATGATGGGTTTTGGTATAGCTTCTATCAACCACCTGGAATTAATTCTGTGGTTCCTGCTGAGTGACACAAACTGTTCTGACCTCCTCAGCGTGGCTCTGCCCACTGAAAAGGTGGGCACGGTCTCCACATCTCTCCTGCCCACAGCCCCTCTGTCATCTATTGGCTCAGCTGCTTTTCATGAGCTCTAAGGCACTTCAGTTAACTTAAACCAGACTGTTCCAGGCTGGTTTGAGCTCTCAGGTTATTTTGAGTTCAAATGGGTGAGGAAGCAACTGACTGCACAGCTTAGTGATGGATCTATTGGAAGTACGATTGATTTTCAGGCCTTTGGCTTGAAAAAGGGAAGTTGCACATTGCCACAAAGTGAGGACACACCTTGAAGCAAATTCAGAAGACTATTCTGCGTCAAAGAGTTATAGAAAATAAAAGTTTCTAGCTATGTGTGTGCAGATTGGAGATTTCATGTGCCCATGTGTGATGCACCAATTTTTTCACTTGCACGTTTGTGAAGTGGTTTGAAAATGGAAGAAAACGTAAAATGTGCTGGAGGAAGATATGCAGCTGAGAGAGTCGGGGCCCCTAAAGCTTGACATTTCTGAATCCCATCCGTTTGAGATAGTCTTTAGGGACAGCTATCAAATGGATAAATCTGTGTACAGCTTTGTACCTACTCACTTTTCCTTGAGTTAATCCTGGATGCAAAAACTATATGCCATCATAGTCTCAGGCCAAGCACCTTGAAGGAACCTTTGCCAGGGCAGGTTACTTCCCGTGAAGGGCGGGCAGTAATTTGCTGTCTGAAAATCCTAAGTACAAAGTCACATTTCTATAAGCTCTGTTGACAGTGTTCCTTACCCGTGCTGTCAGCAGGAGGAATGGCGCTGGGTACCACATTTATTTACAACACATGTAATGAATTCAGAGCACTGGAAAAATTTGTTTTGCTCTAACCAGCAATGAAAGAATCCGTAGTATTTCCGTTAGATAAGAGTGGAAAGTGATGAAAGAAAAGCTGGGGAAACAAGTAGTAAATGTATTTAAAATGTAGTCGGCTGGCTTCTGTTAAGTCTAAAACCTGTGGCCTGGAAGAGCCATAGTGGCAGTTAAACACTGAGAAGGTTATAAGTTCATTCTTCATCTGGGAGATATTTCAAATTTATTACTGTGCCCCGTGCCCCTGGGATTTCTGCAAATACTGTGACGGGGGTTAGATCACTGCATGCGCTTCCTGTCGCCTGTCTTGGTACTTACGTTGTAGATAATGAGTTTAGAGGGAGTTTTCTCTTTCTGTTGAAATATTTATTGCAGCTAATACTGAACCTGAAAATAATAAACCAAAAAAATTTCCATTTTAGTTTTCCTTATAAATTGATATGGCAGGTCTGAAGTCTTTAAAATAAATGAATCACTGCATTTGTGTGAAAAAAGTCAGAATTGCTCTTTTTTGTTGTCTATGTTACTACCTGTCAAAGTTTTTCAGAATTGCAGGTTGGCTCTTGAGTCATCTAGGACGTCATCCAGTGCCTGATAGCATGTCTTAAATACTATGTATTAAATGCCTTGCTGTGTTAATGGGCTATAATTAAAATTTTTAAAGGGAAGCTTTACTTTGGTGTATCCGTTGTGATAAATAAGAGGTTACACATAGCAGTAGGCTGATCACTACCTTGTTTGTGTTGCCAGAGAAAATTGTATGGAAAAAACAAACACAGAAGAAGTGTTTTGATAAATTATCAATTTTGTTCTTTGAAAGGAAATGCTGGAAATATTCTCAGTATAGCTGAAAAGCCTTATGCTAATAGTAAATGCTTGTTCTAGAAAAAAATGTATGCATTGTAGTGTTGGTTGTGCAGTGTACAAAAACATTTTTTGTGCTTTCTATGCAAGGGTGGGATAGTAATTTAGATAATAAGGGAGATAAAGCCCACATTTTGTCTAGTGAATAGTTTTTAAATTAATAGTCAGCAACACAAATCAGATTTGAAAAGATGATGTTATTACAATGCAGCAGAACCGTAGTTGGTCGGTGGTCTAGACTATACCAGCAGAAACATTCCTCTGTCACTGTAGCATGCCTAATGCGTCGTCACATACAACACCAGCTGAGGTGGTGAAATTTATGTTCTCTAACACTTGAAGCGAGGTTTGACATGCCCAAAAGAGGAAAGAAACTTAGTTTTCCCAAGTATATGAAATGTATCTGTGGGTCTGACTTTGTGGGAAGCAATCTGTAACCTTTGTAGTCCTTTCACTGTACTTTTCATTTAGCCATTCTATTTGCCGATGGAGTAATGGGTGTTTCTAGCCCAGAGGACACTTTGGTTATTCATGTCAGGTAATTGTTTTAAGATCTTGGCTTAGAACTAGTTATGATTATGCCTCTACTAATGTATTAATTCTTTTTTATTTATGGGTTTAATTACTGTTGTTTATACTTCGAGGTGATATAGTCTAAAGTTGTTGATAAGGCTTTAAAAATAGTTTGAAAAATGGCTCCCCATTATACTATTATTGAGAGACAGGACTTGAGTCAAATGCTTCCCCCCGTCACTAAAATAAGGTGAAAATGTATCAGGAAGTGTGAAGTAAGTCAAAATGTGTGGCCCTTTCCCTGTAGCTTTATTATAAGCGTATTTTAAACATATTTCTAAACATATTTTTAAAATCTCAAAAAATGTTGAAAAAGAACTGTTTCTAAACTTCATGGGAAACAGGCTGACTCCTTTGTTGCATCATTATAATCTGTATCAGTCACAGTTGCCTAATTTCCTATAGAGGTTGCAAAGAGAGAGGATTCAAGCCTGTCCGTTTAGTTTCCTTGTATTGCACAAAGAGCAGTTTTATTCAGTTTTATTTACTAACCAGCCTGAGTTAAACTTGATAAGGCTTTCTTTAAAATCAAAACAAAACAGTTGTAGAAGGAGAGCCTTAACAGAAAGAGTCCTGTGTTGTCTTTCAAAAGTACATCTGACCAGATCTTCATCTGTGGGAGATGCTTTGATAAAAGGGATTGCAGTCCTTATCAGGAAATTGTAGATGTTTGAAAAGCACATTAAATCCTCTAGCAACAGAATAATATGTCTGGGTAACTCTTATTTTTGCATTAAGCTTTCATTATTATTGGAAACAATTCTAGGGAAGAAATTTGAACCAACACTGAAAATTGCTGAAACCTTTCTCATATCTTCTAGATTATCTTTATCGATTTCTGTTTCTAATTAAGCTCAGTGCTGTATCTTGATAATAGGCTGCACTTCAATTATAGATTCGGAAGATAGTGCCCTAAACCTGATGCTGTCAAGGGCTCATACTTGGGACAAAGTATTGTCGTCTTCTCGTTATCTCAGAACTTGGGGTAAGATGTTAATGGTAAAAATAATACATCAGCTTTGTACATGTTATTTTGTTCCCTTGGAACTGTAATGTGACTTTCGTTAATGATCTTTGTCCCAGAGTGGTACAAAAGAAACGCAGTAAGTCAGAGGAGTTTAACGTGGGAAGGTGTATAAGTTGAACTCGCTGGAATCTTGGTCAGGAGGCTTTCTAATGCTGCTGCTCCTAAGTATAGTTTAATGTTTATGGAGTTGTATAGTTCATTTGTGAATTCAGTTAAATATGAATATAGATACGTTTTGAGTAATTTTTGCCTCCATCACATTAGTGTTCAAGGATAATTTTATTAGTGATTAAGTTATAAATATTCAGAAACATACATGGAATGGGGAGGAAGGAGGTGGTAGCATTATTTTAAGACTGCATCACTTGCTCAGGCTTTACTTAGAGGCCAAAAATGTCCATCTACATGAGATGCATGACTTTTTTTATACTAAATGCAAACTTTAACAAAGTTAAGTAATACTTTGCATTATGCAAAGCATCACACTTTGTGGTGTTTAAAGATACTATGATCTGATTTCTGCTGCCCGCATTCAGGACTTGGATTCAGCAGAACCTCTGATTACCTCTGCCTGTAGCTGCTCAGTTTCTAAATCTTGCTTTGTAGTTGGTGAACCCGTGTAAATTTTTTTGGTATGTCTTAATGTTTTTCTAAGAGCAGGCAGAACGTTTGTCCAGTTCTTGCCATATTTCAGCAGCATAGAACAATAAAGCTTGTTGAAGAGAGCTTGGCATGATTGTTAGTAGGGGCACAAAAATGTGCTTTCTTTAATCATATTTCCAGAAATAATGAATGAGCTTTGCTGGCATTTTGAAGGAGGATTCTCTTGTAGCAGTGCAAATGTTTAAAATTTGGTGGCGTTACAGAACAAAAACTGAACTGCACTGGGCAGCCTTCACAAGCAGTGATCTCTGCCCTGCTGCTTCCTCCTGTTTTCCAGTGTTCAAATGGTGCAAACACTCCATGAAACTTAGGGCTGGGGTGGTTTTTCTGACCTTGCCTGTGGTCAGGGTTGAGCAGACAGCTGCTGTCAGTGCCTTGTGCTGTGCATGTGAGCAGAGTCTTAACTCCTGTGGTCAGGGCAAGTACCAAAACCCACAGGAAGATTACTGAAACCTGATAGTGGAGATGGGGGTTCTGCGTGTGCCTTGTTAGAGGGGCATCTCATCTGCTATGAACCACTCACAGGTCGATGAGATGCTGCAGAGGCTTCACAGACTAGACACTCATTACAATAACAGGTGTGTTTTGGTTTAAACTGTTGTGCTGCGGAGGTATGAGTGTGATATGCTCAACTATCAGAGCATAATGTTCACTGACAGCCCAGGATGGGGAACTGGAAATGGGTGTACCGTCTCTCTGAACCTTCTGGCTCAGGATGTGGAAGGCTATGTTTGTCAGCCTGACATTGATCCCACTCTTTGATCATGCTGTGACTGGGAATGTCATGCCCCTGCTGCCTCCAGAAACATCAGCTGGCAGCACGTGCTCTTCCCAGCAGCAGTGACTTCCCACTGACCGGCAGGAAGGACCGTGGATGTGGCAGTTCTCCGGGCTTGGACACCGGCCTGGGGAGGAGCTCTCTGGAGCAACCCAGCAGTGGTAACAGGGCAGTACAGGTGGAGCCACAGTGGGCTGTAGGTAGCTATAGTGGTGCAAGGTTGCCTTTTTCTCGTAAGAGTTATCTTTTCTGAGTACCTGATAGCCATTACTCATGAGGTTTTTCTGCATGAAACATCTGCAATTCACTAGACAATTATATTTAGAAAAATGTTTGTGTTAGATAGGCAGTGCATAGTTTTCAAACAGATTTTTTGTGGTGGCGAAAAAACATGTGCAAAACAGCCCGAAGTGGTTAAGTGTTAAGAAGGACAAAGATGAGATCCTTTTGGCCAAGTGCCCATAACTGAATTGCATGGGGATCGTGAGGGAATGCCTCCAGAACTGCACATGCAAGGAAGGTGAGGTACACTCCTATTCGTAAAAAAAAGAAAAAAAGCTTTGTGATTTTTGTGTGTGTGTGTGTGTATATATATATATATATATATATATATAAAATAAAATACCATTAAGACAGACAAAACCAAATTATCAGTAACCCATACAATTCACACAAATGGTTTTCCTTGTAAATGTTCTTGAGTAATCCTTGGGGATAATGAAAATGTTACTAAATTAAGCAGCAGTCTCTTAAATATCTACAATGTAGAAACTGATATTGAACTAAGGGAATTGTAAAAGCTGGTTTCTCTTTTGGCTAGAATTTCTAATAAATTCAGATCATATTAATGGAGGTTTGAACCAGCTGCTGCTTTATGGAAAGAAATACTTTTTGCTTCAAAATGGCTTTTAAAAAAAATAAGCTAAGGTTGCTTTCAAAACCTTTGGCCTAGACAATCGGTTACAGAAAACACACCATTTTGTCTGAGTTTCTTGTTTAGATATGTTTGTGTAGTCTCCAAACTAAAAATGTACTTTTTAGTCTGGAGCAGGACTTACCTGACACAAGATATACTTACTTGGTTCTGAAGTCAGTTACATGATGATGAAGTATGGAACACTGCAAATTAGAAGAGAGATGCATGCTGCAGTACAGGGCGCTCAGTGCTGTGTTAGTGTCAGTCTTCCACTCCCTTTCCCAGGTTTTCATTACTTATGCTGCTTCCTTGCACTAAAATACCCATCTAAAATGATACTGTTGAGATGATTTTTTAATTTTGGGAAGACCTGCAGTGAAGTCTGCCATCTCTATTTTCTGTATCTAGTGTCAGCTTGTTTCTGGATTATGTGTTTTCCTTTAGATTGCTTGGTACAAAAAGCCCTAATTCCATTAATTTTGTCATGTCGTACATATGTCATGCATGACTATGCATGGTACGCTGTATGAAGCGTTCTATTAGGTTTCTTGTGAGTTAGGCAGGAGGAATCTAAAGTTCATCCTCTGCACAACTGACGTGATGCTGTAAATGGCGCCTGTTTTCCGTACAGCGATGTAGGAAAGATCAACCAGTCAGGTAAGGTAGCCCAACTGGTTATTGTTCCAGGTGCTCTTGAATACTTGTAAAGGATTGAAGACTGTAGCAAATATAATCATAAACTAGAGATAGACTATAGGGTTTTTATTACTATCAAAAGGAGATGACAGAATTTAAATTAAAACATAAAAGCTGAAAGATTCAGTAGTAATTTTTAAGTTGCATATGTCAAAGACTTCGAAGAATTTTGAATGTGTGAACTAAGCAGCTCATTAAAATGCCTTCTTCCTCTAAGTGAGAACTCTTTTTATAGAAATTGTGCCCTAAATGGCAAGTATTTTTCTCTGCATATCAGGGTCATCCTTCCATGTTTAATTGATTGAATCAAGCTTTAAGTTTGATTCTTGGATTTGTGGGTTTTAATTTTTTTTACCATTTCAACAGAGACTTTTGCATTGTTTTTGCACCACCAAATTTCATGATGAAATCTGAGGGTGATGTTAAAATGGAAATTCTGAAGAACACCATGCATTACTTAAATAAGTCTTGAGAGACGCCATGCCATAAAGTATACATATACTTTCTTTCAAGTTAAATTTTTATGGTAGTTAAGCTGACTCTCATACCACCAGATAATTTATTTCTCTAATGGGAGCTACATTATTGCAGTTACTAGATGTCTCATTATAAAAACTCTAGTCCTTGGCAGGAAAGTTTATCCCAAAGTTACAAAGATGAAACAATTCAGTGATTTGTTTTAAGTAGGCGGGCTGTTATCTGTGGTGACTTATTCCCTGCAGTCTTGCAGTTAATTAGTTTGTCTTCATGATGAGAATAATTTAAAAGAAAAATACCATGGAGTTTTGATTCCTTAAGTAAACACAGTTTCTTTAGTGTCAGTTTAAGTGAAACATACTGTTTTGTAGTAGATGTGAAGACCTTTGAGGCAGGTGTGATCTGCGTAATAAAGTTGTTACATGCTCTGCAGTGACACTCTGAGGCTCTCCCTTTAGGAAGGTGCTGGAAGGAGGACTAAAAGGAAATGTGAAAGGATCCAAGATACTAGATAGAGGGAAACCAGGCTCACAGCAGGCTAGTTAATGGTTAGTAAATGGCAGAAGGATATTTTTATATTGAATATTTTTCTGAACAGTCCTGACTTCTAGCAGCATTGCTAATCTTGTTTATTTTCAAGTGCTGACTCAAAGATTTCTTCTATGCTCTTCTTTTTTTGCATTCTTATGAGGTTAGGTATAGTCTCAGTATAGTGTTAAACAAAGCATTTTACAAGCAAGGACATAAATTGCTATGCTTTATGGCAATTCAAAGCACCCTTGTGCTCTACAAGTGGCATTCCACAGGTTACGTGCCTCTCAGATGGCTTTAGTTTCAGTAAAGTATTTTGTTCTGTAAATACAACTTGAGTACAAGTGGTTTTCTGTGTTCAGAACAAGTTACAATACTTAAAAGGCCTACTGTAACCTTACCATCATTGGTAGGTTAATACACAGAATGTAGGCTTACTAAGGATTTCTTTTTATAAAAGAATATAAGTATTGCCTGCAGTGGTGGTAGACATGCAACTTGAAGAATCTTCCTCAAAGTACTTTTTATCAGTAAAGACCTGGATCTGTAAACACAAGGAGCAGCTCACTTAAGTAGGACAATGCATTTTTGGCATAGGCATGTTGCAGAGTGTAATTGTTCTTGAAGGAGAAGATCTTTTAGCATGATCGTGCTTTGTGCTCCATAAACTCATCAAGCTCAATAGTATTTTGGAGCTCCATCTTCAAATTTTCTTTGTTTAGTCTAATGGAATATCTTCTATGAAATGGATGATGCACTTCATGTCTGCATGCTGTCTTTTGAGAAGCTGAAGGCAGACTTTATGTATAGCGATGAGGCTAGAATTGCAATTTAAAATATGTCAGTCTTCTGTAATGAAAATCTCTTTTGAGATGAGTTTAGCAGTTCATAGCTTCTGAGAGTTGAGTTAATGCTGTTAAGCATGCATTTTAGTAAATTCAAATGTTTTATTATAATCTGTGTGTGACACATTGGGGAGAATTTTAAAAATACAATTTTGCCACTCCTATCCCCTTTGGGCAAATAGGTTTTTCTTCAGCTTTTCCAGTACATGTATAATTAATAACTTTGTTTACTGACAATGTCAGCAATAACATAGCTCTGATTTATAGCACTTAGCTTTTGCCTGTTTGCTTCCTCTCTAGCACACTATGAAATGCCACAGACAGAATAAACCGTATTTTAGGTTTAGGATTCTAGAAAAACAGAGTGCATGAGCACTATCCTGTTAAACACTTTGATGCAGAAGAAAACATAAGGCCCAAATCATTGTGCTTTAAATAATTAGCTGAAACTTTGCATTGGACAGCTCTCTGAGAATTTGCATGGAGTGGGAAGGGAAAATAACCACTGGAGGCTTTGTGGAGAGGAAAAAGGAGGTTTTGGTGTATAACAACAGACTTCCGAGGTTTCATGAACCATGGTGTGTGTATCCTTGGCACTGACTGTAGATTTCCTTCCAGTCATATACTTAATCTGAATGTTGCATGGTTATTGCTCTACTAATTTGCTTAAATTATCTTTAGTGTGATTAACCATTATAGGAGTGATTTTCAGAGTTGCTAATCTCCCTGCTACTACTTTTGATTATAACTGGAATAGTATAGGCATCAACTTGGAGGATTACAAGAGAATTGAGGATTTAAACAATTAACCTCTTAATTTATGTAAAATTTAGCTGGATTGTAAGCAAGTACAATAGAATACAAGTAATAAAGGTTTTATGAAGCCTCTTAGGTGGTTGCCATTGACTGTTTTTGCTGTATTACTGTTAGTAAAGATCTGCATCATCATGTTAATCATACAGTTGTGTTTTGTTTTGGTTTTTTTTTTTACTTAAATCAGTAGTTTGAGGACTTGGGCAAAATATTGTGACTTCAAATCTTAAGCTTGCAAAACTTTAACTTGGTATCTTTAGTTTCATATTGGATTATAGTTGTTGATCATTGTTTTCTAGGTAAAAGAGAAATTTCTTTAAAGTGCAGAACAGTGTTACAGATAAAAAGGAATACTTTTTTTTTTGTTTGCCTAGAATAGCTCAGATATGTAAAAGTTTATTTGAAAGAGCACTCTTCCCGGTTTATTAAAACAGTGATTCATTATTGTACCAGCCTAAAAAATTACTAAATGTTATAAAATACTCTTTAGAATTGTATGCCAGCTTTTTTGTAGGGAGGCTCCAGTGCTTTATTTTAGTGGTCACTGTTTAATTTACTAAGTTGAAATATGAGTAACTGAGACTCTTAAATCATCTCTTCCTAATACATTAACAGTTACTAGTTTGTGTCAGTGTTGTGTGAATGCTCCACAGTCTACTGTTTCTGTTTGCTAGGAAGAATTGTTTTCTAAAATATTACAAACTTACAAAATTTCTTATCCTCCTTATGTATAATATCTGCCTTGATTTATCTACCTTAAGAAACTTCTAGTGGATTTTATTTAAAAAGAAAGACTGAGGTATGTGCTTTCCTGAATTCCAGTTGCTTCCTGTGAACTACTATAAATGCAAAGCAATGACTCTTGTGCTAGGTAGTGTTTCAAGATAAGCAAACTCTAAAGGCAAAAGAGCCTGGCAAATTTATAATGGTGCTTTGAAATCATGCTGGTTTTCTGTTTTACTTTTGTGTTGTTTTGGTTTTTTTTTCCCTTAGACTGCAGAAATAGAGCCAGGGACTTAGTTATTTTGGTTTAAGTTTAAACCCAACAGACTGCAGGCTTGGCAGAGGACTTCATGTAAGTTGTGGCCATCTCCCAGCTAGCCCCTGCAAGAGGGGAAAGCACCATAACACACAGCAAGACTTCTCTGTGTTCACATAAGATGCCAATTTGAGTCTGATTCTTGCAGTGTGATGAGAAACACATCCCTAGATTCCAACTTTAATCTTTCAGCTTTCTAGAATTACTAATTAGATGTGCTTTTGTGCAACTAATCATACACTTTACAAAGATTGCCTTAAATTTATCTTTTATCTTTATGTATTTAAGTTGTTAGAATCCAATTTAAAAAAAAATGTAAAAGGGAAATTAGAACATAATATTTTGATGCAGCACAGTGCTGTAGTGTCATGGTATTTCTATTCAGCCATGGAGAAGTTGAAAGATACTCCAAATCCATCCTGCCTGTAACTCAACTCATATTTAAGTTTGTAAGACTTTGGATCTTTCATCACAGTGAAATGTTTTTTAAGGTTTGCTGTACAGGCTCAAATGTAATGCAGATTATTCAAGAAGTGAGTGGGTCTATTCCCCCTAGTCGCAGGCAGTGCTTCAGGAGAGCAGTTACCTCGGTGCTACTTGAAGAGCTCTCCTAGTGCACTGCCTTGGCAAAGAACCCTGCTGATAGAGGCATCACAGTCTTCACCTTACCCACTTCACCCTGTCTGACACTTTCATCAGTATCATATCTATGTGTTAAAGCTCTTATTGCAAGATATGGCCGCTTCCAGATCTGATGCTCGAGTTGTCCTCCTGTTTACTTCAATGAAGAGGAGTGTGGCTGACACGGGACCAGGAAATGGGAAAGTAAAAGCACTGGGCAACCCGTGGGATGGATAGGAATGGGGACTTTTCAACACAGGGCTCTGGATGCTGAACAGCTGCCTGCTGTCAGGGCTAGAGGATGGCCATGCATTTGACGTCATTGTATTTTAACAATAGCACTGTGCAAACAAAGGTGTGTGGCACTTCAGTTTTATCATGTGCACATTTTTTTGAGTGCAGAAATGCAACAGTAGCTGTGCTAGACCAAACAAAAGGCTTGTGTATGTGGTGTCTTGTTCCTAACAGTGTCCAAAAGCAGATGGCTGAGACAATTTTAAGTAAAGGGCCAGAATGTTTGTTGCTTCCCTTGAGTAATTCTCATTCTCCGGCCATATGCAGATTGGGGATTTTCTGAGCTACATGTAGTTTCTACATTATTTAGCAATCTTCAATAGATTTCTATTAATCTGACTACTGCTTTTGGTGTGTGTCGTGTCGTGTCCGCCTTCCTCCTCTCCCCCCCCCCCCCCCCGTAAACTTCTTGTATTCACAGCATCCCATGACACTGGGAGGAACAGCACCTTCTTTTTGTTTCTTTTGAACCCAATCTCTGTTAATGACTTGATTTTTCTTTTCCTAGCTTGCCTAGGAAAAGGCTGAAGCAGTCTGTCCTTATTCTCCTACTCTAGCAGACATAATTTTATAGGCCTTTATTGTATCCTTTTTAGTTGTTTCTTTTCAGACAGAAGTCTTAGCTTGTTCCTTATATGGAAGCTATTATTGAAGTGGATGGTAATTAAGGTTATTTTGGGCATTTGTAAATTAGAAGAGACTTTGTAAAGATAGGCCTGCATTCATTGATCTGGAAATGAAAGCGATTGGAAACTCTTAATTGATGTGTAAAGCAAGCCTACACAATTTGTTGTCACAAGCCAAAAAAAAAATGGAAAAGCATAAACTCCATCTTTTTTTTTACTTGATCAGAAAAAAAGTATACTTCCTAGTGGGCGATTACTGTAGGGATATGCCTGGTTCCCACAGTAGCGTGCTGTTGGAAGTTCACATCATGCTTTTGTAAAGATTAGACTTAATGGAGCAGTGGATCCAATCAAATATTTTACTGTTTGCAGACCTAATTTGTTTTTTTTCCAAAGTGATCTGAGCCAATCTGTATGCAGTGAACAAACAGTTTAATATTTTTTTGGCCTTTGTCAGCTTCTCAGTCTCTGACATGCGAATACACTGCCCCATTGTGAAGGCTGCACAGGCAAATATTGAAAAATAAGACATTTCAAGGCTAGCTGTCTTTAATTTGTTGCCTTTTCCTTCCCCGTTGTTATGGGATGAAGTTATGAAAATCTTAAAATACATGCTCTCCTATTATTTCTCCATAGGATCTTACTGTCTTGTGCAGTGCAGAAACTTCATAGCACTAATTTATTGAGGAAATATTCAGTATTTGATTTTTTTCTTATTTAGGGGATAGTACTATGATTTATTTATTATGCTTAGTTCAAATCCATATTTATTTCTGGTTTTGTATTCAGCACCATGGGATCTGAATCATTCATAAACACTAATGAATGTATTTTTGCACTCTGCTGAAATGAAGTGGTATTGAATCCATTTTAAAAATTGACTAAGACAAAAAAAATTACAATGAAATGTATCCAGCTGTTTTAGTGCCCAGTGTGAGACACTTAAACATTGATTTTTCAGACTATGTATCTCTTAATATGTCCCTTTAGAGCTGTGATTGGTGATACGCAGTGGAGAAGGGTGAGTGGCTCTGCTGCTCTGTCCCGCTGCTGACCCAGATCACAAAGCTGACAGGTTGCAGTCACCTGTCAAAAACTGAATTTGCTTTTTAAACATCCACCCCAACCCACCAGTGAGGCAGAGACAGTGAAGGCATCTGATTTTCTAGGGCCCTGTTAGATACTGAACTATCCATTCCCTTCGTGTGGTGTCTCCTCCAGCCTCTGCTCATCTCCGGCAGTGAATGAGTTTGAGTCAGAAGCTTTCATACTGATCTCTGCCGCTCGAGCCAGGAGGGCAAGAGCCACCCTTCTGCTGTGTGCCCAGCTGGGAAGGGGCTCTTCGCTGGGCTGGAGAGGCAGATGAAGTGGGAGGTTGAGTCCATTTGCTGAGGATAAAGGACAGGGAGGCTGGCCTTCCTGGGCACCTTCCAGCCTCTAAAGGAGGCAATGCTTGCAGAATTACTTCTAGTGTTGTCCTCTTCTTCCTCTGATGGCCTAGCCTGTCCTGACCTTTCTCATATGCCACACTCCAATGTCTTTTTCTACTGTACTACTGTTCTTTAGTGTTCTGCTAAATCCTACTCTTCAGTTTTTGGATCCCTTCAGATGCCTGCTCTTTGCTCAGTTGATCCCCAGTCAGTTCATGCCTTTTTAACCTTTTTCCTTCATCACCTCTTTCCTCTTTTTCTGTCTGTGTTAGTTCCTCTGCCTTCCTGAGATCTTTTACAAATCATAGTGCTATCAGCACTCCCATTGCTCTTTCCTTTTTTGTCCAGCCAGGCCATTTCTCTTACTGTGCTGTTTCCCTCTACCTTGTATGTGTCTGTGCCTGAATTTATCATGCTTGTCCCAGCTTTCTCATCCCATCCTTCTGTTCTCCAGTCCATTTTCCTTTCTCCAGGCATCTTCCTTCTCTTGTGCATCTTTGACAAAATATAAAATTTAAAAATAAAGTCCGATTTTTTTTCCTTCATTGATCAAAAAGATCTGAACAATTGTAAACTTAAGAATTCAGGTTTTGAAAAATGCAATTTAAGGAAGAAAATATCTGTGGAAAATTTTCCACTTTCCCATTTTGGCAAGTTATAAACTTGTTCTTACCAAGGTACTCGGATGCCATCCACTGTAGATGGAGGCCTCAGCTTTACCTATAGCAATAATTCCAAAAATAACCAAACCTTTGTTTTACAGTCTGCTGGGAAGGCTCATCCTTAGCTGTCATAACTATTTACTAGCTTTATTGATAACACTGCAAATGCATTAAGTGTGGTAAACGTCTTTATACAATAATAAATGAGTAATGATAAACAAGGTGGTAACACATTTTACTGAGAACTAAAACTTTTTGGTGGATGTGTTTGAACTTGTATGTCATGACATGTACCTGCTATGCTGGCAATTGCTTTAAATATACCTTTCAGGAATATCCAGAATAAATATCCATAAATGCCAGAAGTAATGTTTTTTATTTTCCAATGATTGAAGAAGGGCTGCAGATTCTTTCATTAAATAGTCTCAGTATAGATGGAGGATCCGTGTTAGTTGTTTTCGAAAATGGCATTTTAGAAGAGGCAGGGGGGAATCTAAACAGAACTGCCTCCCAAGCTTCTCTTGCAGCCTTGCTATGAGAGGTGGCATGATAGTAACTGAAGCTGAGGCTTTCAGTGGAAGCAGCTTTACACTGAAAATTGGAAACAAGGGCCTTAAAGCCTATAGGCCTCTGTCTTGCAGAGGGCTGTCTGCTGCCTCTTCACCATGTGTTCTTTGTGTAGAAAATTAGGGCTCTGGAATTCAATAAAATTTTCATTGCCTTTGGCGCTGCTGTAAGAAGTTTAAATTTTGATGAGTGTTCTTGTTATTCAGATGTTTCCATGGTACTCAAAGTAGATTCAGGGTCAAACAGGCTTGATTTCTCCTAGAAGGACTGGGCAAGGCGGGCTTAGTAAAACACAGGAATAATGAATGTAATGTTTTTACATTCCTGATGTTTAGATTAAGGTTTTTACTTCTAAAAGTCATCCTAGAAGTTGCTTAGAAGGCTTCCTCTGAATAATAATAATAACCACTGATAAACATTGTGAGTGAGCTCTGTTTTAGTTTATTGTGATTGATAAGCTTTTACATATGATCTGGTTGTCTCATTTTAATAAAGAAATCTATTTTGTCATCTGTTCTTTGTCATGAGTTCTTCCTTAATTGAGAAGTTCACCCTGATAACAGCATGTTAATCCCAGACTGTGCCTTCAGAACTTTTCACAGAGGGTGTCTGTACACAAAAGGGCAGGCTCACTCTTAAAAAAAGGAAATAAAGTTTTGGTATCTAAAATTAAAAATGGTTATAGAGGGGTTTTACTAGAAGCATTGGAGGGGAGGTAACAAGTACAAAAGGTATTAAGGCAAAAACTCCATGTCTTCACATAAAAGACAACAGAAATTAACACAGGAATAGGAAGGGCAAAAAACCCCACAACCTAACTAGTCAGTGTTGGACTGAAGAAGATGCAGACTTGGAAACAAGTTTTGTGTTGGAAGAAGGAACACCAAAGAACATGCCATTGCTAGCCTGAATTTATTAAGTGGGCCAAGCAATGGATAAGGCATGTCAGGGAGTGCTGCATGTTGATACCCACTGACACCAGAAGCAGAGACCTGCCACAGATATCACTCCAGTGAGCCTGTGATAGTGAGCCTGGGGGACACAGCATACCCCTCACCAGCCTCTGAGTCAAGCTTTTGAGCAGTAGCTCAGCTGCAAAGCCCAGCGGCTCTGCCTTGGCTGTGTGGGGTTGGATGTCTGCTGAGGGTCTTTCTCAGCAGGCGCAGTTCATCATGTCAGGCCGTGATGGTATGGTGGGATGCCTTTCCTGCTGTTTCTGGTGAAGTTCTCCTCTCCGTTGTTGATCTGTGGCCTGCACCAAGGCTCACTGCACTTGGTTCTTGTTTGCCTTGTCCTCCTGGCTGTGGTTCACCACACTCAGCCACTGTGCTTTACTTACCTCTTGTCCAGAGTGAAGCTGTAATAGTCTCGTGTCATTCCACATGTTGGTCTTGCTGACATCCAGTAAGTGCAGGTTTGTACGTATGTACAATTCTTCATTGACTTACATTGTACATCGTTAGTCTACAAATAGTTTAAGCCTTCATGTGTGCATTCACCTGTTGTGTGCAAAACAATTACAATTTAGGTTAGTATAGAATAAACACTCGCTAGTGGGTCCTAATACTCTTAAGTCTTATGAAAGCAGCTTTTCGTTGATCCTCGTACAAAGTTCAGTGTTTCATCCATGCAGAGACTAGCTGGGGAGATTCTGGCACATCTCCTCTAGCTCAAAGTGTATGAGTTATTGCCATTTTCCACCCCTTGATCTGTTACGGGTGCTGTGGATCAGAGAGCAGTGGCTGTACAGCACACTTTATCTCCATCATTCCAAGACACATTGGAAATAAAACTACAAGAGGGCTGAGCTGTTACTGCACCTGCTCTTGCATCTCTGTTGGGCTCTAGTTGTGGTTCACTCACAGCAACGATCCTTCCAGACCCAGGGCAGTTTGCAGACTACAGATATGAATTCCAATCAATAACAAATCCCAGGCTTTGACCATTGCCCAAAGTGTCACCCCACAAGCCAGCTCGTGTGTTTGAGGATAGCTTCAGCAGGGGCTTGCCAGTTGCAGAGACAGCCACACTGATTTTTTCAGGGAAATCTAGAGAATACAGAAGATCTGTAAAACAAGGGACAAAGCATCTACCAATATATTTCTTCTGACTAATGTTTGCAGGGATTGCATTTAACTTTCTACCATATTTATATGCACCATCTTGCAAACACAATGCCAGACACTGTGGTGTGCTTGTATACTGCTGCTTTGCTGTCGGAAGGAAGCCTTCACCAGCTGCATTGTGATCCCAGTTGCATTACTTCAGATTTTTGTATGCACACCGACCTGCTACAGTATGGGTGTGTGCTGCCTGACCAGCCATTGAGCCACATCTCCCAGGGCCCCAAGTGTGTATTGCAGTGAGGTGGGATGAGGCTCCTTGAGGGTGGCTTCTTTCTGTATGGAAGATAGTGTGACATTGCACAGCACACTTAACTCAATTTCTTCCACTTGGGCTGTCCCAAAAGCTGTCTGTACACAGGCTTGCCTGTATTCTTCACTGCTTTGTATTGTGGAGGGTGATGGGGAACTAACACCAGACAATGTGATACTGCTACGCTCAGTTTATTAAGCCGACCAAGTGGAGGATAGGCCATGTTGGGGGAAGCATTTAACTTGCATTTTCATGCATGTCTCATCACCTGAGACATACCCCAAATACAAGTACAGTTGAGCCTGGAAAGGTGTTACATAGGAGCAGAGTGCCCAAGGAGGAACCATTATGTGTTGGAGCTGAGCTGCTGCTGAAGAACCCAAGACAGACTGGTCAGAGGGAGAGCTGAGTTTCCCCTGAGCTCTACTGTACCCACTCACCACTGTGGTACTTGGGTGGGTTCAGGTTGGTAATGTGCACAAGCATAGAAGTTTCCCAGCCACAGCCTCTCTCTTGCTTTTGGCCTGCTTAATAAATTGAGCTTAGCTGTGTCGTGTTGCTGAGTGTTCATTCCTCTCCCCCATGACCTGATCAACTTCTGTCCAAATGCAAGAAGTTCACACAGATCAGAGGAGGTGTAATGCTGTGATTTCATGGAGGTGGTGGTACAGTGGGATTTTTAACACAGAATCTCTTCAAATTGAGACGCCAGACTTAAATTTGTTAGGGCTGTACAACTGTTTGCCTCTTTGGGGTGGTGATATAGATCATCACTGTCAGCACTTAGTCTGAGAAAAAGGTGGATCTACATAGTGTAAAGGGAGCTTACTAAAACCAATGTGAGACAGCACAGACAAAAAGGTTAAAAAAAAAAGTGTAGGGACAACAGGTGATTGAACGTAAAGAGAAAGGGGTGAGAATATGGCCTGAAGCAGAGAAATGAAATCTTGATACGCATGTTCTCTGCAAAATTTGAAGCCTTTTTATTTTTTTATTTTTTTATTTTAAATGGAGGGAGCTTGTGGGGGGAGGACTACCTGAAATTGTAGAGCTAGTAAAATATATTTCAAAACAAATCCATAAAGTGAACAGTGAGTAATCATCGTGACCAGATGGTATTCCCTCAAAATTTCTCAACGAGTTTAGGTGTGAAATTCTGAGTTACAAGTGTGGTGTGTAACCTATCACTTAAATTGGCTAATCTGTCTAAAAAAAAAAAAAAACCACCAAAACAACAAACCAGACTAAAGATACTTGGTCAATGTGACATGAGGTGGTTTTTTTAAAGTTTTTTGGGGGGAAATCTGGGAAACTGTGGATGAGTTAATCTGATGTCTGGACCAGTTAAAATGATAAAAATTACAATAAAATGTGGTGTTTAGACACTTGGAAATACCATCTACTGAATTAATTTGTGTATATTTTGTGGGGGAGAAGCCATGCTTTATTGTTGAGAATCTTTTGAAGGATGATGATGGCTCTTCTGTTCCCAGAACACTTCTAAGAGTCTCTCTTAAGAGCCTCAAACATGATTGGTGCTGTGGAGTCAGAGGGAATGGCCTCATGTAGATAAAAGAGAATAAATAAATTGTTTAACAGATAGAAAATTAGAGTGGGACTGAGAAGTTAGTTTCATCAGTGGAGCTGAGTCTGCACTGTTAAACATTTTTGTAAGTAATCTGGAAAAGGGGATTGTAAGGTGGTAAACTCTGCTGTTGCTTCTGAGTTGATGGGGGTTGTGAGAATGAGTGCTGACTGAAGAGCCTCAGAAACACCTTGTGTGTAAGAATCGATTAAGCGGTTAAACGACAGGTGAAGCTCAATGTATTATCAAGTGGTATATGCAGTTGAACATAGTTCTAGAAATTTATATAGCACTGGTCTCTGAACTGCTGGGTTTTGCATGGACATAAAATGTTGTAGTATGCAGGTCTTTGGAAAATGCAAGATCTTAGGGGAAAAAAAAAAAAAAAAAAACAACGAAGAAGACATAAACGTTAGGAATTGTTAGGAAAGGAATAGGGACCTAAACAGAAAAATCATTGTGGCACTGTCTAAATCTGTGATGGTCCTATATATCAAATGCTGCGGAGCAGTTCTTGTTTCCTCCCGTCTTACATGTAGCAAAGCTCTTAGATCTAGTAAAGCTGAAGAAGGTGTAAAATGTAACAAGGAAGATCAAAGGCACATGGAGTGTTCAAAATTCTTCTTTTCTATAAAATCACGAGTACTATGGGGAAAGCAAATAGGAAATGAATGCTTGTTTCTCTTCATTTGCAAAAACCAAAAGACATCACATGGTTGATTGACTCAAAGACTTGCAAAACATGGTACATATTCTCATGGAGCATCATGTGGGACTCACTGCTGTGAGCATTAGGGCTGCTGAAGGTTTACCTGGATCCAGAAAGCAGCAAGAACAGTTCTTTAAAGGCAAAATCTAAGCAGGACTGGTAAACACAAAGGTATCTCCTCTTTCTCAGGAATTCCCTTGTCCAGGGATTGCTTGATGCTGAGAGAATATATAGAGATGTATTGCTTTCATGCATTGCTTCTATCCTTGATACCCGCAACTGGCTGCTGTGTGGCACTGTGCAAGGTTGACTGTGTTTTTATGTTCCTGGATGTGTCCTGCTGATAAGCAACCTTTGTTCGCCAGTTATCTGGGTATTGTTACTGTGAAAGCAGAGGCTACATCTTCAGCAGATACTGGTTAGATAAGGTAGGTTCTCTAAACACTTCTCACTGTTGCTGGACAGATCAGCTGACAATAATGGACATTATTTATGCTTACCTCTGTATAGATAGGATTAAGGGAGGTGTGGATGATGTTGCAATCTTGCCACAGGTTTAATGCCAGCATGCAATTAGTGTACTGAACTGGGCTGCAACTGCTCAGGCGCCCCACAAATGAAAAACAAAAAGAAAAATACTGCTAGTATATAGGATGCGTGGAAAACTCACTGTATGTTTCTGCACCTGGAAAACTTCCCAGAAAATTCCATTGGTGGGTATGTGTCCATGACCTCTAATTGTCTACAATCCACATCCATGTGCCAAGCTAACAGCTCACAGCTTTTAATGAGAGTTTTTGCTGTGTATGTAGTCTCCTGTTTATTTAGAAGTTCACAGCAGTTGCTTTAAAAGACAGCTTTTTGATTTTACTAAAGCTCATGCTGAAAAGAACAACTCATTTTCATACCAAAGTAGAGGAGTGAACAATTAATTTAGAGCATTATGTTTTCTAGAACAGGGCAAGAATCTAGATGTTATTCATATGTAGGAGTTCTTTCTGTGCAATAATGATACAAATATATATATACATACATACATGATTTTTCCTTCTATTGCAGTGAGTATTTATGTATTAAGCTATCTTACTTATTTGAAGTGTCCAATTACATAACTGTTTAATCTCGCCTTTGCTCAAATAACTGAATCCAGAACTTTCATTTTCCTTTTGGAGCCAGTTTTCTGAAACATTGATAATTTTTATTGTTTTCCTGTAAATCAGAGGTCATTTATTCCTTGAAATGTGATGCTCAATAACATGGTCAG
The DNA here is from genome assembly GCF_965140245.1 of Athene noctua. Classification (NCBI taxonomy): domain Eukaryota; kingdom Metazoa; phylum Chordata; class Aves; order Strigiformes; family Strigidae; genus Athene; species Athene noctua. Next base: position 22,370,724 of record NC_134049.1, on the reverse strand, counting down.
CTGAGGCTTTAGTGCATGTTGGATAGAAGAGGAGCCTCAGGAGCTGCTGTTATACCTCCTTGTATGATCACTTCTTTTCATACCAGTGTGATATGGAGTTTGGTTTAGTTCACGATCGTATTTCTGATCTGTGATAAAGTCCTTGTTTCTCAGACCTTTTTCTGCAAAGTTTGTTGCTATTACTTCCTAGTCTGTAAACGTACTGTTTATTATTTCTCCCTGAAAAAGAAATGCACATTTATTGAATTCTATCCTGTTGTTTTTATTCTATCTTTCTAATTGATCGGTATCATTTTACTTTATTGTTGTTCTGTACTAGTCATCTGGTTTCTTTGTAGTTGTAATATCATTGAATTTTATTTTTTAGTTTCTGGTTCTGAAATGTTTATTTAGGGGCTGTCCTCTGAAGAATAGTTTATACTTCAGCAATTTCTGAATGAAAAATTTTCACTGTAAATGTAAAATACTTATTTTCAAATTAATTCAAATGCAGTCTGGTTATCCCCTGCCCTTCTCCCACCACGGAAATCATATCTCTGTGTAGTAGATGTTTCATCATTTGTGGAGGAAGCTGTAAAGCGCCAGACAGTCCACGTGAGCAAAAACATGGAAGAGCATAAAGTGCTCGTTTGGGCCTTTTCAGCTGACAAGCAGGGCCTAGCTTAGGTCTAGAAGACATACCATTAGCAGAACAAAAAAATAATAACTTTTTTTTTTCTTTGCTTCATCTGTTAAAGAAGTGGGGAAGAATTCATACTGGTCAGGATGCCATAGAGAGCTCTTTATCTATAAGTATGTTAGCTTTAATATAAAATAAGTCAACTCTTTACTTGTTAAAAACAGACACATGCAGCATTATCTTACTAGGTAAGAAAAATAATTTAGTGTCACAACCACAGAAACTTTAATCTGCAGTTTCTCTTCATAAACTGGAACTTTGGGTTTTGTGCAATAAAAAAATGCTGTGCATAGAGTAGTTTACATTTTTATAACCTTTTTGTGTCTTGGTACACTGGGTTTTTTTCTGTATTTATTTGACAGTGTTCTATTCTGTGGATATTCCTCTGAAAATGTTCCTTTTTGTCAGCTTTTGTTTGCTCTGCAAATTTTCCAGCTGCATATTAAGTGTGTTTTAAGGACATGACAGCCCTGCTCAGAGGTTGGGAAGACTGTTGACTTGCCTGTGACATTGTTTTGGTTTTTAAATCTTTTTTCCAGAGTACTTATTCATATACTTTTGCCATTTTTAAGGAAGAACATTATAATTCCCCATTTCCATTTAAAGTATAATTTCCTTTTTCAGGATACACTTGAAAACCAACTGATTTGTACAACTATCACAGAATCATAGGTTGGAAAGGGCCTGGTTGGAAAGGACCTGAAGGATCATCTAGTCCCACCTTTCTTGGCAAAAACACAGTCTAGACAAGATGGCCCAGTTCCCTGTCCAGCTGAATCTTTAAAGTGTCCAACGCTGGTGAAAAAAATATAGCCTAGAATTAAAAGATAATTGAAAGTTCTGCTGTCATACATCAATCTATGCATTTTATCTCTGTTTTGGTAGAATGGCAGGAGGTGAAGGATGTCATGTAATTTTGGAGCAGAATCAAAATTTTGGAAAAACATATTTACAAGGCCAAATGGGTTGCTAACTAGGTTGTAATTACACTTGGATAACATGAAGCAGAAACCATTTTTGTAGACTTCAGTGAATATAACTGAGATGTTTGACAACTGTTGCTCTTACCTTAATGATTTAATGTTCTAATTTACCATGAATTTAATTTCTTTGTTTGCCTTGCGATACTTAAACACTTTCCCTTTATTTTTAACATAGTGGGTCTGTTCCATGGATGCTCCCAAGCACTATGATAATACAAATAATTTAAAACATTTTCATCAGTCTGCTCCATGTGTCATGCTAGCTGGCTGACAAATTAGTTGGTTTCAGCCAACTGACCAAGGAAATTGCTATTAGTTTAAATAAAATGCATTCTGGATGTAATGCAGTCTTTTCTCTGGGGTTAGCACGGAAAAGTGAGCTTATCCCAGGCAGGGAAATGATGTCCTGTGGCCTGATTTGGAGATGGAACTATCCACTATAACACCCTCTAGTTTAGCAAATTTACAAAAAAAATCAAATATATTTAAATCCTGTCGAAAATTGTTTTAAAATAGAAGGGTTTGTCACTTGACAGGTAGATTTAAAGAAGGTTTTATGTACTACAGTGATACCACTGCATGTGTTTATACTGGCTGAAGGTGTGATTGGATGGATTAACAGGGTGGTCATCACATTGTGGCATTACATCCTTCCGAGTAACAAACTTGCAGTTGTTAAAATGAAATTTAACTTTACAAAGATTCTGGTAGGATTTGTAGCATATCCTAATGGCATATTTTGTTCTCCCTGGAGGAGAAAATAAAATTCCTCTGGATTTACCATTTCAGGCTTATATGAAATGGGTTTTATAGTAAAATGTCCAATTTAAATACTGTTAGTAATCCTGATTGTTAACTGAAATACAAGGCAATGATTCTGCCCACAGCACGTGTCATGGTTTAAGCCCAGAGAGCAACTGAGCACCACGCTGCCACTTGCTCACTGCTTCCCATCAGGGGGATGGGGGAGGAGAAAATATGACAGAAGGCTTGGGAATAGAGACAAGGACAGGGAGGGGTGACTCACCAGTCGTGGTCCACAGGCAAAAGACAGACTTGATTGCGAAAAAAGAACAACAGTTTAACGTGAACACTGCCACCACCAATTTATCGATCAAATTAGAGTGGGACAGTGAGAAATACAACCAAACTTATAAACACCTTCCCCCACCCCTCCCTTCTTCCTGGGCTCAGCTTTGCTCCCAATTTCTCTCCCTCCTCTCCGCCAGCAGCGCAGGGGATGGGGGTTGTGGTCAGTCCATCACCTGTTGTCTCTGCCGCTGCTTCCTCCTCAGGGGAGGACTCCTCACACTCTTCCCTTTCTCCAGCGTGGGGTCCCTCTCACAGGGAGTTTGTGTCCTCCACAAACTCTCAGTCCCTCCCACGGGCTGCAGCCCTCCCAGCAGCAGACTGCTCCAGCACAGGCTGCCCTCAGAGTCCCGCTTTGGCCTCAGCCCCCTGCTCTGGCACGGGGTCCTCCCCGGGCTGCAGGAGGGCATCTGCTCCCCCGGTGACCCCCATGGGCACGGGGCAGAGCCGGCCCTCTCCCGACGGGCTGCAGGGGGGTCTCTGCTCTGGCACACCTCCCCATCCTCCTTCATCAACTGACCTCAGGGTTCACAGAGGTATTTCCCTTGCTCCTCCTTCTCCTCCCAGGTCCCCCTTCTTAAATACTTTATCATAGAGTCACAGCCACGATCACTAATTGGCTCAGCCTGGATCAGAAGTGGGTCCAACTTGGAGCTGGAGGGGCTTCTTACAGGAGCCACTGCTGTGGCCCCCCCTCGCACCACACACAAACCCAACACAACATCCATCAGAAATGTAGTTATGACCAAGAATGCTAAAGTCATGATTACTTGAAAATATACTATGACAATTTATCCAGTCTGCTTAGTTTTTATATCGGCTATTTGAAGTATGCAAAAGCTTTTGGAATTAGAAAATGCTCCTGTATTTGAATAATAAGAATTGATTGCTAAAGAAATATTTGTCATGGACAAACATATAGAAGGAAGAGGATGAAGAGATGGTGACAAGAACTGTGATTTAATTATATGACTTAGGGAAACACACTCCTAACTTTTTACTGAGGCTGAGGAAGCAGAAATGGCTACTTCAGTCTTGTCCTTGAAAGACTCTGTTTGGAAATTCAGTTGTTGAATTTCAGTCCTTGGGCTGCCTTAGACAGTTGAAGAAGTTATAATGCTGCTTCAGTATGCAGAGGGAATAGTCCTGCAGTGGGGTTAATGCATATTCTTTGTTCATGCTATAGAAGACAGCAGGTGACAAAACCTATGTGTCATACTTGATCAGGAAATTTTATCCTGGTATGAGTTGTCAGTTTGTGACACTGCGATGCTGAATGAGATCTTGGGTTTTGCTTCAAGTTGGTCATTGCTAGGACAGCAGTCACAGGTGGAAGTTCTGCTGACTTAGACATGATGCTTTTCACCACTCCAGACTTACCAGAGACCTGTTTAGACTAGTCAAAAGTTCCTTTGGTTAATGATGCTAATGAGTTTTAACTTGCGGTTAAAGTGGGTGTTGCACCTGTGCTGTGAGCTGGCATGTTATCCATACAAGATGCTTATATAGTCACATAGCTTTTGAGAGACTTGGAGTTAACAGTGGAGTCATGTCTGCAGGAGTTTGATGAAGTGATGGGAGCAAGGAGAGTAATTCATCTGCATGGAACAAGGAAGCTGATAGAGGATGTGGGGAAACAACAAAACAGTGTAGCAGAGATGATATCTACCTTTTACAGTTAATCATGGGTATGTTGATTTTGTCTGATACTATGCTTGGACCAACAGCATATTTATTAATGCTTTTAAAAAAGAGAATAAGACTTTTTAAAGTATAGGTTGCGAACGGTGTTTCTGTTGTGTTAAAATGAGACTCTTATGTGATTCGTGTGCAACAGACTTTACATATATTAAGAAGTGAGATAATGGTGCAGCTGCAGCTGCCTGTCCTTTGAGGAGTACTGGATATATAACACCTAGTTGTCTTTTGGATACTTTTTAAAAAAAGATTTCGGAGTTTTAATTTTTTTTCTTATTATGGTGATCTAAATGGTCTGCCTGCTTGAGGTCACTTCTCTACCTCTGCAGGGTTTTCTTTGTTGTCCAAGTCTGATTATCAGGAATCGCTGCTTTCCCACCGTTAGGGTTTTATTCTTCCTTTTGGGGAGTAACATGGAGGAGATTTGACTTTTGGGAAAGGTTAACATGCATAAAAATGAGATGTTACCTGGAATAGCAGCATTTTGATTTGGTTATTTATTGTAGGAGAAGGTTTGTTGGGTCTGTAACTAAGAAAGTTGGAAGTTCTGATTATTTAATTGTGCAGAACTTGAATTTTTCCTTTTCTTGTGTAGTTACAGTTTGGCTTGATGTTTCAGGTTTGAAATGGGATTGCAAAATCAGAAACCTTTGTTCTTCATCAGGGAGCATGAGACTGAAAGAAAAGCTCTTCAAGAGATGGAGAGGAGGACAGAATGTAATTAATTTCTCTCTCATTTGAAGCAGTACAGATGGCTGAATTGAAAGTAGATTCTTTCAACTATGCCCTAAAGGCCCCGAAATTTCTCTCTTAATGAGAGAGAACAGGAAAGAGCTACTGACCACTGAAAAGACGTTTGAAGAAACTGTTGTTCTGTAAAGTTCAGAATAAATGATGCTGCGTTAATGCTCTCCACATAACTATTCAAATGTTTCTAATCCTTGAGCATTTAAAAATGTGGTTCTTAAGCCAACATTTAGGAACACATTCTTTGTGAATTCATCCTGTTGGCTTGTGCTGGTGCACAGGGATGAAGAAGACTAGAGCTTCAGTCCTATATGGCAGCGTGTTGTCTTCGCCACTCTTATACCTGAAGAGATGGAGGAGCCTCGAGAGCTGGGGCAATTGTTTTCATTTTCTTCTGATCACCTGTACTCGTGGAACAGGGTCCATGCCCAGCATCTGTTCCTGTTTCCACTTCAACTTTGGTGCAGATTCTCTTGCATATGTGCAGTTCCTTGGCTCTTCCCATCATTTTACAACTGTTAGCTTAAAAAAACATACTGGTTTTGAAATATTTGACCTTTACTGGGGTTTAGCTTAGACATTTATATCAATGGCTGATGTAGTTTAGGGTTTTTTCTTTTTTTGATCACTGTTGTGATCAAAACATTTTGTCTTTTAAATCTACAAACGGGTGGAAGATACTTTTGGGTAGGGGCTCTCTAAGGGTACCACAGTGCATGTGAAATTCTGTGCAAGCATCTTGCAATTTAAATAGTTGTTGTTTGCATGCTAACATTAAGAGGGATAGAAGAGTGGGCTGAGCTGCCGAGTCCTCTTTTAAGTTTAATTGTCTTTTTGGTAACAGAACACATAATCTTCCATTGCAAATCTTATTTTATATGGTAATTGGCTCATTTGCTCTCTGGTTATCAATTTAACTTCTCTGCCAAAAACATCTGTACTTGAATTGCGTTAATCTGTGTGAATGCTAAACATTGACTTAGTTAAAGTATAAAAGTGTATTTTAAAAGCATTTTTAAATTTTAAGTGTAAAGTAATTGATAATAAAGTGAGCATTTCTCGTATTATTATCCCTTGGTAGGCAGCTTGACATTTGCTCCATAAGCCAGAAAAGCAAAGTCACTTTGAAAAAATAATGTTTAAAATTCTCATTCTCCTAAATCAAAAATATCTGAGAGCAGGTAATAGGATATCTAGTTCAACTTCCTTTTTTTGTGGATAAAAATACTGAATGATTCGATATTAATGCTTGCTTGTGGACAGTGCCCTAAGCTAAAGTGGTAACAGTTGCTAAAGATATTTGAGTACTTTCCAAATGTCTTCATTACAAAGTTAAACATTAGTGTAGAAAATAGAAATAATCCCCAAATTTTACTTTGCACTAATTTTGCTTCAGATGTGATGGTCCATCAGGTCCCTTGGATGCTTCTCCGTCCTCGTCACCCTTCACTCATCCCTCAACCTTTCAGATTAGCAATGGCCATTCCCGAACTACTGCTGCTCGTTCTTCTGTGGTTCAATTTTGGGTTTGCTTTTAAAAAGCTATTTTCTGCAAGGCATCATGGAAGTCTCTTACCCAGTAGGTAGATGTTGAGGGAAGTCTAAACTGCTGGCAGCATATTCCAGGGGGGAAGTATGCAGAACACTGCTAGGAGACATCTCTCTTCAAGAATTTGTGATAGGATCCTCCCATCATACAGTCTGTGGTGGGCAGACAATGTGTCTGTGCCAAGGAGTAGTGACTTGCCCTTTCTGATGCTTCTTTGATTGAGGGAGGGTCTGCTGTGTCTTCTCTGTGATGTTTATGCTCATCATTTCTGAAATAAAAGGGTGTCTAAATTGGCTTTTGAAAGAGGTAACCACTAAGCATGTAGAAGTAAATGGAAAACTGTATAAAAATGTGGTTTAATTATGATACAATTTACCTTTATTTTGATAAAGTAACTACCTTTGGCAAAGACAGTCTTGAACCCAGAGCAGGTATTTTTTGCATTGAGCCGCTCGTGATTTTATTGAATTTCTCTTATATATCCCATTTCTCATCCTTGAGTTTTACAGCATAGCTACTCGGTGTAGCAATTTGCATGTATTTTGATGTTATCAGATGAATTTTTTTAAACAAGTTTTGTGCTTTTGACAGCGAATATTATTGGCTTGTGTTTATTAGGATTCCTGTGGCTAAAGAATTAAATGTTAGGAAAAGTTTTTCCATGAATGTACAATTTTCATGTTTCCAGTTTTTATGTTCCCTCTTTTCAACTATGTAAGCATTTCAGGAATCGATATGTGTGTGTGTCTGTATACATATGGAGAAAGAGATTGAAAGGAAATGAGAACATAAACTATTGATCAAGCAGACTGGAACAAAATTACTCATTAGTTAAAAATGGCTAACGATGAGAGAGCAATGATCTATCTCAGGCTGACATCAGTATGATGCATCTGGGAAAGGGCAAATACAATAGTAGAATGAATCGGGCAAGATATTTGCTGTAGTGATAACACTGTATTTATGCCATTTTTCAAGTCACTGGTAAGAAATCTGAAATTGCATGCAAATAATTGAAACTACAGGCTACAAAGATTAATTCAAACTAGAGCAAATACAGAGGGTCTGTGAGGAGGGTGTGGGTGACTTGTCACACTAGAACTAAGCAAACATGACTTGTTGAGCCTGCCACAGTAAAAGCTGGGATATGGGAAGGGAGTGGAGAAATAGTGCAGCTCACAATAAATAGAAATGCTGATGATAAATGACAGGGAGGAATAAAAATTTAAAATAAAAGGCACTGTTTTCTTAAAGAATAAGTAATGGCAATTTGGTCACAAATAAATTCAGAAGACAGTTTTTAGATGTCAGAGTTATATACGGTTATAACAGCCATCTGATACAGATAGTAAATACAAACATACCTAAATCATTTTAAGGTGGAGGTCATGGCATGTTTAGTAAATTTATGGGAAGTTTATATGAAATGGATGACTTAAGTTGTAGGCAGTTGGACTCAGCCCCATCCAGATTTTTCTCCTACATGACTTGGAGAAGTGAATATATATGTACATCTTTATGTACTTTCTGGTATAGGTTTTCATGCTTATCTGAGAGTTAAGCCATCTTCTTAGTCTATAAATAAATATTTCCATATGTTAATGTTCTCTAATTTATAATCTGAAACTTGAGGGGGGTTTTTGGAGAGCTGCTTGTCTTAGCTATCTGTTTTTCAAAGCGTTAAATCCACCTACAAACATTTACAATCTTTTCACAGGAAGAAGGAAAACATAATCTAGTATTCCTTATTCCCTAGCATGAAATAAATCTCATTGATAGGTGAAGTGTGTAAAATGTTTGCCTAAACTCTGTAGCCCTTCCATATTGACTTTTTGATAAATATTAAAGGGCAGAAGGCCACTTCTGACTTTCCTGGAACTTGAACAATCAGAACTGCCAACATAAGTAAGCAAATTGCCCTTGTGTCTGTGAGTGTAGTCAAAACAAATAAATAGCTGAATGTTCTTTATAATAGATGACAGTCAAATTGTATGTACCTGCAAACAGCTGCTCTTTCTGCTGCTAAGCTAAAGAAGCAGAGCGTCTTAGGACGCAGCTGGATGCTTCTTAGAGGCACATCTGTTGACTGAAGATTTTTGACATGTCTGTACGTTAGACAGTTTAGGGCTTGTATTACCAAAAAATTCTGCATCTCTTGAGATTTTCTGGATTGAAAATATTTTTAATAAATCTTACTCTGAGTATATAAGGACATTTAAAAAGGCAGCCAAGACCCAGCAATAACAACTTTGGTACATGCCTCAAATGAAGCACCGTTCTGTTTTGCTGTGTTAAGCAGTACACATCTTTGGTCATACATACCTGTCATACATTATCAGTATGATGCAGAGGTGTGTGTGTAGACCTGTACATAGGATTTCTTGGGATTACACAAACCAGAAGAGAAAATCTTTGGATGAGTACAGCACTGCCTACTTGATATACTGAGTTCCTTCACAGAAACAAGACAATGGTACCCTAGGAAACTTTCCTCTTATTTTTGTGTCCATTCGTTTTTAAAAGTCTTTTTTGTATAATTTTAGCTTTTGGTTACCTGCTGACTTCAAGTATCGAATACAAGGAACTCTGAAAAATTTATGTTGTATAAACTGCAGAGATTTTTGTGAATAAACAAATTATTGCTAATCATTATATGTTCTTGTATAACATTAACTGACTGCACTTACCACTGTTCTGTGCTTTATGGAGCCTCAGATGGACTTATCTGGACATCAAAGTGTAGATTATTGAAAAAGTTCTAGACAGCCATTTTCATCATAGCCTGACTTTTAAATTTAAAGTCTAATTTAGTATCTTTCCATTTTATAAAAGAATAAACTTTGCTGCAGGAGAGGGTGAAGGCTTTTGTATAGCCTTTCATTGTCTTGCTGGGCAGCCAATCCCATAAGATTCTTTTATTTGTGAAAGGGACATAAAACTGTTGAACAATTAAGCACTGAATGATGTGCTCAGATGAACTCTGAGTTGGTAAAGGAAGAGTGTGAATAATGTCTGAAAACCACTGCCTGCTGTGGTCTCTTTAGCATGCAGCAACATGCCTACGGCAGATAAGAGACTGCAGCGTGTTCTTCAACCACAGAAATATTTCTTTCCAAATGGCCTATGTGTGTCTTGATTTTAAAATACTTTTTAACTTTACACTTTTTATATCTTGCTTCGATTCATTCTTTCATGTATTCTCAAGAGGTCATTTCAAATTAAAATGGCTGGCTGTTTAACTGGCCCAGATGTAATTTTGAAATAACACAGAGCTTGCATCAGCTTCTGTCAAACCCTGATCTGAAAATTTCTGCCAATATTGCTACTGTTTGTGCTGGAGTCCCTGAAGCCATCTTTTTATGTGTTGAATCTTACTGTAGTTTTGAGTTCAAGCACAATTAGTATGTTTTTGTGGATGCTAACACCATCTTTTGTCTTTTTTCCATTTTATTTGAAGTTCCTCCTGAATTTCTGAAGCGGCCTGCAAATATTTATGCTCATGAATCTATGGACATCGTGTTTGAGTGTGAGGTGACTGGAAAACCCACTCCAACTGTGAAATGGGTCAAGAATGGCGACATGGTGATCCCAAGTGACTATTTCAAAATTGTTGTAAGTATATTGTCCATTTTGCAGATTTTTAAGCTGTTGGTCCTCTAACACATAGCATGGAAGCTAAGTTCTTTTATAGGACCAGCTTCCTGGTTTTGTACTATGGATGTTCAGGGCCTGGAAGAGAAATGATTGCTTGAAACTTTTAATGCTCTGTAATTCAGTTGTTCTACTGAACCACTAAGGCATGTTACTTATATTGTATGAATTGATTTCTTTGTAGCTTAGATTTTCCATGAGATACAAACACATTCACAATGACAAAACGCACTTTATTTGCTGAACCTGTTGAAGTGCAGGCTCACCATGAACCCTCACTGACTGTGTTTTCTGCAGCTGTCTGTGATCAATGAAAATTACAATTTCAAACAGGAGTTTAAATATAAATATAACTGAGTTGTGGATCATGAGTTTTGTCACACTGGTACTTCTAGTGAGAAATTTTAGATGTAGTGAAAGTCATTATTGAGACATGGTTGAGAATTTAATGGTTGTATAATTGGGTATACCTGAGGTTGTAGGATTGTAACAGTGAGCTACACAGTTATACTCAGTGCTTAAAATATCGTAAAAATGGCTGTGGAGATGTTATGACTTGCCACTGATATGTGATGCTAGAAAATGATAGCCATTAGTAAGAGCTTCTGCTGCTTTTTGATACTGTATAATTTGAGGATTCAGTGCAAGAGAGATGAAATCTGACGGGAACTCCGAATACATTTTTCTATGTTACTGTTCAGAAGTTTCTCCTGTCAGCGTAATGTGCCATAATAATACCGTTGTTTTTGCAATTGCAACCCATTTTTAAGTGTTGCATTTTTCCTTGACTCTTCAGAAAGAACATAATCTGCAAGTTCTGGGTCTGGTGAAATCAGATGAAGGATTCTATCAGTGCATTGCAGAAAATGATGTTGGAAATGCACAGGCTGGAGCCCAGCTGATAATACTTGACCTTGGTAAGATAAACCATGACAGTAGAGTGCCAGAAGATGGGGAGGAACAATTTCAAGGGACCATTTCCAGATGATGTGTTATTATCTATAACTCAGCTAGCGTTGGGTGTTTTTTTAAAATCATATGAGTGGTTCAGTGTTGTCTTCTGTACACTTAAAGTTACTTAGGAGAAGTTATGGAGTTCGATAGGATTCACCTTGTATTTTGGAAATTATGTAGAAAATATTTAGTGCAATAATAAACCACAGCCAGAAATCTGAAATGATGTTGCATGCTGTGAGATTTTAAAAAAATAACAGGATAGCTGAAATGAAAGCAATCACTGAAATCACAAAAGTGAAAAATAAGCAATTATGGAGCACACCGCAAATGAAGTATTTTACACCAAAGTCATTTCAGTGTCAGAAGCTTTTTTTCTATTAGTTTAAAAAGTAGTAAGATTTGTCATTTCTGCAAACTGCAGTTGCAACATTTTTTTTTTGTTACAGCTGCAGTTTAAGATAAATATTTGTTATTGTGCTCTAGTCAGTGGAATTACTAACAGTGCTCACTTTCTTGCAATGTCCTGCACTGCATATTTTGGATGTTAAAAGAGAATAATTGCTGTTACGATTAAAGACCTGCTATCTTCCAGAAAAAAAGGGTAGTATAAATGTCATTGCTAAGACATCAGTTTATTTTGCTTTTTCAGGTCACACAGTTCTCAAAAATAATTTCTAAGAGCACAAGGAAGAAAACCAATAGTAAGAGGGATTAGGGGACAGATAAGTCAGACCAGAAAATATTAACTCTGTACTTTTGGTGGCTTTTGTGTTGACTGTCTTTTTGGGGTATTGATCAGAATTCTAATTTCTGTTTTATTTGGATAGAGAGGATTTAGGAGAAACAGTCTTACGTATGGTCAGAGGCATGATGTAACTTCACACTTGCAATTTTAACAGATGTGAATCTGCTAGACATGGTTTTGGTGTTCAACATACAGAGAGAAAACTGTTATGAGCATGCCATAGAGAGATTTTCCATTTGTTTTTCTGATTGTTTTGTACAAGAGTAGTTTTGTGCTTAACTTCTGAATTCTCGTTTGGATATGGGTATGTTTCATTGCTGGCTGAAGAGCTGCATGAACTTTCTGCAATTATTTGGGGAATGAAAGGTGCCCTCTACTGGATTCAGCAGCTTTAATGCTATAGAGCCAGGGGATTTCAACCTCCAAGTAGTGGTAGGCATCTGGATCCAGCAATGGCTTACTGTCATCAGGTTGCCAGAAAAACTATTAGAAGTAATTTTATTTCTGCTATATGCATGAATCACCTGAGTAGTTTCCAAATCTTTCAAGCGGAAGCATTATTCCATATTTTCCACATTTGAAAAATACTGAATAATTAATGTACTTGGGTTTTGAAGCCCTGCCCAAGTTTGTACTTTCACCTAGTTCCCAGTAGTGGTTTATAAATTACTATTACTGTTATTATTTTAGTTCCTGTGGTCTCACTCTTCTTCCTTTCCCTCTCCTGTTGTTTGGCCAGTGGTTTCATTTTCCTGTTCTATTCTGGCAACCTGTCCTGTTATACTAAAGGACTTTGCCTTATAATGCTGTCCTTTTTCTTTTGCATGCTGCCAAAGGATTATGGATGCAGTGTTGATGGAGTCTCATTTCGGGTGTAAAGATACACTCCCAAAGTCCTATCATTCTGTTACATGGCCTACAGTGTTTTTAACAATGCACTCCCCGTGTAACGCAGATGCGTTTTAGTTGTTGTTTTCCAGCAGTAGAGATAACCACATGGTACATCACTGAAAGTACATTTTGTTGTTGTTGAGTAGTGGCATAACAGGTAGAGCAATTAGGAATGAATATACTATTTCTTAGTTGTGATACATGAAAACTGGTATACACAGTCGAAGAAAATACAGATGTTTGATATTTTAATACCTTCTCACAATATATGAACAGCAAAGAGGGAAACAATATTCAGGGAAAGGGGGTGAAGGTATCATTCTTTCATGACTGCTACCTTGGTATGAAAATTAAAACACTAATTTGAGCAAAAACTATTCTGAGCACTTTGGTCAATAATTCAGAGACCTTTTATATATATATATATATATATATATATATATATACCTGATGATGAGAAATACCTCATTTGCCAATTTGAAAAGTAATTTCAGTGAAGAAATGCTGATTAAATGTTCATCAAAGTTCTTCCCATTTAGCAGTGTGTTCCTTTCATTGCTGTTATGTTTTCTCTTTCCTAAATGGAATTGGCAGACATCTGGCTATTTACAAACTATTTCCCATTAGCCCTTTTGCTTTTCATATCAAATTGATCTTTAATAAATTAAATTTAAATTAGAAAGTAGGAGCCTGATGGAGTTTCTCAGAGAGGTTGCACGCATTCTTTATGGACCAGTGTGGAAGAAATGGATCAAGACTATTCTGTGGGCATCTGTAAATGGACTACAGCATTGATTGTGATATAATTGACAACAAGGAAGGAAGTAGTTGGCTGACATCAGAGGCGAGTTTGAGTAGCTGGAAAAGGCAGAGTTACTCAGACTTTGAGGGAGATGTGCTGAAAAAGGTTAAGTAGAATTAAACCAATAAAACTGTTGGTACTTTGCATATTAGATCAGAACTTAGTTGTCTCTTCTGTACATTAGCTTGTTTCAATCTAAACCCTTCATATGGAAATCTTCCACTGTGTTGGGGTTTGCTGCCTAGAACATTGCTACTTTATCCATAGCTTTATTGAGGTGTACTGTAAGGGTTTCTGGGTGATCTAAAAGTAAAATACCACATCTGTATTTTCTTCTGTCTTAGAAGGTAGAATGATTTTTAAATACAACAGGCATAGAGTGTAGAGTGTGACTATCTGCTACAACAAAAGGTTTTCTGTATTTGAATGTAGATTTCTGACTTCACAGGAAGCAGTAGTTTGGTGATTCACCTTGTCTTCTGCACAGTGACAGTTTTGGTGTGTGAATGTGTGTGAGTGTATGTTATGCATGAGCATAAGTTGCACATAGCCACACAGACCCGTGTGTTTGTAACCTCTTGTCTGCTAGAATAAGCTTAATTCTTTTGGCTTGGTCGTCTTTGTATTTGGGGTGAATTCTGAAAAGCTTGCTGTATATACAGAAGTTATTTGTGAAAAATATTAAAGAATTGACTGGCTAAAAAAGTTAGGGTAATTTGAAGTCTTACTGAAGTAACTATTTCAAATTGTGTAATTCTCTGTTAATAACTTAGAAAAGACTGTACTTGGAAATGGATTGGCTGTACAGAGTCCACAACTTTTACTTTTTCTGGAATTTATAAAATAATTGTGGCATTGAGAGAAGAGATTTTTAGGACACCTGTTCATAATTGATAAGGTTGAAAGGGAGAGCAGAGGGAGTGGAGTTCCAGTAAATGGTCTGAGTTAAATACTCTTCTACCAGTATCCCTCGTACTTATCTTCAGGTGTAGAATTCTGCAACAGAGTTGAAAAGCATCCCATCTGCTTTCCAAATACTTTGAGATTTGAAATTGTGTCCCTATTTCTGAGGTAGTGTCCTTCCGCTGGAGGTTAAGTACCTTTGGGAATTCCACTGGAGTTGTGGCTCTGCTGCCTGGTTTGCCTTTTAGGGAGACTTGAAGAACTACCTAAAGAAAGGGAAGTACCTCAATTACAGCATTGCTCTGCCCTTGCCCTCTGCCAACGTTTGGCAGTCTCGATGCTCCTCTCTGTGCCTCACTGGTTAGAAGATCAGTGATCTTCTCTTATATCCTGCAAATGCCACCCCGGAGGACTCCTGCATATCCCAGTGAGAAGGAGGGACCTTAGTTGTGCCTTGCAAATTACTTTCTCAGCAACCTCAAAATCTTTCCGCCCCTTTTTTTACACAAAACCAATCTTTTTTATTTACAGTTAGTTCTCGATGGGTCAGCCTCTGACCGTCTCAATTACAGATCAGATATACTAGTATGGTCAATTGTAGCAAAGCTATTTCTTGTCATTGTTTTTACATCATTATTTTGTCTTGTCATTGTTTTTACATCATTATTTTGTGTGGTCTGTGAAGACCTCAGTAATGGATACATTTGGGTTTTCTTTGTGGAGGTTAAATGCTAGTGACAAGACTGAAAAATTCAGGCAGGACCTGTAAAAGGCCCAGCCTTTTCCAGTTTATCTGGCATTGCTCGGAATTGCCATTTGGGGACTGAAAAAAGAACAGGTGGTAATAAGTAAAAGGAGGTGCCTTTGGGGGAGGGAGGCAGATGGTTCCCTGTCACCCCTGTGTGATAGGCATTTGACAAGTACTCAGGCACCAAAAAAAAGAGGAGTGATTCTTGAATGCTGTATAAAGAAAAACCATAGACTGTAAACAAATATGTCATGTTATTTAGAGAACAATTTCAAAACATTATTTGAGATGCACTGTATCACCTTCAAAATTCCAAAGTGTAGTATAGTATACTGCATGATTCTTGTACTTTTATGCTGCAAAAGTTAATGTTTGCCATTCTGTGCCATATTTGTGAGCTGTATAGGAGTGAGATCTTCAAGTGAATGAATTGTGTAAGATGCTGGTATCCAGCAGTACACCACGTCAAGATTTTTTGTAGTAGAACTATCCATTTCTTTAAAATTACATTTTCATGAAAAATAGTTTATATCCAAGCAAGGATATCTTGCATGTGAGTTAATATTACCAGCATGGGAAACAAGGAGGAGGAATTAGAAGTCTGCATTTAATTGGAGAGCTGTGAGGCATTTTGTTTACAGAGGTGTCTTAGGATAGCTGCAAGGGATGGTGGATGCAGGCTCTTTTGGGAGAATGGAGCAGGGGGGCAAGGAAGAAGGTCATGCTGCATGCAGAGGGCTGACTTTGAATGCATGTGTTTTTCTTGGAGGGGGTGATGAGCTGTCTGAGAACTTATGCCTAAGGATCAGAGGATGGAAGGATAACATGGTTATGTATGTCTCCAACTAATCAAGGGGAAGAAGTAGATGAAACCTTCTTTACACAACTGGGCAGGTCCTGGTATTTATGTGGGGTTTTTAATCATCTGGTGTGTGTTGGAGTGACAGCTTGGTGGTGTGGCAGGTAATATAGGAAATTTCTGGAGTAGGCTGAAGAGAATTTCTTGACATGGGTTATCTGTGTCTGACTGGGTGACTAGTGGAGGTGGTATGTTGGACCTGCTATGCAGGAATAAAAAAGGACTGATCAGATATATAAAGGTCAGAGCAGCCTTGGCAGCAGTGGTCATGAGATGCTTGAATCTAGGCTTCTAAGAGAACTGAGCAAAACAAATAGCAGAATGACAGCCTTGAACTTCAAGACAGGAGATTTTGACTTGTTCAGGGATATTTTTGACAGGTTCCTATGGGAGATTGTGCTGATGGCCAAGAGGCAAACTGATCCTGAAGGACAGTCTTCTCAAAGCACAAGAATGATCTATTCCAGAGTGCAGGAATTTGAGCATGCGTGTCCAAGAGACCAGTAGGGATAAAGGAGCTCCTAACTTGACTCCAACTCAGAAAGAAAGTACATAGAATTTGGAAGCAAAGGCTGAAAAGTGATGGATATAGCCTGGATGTGCAGGGATGAAATTAGGATCAAAGCTCAGCTGGAGCTGGAACCATTTCTGGGACGGTTATGGAGCAAATCCCTCTGAAATCCATGCTATAGGTACATGAGAGAGAGATGGTGATGACTGGGAAAATCAAGCATGGATTTACCAAGGACAGATTGTGCCCAGCTATACCAGTAGCCTTCTAAGATTAAATGGTTGGCCCCATGGTCAAGAGGAGAGAAGTGAATACTGTTTACTTTGTCTTCAGCAAGGCTTTTGACACCATCTCCAGTAGTATCCCCGAAGTTTAACTGGGGAAATACAGACTGGACAGATGTGTGGTGCGGTGTGTGGGGAGCTGGCTGGCCCGGCAGGCTCCCAGCATCATGGTCAGTGGGGTGAAGACTAACCTGTAGCCCAGGTAATGAGTGGCGTTACCCAGGGCTTGACACTGGGACAGAGAGGGTTTCGTATCTTCACCAGTGACCTGGATGACAGGACAGAGAGCATCCGTAGAGGGTTTGGAGGTTATATTGGAATGGGAGGAGCAGCAGATACGCTGGTAGAGAGAGGGACTCGACAGGCTGGAGAAAGGGGGCTGGTGGGAACCTCTAGATTTCAACACTGACAAATGTGGAGTCCTGTGTCAGAGCCAGAGTGACTCCATGCCCTGGAGGCTGGGCACCAGCTGAGCAAGCAGCTTTGCAGAAAAGGTGGGATAGGCAGGAGGTCAAGGGATATGATTGTTTCCCCCTACTTGGTTGCTGGTGAGACCACATTAGGACAGTTTTAAGCTTCCCAACACAAGACAGCCACTGACATAATGGAGCCCCAGTGGAGACCTACCAAGATAATTAGGGAGCTGGAGCACGTGGTATCAGTATATCAGATATACTGTGACTCCAAGAGAAATGAATTTGGTTAACCCTGAAGAATGGAAGCCTAACAACATGTTATTGCTCAACCAGCTGATAGAGGTCATAGAGCAGATGGAGATAACAGGAAAAGACTGCAAAAAGGGAATTTCTGATCAGATAAGAGAAAACAGTTTCACAGCGAGGTTAGTTGCAGTCAGAACAGGTTGCCCAAGGAGGTTGTGAAAGCTCTGTTTTTGGAGATACTCAAGACACACCTAGACAAGGCCCTGAGCAGCCTGGTCAAAGGTGGCTCTGCTCAAAGAGGGTTCTATAGATGACCTGAGATCCCTACTAACTAGTAGTATTGTATAATTCAGAAAGACTGTCTGTCCGAGAGATGTGAGTGGACCCCATTTATCTCTGTGTGCAGTCTTTACGACAATTTTATGGCATGTATTTCCCTGCTGGTCTCCTTGGGAGAAACATAAATGTCTGGTATTGGTGACAGTTTGACATTACAAACCAAATTTGATTAAAGTATAACACCACTTCAGTTGCACTGTATGATATTAATTCCTCTGCTGAATTGCATTATGTGAAGCCTAATTCCGAGAGAGTTTTAAAGACATCGTTTATTGACCTAAATTGGTGATTTCTTTGTGTAATTGAATTATGTCCAGGACTATTGCTGCATGAATAATTTCATTTTATGTTGGTACTTCTCTGCCAGAGTTTGGCCATGAGCTATCTCATATCTTATAGCAGTGAAATGGGGTGGACAGGACTCCTGGTAGAGTAGAGTAGGGGCTTCTCTGACCTGCAGCAGGGTGGAGAACATCAGAAGTCTGATCAGATTTTTCTGGAGACAGCACATTTCAGCTAGGATTGTGCTGAAAATCCAGCATTTCTATACTGCAAGTGGTATTCTATTGTTTGAGGTTACTTCAGGCTGACACAGACCTGGAGATTTCAGTGGATCCTATTCCACTCTTAGAAGCTATTTCAGCTCCCCTAGACTGATGCCAAACAAAAACATTCCCAGCTATATTTGGATTTCCAACTTCTTGTTACTCAGACCTTGGACCCTTTTTGCTTAACTTACAGTCTGTCGAACCTTGGCCTTTCAGGCTGTTTCTCCACTTTGACAACACACTTTGAAATTCTGAATGCACCCTTTGTTGCGCTTGCAGCCCTCCTGACTTTGCATTTGATTAAACCTTATGAGCCTTTTCCCTGCTCCATCGTCTGGATTGTTAAAAAATATATTGAATCATATGGAACACAGCATCTCTTCCTGTATACCTCACTTCAATATCACCTTTGTTTCTGACGCTGAAGCACTGAGAACTACTCTGCATGTGGTTTTCCAGCCAGTTATGAACCCACTTTTGTAATATAGCCTTATCTAGAAGATAAGTGTTTGCTTTTGGAAATGTCATGCAAGGCAATATCAAAAGCCTTATTTAAATCAAGATACATGAAATACTCCATGTTTTCCATATCTGAAGTTCCGTTATTGTGTTGTAGGAGGCAAATACAAGTTCCTTTTGACAAATTCTGGCTTCTGACGAAAGAAATAAAAAAGTTGGCACTAACAGGCTTGTGCTCTGATTTGAAAAACTGTTGCACTTTGGGATATCTTCCATATGTAAAAAATTTGCATAAATTTAACTTCTACCCTTATCTGGTTCAAGCCCTGAGGCAGACAACTTGCATGTTACTTCAGGACCTATTTTGGATGATTTCAGATATCAAATGTAACTTGTCAGGCTCTCTCACATCTCACAAAGGTAATCTTTTAGAGTATTTTGTATGCAGTCACATACTGTGAATCAAGAGCATTTTGTGTTGTTGTCAAGGAAGTACAGTAAATATTTTCTTAGTCCATGAAATTCTGTGGAGTTCTTGGAGACTACAGAAGTACTTGAAAAATATGCAGGGTATTGTGGTTGAAATGTCAGAGCAAGATGAAAGAATGTTCATTGAATAAAAGAGGAGGACTCTGTTGGCTATTCCTCCTGCAGACTTTTACATTTCTTCACTCAAACAAAAGTGTCTTCATGTTTCTTCTGTCTTACACAATTTTATGTATCTTAATGCAAGAAAAATCAAAAGAGGTCCCTGTGTTTTACATGAGTGGCTTTCAGAAGTGTTCGTGTCCACCAGAGAAAAAATCATTTGTAGATTAAAATTGAATAGTAAGGCTACAAACCCTTGCAGCCAAGAATTCAAATTTTCTGTAAAGAAGAAAAAGTACTCAAAAGAAATGAATTGTGAATCTCAAGGGAGCAGGAAATAGTAATGAACCTGACAGCAGGTCTGTGCAAAGGGCACCCGAATCTGCTGGGGTTGGAAACCTGGTGAGATGTGAGAGATCCCGTCTGGTCTCATATGGGGAGAAGATTCAAAAGTGGGAGGATGGAAAATCCACTATGATGAGTATCTTCAGAGGCAAGACTAGCAGCGGAATTTCCTCTCCCTGTGAGAAATGTCCCCACTTTTGTCTATCATATATCAACATATATCCGTGTGGGTTTTTAACTCACAGACTTATGGCTTTGTTTAATGTAAGCAACCAGTTGCCTTATTAAAACATGCTATTCATGCAGTGTTTGTCACAGTTTGTCTAAACTGTTTCTCAAATTTAGAATAATACTGAAGGTTATGGAACTGTGATGTTTGAACCAAATATCTTCTATACGATACATGCCATTTAAAATAGTTTGGCTATTTGGAGCAGTTACTGTATTAAAAAATCCAAGTCATTTCCTCATTCACCACTACATGCACATAAGCTTTCTGCTCTTCTGAGTGCACACACATATTCACATGTATAAAAAGATATGCTTGCATAAATACTCATCTTTTAAAATAAAAGAGTTCTAGGATGCTGTAGATACTACAATTCTGTGAAAAACTTTAAAAGCAACAAATCTAACAAATACAGCCTCAATAGTGATGGCATAATGATAACGAAGTTTTTAAATAATGACAGCACTTGTGTCATATGTAGGCAAAAGCTTTTCCAAACTTGCTGCCTCAATCACTGTCTTGTAATATCAAAATGGCTTCATATGAATGATAGATGAACAGCTTGTAAGTCTCATTTTCAAAGTTGTGTTTTAGGAACATAAACAGAATCTGAAATCACAAACTGACTTCAAACAGTGTTTTGTAAAACCAAAGCCAAACTCTCAGAATATTTTGTTACTGGTTGTGTACACTTCATTGCTAATTTTCTGTAAACATAACAGTATGTTCTCTGTAATGCTGAAAGACTTCTTTTTTTGATTTAATTTTGATTTTAATTTACATTACTTAGCTATTATTACTCAGTGAAAGTCAGCATTTGTGTTTCTCATGGCTTCATGTATGTTCAAAATTGCCAGAAAGCTGTTTTAATTCAGTTAGCTTCATTTCTTGATTCAGTTCCCGTTTAAAAAATGGCCTTTAGTTATTCCCTCTTTATGGCCGTGCTTATATATAGTCTTATTGAGAAGTCAAACTGATTAAACTAAACCACACTAGATCTCAAAAGTTCTTGAATTTTAACTTCATGAGATTGGGAGCTAAACTGTTCTCATATTCTGCGTTCAGTAGACTATTCATGTTTGAAGTTGGCATGTGCTTTAAATAAATTGCTCTAATTTAGATTAAATTAGTAATAGATTAATGTTTGCCAGTGCGCAGTGAATTGCAGGAAGGCATAACAAAATTTGTAGGATGCTTTGATTGTGCTTATTAGTTTTCATTTCTTGTTTTATGACTGTATTTACAGTTGGCTTGGCAAAGAAATCTGAAGCCTCATGAAGGTACTCATTGGATTGTGTGCACCATGACTTAAATTTAAGTCTGCTCAGTGCAAATAGGAGTTACAATGATTGCTACTTATGCAGTTATACTTTGAAACAGTTGGACTGTGTCACCTGTTTAATTTTGGTTTTCATGAGTGAAATTAATGGTTGAAAGGTACTAGTATTTAAAGAAATTCTATATCATATTGTAAAGAGGAATAATACGTAATAAATGTTAGGTGGAGGTAGGGAAGGAACCTGTAGGAGGAAAAAACTTCAGTGTATTTTGAGAAACATGCAACACATTAATACATGTTTTCTGTCCTTCACCTGTATTTATTCTATATTTATTGTACCAAAGCAAAAATGGAGTAGGATCTGTATACACTCTATGATGATTGTGACACAAGTTCAAAGGCTTGGAGTCACTGTTTCACATCATCTCTTCTGGGTTATCCTGAACTCCCAATAGAGTTTCTCAGTCCAATGAAAGTCTCTTTGCCACCAGAAAGTCTAACGAAAGCAAATATGCTTACCATAATATCACTTACCAAATCCACCAATATAATTTTCCATTTATCCTGTTACATTTTATATAATTGTTGTTTCTGGCAACTTGACTACTGCCTTAGTAGATAATATATTGTCAGCAGTGGTTATTGCAAGGAACCAAAGCTGTGCAGCTCTGTAACGGTATTAAGTAAATGTGAGTGCGTTCAGTGTGACCAGCTACAGTTGTTGAGTGATGGTTGATTGTTCCTCTGCCTATATATGGCTTCTAGTTACAGGTAAAAATAAAAATAATCAAGGTGAAGAACATCAGCTGTAAGTATAGAATGCATTCATTGTGTCACAGTGGGTGTTTTAGTGGATTTTGTTGGTTTCTTATTTAGATGAAGAGTGTAATGGCAGGATTAGCTTTAGCTTGATATCTGTCATGACTACCAAAGGCATTTCCTCTGCTTTTATTATTCATAAACACGGTTGTGAAGATTGACAGAAGTGGCCTTAATTTGTAATTGATCCTAGCCTCATGTTGTAAAGGAAAATATCATATTTTGTCAGTCTCGCACCAGAGGGGGGAACAAACGTGTGGATATGGTCTTAATTGGTTGCTTATATTTCAAAGTTGCTAAATTATACAGTAATATCAGAGACAGCTGAATGCCATTTGGAGAAAAAGAAGAAGGATTGGTTTACAGTTTGGTTGCATATGTAATAGGATTCGTACAATTGAGTATCTGAATCTGGGAGAAGACTCTCTTACCTCTGATGTCAGGTATTTTGTCTTGACAAGATAACCTAAGCAGGCTTATGGCTTTTATACCATAAGGAAATCAAATCAATTTAACTAATTAATACTCATTTTTAATAATGTGCATTCACATTTGTCTAGTTTCAGTATTGAAACTAACTGCAAATTATCACTGTTCTCACTGCATTAGAAATATCCTGGTGTGGTATTTTCTTATTTTCATGATTGTTTCCCCTCTCCTATCACTTCTCTTCCCCCCAAAAAAGAAATGAATAATTGTAGAGCCAAAGTCTTTAAAAGACAAATGGATTCTGCATGGTTTTCCTTTTGACACATTATTACCGAAGGTGCTAAAGGAAAATAAGGAAAAATAGGAAAGTTGTATCTGGGTCTGCTTTTCTGAGTCCGGGTCAGATCTAATGGGGGCTATGGTGTCTTAGCAAAGGACATTTCACCTTGGCACTAGAGTCAGTGTCCTCTCTCATTCTCTTCTTCAGCACCATTTTACATATAACTGCTCTTCAGTCTCATTGGTTGGGAGTTTTTAACAGTGGTCAATGACCTGAGTGATCCGCATTTAAAATGCTACATCTGTTGTTATAGACTCCATTTGGGGGCTAACTTCACATCCTTGTGTGCTGTGATCTTAATACCGAATTCCCAAGCCTCTGTGCTAGTCAAAGAACTTACATTTTTTAAATGCTGATGAGGTTTACTATTGCTTTTAGAATTAGAAATGTGAAGATGCAAAAGAACATTACCTGACTGAAAACAGAAAGTAAAAATATCTTAAAGAGTTCATAAGATGGGCTTTTTTGTCCTTTCTGTGAATTCCCATACACCTGATGTCTCATCTAGTTTCTGTAAAAACAGTGGGTCTGAGGTAGCCTGTCAGGACTCAGCACACAGCAGATACATATGGTCTTTAACAGAGAAGTCCACTGGAAATGAATATAAAAACCCAATACTACATCTAATAGTGTTGCTCTAGACATGGTTATAGCCTAAAAGAGGAAAGGTGGGATTTACTTGCTATCTTCTCTCCCTTTAAAAAATAAATTGTATGTATCAATCTAAATGAAGGAAAAATAATAGTGCACTAGAGATGTATAAGAAACAAGTAGCTAAATGAGTAGATATTTGATAAAGATATTAGCAGAAATGAGTACAATTTTGACACACAAACAGCTTGTTCAGTCTCATCTGTTGCAGCTTCAGCTTGCCAGAGTTGTTGCTGCAGAGTTGTTTGACGTGTCAACAGATTCCAAACAGAGGGAAATTATCTTTCACTTTCAAATTATTTCTCAGAGAAGACCATGTAGGCTAACATTCAGATAAATCCTGTGTGTACTGCAGCCACCTCTGGATTGGTGCACATCACCTGCAGATACCCTAAATGAGAAGATGCACATTTAATCCAGTGAGAAATTTGAGGAGCCTTGAGGTCATTTAAATAAAGTATTTTGGTTTAAAATCAAGGGTTATCAAAATTATCTACAAGAAACAGCATTGGACAGTAGCAGGAATTGTACCTGGTGGATTAACTGCAGCGCAAGGATGGGTTAATTTATTTCAGTTCAGGCTGTTACTGAGAAAAGAGAGAAAGGGAGCAATTACCCTGTGGTGTTTCTTTGAAAATACATCCTTAAATAGTCAAGTAGTGTGGTTTGATCCTGGTACGGGTGTATTGGTACTGCTCTGATATCAAAGCAGTGATTTAATCCTAAACCTGGCTGGTTGAAACTGGTTTTGTTAATTATTTGTAGTGTTTACAGAATTGACAGCATCTGTGGCTCTGTTACCTTAGGTATGCAGACAGTGGGTGAAAACTGAACAACACTGCAAAAAACACAAGGGTGAGATTGGAAATAAAGGCATGGGGAAGTGATTTGCTCAAGGTGATAAAATGAGCTATTGGCAGAGTCCCAGTGAAACTTTAGGCTGAGGGGGCAATCTTGCCTGGCTCTTCAAATACGCAAGTGGCTCCACATCCTGTAAAAACTAACACTTTCCAAAAATAGACAGTATTTTTATTAGTAACTATTTCATGAAGAGCTTTGCTCAAACGTAGCACATCTGCTTTTGAAATAAAGTTATTGCTTTCCTGTTATTATTAAAGTCAACTTACAACATATTGTTGCAGGCTCTACTGTTCTTGAGAGATTTTTATTCTGCGTAAGAGTTCAGTTTATGAATATTTACATTAAGAGGTTAACCTGTACAAGGTTCTTTTGGTGCATTTATGTGCATTTTTACTGCTGTGAATTCTATATGTGTATTCTGTTTAGGGTTTCTGACTCTTTTCTCAAGGAGTGGTTTAAAAATATTTTTTAAAAGTGAAATATTCACTACTGAATTTTAAGATTATGTCCATCATTTTGCAATACACAGTTACGGTTTGAATTTCTTTCCAATAACAAAATCTGTTTAAAAGTAGTTAGCTTTAAACTCCTTAGGGATAGGTAGAGATATGTTTGGCACTTTTCCTCCTTTTTTTATGGTGTGAGTCTCATGATCAAAATGCATGCAGTGTGTTTTTTTCTTTACCTCCTCCCCTGAAACACTGGTATCTGATCTAAACCGTGGGGCTCCTGCTTAGGTCTGTAGGAGCGGCTGCTTTCCTCTACGGACTCACCGCTGCGTGTAATGCGTCAATGAGGTCTGTCACACCTTTTTAATGCTTGTTTTATGAGACAGGAAAAAATCAAATTGTTTCCTCTACACCAAAGCATTTCATTGTGAAATTGAAATGGGAGGAGTGTTTTTTATCAGAATGGATTTTATGACTTCCTTTAAAAAACAGGCTCGTGGTCAGAATGTGTTTATCAGTATATTTATATAGTCACAATTTATTCAGTGCCCATCAGTGTCCATTTTACATTACAATATAGAACCAAATGAATGCTTAAAAATCACAATCAGTCGGTATTATTTAGGAATTTGCTTGTTATGTATTTTTGGTGGCTTTTTGCTAGTCGTATGTATTGAGTGAAGAGTAAATAACAGTTCTCATTCCCAGTGGTAATGTAAATTAAGCTAAGGCAATTAAAAAAAAAAGGCATTTTGCCTGCCTGCTTTAGGCAAAAAATGTCAGCATAGAGAAATAAGTAAGCAAGCATCTCCATTTCATTTTATGAAGAAAATGAGGGTTGCTTTTGCTTGGGGGAGGGTCTGTTCCTCAGGATGGGGGATTGCATGTCTTCTTAAGTCTGCTAGAGACAGAGTTGACCGAGAGCTGTGTCGGGTTCTTGTTCTCAGTCCTCTTCCTTCTTTGAGATGATCTAGGGAAATTCCTGTGTGATAACGTAGTTAGTCGATTTGGGATGATAAAACAGCAAGATGTTTTATAGTACTGAAAAGAAGAGGGTAATTATGTCCTGGTTTAACTCCTTGAAATGGCTTCCCCACAGGTTCAGGTAAATACCCACCTCCTGGGGGAGGAGTGGGAGAGGCACTGGTGGGGCCTGGGTGCTCCTCGGGCCAGCTTGGTCGTCTGAGTGCACCGCAGCCGTTGATGTTGTCAGTGTCCCCTTGGGCAGCTCACTTTAAACTCTTCTTTGTTTCAGGCAACAGTTTCATGTGCAGCTGAGACCATCTAATGGCTCTTTACATCCCAAAGGGAAAGTCTGTATTTCTGCCACCTCCTTTGAACCGGTTCTGGTGTCTGTCATGCCCTTTCAACATCTTCAGCTCTCATGTAGCCTGCGCAGAAAGCTGTATGTTCTTTTTTTTCTGGACTAACGAGGCAAAATGGCTTGTGGGTCTGGTCTAGCCAATACAGGGCTTTATGTATGTATGTATGTATATATGTAAGTATGTATATATATAAGTACAGACAGTTCTACACCGTGAGAGGGGAATCTCTCCCATTCAGCAGATGTAAACTGCCAGACAACATCACCTCGTTTTCCCATCAGTCACTGATTGCATATTAACTAAAAGTACTACTAAAAGTAGTTAAAATACTACAGAACTTAAAAGCATTGGCCTTAGTAAGACCAGTGTATAGGT
This sequence comes from Athene noctua, assembly GCF_965140245.1. Classification (NCBI taxonomy): domain Eukaryota; kingdom Metazoa; phylum Chordata; class Aves; order Strigiformes; family Strigidae; genus Athene; species Athene noctua. The sequence continues at coordinate 22,343,930 of NC_134049.1, read as the reverse complement.
GCATTGAAAAAATAACCAGGCTTGAAAATTGCGTGCAACTTGGAGATTTCTTTGGCCAGGTAGAGTGGTGAAACGAAGAGACACTAAGATGCTGTTGCCATGTGAACATGTTGTTAAAAAAAAAAAAACAACCTGGAAAAATACCTTTTTCAAAGATTCTACTATCTTTCTGTTCACTTTGGTACCACACATCTTTCACATGCAATGGTAAGCATTACTACTAATGAGTTTTTGGTTAATCACAGCAACTAATGTATAATACATTGTAATATAAACCATAAAAACTGTGTGTTTTAATTTCTGAGCCCGTTGTCCCTGATCTCTAATACACCACTGTTACACAGTCGTGCAGGCATGAGACAGTCTTTATGGGGTCAGTTCCTCAGCAGATGTGCTTCGCATTTCTAAATGGTTCATGCAGTTTTAATTCTAGAAGTAATTTCAGGGTTAGTAGACTTTATGTCCAGCTGGCCACAGTTGTGCTTTCTTGTAGGTGTTAGTCTGACTGTTCTCATGTATTTTCCTTTTCTGACAAATTTCTTCATATAGTGAAATCACACACAAAGTTCTGCAGTTTAAATTATCTCACTAAGCACAACTTTGTATACACAACTATTGATATAATTTCAAATCGTCTCTGAAATACTAAATTTTGATGTCTTTTTACAGTCACATCAAGCAGACATAGATCTGTGTCTTACACCTGGTAGATGGAGGTGCTGATGGTTGTTGTTACGAAATCCAGGAGATTCAGGAAATGTATGTTCATTATATAGAGCAGAAATTAGTTTAATACACTCTTCTCTCCATGTGTGTTCGTTCACTTTTTCAATTTTGCATGAAAGCACCTTCTAGGAGAAGGAGTCTGATAGATTTCTTTTAATTAATTTTTCCAAAGGAAGGAAGTAATTCAGTTATAATAACTGATGTAGTAAGATGAAGTACCAACTTCAGCATTGTGGCCACTTGTCCTAAAAGAACTTATTAGGGCCAGTTAACATCTTTTTCTTTGATTATGGTGTCATGCAGGGAAGTACTAGAAATTACAAGGTGATGTCCCTTCTGTCATAAGTTTATGAATTAAGCATTTGAAGAACGATGACAATTTGATATGAGTAAAAACACAGGGGGGGAAAAATAGGAGAGAAAGCAAAATTTTAAAAGATAGTTGCATAACATTGATTTACTCATTTTATTATTTCATACTTACTATGTTGCAACCAGTTACTGCTGTATTTTTTGAATGCTATGAGGAAAAGTGTACAGAAGAAAATCAGTGGGTTTTGACTATGACCCTTTGAAGTATCACAGCTTCTTAATCCCGATCAAAGTTGAATCCTCCTGTTCCAAAGCAGAAGGAGTGCTATATACTAATGCTTAAATTTAGGAAAACAGTGAATTAGGTAAAAGAAAAATGTTTGAAAGTCTTGATTACCTTTCTGGAATCAGTTAAACAGCAATTTGCGTGAAAAATATTATTTATCAAGTAAACAGTTTTATCTGAATACCCTAAGTCAAAATTAAATATATAGGTACCCCTGGGGTATTTTTTTCTTATACAGTTAAATTATTAAAGGTGTTTAGAGATCTGAATGTCCATGTTTTTTCCAACAGGATTTTTGGCAAAAGAGTAATTGGCTATTTTTAGTTGTAGTAGGTCTTTGTTGATGAAATCAAAGATTTATTTACATTTAAAAGCTATAAAATCCACTCTGAGGTCCTTATAAAGAGGACTTTATTTTCTTCTGGAATAGTATATATTAACTACTTTCTGATGCCACAGATTCCTCAGTTGTCCCCATAACTGATTACTGTTGGCCAGGTCTGTCATGTTCTCCACTTGCTGCATTACCTGTGTCCTCTGAGGGTGTATCTACCTGAAAGTTTTCATTTCCATAAGGAGAGCACTCATGAAATTTCCCATCCATGCCAGCTCCTTACCCACTGAATTACATCTCAGAGTAATCTTGGATCCCAATGTCTTTGGAATGAAATGGAACTGGAAGATGCACTCTGGTCCCTGTTGGGTGTTCAGGGTGAGAGTTAATCCAAAGTGAAACCTACAGAGTCCATACAGTGTGGGTGCTGGCTTCTCAAAGCAGCTGGTTCACTCTCTGGTGCCTCTCCTACTGCCTTCCGATGTAGATGTGGCCTCAAACATGGGTCAGAAATCCCTGTCGCTCTCATTTGGCAGGCACTGTAACTGGCTTTGTGAGCAGTTAAATATGGCCAAGAAAATGGCCACTAACTAGTTCTTTAAGTCTTTATGTGTCTTAATTTCATAAATTTCAATATTACCTTCATGAGGTAGGTTGTAACAGTGACATACTCATTATACATATGAGGTAGCCAAGGGAATTGGACTTGTCCCAGGTCATTCAGATAACAGCAACAAAGCTGAAGCAGATAACGTTCCTATTCCACCTTTCCTTTGTGTAGTATATCCAGTGGTATAATCGGAATGTTATTGCCCAAAGCAGGAGGAAGCCATGAATATGCCAGTAATGTGCCACAGGAAGAAAAAGAGAGGAAGGAGGAAATCTAAACCGGAGGGACTGGACAATGTGGAAAATATTTCTAATAATTAGCTAACAAGTAGAGCATTTCAATTACTAGTTTTCAGGTGTGGCATGTTTGGCAGAGTTGTTTTTAAAAGATCACATCAGCATCCTGAAATGATGATAATAGAATAGCACCACAGACATGCATTCAAATTGTTTGTTATTGTGCTGCTGTGAATTACGCTAATAGCAGCGGGGGTCATTCTTTGTACATGATTAAAAGCTGGATACCACATTAGTGTAGCAAACTGATAGATGCTCGTAGCTTTTGCCTATTAAGACTTAACCAGCCTAATGTTGGTAAAATTAAAATACTGTGCTTTTGCTGATGAATGATTTGAGTTCTAGAAGTTACTGCTGGTTATTTGTTTGTTTGAGTCCAGCTCCTTATGGGTATTTGTGTGCTCCCCAGAACACTTTGATAAAATAGCTGCAATAGGTGATGCCTGCTCGGAAGAAACCCTCAGAAAAAGCAGCTCAACAGAAGGGACAAGCAGTTAGCAATCCAGATGCATGTCCCCACATCTTCATTCTGCACAACAAAACGAGCTGGGAACCATATGGTTTGCAAAACATGGATCTGTAGAGAGACAGAGGAGGAATCTTCTCTTATGCTGCATCAGTGGGATTTGTGCTAGGGTTGTCTTAGCTGGAAGTCTTGGTGTGGCAGCACATATGCACAATGCTACCTGTTGGAATCCCGTATATTTACTGTGCATAGAAATAATTTCTAGCGGAAGGTTAAGAAAATCCTACTCTCTCCTTTTTCTGTCCTGCTGTTGGTGAACTGCTCGATGTCCTGCAATGTCTGGGTTTCAGTAGTGGAACATTATCTGTATTTATTTAGTAGTTTAGACATCGTTCTGTTGCCCAGGTTACTACATAAGCATTAGAAAAATTACTGTGCGAAGCAGAAAAAGGACTGCTTGAAATATTTTGCTTTGTTTCTAACTTATTTTCATTAGCTTTTAACTTCGTTAGATTGCAGACAAATAAATCGACCGACTTTCCTTGTCTATTGATCCAGAATTGAAATTGTATTGCGATAGTTTTAGTTTGTCTTCTCAGCAACATTTGTTTAACTTAGGTCTCCCCTTCTCAGCCTCTGACTGCAGTGGAACCACTGTTTAGGGAGTGATTTGTTTTATGTCGTCTGTTTTGCTGGATTTCTGTCAAATACTATTCAAGACAACATTCTATACAAAACTGTACAGCCTTTGTGTGATGCCACATTGAGCAAAGACATTCTTGATCCCTTAGAAAAACATAATCTCAGAAAAGCTGATATATCAGCAGTGGTTGAAAAGATAAATCTGTTGTATATATGTTTGGCATGCAACAGCATCATTCTTTTTCAATGTTCTTAGCATGTCACTTGCTGAATTTGCTTTTTTATATTTTTTAACTTAGGTTAATGTGAAACTGCATAGGAATAGGCCTGCAAAGAATATTCCAGAGCACAGTTACTTTTAAAAAAGTGATTAAATGTATGTTAGAAAGAAGAGACTTGTTTTGCATGTTACTTGTTAGACCATGCTTAAAAGCTTGAAGTAATAAAGCTGCTCCCTTATTGGCATTAAAACTAATTTTAGTGTAATTACTCATTAACACAGCTCGGCACTACTGAGCATTCTGCTCACATGGCTGTGTACAAATCAGTTTGTAATGGCACTCAAGGCATTCTGAGTAAGGGTGGGGGGAAAAGAAGGAAAGGAAATAACCTAGTCTTCTAAATGCGTTCCACAGCTATCAACAGTACCAAATTGCTACCAAGCTGGTATTTAATTGCACCTTTCAGTGGGTGAGTTTTCTTGCCTATTCATTGCTTACCTTACTTGTACAATTTACAAGTCCTTTGTGCTTTTATTTTGTTCACAGTTTATTTTTCAGACGCCACTAGTTTTTTGTTGTGTTCGACCGATCTACCTATAATGCTGTCAGAAGAAATATTTCTGGGTTTGAGTCTTGCACAAGGATAAAACTGGGTTTCTGTTAATCTAGGAAATCTTGGCAGCTCTCCCAGACTCTTCATCTTGAGGCCTGCAGGTTCTTCAGGCACTGTGTGCAGATCACTTAAGTAAAAGATGGATCTTTTACATTATATAGGAAGACAAATACATAAGTATGTGAGATGTGTTTTAGATTAAGCAGATGAATTTTAAAAATTTATCAGAAATAATTTTCCTTAGAGAAATTGCAGCATTTTGTTTCAATTTAATTATTTATAAAATATTTGTCTTTTAATTAAATTTGTATTTTAATTTAATAGAATGATTTTTAAAGATAGGCAAAATGCATCCTTTGTGTCAAGAGCATGTAATTTGAAGCTGATCACCTGACAATATTACCAAGACATGTAAGAAACCAAAGTGTTAATGTAAAGTAGTGGAAAATACATGGCTGGCATTTCTAGTTTGAATAGGTATGCCACCTTTAAAAAGACAACTGTGTACTGGAGAATGGCAGTTTCATACTGTTCTTTGGAGTTTTGTTCTTTCTAAGTTCATACAGTAGAAATTAATCTCCTGCAATCTTCCTGGAGTTAAAATGAACAACTGAAATGGTGGTTATATGGAATTTCTGTGTTGATGTAGCAACTGCCTGTTATACTGGATATGAAGTTTTTAACTTTTAAAAAATGGAGGCGCTTCGTATGTTAAGCAGTTTAAATAACTGTGTGAAGCAATCAGTCGAAAAGTTTACCAGAATGGTTCAGAAGATGCTACTTCAGAAAGCATTTGGCTGCTGCAGCTGTAAAACACAATCTTGTTTTTATAACAGCATCCCTACAGATTATTCCTCAAACTGTTTCATGTTTTTAAATAATATTATTAATGTAATTAGCTAATACAAGGGTAGGAAATTATAGATCTCTGCAAGAGAAAAATATTCAATTGAAGTGTAAAGTGAAATCTGAAATAAAATGGGAGTCAGTCAAGCAGGCACTCCGGGAAAGATGCTGAAAACTGCAGGCACCGAGGAGGTTTTGGCAGAGCACCGTACCTTGTTCCACAGTGGCAACATGATGTGGAAGGAGTAAAGATAGGTGCAGTGAGTAAGTTTCCAGTCCAAGAACACTATTAACATGGGTTCAAATTTAAACGTGGGAGAAGTCTGACTGATGTATCCAGGGCCATAAATGTGACACTGAATTGGCACTCCTAATTGTCATTTAGGAGAAGAGAGATGGTAGTAGGTGGGAGGATCTCCTGACCCCGCTGCAGGGCTCCTCATTTGTCAGTGTTGAAATCTAGAGGTTCCCACCAGCCCCCTTTCTCCAGCCTGTCGAGTCCCTCTCTCTACCAGCGTATCTGCTGCTCCTCCCATTCCAATATAACCTGCAAACCCTCTACGGATGCTCTCTGTCCTGTCATCCAGGTCACTGGTGAAGATACGAAACCCTCTCTGTCCCAGTGTCAAGCCCTGGGTAACACCACTCATTACCTGGGCTACAGGTTAGTCTTCACCCCACTGACCATGATGCTGGGAGCCTGCCGGGCCAGCCAGCTCCCCACACACCCCACCACCTATGTGTTCAATCCAGACCTGGAATTCCTGGTTCCACCTCTGCATGACTGGATGGTGTTTCTCTGTTTCTTTTGTTTACACATTTTAGTCTCTAGTCTTGCTTCCTTTACACTTTCTGCACTTAAGCCGGGCCAGGAGTTCCCTGTTGGGCCAAGCTGCCTTCTTGCCATGCCCATTTGTTTTCTTGCATGTAGGAAAATGGATTGTTCTGGGGTTGTGAGCAGTTTGTCCCTGAAGATCAGCAAGCTCTCCTGCTCCCAACTCCCCGTAAGGGCAGCTGTCTGTGGGATTGCATGTGTCCTGTGACCATGCTCAAGTTTCTTCTCCTGTAGTTCAGTGTCTTGATTATGCCAAATGTCTTCCTCAGTTTCCTCAGAATCGTAAATTCTGCCATATGAGGGTCATTTCAGCTAAGAATGTACAACTATCAAGCCTCTGAACAAAATTTCCTTATTTGTGAATAGCAAATGTAGAGAGAGCATCTCTCCTGCTAGGTCAAGTTGTTCACAACACACTTGGATGTTCACTGCTTTGAGAAATGGTGGTGTTGTAGGTTGGACTAAGGTTATAGCGGTAACTGTAAGTGCTGATAACTTTAGCTGGAACCTTTTGTGCTCCAAGATGCTGCTGTTCCTCCTTGGCATATTGTACTGTACCATCGAGCAAGAGGTGAAGCTGTGTAATGAAATAATGCTGTACCGAGTAGTCTGCAATCACTGAGTTATCCTTGGGGGCATAGAGGCCCTGTCTGAGTCCGGAAGAAGAGCTAAAACATGGTGCATTTCTGTAAGAAATCTAATTATGGGAACATAAAAATAGTTTAGATTTTGCAATGAATGTGAAATTAATGGTCTAGTCTATTGATCGGGAGGGGGGTGCTGAAGAACACTTAATTGTGATCTGTAGCTATTACAGTGTTGGAAGGATAATTAAGAAGATATTTCTGAGTACATGGCTTTCTGTGATCTGTATCTTCAATACCAAAATATGTATGTTCCAGGCTCTCAGAGTCTTACAGAGTCCTGTAAAGATACAGGTATTGAACTAAAAGGTTTTGATTTAGCATGAAATCGAGAAGAAACATGTAATTGAAATGGTGATTGTATTTACACCAGTACTTGTTGGGGGAGTGAAGCTTTCCCAGTTGACAAGATGGGCAGTATCTGAGAAAGGAGATAAAACATGAATGAGAGCTTCAAGAAAGGTGGAAGCTGCGATGGGGTGGTAACAGGCACAGCGGCACGTGGGGAGGGAGGGAAGCCAATGCCAGTGTCATTGTGGTGGTTGTTGGTCCCAAGAAGTACACCCTTGTCTTTGTGGTGTTGTGTACAGTAGTGTTTCATGTGAAACCATGAAGTGTCTCTTAGTTCTACCCACGTAATTTTATTATTGTGCAGTTCTGATAAAAGCAAATGGTTTGGTCTCCCACCCTTGTCAATAGTTGCCTAAGAAATAGAAGTGGCAAAATGAGAGTTCTGCCAATTTGAGACCTGTGTGTGAGATGATGCTTTGGTTGACAAGGTTTTTTTAGAATTTAGAATCAGGTCGTTGTTGATGATAGATGTACCAGTGCAGCTGAGATGTTCTCAGTGTGTCTGCCTGAAGGTTTGGTTGTTCAGATAAGATTTTCTGGTTTAGGCTTTTTGTGTGCAGTTTTCTCCTTGTCTATTGAGATCCAAGTCCACATATTCTGGTTGGGTGGAGATGCTGCAGCTCTCAACAGAAGCTGTACTAGTCCTGAACTTCTTTCTGGGGAAAATCTGAGCTATTTTAGTTAGTTTCCATAATTAACAAGTGAATAAATGTGTTTTGCAGCATGGATTCCCATGTGGAAAATGTCATCGGGTGACTTAAGCATGGTAAATAGTTAAGAATCCAGAAAAATTCAGAGTATCCTGAGCTTTAGGGTTTTGTTACTAATTGTGCTTCCTGTAATACTCTGTGGTAATTGGGGTCCAGCTGCTCAGAATATTACTGTTAGATTTACTGGATGGATTGCTTTAATAGGATTTGAGAACAGCTATTTGTACGTTACAGCTTGTGCTGTTAACTTGCCAACCTTTTAATACAATAATCCCAGAGATTTATCCTAGCTTTAAAGTAGTAATACAGGAAGACGTACATGACTTACCACAAAAAATTTTGTAAAGTCTTCGTCTAATATGAAGCAAGAGTTGTTTATGCTTGTTGGTATCATTGTGCAGTGATGTAATATATGTTATGAGAGGGAGGAAAAGCATCCATGGAAAGAAAACAGTGACCTTAGTGAAAGTTAGGAAGAAGTCTGTATTTCCACTGCCATACCAAGTGTGTCACCACATCTTACCATTGGCAGTAGTAGAAACCAACCAGTTCAGAAAGCGGTTACCATGTGAATTGACTTCAGTGTTTAATTGCACAACATGGATGAGTTTGCACTTCCTAAATGAATTTTGTGTATTCATCTATCTTTTTATTTTTTTATGATTGAGAATAGTAGAAGTTAATTCTGCATGTTAAGGAAGTAAAGTAGAAAATTTGGTCTGGGTGTATTCTTGATTAAATTATACAAGTTGGGGTTTTTTATTGGTAAACGTTTGGTATTACATCTGGTTCACAAAGAAATGAAAATATTGTTTACTGCTGGTATGTCCTCTTAGGAGGTCATATTTTATCCTCAGTTTTCACCCTTCCCTTTCCCTTGCCACTTCCATTACAATGGAGATTTGGTCTGCTTGCACGACAGTGATGTGTCCCTTAATATTTCCCATTAGTTTTCAGTAGTACCTTTGCCTGCATGTCAGCCTTCAGTTTAATGGCCTTTTTTGTGTGTGTTCATTTTCTTTTGTTTCCCATCGTGGTTTTGTTTATTTCTTTTGTGTTTTTTTTCTGTTTTCTTTTTTTAAACCGTGGTGATGTTTGCCCTTCATATTCCCCAATGTTTGCACATGACAAGATGTTGCCATCCCAACATTACCTCCCACTTCACTGACCAGTGCCACTAATGACCATCTAGCACCAGCTACAACAGGACCATTGCCTTCAGCCCCGCGGGATGTCGTGGCCACCCTTGTCTCCACTCGCTTCATCAGACTGACGTGGCGGACGCCTGTATCAGACCCTCAAGGAGACAACCTCACCTATTCAATCTTCTATACCAAGGAAGGTATAAACAGGTAAAGATCTCGACGTGTAAAATGGGGTGTGCTCTTTCATGACTCTTCCACCTGCTAGCTTTGCTTAGAAAGTCTTTAATGCTCCAAATCTTACAGGCTGTGGAGTCTGAGGGGGTGTGTTCCCTTCCCTCCTGCACCCTGATTAGAGAAAGCGCATTTTTATTTGCTTCATTGCTGCATATGTATTCTTCTGGGTAGTGCTTGTGCATGTTTTTGATTGACTGCAAACAGTTGCTACCTGCTTTTAGCAGACTGCTTAGAAGCTGAGAGCAAGCATAGACTGTAACACCTCTTCAGGAACACTGACACTGCTATAAATACCATCCACAGCAGGCACAGAAACATCCTCCAGTGTGCTATTGAGAGTGAGCAGTCTCTTCATGCTTTAAAATGCTGTAAATGTAGTCTGATTCTAGAGAGAACTGTGTGGTAGGTGTTGGTTAAATGTTCATTCTCTCTTAGTAATCCCTGTAAGTAGAAAATTCATCAATGTGAGGCATTCGTGAGTTGGACCTGTTCCTCCAATTATTTAGTTCAATCTACCTGTTTTCTTCCTGATGGGGTCTGCTGCTCAGAATTACAGTGTCAAATTGTGATAAGTTTGAAGAAGTTGAAGCTCACAATCATTTTGAGCAATGGTGAATTAATTGCAAATTAACTTGATTAATAGATTTATTACTTAAGAGAAAATGATCTGTCTATTTACTGACTGGAGCTTTAGACTCAAAATAAAGAAGGTAATTTGAAGAGAATATAAAATGCACTACTACTTACAGTGAATTGCCACTCTTTATTAATTCTGTGGATTAGAAATCTTGCCCAGTCTCATGATGATTGAGGCAATTAGTAAAATTTTCTTTGCCTCACAAATGTTGGTTTTCTACTACTTCCTTATTCTCCTTACTATACTGAAGATATTTTAAGTGAGGCAGGATTAAAGGTGGGATCTTACCAGCCATTCTTGCTTCGTGCCTCTTCACCTTCACATTCCTGGTTTAACTTCTCTACCTGCTGGGTTTTTAGAAAATAATTTGCTGGAGATGGCTTCCTGCTTCTCCCTGTACTGTTTTTGAGAAAACAAAATGCATCTCCTTCCACTACATACAAGACTATAGAAATATAGAAAATATTCCTCTTGGGCCAAAAGCGTGTGTAGAACAAAGAGTAAGAGGAATCTAATAATTTGCGGTGAATAAATTAGGAAATCACAGGACAATCTGCAGAAACTGCTGTTTCCAGTTCTTGCACAGCAACCCTCCAGGCTTGAGTTAATGTAGTCCATAGAAAGTTTACACAGCAAAGTACTTAAGCTGGTGCTTATATGCAAGCAGGTGGTTTCACTGACTTCAATGAGATCTTTGTTTGCTTAAGTGTCATTCTGGATCAGGGTTAAAAGTAGGCTCAGAAAGTTTTTTATTAGCACATACAGTTTTCTCAACTTTACTGCTCCTTTGCTTTTTGGAAGCGTTTCTTTTCTTAGGCCTCCGAAAGAGAGTTGGTATCAGACATTTCACAGACTGGTATGAAAATACTGTGAAATCCTGCCTTTCAACCTGGATTTAGAGAATGAGAACCATAAAATTAAAAAAAAAAAAGAAAAAAAAAAAAAAGTTCTGTTTACCATTTTGATGTTACGTGGTACTTTTTGACCAGTTGGTTGAGCCTTGTGGAAACGTTGGTTGGTTATTGAATAAAAAAATAGATGGTTGTGACACACACATAAGCAGCTGGAAATCAGAAAACTTTGAAGTCAAGTTTAGATGTGCAACACTCCTTTCTTCCTCAGTGTTATAAAACACTGCTTAAATGATAGCTTTGTAGTCCTTGAATTATACATGATCCTGTATCTTTGCTGCAGTTTTAAGTTCATATGTACCATCTCCTCATACTATTATATTTTGCCTACATGTACCATTTTCATTGCATGCATTTACTGGATCCTTTTAGTAACCTAAGTGTTGTCTCTTCCTTGCTTGTATTTGAGCAGTGATCAAACTAGTATTTGATTTATTCACCTTTTAAATCAGGCTTGTGAAAAATGAAAAAAATATATGTAACATGGAATAGGTTAGCTAGATATTCTGAAATCTCTAAACCATCTTTAAAGGGCTGTAGAGAGTCATCTTCATATTGTGAGTTGTAGGAGCACTTAAATCTCTCTGCAGTACACGAGGTGTGTGGTTCCTGAGGTATCAGCTGCCTCAACCACTGCTGATTTATGGTGCTTTTATTTTTATCTGTTCAGTGAAAGGTGATACACACAGAATCATGGTGAGGTGCCCTTTGAACTTATTTAGAGGACTGCAAGATGCCTGGAACATGGTTTCACCCCAAAATCATGGGGTGCTCCTAGGAAAGTCTTTTCTTGTGCCCCATGTCGGCTTTATGCCACCAACTGCTTCAGCTGCCAAGAGGTGCCTTCTGCCCCTGCCCCCAGAGGAATTATGTATTTCATGTTTTAAACTCAATGTCTGCTTGCAGAAAAATGTTGGCCCCGAAGTTGAATGTTACAGAAAATTTGTAAGCAGCAGCAAACAAGAAATTACAGCAAAAATGCAACTGCTGCCAAAGTTGTAGTGGTTGCTTTTATCACTTGTGAATGATTAAAGCTGGGTTTGTTAGTATGTAGTGTCTGCTGAGGGGGAGTAAGTGAGAGAGAATAAAGATCTGTAAGACTTGGAGGTCACTCTTAACAGAGAAACTGAAACCATCCATGGAAGAGAAGCATTTTAAAGCATGGAAGTCAGCTGTGAAGGCAGCTTGTTTCGCTGGCTGCAGAATGTCACCAGCTGGTGGCATGTCTTTGCGTTGGCTTGATGATGTCGGAGAGGCTTTTATCGAGGCAGTTCTATATGAATGAAGTGGGTGTCTTGTGGCTTTGTTGTCACACCTCTAGAAGAACTGAAGTAATCTGATCAGATAGAAATTACTGTCTTCCTTATAGATTGTATAGTTCCATGGTTATTTCATCCTTGCGCTAGGTATTCAGAATTGAAGACAGTTCCCCTGAAAAGGGTATGAAAATCCAAATGTGTTGGCGGGGCAAAGGGAGGTTTGAGTCTATGAAACTTCAGATGAGCGCTCAGGCAGAAGAACTCCAAACTTTCAAGATTTGGACAAAAATAAAAGAAATAGCTAGTGTGTTGCTGGTACAAGATGGTAAATTATACGTGTGAGATATTCAAATTATATTAAACCCATGGTGCAATATAGTGTGCTTCAAACACAGAAAATGGAGTTTAATTGTGTGTAATCACACTGTCAAAATGTCTCTCAGAGCTCACTGCCAGGCTCTACAGCTGACTGGCACAGACTATACTCCCTTTTTCATTCCATGAAGGTTGTTTTTTAAATATAAACTCTAAACTTCACATTTCCAGATTAACACTTGTTTCTGGTTTTGAACTGTAGGCTTTTTCCCTTAGGTACTTGATAGCTATTGTAAACCTTAACTCCAGTTTACAAAGCTCTTTAATTGGGGATTAAACTGGAATGAGTTAGAATAGTCATAATGTTCTGTAGGGTAATATAGTTATTCATATAGACCATCTGTTTTGTAACCTATTATGCCTACCTAAACACATCAGAGCTCGTAAAAGGTGCTCAAGGCTTCCTAAGAAAGGACATAAATGAGAGATTCATGTGGCACTTAATTAGATTAATCTCAACATATTTTTAAGAAACTATTGTGAGGGAAGGCATAGTTCCTAGTCATTACTGAAAACTGCAGTACTTTGACGTGTCTATTTATTTTGTGATAACTGTTGTTGTTCCATTAAAATAATTTTTACTTTTTTGTAATTTTAAATAATAACTTTAGCTTGCTAATTTTTTATTTCTAGGTAAAATCAGTGTGTGAATTTACACTTGAGGCAGAAAATACAATATATTTTGCATGTTGATGGGAGACAACTGTTATTCTACAGCTGTGAATCAGCTGGCACTTATTCTGGGTTTTCAAATACCATCACTGTATCTGAGACACATCTTAAAAGAAACTATCCATTTGAAAATGCTTTTTCAAGCAAATATTTTGCACTAGCTTTAACTGGAAAAGTTAGTGCGGGAAAATACTTATCTTTTTTTGTGTCCCCCCAGTTCATTCTGTGGTGGGTCTGATGTTTCTTTAGTGTGTGTCTCACTTTATCGTCAGCTTCTTTCATGCAAAAAATACCTTATAAATATTAAAAGAAGAAAAATCTTTTGTAAATATTTTTAATTCAGATATGCTGTAATACACTGCTCAGTCAATAATCAATGAAACAATGGAAATTAATAAAAATTTGAAACAAATTAAGATGTTCATGCAATGCCATTTTAGCTAAACTTTCATGAAGGAGAATATTCTGGAAAATGTGTCTAAATAGATCTTTAGTTACAGTAAGTGTATTGTTTCCCTCTGTAAGTACAGTGTAATAGTTCAGAAATAACTGGGATTTCAATATGTTTTCAACCAAGTTACGTTAAGTCAACTGTACCAGTTGATTTTAAAATAAATAAATTTAAAACGAGGATTTTGGCATCATATTTCCATGATATAAACTAAAGCATAATGGCTGGAAGGTAGGAAGGGAGAGACTGAAATAATTTTGCCTGGGCTTCTGCATTAAAAATGATTTAATAGCAGCTTATCATCAGGATGAGAATTGTCTGCCCTCTACTGTAGAGCTAAACGAAGTCTAGCAGACAAAAGGGAAAGAATTGTATTCAGAGCAGTCACATTTTACCTTTATTTTCTCAGTGGGGAAGGTTTTTATTTCTTCTTTTGTAATAGCTTTTACTTGTATTTACAGGGACTAGGTAGCTTCTTTTCAAAGGAGAGTATGTAGATGTTGTTACCCAAACGTAGCTCTGTGAAAGTTCACATGGCAACAACAGTGTGTTGGAAATAAAGGCTGTAGTTAGTTGATGATTAATCTTTTAATCTTCCCCTCAATCCTGAGCTTGATAAGAACCGATCAAGTTTCCTGAACTATGTTCAGCTGAAGACTGTGCTTCCACCGGGGTGAGGCAGCAGGTTTCCCCAGGGGGGGGGTGCAGTGGGGGTTCACTAAACACAGGACAATAATTCTTCTGGCTGCCTCACCACACAAAGTGTATTCTCCCAACTGGGTTATGGCTTTCAGCGTGCAAAACATCGGCCTTTGTCCTGAGCCTCACAGAACTGCTCCTTCCCACCCAGCGCACTCTTTCTTCGGGCGCCGGCAGATAAACTGGGGGGTCCAGCAGCCCGGAGCTGCCTCCTCAGCGTTGCTGGAGGTGAGCACCTTCACCCCGGTCAGACAGAAGGCCCTCTCACCTGCCTGGAGCACAGTACGAGCGGAGATGGCTGCTGAGGGATGGCTTCTGCACGCTACGAGTGTAAACCGCTGCTGAGGGATGGCTTCTCCTGGCATGTCAGCCTGAATGAGAGCAGCGGTGATGCAGGCAGACGCTGCCTTTTGTTGACTCCACTACTTGTGTGGTAATAGCATAAATGCCACAGCTGGGTGTATGCGAGTCGGAGCCTGTGGATGTTTTTAAAAAAATCTAAATATTAGGGAGGAACTAAGTAAAGTTTGGAGGTAGAAGAATACATTAAAACAGCTGCTTTGAAAAATACACAAAAAGCAGCTCCACAATATTAACAATAATGTCTTAAATCTCGCCAGACTCTACATATGCTGCTTAAATATTTTTTCTTCTGGCTTCAGAGTAGTAGGATAAACGTCACTATGAATTATTGAATGCTGTTACAAGAATAACAGAGAAACTACTTAGAATTTTGTGATGTCAAGTATAATTTATTCTTTTACTTCAGTGCATATTTTTTTCAAAGATGTTATAAAATTAGAAGCTGTTAGTCACCGGCAATTTTGGCATGTAATTGTTTTATTGTGTAGTCAATGCAGTATAAATAACCACCTCATTAACACATTAGATACATTCAAACAGGATACATCTCCGTAGCAACTACTCCTTTATTTACCCCTCAAAACCCCTCTTACTAATCAGGGATTGTTTCTGCGCCCAAACCTTTTTGTTTCCTAAAGGGAACGCGTTGAAAATACAAGTCGTCCTGGAGAGACACAAGTGATGATCCAGAACCTGATGCCAGAAACGGTTTATGTCTTTCGAGTTGTGGCTCAGAACAAGCATGGCCCTGGAGAGAGCTCAGTACCACTGAAGGTGGCAACTCAGCCTGAGGGTAAGCTGTGGATGTTTTGAGTCTTCTTGTCTTTGGGATCGATTTTGTTTGTTTGTTTTTGTTTTCCCCATCCATGACCTTTCCCAGAATATGTTGATACTCTTAAAAGTCGCACTTGCAGACCATAGTTTCAAAATTATTTTCCAAGTTGGTGTGCTTTATAATATTTTTTTCACAGTTCAGAAGAACTGATAATACATTCCTCATTAAAATCTCAAAACCTTCTGTTCTATGAGGAATACTTTTAAATTGTCATTAACTGAAAGATTAAAAGAAAAAGGAAAACTTTAAGGAAATGCAAAGTCTGTCATTTGTTAGGATCATTCAGGAAAAGGAATCTGACCCAGGGAGCAGGATATCTTTCAGAAATTTAGTCCCACCTTTACACCCCCCAGTGAATCCATGTGAAATGCTGAAATGTGAGAAAATACCCATCTTTTACCTGGAGTTGATTGATAGTGAAGTTGACGCTAAAGTAATTAGCTACTGAGAATGTTAATGGTTAGGCTTGGTGACTAGCAAAGTTTCATGCTTACATTTCAGTTCAGCTTCCTGGTCCAGCACCCAATATCCGAGCATACGCCAGTTCACCCACCTCTGTAACTGTCACCTGGGAAACGCCGTTGTCTGGCAATGGAGAAATCCAGAATTACAAGCTCTATTACATGGAGAAGGGGCAGGACACTGAACAGGTACAGAGCCTGGCTCTTCCTGTGTGATATGCAATGCCATTAACAGCCTTTCTTCTTTCATTATCTTAAATTTCTAGAAACACCTTGTGTTCATTTTTCTGATAGACTGCATCCTTTAGCCTAACAGAAATATTTTAAATAAAAATTCTGTCATGAAATATATATGTCTTGGAATTAAACCGATTTTTTGGTGATGATTTATTTAGATATTCATCAGCATCAAGTAGCTTTTGGGGAAGTCTGTATCACTAGAGGAGAACACAAATAATAGCTCATTTAACAGTTCTGATTTAGACAGTGTAAAGGATGTTTGCATAGCTTTTATAGGCTGCCTGTATTTAGTAAAGTAAGCTAACTACTGATTTTAGTGTGATCCTTAATTTGGTTTTACTTCTGGAGTTCTTTGATCCAGTGATTGGTATTTTTTGATACTGCTGAGTGTCTAATTGATTGTATTTTCTACTGGAAGAATCCAGTATGTTCCGGATTAATCCCAGTCATTTAATTTCCCATCTGATTGCATGGGGGTATGATTCCAAATTTTAAAAGCTAAGGGAAGAATATTTTTGTTAGCTTTTAAAATACTTTTTTACATCTGCTTTGAAATATGAATATTGTATTCCTCGGATAATTTTATCTTTTCTAGTACTGCCTCCCATTATTCAAAATACAGTAATAATTTTTACTAATGGGCAAGTTTGCCAGGTCCCTTTTCATTTACAGAAGCAACATACATGTTATAGTTTAAATCAGATCAGTAGAATTTTCTCTTGCAAGCTCTTAGCATCTTTACAAATCCTGGCTGTACACAAACTGTGAGTTTGATCTGGAGGTGCTACAGAAAGGTGTTTTCCTACTTTTGACTTTGAGTATTACTGTACTGAAATTCTTAAGTTAGTTATAATAGCTGCACACCTGATACTGAACTTGTATGTATGTTTCTTTATGAACAGGATGTTGATGTAGGAGGACTTTCCTACACCATTAATGGATTAAAGAAATACACAGAGTATAGTTTCCGAGTGGTAGCTTACAATAAACACGGTCCTGGAGTCTCAACCCAAGATGTTGTCGTACAAACGTTGTCAGATGGTAAGCTGCTTTATTCCTCTTTTTTTTTTTTTTTTCTTCCCCCAGGAATTATCTGGTAATTTCCTTTAAGTGAATTTTTAACCAGACTTCTATGGTTTTTGTTCATTGTTGCCCTGTTTTATTAATAACGTCATTGTTGCGAATGGCCATACATGGTGAAAGTTCCCCTGGAGGCTTTCCAAATTGGATGAAAGAAAATTACTATACCTGCAAAAGTGTCTGGTATTCTGATTACGAAACAACAGTGTCCTTCATTTCAACATCAGTAGTTTATTTCATGGGTTATTGAGTTTACAAAGTATTAAAAGCAAACAGGAAAACAACTATGTCGAATGCAGCAACTCCAAATTAATTTTTAGGTTCTGTAATATTTTTACATATGAGCAAGACTTTTTGCTTTTGGAGTGGTTTTATTTTAATTGTGGTCATATGGGAGAATGTTGCATGCCTTTCTTTGGACTCCCACACAGACACTATTAAATCAATTGCATATAATAATGAAGGCAGGAAGTGGTGACAGTATTTTCTATAAGTCAAACAAAAAGATAATGTAAGCAAATTGTAGAATGATTAATGTTAACTTTTTTTTTTAGTAGAGAAATTTGCTTATATATTAGTCAGACCAAAAGTGAGCCTAGTCTGGAATCCTCTTTCCAGAAGTGACCAAAAGTAGAACAGATGAGCAGAGAGAAGTGCTGGCCCAAATTCTCTGTGTCCAAAAGTTTGTTTCTGGGGGACTTCTTGATTCTGCAGTGGTTTCTGTGTATTTACTAATTCAGTTTCTCTTCCATCAAACCCTGTTGGCATCCTCTTTGACCCACATCAGGCTTTTATCATCCACATTGAGTGGACAAAGATTCTACAAATAAATTTTCTGTGAAAAATCACCCCTTTTTGTCTATTTTGAACCTGCCATACATCATACCTCATCATCATACCTCATACCTGACATACATCATTTGTTGCCTGTAGCCATACTGCCTGAAAGAGTAGATAATCGGTGTCTACCAGTGGTGTCTGCCCCAGTCCTCATTTTGCAGACCTTTGCTGTATTCTTACTCATCTCTTTTCCAGATTCCAGAGTCAGAGAAATAGTTAGCCTTTTCTTTTGTGGAAGCTGTTTCAACCATCAGTTCCCTTTTCTGAATTCTTTCCTAGGTTTCTTTTCTCCTATATACTTTCAAAAATGGACATAGAGGAGACTAAAATTGTATCAAGGTACAAGTATGCAATTACTAGCATTTGACTCATGTTTTTGGCTCATTCTGAGCACTGAGGAGACATTTTTGGGGTAAATGGATCTGGGTGGAATCGATCTGCTTAGAGCCATCGTTTTGCATGTAGAGGTAGGATCATTTTTCCCATGTGTGTAACTTTATCTATCGTGAATTTCATCTGCCACTTTAATATCCAGGTGTAAAATGTCCTGAGGCCTTTCTGCAGTTCTTTACCATCAGATTTTGTCCCTACTAACATTTGTCACCTTGCTGCTCATCCCTCTCTCATCACTTGTGAATGTGTTGAGCAACAGGGGGCTTGGCACTCCACAGGTCATCTCCCACCATGTATATTCCTATCTTCCCTCCCATTTCTTTTAACCAGTTGTTTGCTCAGACAAGAACTTTTATCCACTTGTTGCTTTGTTTCTTAAGAGCTCTCTGGCAGGTTTGCAATGCAGGATTTCCCTTTAAAAAGTGATAAATACATACTATTACTCCATGCATCTATTAATTTCATGCTTTATTGTAGCTTCAGTTTATTTGCCTAATACAGATTTCTGAATTACTACTTGAAGTTTCTCAAGTGGAACCCCTTTGAAATACTGGCATCAAATTTGCCATCTCACAGCGTCAAGGTAGCTTGTGAAAGGTTACATACAAGTCATGCAACCACTTCATTCCCAAATTCCTTGAGAAATCCTGGATGAATAGCATCTAACCCTGCCAACATGCTGCTGTTCATTATGTCTGACTCTTCCGTAATCCCTTATAGTCATGTTTCAGTTTGAGAGATCCCGTAAGTCCCTTGTAAAGGGTCTCATGGAAGCCTCTCCTCTTCCTTTCACTCAGTACAAATGTAAAGAAGATAGTTGTGTGGCCGTATCTTTTTCTGTCATACCCTGGCCATTTGCTAACTCTACAGTTTCTCTAAAGGGCTTCCAGTTCCTTATTTGTTTGAAGAATAACTTATTAGTAGTTGTAATGTCATTTTCAAGTTTTCCTGAAGTTTTCTGGCCCAACTTACATTTTCACAACCTACAGAAATGTATTTTCTAAAACTTTTCTGAAGGATGTCATCTTGCTTCTTACAGTCTTATAACCCTGCTGCTTAACCATGCTGTTCTCCCCCTTCTCAAATCCTTTCAGATGAATGATGCACATTTCCTTCTTCTATTTTCTTATTGTAGTGTCTGTAAGCAATCTCCATGTTTCTTGCAGGGATTCCTATCTAAGCTTCCTTTGGCTTCTATTTAACAAGCTTCTGCATTTTTATGTAGGTTTCTGCTCCTAATCTGTTACAGTGGTTTGTTGCAGGATATCTCGTCAGGTATTACATTTTGAACCAAGGTTTAAGTGCTGCTCATGAGGATTGCTCCTCTCTCATGGTCTTCCTGATCTACAGGAAGCGATCATGTATCACAGCTAGAAATGTAATCTCTGCATCACACCCCGATCGAGGGCATTTCCCTTCCCAGCTGGTCTTTGCAGGCTCTGAACCAGCAGCATGTCGTGCTCCTGCTGCCTGGGCGGTTACTGCACGACTTACTGGACTAGGCTGTGCCTTTCCTGTCAAAGCGTGGAGTATCGGTCCATAGGAAATCCATTTTATTTGTTGGTCTGGTTAAATTCTTAATCTGGTCTGAGTCTGAGCTTACTTTGACATAAAATGAACTGTGCACGTGGCAAGATATGTGTATATGAGTATATTTACATGGATGTATCCTTTCCTGTGTCCTGCTGATTGTCTTTCACCAAGTTTGCAATATATATGCATTAATTTTTAATCACTTCTTGTGAAACCCATGACTTTTTTTTAAAGTTGTTCTGCGAGTAGACACCAACTGCATAAAACAAACAGCAAAAAAAGCTTAGTTTCATTTCATTTCCCCCTCTTAATCTGTGTTGCTTTTTAAAGCACATAGCACTTAATCCCTAATTCTAGTGATTTCAGACTCAGTTCAGTTGGCAAGAGAGAATAAAAAACAAATCCTTGTTGTCTTCATTTCTGTTGTGGGATAGTGGAAGAGGGGTATTTTTTTAACCACTCCCTAGTGTGCCTTTCACTTACCACAGGGCTACTTTCACCTTATGCACTCAGGAGGGTTTTCTTAGGTATTGTGGTGGCTGGTGTGAGTTACTTGAAAAATACATTATTCAGGCCGGAACAATCTTTACTGCTGTTGTGCTCTTTCCGTGTCCTTGTGCTTTGCTGGAGCCTCACCTTCCTGTCAGGGACCCTTATCGCTCCCTTTGAGATAACGTTTGTAAGTCTGAAGTGCCGCAGTGAGGATTCTTCTGGGTCTCAGGTTCTCTCTTACATTGTCTTTTTGCCTAATAGAGTTTCACGGTCATGACCAGCAAGTTGCTACAGCTAGTAAAGAGCTAACAACAAGTGGAAGTTTAAAAGTAAAAACTGTCTTTGCTCTTCAGAGACGTGTTGTCTGTTGAGGCTTTCCTGTTACAGAAAATCACGGTAACGGAAACCATGGCTAGAATTTTAAATGTGAGTTCCCAGAATCAAGCATGTAAATTAAAGAATTGGTTTTGAAAAGTATAGAATGTGATCTTTTTCCTTAGAATTTATGGGAACTACCTTTAAATATAAAACATTTTTGGTTAGATACCTGTGATGAGTAAAGACCTGAATAAAAAGCAAGTATGTTCTTTGTGATGGAAGTACATAAACTTCCTAAGCCCGTTACTGTATGTCATAAGGTACCTCTGGTAGAATTTTGTAGTTAGTTTATAACATGTCTTAAACCAGAATGGTTTGTGCTTTCATAATGAACGATAGCAGAGAGTAGTTGTGTATGGAAATACAGGTTTTTATACAGTATATGGACATTTTGGAGTTGTAATGCCTTTAATGTTTCTAGTCCCCAGTGCTCCACCACAAAATCTAACACTGGAGGTACGGAATTCCAAGGTAAGATGTTAAGAATTTCCTGTTCATAATGGGTAAATAAAAGGTTGGTGGGTGTTAGATCGATCAAATTTTAGAGCTGCTTTGGGTCTTTTTTTTCTACCGGGCTGCTTTTCAGCTATTTGTGTATGAGTTGTCCAACTGGGGCTCAAAGCATTAGAAACTCCAATCCAGTTGTGTTACATAATGGAATGCAGTGAAGGCAGTAACAATGCACCAAAGCATGGAGGCTAATTATAAAAGAGGCTTAATCAGGCACAGAAGCCTGAAGCACTGAAGCTTGAATGTATTCCTGTTGAATAACTGCTATTTACAGTGTGCGCACACATTTGTAGTGTCCTGGGCACTTCACAAGAGAAAATTACATACTTAGTCATTATGACTTTAGTGATTATGATTGGATATTTTTTTAAAGCCTTTTTTAAAAACTCTTTTCCAAATACCACCTTCTACTGCCTGTATGATTAAAAATAAGTAACTTCATGCACTTAAGCAATAGTTCAGATAGCATGTACCTTTTAAAGGAAATACTGGTTCTTAAAGCTGGATCCTCAAGTAAACCATATCCCAAGATAACCTGAAGAAAATGAAAGGGAAACCTAAGAAGCCATTTGTGAAATTGGATTCAGAAGGTCTAACAGGATCAAAGTGATTTGAGGTGACCTGGGCTGCTGCTGAATCATAGGTTCTTTACTTTTAAATATAGCCTATGCTGTACTATATGAAAATGCAGTGTTTTCTGTATGCATGTTTTTGTCTTCTTTCATGAAGTACGAGCACTAGATTATTTTCTCTCTCTGTGTGGGAGGCGATGACTTTGTAATGACCTGCCTTCCACAGAGCATCATGCTACACTGGCAGCCACCTCCTGCAGGGACGCACAGTGGACAAATCACCGGCTACAAAATTCGCTACCGTAAAATGTCCCGCAAGAGTGATGTAACAGAAAGCATTGGTGGGACCCAGCTTTTTCAACTAATTGAAGGTGAGCTATTATTTGCAGGCTTTCTTATCAGAAGGGGGTTTTTAGATGCTTTTAGGAGGCTGAGGATGAGACACATGTTTATGCAGTGTTCTTGCCTTGGGGGAAAAAAAAAAAAAGAAACACTTAAAATGAGTGTTTGGAGGTTTTGAGGTAGTGTGGGTTGGCTATTCGTAACCAAAGTCTAGTGACCTGTTTTCTTGCCCTACATTTTCCATTGATTTTCTAAGTGGACTGGATGAGTCCTTTTTAAACCTTTATAAAAGGCATAGGGGTTGCATGGAGAATATGGTCCTGAGCTCAATGTGTCTGCCTGAATGCCAGAAATAAACGTATGGAGAAGAAGGAGGATGCCAAAGAAATGCAGTCTGTCTGGGTGTTTGGCAGACTCAGCTGTTTGCATGTGGATATAATGTAGGTGTGCTCTGGCTTGCAACACTTGCCAGCAAGCCCAGCTCAAGAGTCCTATGAACTTCCTACCTCAGGCATCTGTGCAGATCATCCCACCTAATTTCACTGACATCAGCCTTTTTCCTCTTTCTGGCATGAATGTAATTTA
The DNA here is from genome assembly GCF_965140245.1 of Athene noctua. Lineage (NCBI taxonomy): Eukaryota > Metazoa > Chordata > Aves > Strigiformes > Strigidae > Athene > Athene noctua. The sequence goes on along the minus strand of NC_134049.1, from coordinate 22,321,031 downwards.
TCCATTTCTTATTTTGTACTTTAAAAATCCAGTCTTACATGACTTAGTATAAATTATATATTGTTACCAGAACTAGAATTTTGTTTAGCAGAACAGTACATGAGAACAGGAGCAAGACTACATTTTGTTCATTTCTTCAATCTGTGTAAATGAGCAGTTGCTCTAAAGGGAAGAAATTGTGCCTCTCTAAAAAATGAATATGGACTTTTTAACAAGATGTTTTGATTTGTTCTCAGAAACTCCAGCTATGACTCAAAGTGAGAAACCGTGAGAAAACTGGAACTTTCACAGAGTAGGAGTTGATAAGTGCCTGTAACTAGAGTATATTTTTGCCACCAACAAAGCCTGTTTAAGAAGTTCCATATATCAAACTTTGAGTGCATTTTCATACTGCTTTGATTATACACTCTTATATACAGTAGACAAACTGTTTGCCCAGTTCAGTCACTTTCTGTCTGTACTCTGCACCTAGGTTTAGTTATGTATGTGGGTGGTTCTGTATGTAAAACTAATTAATAGCCAGAAATTAAAGCTGGCTGCAAAGAGTACCTCACAGGCTCTTCCAGTGTCCGCAGGGACCGTCTGTAGTGTGTGTCAGCCCTGGGTGACTCTGGTCACAGTTTAGCTGTTACATCCTAATTGGTGTCAGCTTCCTTACCAGACCTGCGCTGTGGGTAGTGCTGTTTCCATTCCTGACCTCACATTGTGCTCAAGTGGCAGTGGAGGGGTGAAGGGCTTTTTACTCTCAGGTTATACCTGTATTTAAATTAGGAACTGTGATTCCTGTGCTCACAGCTGGAATTCCTCTATTGGTATCTTGGATACTCTTTGTCTCTTAGGTCTTGAGCGAGGTACAGAATACAGCTTCCGAGTAGCGGCCTTGACTGTTAATGGTACTGGACCAGCTACTGACTGGATATCAGCAGAAACGTTTGAGAGTGATCTAGATGGTAAGATAATAAGTGTGAACATAGTTGTGACATCAGAAACGTTATCATTTGTGGAGAGGGCACAGTAAAGTTTGATTGCCTTTTTTTAAAGGCAAACTTGATTTTGTTCAATTGTTTTTCCTGTATTCTAATTATACAATGCACTGTATTATTAAGTGAAATTAATTTCTGTTTTAACACAAAATTCTTGCCAAGTCAATTAAATGGCTTGAAATTAAGCCCTACTTCTACATTTTCTAGCACTGTGTGTTGGCACTATTTTTTTGCTACTAAGAAATACCTAATTATGAATTAAAGTGTCAATGTTTCAATATTTTAATAATAATATGTTATAGGATTTATGTAACAATGGCTCGATTTTTATATTGTAATAAAATTCATCTTGTTAATTATGCAGGGGTTTATATGCTATGAAACAGAGGTAGGAGGACTGTTTTCCTTGAGGGAAGTAAAATAGTGATTATGCATTTATGTAGTGCCTAAGTTATGCTAATGAAACTGCTGAAGTGTACCTCGAAGCATTCAGAGCGGTGATTTGATGTTCAGAGATACGTGTGCTGAGCGACTAGGTGTAGTCCTCTTGGCTGCACTCTCTAATACTTACTAGTGCCTGTGCTGTGGTTGCAGACTCGGAGTTGTAAACTTTGTTGAATGTGAGAGATGCGCCACAGTAGGAAAGAAATGGTGGAAAACGTTGTTGTCACCCATAGACCTTTACAGTCTTACCAGTATGCTTCATTGGTACCATACTCTCTTAAAAGTTTTTTCCTGATTTTATTATGTTTTGCTCAGATTCATTTTCTAAAAAGAACATTTGTCCCCCAGTAATTGTTATTTTACCACCTTAGTAGAAAAGGGAGATTATGTTTGCCATACTGAGTATAGACTGTATCTCCCATCAGAAATGAAGTCTTTTCCACCAAAGCCAAATATTCGTGATAGGTGGTGTACAGAACCATGTTAACCTCCTGTTTTTCCAGTGTAGAGTTTAACAATACAAGTAGGAATGTTCTGCAAAAAATTTTGACCTTTGATAGTTGGTCCAGCTGACTGGTATTTACTATGCTAGAATAATTTGCAAGTGGGAGCCTGATTCTTGCAGAATTCAAATGGGCAGATTTGGGAGCATCTCTCAGAATCAGACTAAAAGCGATTGAAACTGAAGAAGTGCCATTTTTAGAAGGATGGCTGGGGCGGATCTCTCTGGAGCTGGTGATTTTCAGAAAAGCATTTCATTAGTGCTGTTTCACACAAGTTACCTTGCGCTCCTTGCAGGCCAGTCTCCCTCTTGGCTTTGTTAAAGTAGCTGGAGGCTCATTCTAGATTAATGCTGCAGGATCCAGTAACGTCTCTCACATTTGTGTGGCTTGAGCTTCAGTTATACTGGCAGCTGGAAGACAGAATAATAAGGGAGCTTCAATATTTGCTCTACACTGTTGGAAGATTGCTTCACAGTCGGCTGATTAAAGCCCTTGAGAGCCCATGCTTCGGTCTTTGTGTTATGCAAAGTTGATGCTCCAACTTAATACTTGTCCTCTTATTACTTGGTCTCCATTGCTTAATCAAGAAGAGTGCAAAACCCAACGTTAACAGTAGAGTTCAGTTTTGTAGTTATTTTAAATTGCTTTTTAGAGTTGAAATTACTTTCATCTGTGTGTCTGTCTTCCTATAACTGGATATGACACAACCTTGCAGCTTTGAGAAACCACTCGTTCCCTGGGCTGAAGTAGAGCTCTGTAAGCGGGCAGCACTTACACAAGGTGGTGAAAATGTACTCTGCTTTGGAATTAGAGTTAACGGTACTTTGCCAGAGGATAGCATCAGGATTAAATTTAAATAGGGCAGAAGGAGGGAGAAGAAAAGAACCCTTTCGTTCTGTGTTGATTTTATAATTTTGTCTTGCAGTCCTTGCAGGAAATCTACCTTTATGCATACGCTTTACAATGGATGAAGTAATAAAAATTCACAGTTAAGACAATGTAATGTGGTATGCATATCATTCTGTATGCATGTGTGAGAGATTTGTCTGTGTGCATACTGGAAAGAAGATGTGTATTTTTTGCTTTTTGTTCTTTAATAAGCTCATGTGGATAATTTTAATACCATGCAAATGTATTTACAGCTAATCTTTAATTTCTCAGGTTCAATAGATATGGAAGGCATAATTTCTTTTTATTCCATGGCTGCTTTTTGAATTTAAATGGAAAATAATTCACTTTATAGTGTCATCAATGTAATGAGAGCCAGACTGTTGCAATTTTGTGTTAGTAGGGCTGTGTAATTTTGTGGAGTTGGTGCAAGTCCCACCAGGAGTGCATATGCACGAGGTGTTAAGCAGTTCTGCAAAGTTTATCCCCAGTGCACTAACTTCTGTGCAGTTAAAAATGTCATCTCTTATATTGCAATTCTGTAGCTTTTCTGTATTTAATAGTTGTGAACTTTAATTGATCAGCTGTGTCAGCTGGAGACCATAAACTCCCTGGGCTAGCAGGCCAATGGCATATTATGATCCAAATAATCCTGTTGTGGTTCTTTATTAAATGTTTTTAGATAAATGCAGCATGTTTCATTAAAATGAAATCCCTGCAGGAAGCAGAACTCTCTGAACTCATTTTATTATAGAGTGGGGAACTCAGCCTACTATTGCACAGAATTATTTATAATCCATCAACATACAGCAGGCTCCTGCGGCCTGACAAAAGTACTTATTTAATTTTTGAGAAGTTAAAACAAAGGTATGAACACTGGTAGTGTTGTGCTTTTAAGTTCTAATCAACAGTGGGGGAAAAAACCTTTTATTAAAAATATTAGGGGATTACAGTGACATATTGTGGAAGTCCTGTTTTTAAGGATCCACATTGCATCTCTGTTGGGTTGTGATGAGATTTGTGTTGCTTGTGCAGGTAGGGTTTGAACATTTGATACGGAATCTATGAGTATTTTTTGATCTGGCTGTGTAGTCCCTGCAATATATTTTGTGAATTATGCTAAAGAGATCCAAGGATTTAAACAGCGATAAGCATAGGACAAATCAGAAGAAACCTTTGCAGCATGTGCAATAATAGAGCTTTGGAATATTGTATTTAATCCTACAACAAGCTCAGGAACCTTTCATCCTCAATGCATTTCCAATATAATTATTTTAATGCCTACAAGTAATATGATGGAACTAGAAGTAGATTGCTTTGTGGAGAGGAAGGACATGATAAATTTAATGCATATTTTGAAAAATTACAAATTGGAAAGAACATGCACAAACATCAAAAAAGTCTGCCTTGAAACAGATCTGATACTTCTCTTCAGTGCGACTGTCCTTTCTCTTAAAGAGAGTATCTATTAAAATACATTAGTATACGAAACTAGGTTGATTTTCTTCTGCTTATTAGAGTTCTTTACTCTCTCTTGTACAACAAGGTGCTCTCCTTTGGAGCATATTCATTTCAATACAGATGCAGAGTAGAAGTGCTACATTTGACCTCACTAGCTCATAGCTCTTCATGTAATTAGTTTTATTTTAGCAAAATCCTTTAAATCCATCATTTTTCTTTACTAGAAACTCGTGTTCCTGAAGTTCCAAGTTCCTTACATGTCCGTCCGCTTGTCACCAGTATCGTAGTAAGCTGGACTCCGCCTGAAAACCAGAACATCGTGGTGAGGGGCTACGCTATAGGGTATGGCATTGGCAGTCCCCACGCACAGACCATCAAGGTGGACTATAAACAGAGATACTATACCATTGAAAACTTAGGTAAGGAAAGGGATTAACATCAAGTTTAACCTCTCATTTATGTTACTGTTTCCTAATTATGGTATTATAAATAAATGAAACTACATGCATGGTTTTAAGAGGATCTTTTTCCTTATTCAGATATTATAATGGATGCCGAACTGTTGCTAAATTTCAAATGAACCCAATTTTCTGATGACAGAGAAATAGGCAGAGGAATAAAAATACCCAAACCCAGAATCCTAAATCCACTGAGTTTGAAGCATAGTGCATTTTGATTTGATGCTTTACCTTCAACGTTTTTTACAAAATGTTTCATGCTCAGCAGCTTTCCCTTATTCTCCGTCTGGAGCTGCAGAACAGGTGGCTTCAGGCAAAAAATAAACTAAAATGTCACCAAGATACAGTGGTATCTACTTTAAAAGAAAAATATAGAATCATTCCTCCACTGAATTCTCTGTGGTAGGTAAGATATCCTGAAAGCAAAATAAATATTAGTATTCTGAACTGTTGAAAAGTTCCATAAAATTGGAGTTTTGAGTAATATTATAGTAGAGCAACTTAATATGTTCATTTTAAACTCTTTTTCCTTACTGCTGTTTTGACTGTACTTAAGGTAGATTTGCTGTGACTATAAACTTTTGCTGTCTGAGAACTCTTGAACACTAACAGAAGGTCTGTACGGACACATTCTCAATTCAAATTTCATCTAGTCATGTATTTCAGGTAAAAAAAAAAAAAATTACTGAACAAATTGAAAATGGAGAAGCAGAAAATAGGATTCATTATCAGTTTGCACTAAAATTATATTTAATTTTTTTTCCCCTTTAGACCCAAGCTCCCACTATGTCATAACTCTGAAAGCCTTTAACAATGTTGGTGAAGGAATCCCTCTCTATGAGAGCGCAGTGACCAGGCCTCACTCAGGTAAATGCAAGGGGCTGCTTTTAAGTTCTCCACAGCTGAAAATTGTTAACGCACCTCTGCACAGCAGCTGAAAATGTGATGATATGTCCTGTAAGAGTGTTTCTTATCAGTGCCGTCAAGGACACTCCATTTCCTTAACTGATTGGCCTTATATTTCAGTGATTGCCTCACATGTTTCATCCATTTATTAAACCACCTAAAATTGGTTTCATTAAATTACAAAACTTACCTTTCAACTACTTATAGATGTTCTTATTCAAAGTTACCATCACGTTAGCACAAGTTTGTGTGGGTGCAATTCTAAAGGCCTGTCCCTTACTATGTTTTTTATGGACAAGTATAGATTATTTTTTTTTGGTCTTTTACAGTAAGATTTTGAATACGCTGCCTGCATTTTCTTTGTCTAAGCCTCAGTCTTCTGTCACTTGCACTAAACAAATTCTTGGCTTTTTTTTATCCTGTAATACATTAATAAAAGATTTTCAGCACAGAAATTGTTTGTAAGTGAGCTATTACTATGCTATGGTTCACTGTGCTCCCTCCTAGACTGTTGACATGATGTAGTTATTTTACGTAGATGTTAACACTTCTGTTTGTTCTAGTCTTCTGAAGAGCAGGAATTCTTATAGATTTTATAGAGGACATTGGAGTTGCAGTTTCTTCAGTTACTGCAAATTTATATGACACTTGGAACTTGACTGCCGTTAATACTCTTTAAAAGGTGATGGGAGTTCCCTGTAATTTTTATGAGGTGACATTTACCCATAGAGAAGTCCAGCTCTCTTTCCTCCTTGTTGTTTTCTGGAAGAGGAATCAGTGGACATTCTGAGGCAGATAAAGTCAAAGTTAAAAATTACTGTATGTTTGGGGTTCTTAGGCCATGGTTGAATGTACTGAACACTGATATAATTAGGTGTATATATGTATTAGCATATATATGTTATCTTACTGTCTTAAGAAGGGAACACGATGCAAGAGTAATTTTTTTAGCCAGTCTTATGTCACCTATTAACTCTGGATTTTCTCTCTTTTTCTCCATTTCTCACCTTTCATTTCATTGTACTACCCTGCATTTCCCCTTTTTTGTTTTTGTTTACATTAAAATGCCACCTTCTCCCTTTTTAATTATAATACACTACTTTTTACCCATCAATTCCCTAGACACTTCCGAGGTTGATTTGTTTGTTATTAATGCTCCATACACTCCAGTGCCAGATCCGTCTCCCATGATGCCACCGGTGGGAGTTCAGGCTTCCATCCTGAGTCATGACACCATACGGATCACTTGGGCAGACAACTCTCTGCCGAAGAACCAGAAGATCACAGATGCTCGCTACTACACAGTTCGCTGGAAAACCAATATTCCTGCAAATACAAAGTACAAGGTATTGGAGTTTCAACAACACTAACACAGCTGTGTTAGTTCAGTGAGAAAAAGTTTCATGTTCAAGTCAGGGTTCAGTGAAAATGAGAGTAAAGGCAAGCACTTAGAAAATGGTGTAGAGGTGTGCTCACTTTTATTTAAGATGCCTGGACTGAGTTCATGTCAGTGCTGCTCAATTGAATCATCACTTCAAAGACGTTCCTAGACTTTGTGGCAGTAGTTGGTTTCGTGGTGTTTTGTGTATTTGTGTGAAAGAGGTTGCGGTGGGGTGTTGCATGTGAGCGAGTGGAAGAGCTGGCTGGGGGAAGGAAGGCGAAGGCCATTCTGCTGTGGAACCGTGGACACGCTGACAGTTTTATCCTTTCTACTTCACCCTAACATGATCACTTTGTATGACAGATGTGGGCTTACCTCTAGAGGAGCCAATAATGCAGTAATAAGGTATGTGTCACTAATGGCTTCTCTCCACTTAGCAGAAGAACCTGAATTTGTGGGGTGAGTCATGCAGGGAAAATATTTACCCTGACAGTTTTCAGTTTCCTTTTACAACCTTTTCTATTCATATGAAGTTGATAATGAACCTTTCCTTTGGGAACTGAATGTGTGCAAAATATATAACAATAACTTCATGATACCCCTGTCTTCCTTGATTTTCATCTGCTGTTTTGATTTGGAGACTAGATTCGGGGTTCAGTTTGTTGGTTTGTATTTGTTTAGTTGGTTGGTTGGATTTTTTTAATTTTCAGAGTTATCTAGAGGCCTCAAAATTGCTGACTGCAAATTTCACATTTGAAGTGAGACTCAGAGGAAATGGTTGTTAAAATATCCTGCTAGTGGAGCTCCCTTTATGCTCTTGCAGAGCAATCTTGTTACAAACCAGATCTTTCTTTTTTTGTTGAAATGAAAAGATGTATATTTGTATGTTCTTCCTCTAAAGGCAAGTTATTTATGAACCCACATTCCTGAGTCATGTGCAGAGGATGTCTTGGGAGTGATTTATATAATGCTGCAGTTTCATTAGTTAAAAAAAACCACCCTCAGTGGTAAATGAAATACTCCCACTGTTCTCAATGCTGGTGGCCAGTGGTCAAGAAGTTTTATTGTGGACCAAAAATAAAATGTAATGATGGAATATAGTTCAAAATTACTCATTGTAAAAAGCATTTGCCTGAAAGGACGTAAGTTTAAGAACATTTGCTCTAATCATTTTTAACCCATGATGTTTGGAGAACTCATATCCTTTCTTTCTTTGTTTCAATCATTAATTCTGTACTACTCTGAACAACAGCAGTTGCTAATTTTAAGAAAGACAAAATGTCTTTTCAGCAGTGCTGTTCAATGAGCTGTTTCATTTCAGTCAGGTCTTTGATAACTTTATTATGAGTTAGTATGTTGTTTGTCATGGCCGTCTCTAGAAGCTTTGTAATTTATTGCGTGTTTTGAGGCCGTTCGTCCAGTTGCATCAGTGCTTCTCTGTTACGCAGCCTTGCACACAGAAATTTTATCTTTGTGTCAGTTCTCTAGTATCCAAAGCTACATCTGTTTCACACAGTGTTGTTTCATCCATCCCTCTCATCAATAAATTGGTTGTTGATATAGTTCATTCATATTTTCTACATTTGCTCCCTACTTCTATGCTGACATTCACAAACTGTTGTTAAAGAAGAGGCTGCATGCTTCAAATACAAGTTAAGAGGTTCCACCTTAAGGAGCCTTATTTTCTTAAATTTGTATAGGAGTCATGTCAATCTAGAGCATATAAACACAGGAACAGATGTGATACAGTTCCTGGAGCTAAAAGACTCCACTGTGCTTTGAACCATGTAGTTTCACTAATGTGGATCGGAGAGCATTTTTCAAAGAATCTTTGTTGGTGGAGCAGAGTTGTCCTACTCACAGTCTACCTGTGATTTACCAATGTGCTCTCAAGCATAAGCTAAAATATTAAATCTTAACTTAGATCTTTTAGGACTGTGTAAAAGGAAAATAAATATTACAGGGTGTTATTTATGAAGTCTGTTTCTAGTAGGTGAGCAGGGTTTGGTAGCATGGGATATGTTGTGATCTTAAAAACAGTAAGTGGTGTTAAAAAAGGAAAATGAAGGGAAGTCCAACACTCCAATACAGCCATTTGTGTGTCGTTTACATTCAATATGATGTGCGGTGAAGCTAAAAGATACCAGGTTTCAAAGCCATAGATGAAAAATACAACTTTAACCTGTAAAAAGGACTCCATCTGCCACACATGACTGCAGGTAGGAGCTAAAAGACTATAAACAGAGTTGAAGGCTTAAACACTGTTTAGGATTTCCATAGGTATTCTAAAGAGGAAGAAATGGTGTGCATCTCAGTGTAACTCAGATCGTGATGCAGGGTGCTAGGAAAAGATTTCTCCTTTGGACTTGCCGTTATATAATTGTCGTGGGCAAAGGTCTTCCTTTACTAGGGAGATTGTGCTCAGTCAAGCTTTGTCACTGAACTAATGTAAGAAATGTCCTGCTCTCCACTTAACCGTTGGAACCATTCAGCCACAATCACATTTTCTTTGAGACTACACTGAGTTTGTATCAAGTGAAGGTTTAAAGTCAATGGAGGATTTTATTTTAATTAGTTTTATGTCTTTGTTGTCTGTCCACCCCTGTGTTGTCTAACTGCCAAAATGCGTATCTGTGAACAGCCACATTCTTTGTACAAATCTATCACTTGACTAACAGTTTTCTGAACTTCCACTTGATGTAAGAAAAAAAGCTGTCACTAATACTTCAGAAATAAGGGGTTTTTTTTCAGAATTTGGACTATGTTATTCCTAAGACTCTTCAAGAAATGTGCCTTTTCCTTGAAAATTAATTAGCTGAAAACAGTTGTTTTCTGAAGACAGTAGTTGTATACAGTTGTTGTATGTCCCTGTCAAATATTGACACAACTAACTCTTTAATTCTGTGTTTAGTTCGCTGTAGGTCAAGGTAAGGAATATACATGTATGTAGATACTTCTTTTTTTTAATAGGCCTCAAGTACATTCTGTTCACATTCAAGTCATGTATAACAAATATCAGATATTTTAACCAAAAGGTCAGAAATTCTAGCTAAATGGCTGAGTTACAAATTCCTCTATAAACCATGTGTAGTCTCAGTGTGCAATCCTAGATAACTGTTTTTCCTGAAAAAAATCTACATATTAGTAGAGCTTCAAGTTTCATTACCTGTACCATCAGCTGGTTTGTTTGGTGTTTTTTTTTAAGGATGTTAAAAATTTACTGAAAATTCTAACAGGAGTTTGGAAGGCAGATAATAGATTTCAAGAAGGACTGTTACTGTTAGCTGTACTTCATTGTTTTCCCTAGCCAGATCAGTTAATGAAATGCTGTAAATTAAACCCCCCAAGTAGACAGTGATTTAGCCTGCTGCATAACAAGTGTGCCCTGGACCTTCTATTGCCTTTTTTTAAAATTTATAATTGACTGCTATTAAATGCTCTTGCTGATTGCAGAATGAATTTCTAGTTTAGGATAAAACAACTGCACATTAATACTTGATTAATGAATTTGCATGACAGAGCAAAACCGTTACAGAATTAATGACTGTGGTTATGAAAATGTAGCGATGCTAAAATGTTTTAAACACTTACTTACCTGAGAGTGTTTGAGATCTGGTGATTGATGGTTTTCAGTTCAGAAGTTACTGACTTTTTTGTTTCTCTTTCAGACTGCAAATGCAACCACTTTGAGCTATTTAGTGACTGGGTTAAAACCAAATACCTTGTATGAATTCTCCGTGATGGTGACTAAAGGTCGAAGATCAAGTACTTGGAGTATGACAGCACATGGAACAACTTTTGAATTAGGTACTCCTTCGTGTCTTTCTGGAAGGGCCAACATTCCTGATGAGATGAATAAAGTCGAGCCTGCCAGAATTCTGGAGGAGGGAAAGCATGCATTTAAAATTACTATGCTGATGAATACTTGATGGGGGGTTCTTTTCTTTACAGTTTAGTCAGAAATTCTGATTAAAAAACAAGAACATACTTCAAAATTCAAAGGGATGATTGCATGCAAAAATATTTACATCAAATTACAAAGAAGTAATGAATAATATACCACAGTTCATGGACAGGAGAGAATAAAGCATATGCTTGAAGCATCTCAGAATTAGCACGTTAATAGCAAATACAAAGAAAATACTTTAGCAAATAATAATTAAAATTTGCTATAATTATGATGATAATTATTAGAGTGAGTAAGTGTATGAGGCCAGTGAATTTTTAAAAAAAATCTCAGTAGAAATTAAGACATCCAAATCAGCCCTAAATTCTTGTTCTTCCACAGGAGTTGCCATTGCAGTCCTCAGTGCTGTAGAAATGACGGGCTCTCAAAGTACAGACAGAAGAGGGTTTGTAGATGCCGGGAGGAACTTTGGCCCACTGAGTGACCGGGAGGTCCAGAACCTGACCCGTCCCTCATTAGCTCTTTTTATCCTGCAGTATCAAATGATCTTTGTGCAATTAAATTTACTGCTTATTATGCTTAAGTTTCTCTTCATATAAACTGTAAGGACAAAAAAGAGCCTATCCAAATTACCCTGGAGTTCTCATGCTAAATTAAAACACAGCAAAAAAAATCAAGCATGCAAAGAATTAGTGAGATCATCCAAATATTCTATAACAAGATGTAAGGAAAGGCAAAAAAGCAAAACCAGGATAAAATCAGGAATCTCCTAACTTTGAAGTCCCATAAACCCTTAGCGAGCTTCAGTTGCTTTTGGAAACATTGTCTTAGATTTTGGTGGGAATTCCGTGATGTGGAGCCAGCTACTGTTCCGCCAGCTCAGGTCTGGACTGAGGCTCCTTTCCCACTCCAATTACTATGCCCATCCCATGTTAAAACACTATTTTTGCTGACACACGTGCAATTCTCATCCATAACATGAAGAACACGCACTGTAAAAGTTGCACAAATAGAGTTCTTAAAAGAGAATTTGAAACTCAAAAAAGTACAGGAGCGAGGGTGAGATACAGGAGGTCTCATTTAATTTAAATAGAAAGTAAATTTCTAGTTGGGTAGGTTGTAAAGAGTATTTGAAAATACGACCTAAAATCTTGGGAACTGAGAAGCAAATGAAAAAGAAACAGAAAAGGCTAAATATATTTTCTCATAACAGATCTTGTGATTTATATTACTCGCCAAATTCCTGAGTGTGTGACTCACTATTTTTGAATAGTCTTGAGTAGCAGCGTTGCATAGGACTTCCTCCTCTACTAATGCTGAAGAAAAATACGGGATACTGGGTTCAGTGTTGGTCTCTGAATTTGTAATCTCTTGTGGGATAGTCCTGATTTTTACTTCTTCTTCTCTGAACCTTACTGTAGGGCCTTGAATTGTGCTTTACATCTGTATGTTTCTGTTGTTTTGATTATTCTGTTTGTTTTTAAGTATTTGGGATAATAGTTACAGTAACTTTTGAGCTTTTGCTGTCCCTGGTTTCCAACTGTTATTCTGCACAGGAATAACAGTCAGGCTGTCTCAGAGGATGGACAGATTAATTTCTAATAGGTAGTATACATAAAGCTCTTTAAATGCATAAAGCACTGTGTAGGCACTAAATGTTACTATTATGGTATTAAATATCCAAGGCAGATTTACTTTGCTAAAAGTTACCTAATTAGAAGTCTCATGTTTTTCATAATGTGCCATTGCAAACTGTGGCTGGTTAATGCACCTTTGGAGACATTGGCTCTGTGCATTTGAAAGCCATTAATCTAGGCCCCAGCTGGATATTTTACTTCACAGCAAGAAGGGTCTCAGATTTCAGTCTTTTGCTGGAGCAACTTGTGCCATTTCCTGAACTTTAGGCAGGAGGAGGCTGATGGCAGAAGGAAGTGCTCTCCCCCTCGATCTTACTCTCTGGCAACCCAGGAAAAATGATTGGACATTTGTGTTCAGTAAATATTTCTTGATTTCAAATGCTTCATGGTGCAGATTTCCCTGCAAATCACAAATAAGTCTTCAATAAAGTAAATCAGTAATTACAGATAATAATTGTAAATCTCCGGTGAATTTACTCTACTGACTTGCTGTTTGCTGGCAAAATAGCATTACTAGGTCTTGGTCCCATCATAAACCTGTAAATATGGAGATATTTCATATGCCTGTGCATATAAAAAGTATTTATTTTACAAATTCGTGTAATTTTTATGATGCCTGAGGAAATTCAGGTTAGAAGTCATTGACCCCAACTGTTAGTTGTACAAAAATGCCATGGCTTTGAAGACACATGGGCTCACTCAGTCATGAATCACAGCATCTGTTGACAGAAGTGCTTTAGAGACGGGTAACTCCGTACAGAAAGGAGATGCTGCACGCCAGATGGCATTTGCCAGTTGAATGGAGTAAATCAGTAGGACCACTACACTAGGCTGGTAGATTTATTTGAAGATTGAACATTCAGAGTTACTATTGTACGTGCCCTTTTTCAATGGTAGAACAAATAAAAAGCTGAGGTTACCTGAAGGTGCTGAGGTTACTTGTTTATATCCAGTGAAACTGGGCAAGCTGTTTCTGATAATCTGTTTTTTGTCTGTTTGCAGTTCCTACTTCTCCTCCCAAAGACGTGACTGTGGTGAGCAAAGAGGGAAAACCTCGGACAATAATTGTTAACTGGCAGCCTCCATCCGAAGCCAATGGCAAAATTACAGGTGCAGTTTGCATGAGCAATAAAGGCAGATATAAGATGCCTGGTTAACAGCAAAATGTAATCTGCATAACTACGTGAATGTGTTCCATACTTCATTTAGCCTGGAGCTAGCCAAGAGGACTCGTATCTTCTTTGTCAATCTTTTTAGTAGCTCAGATTAATTATTTACTTTTGTACCTAGTAAAAATATATTAAGATATAAATTAACTGCAGTGTGAAATTGGAGTATAACCAGAAATATAATTGAAAGTTTAAATATCTCAATAACCTTTGCCTTCATTAGCTTGTGCTTTTCTAATAGCATGCCTCCAGAAATACATCTGTAATGCCTCTGGCCCATCAGTATTTTATTTAAAAGAATCCATCCCAGTGCTCTTTGTCATTTTTGTGGCACAGAACAGACTTCAAGTCAGTTTATTAGTCCCCTGCCATAACCATTAGGAGTAAACTGTTATTTGCCTTTGTATCTGCATCACTTCCAGTAGGATAAATCATTTTACAGAAAATAATAGTTACTGTTTCTCTTCTATAATTTGTTTGGATTCCCATTTCTAAAGGCATTCTGAAACAATTCACTTCAGTTTTCCTTTTTTTAACCTCAGGCTTTAAGCTGATTTTAATGGCATATAGTTTGCAGTGTGTGATTTTGCTTTTGTTCTCAGAATTAACTGGTGCAGAATCAAACCTTTGAAACCTGTCACCAACAGGCATCTGATGAGGCAATACTGTAGCCTAGTTTCTAGAGAGGAGATGAAAACTAAAGACAGAATACTGGAGACTCTTAACCTTGAGTAATTACAGTCAACTTTTAAGTAAGCCCTAAGACAGACCCCTAAAAGGCAAAGGGGCACTGAGCAAAGGCTGCAGGTCAGACAGCATGGCTGTAACAGGTCTGT